>NC_133407.1:119376875-119983333 GCF_049350105.2 Macaca mulatta
TGATAGCCAGAACATATAGGGAATTCAAACAACTCAACAGCCAAAAAATTTTAACTTGATTACCTCTGTAAAAAAATAAGAAATAAAATAAAATAATAATCCCATTAAAAAATGGACAAAGAACATAAAAGGATATTCCCCTGCACCTTTGAATAGGTTCTCACCTGGTTTCCAGAGAGTCCTGTGTCACACACCCTAAGGGTAGCAAAAAAGATTCCAACACAGGTCTGCACGGCAGGGCCCCTGCACCAGGCTGCCACTTATCACCCCATTGTAAGTCTAGGAACAGTTCCTCCCTGCCTTACTTAGAGTGGCACAGACACTCACAAAGTCAGAAAGACTTGGCCTCCAATCTCAATAGGCCATGACTTCTTTGAAAAGCCAAAGCTGGGACAAGAAAATGTTCAGTACATAGTACTATACTGTTGATTTCCACCTAAGCCATATATTTTACAGTACCTAAATAGTGAAAATATGTATAAATTCTCCAGCCTGGTATTCAGAAAGATCAGGTTGGCTGGGAAGTTCCGGGATCGCAATCCAGTCTCTGGGAAATCACACCAGGGCCATTTGTCTATCAACACAACCAAAGTATCAAAGTCCCCACTGGGCTTCCCTACAAGCTGGTTGGCATCCGTGCCTCAAATCACAGAGGCTTTGTGGTAAGAAATTAGCTGGAACAACTGCTGGCCACATTTTGATCCCCCAAACTGCAGGGAAAATGCATGTATCAAGTGTTTTCAACACATTTTCAGATACACCAAATATGTTACAATAAAGAGCATCTCAGGTAGAGGAAAACAGTTTTGCTAGTTCTTGAGTCTACTGTCAAAGGGGCCCGGAAGGCTGACACATGAAGAGCAAAGATGTACTTCACATTAAATAACCAACGACGACAAGAGTTTAAGGAGATAAATCCTTTTCTTCACAAAATATGTGTAACTCACTGGCATGTCTACAAATCATCAGGCAACTACTGTACATTTTAAAAATCCATCTTAGTCCTCTGTTCATGCAAACATTTTCATATTCTGACATGAGCAAATATCTCTGCTTCTTTTTGTTCTTTTTTTGTTACACGCAGAATTCATATCATAGAAGAAAATCCAGAAGATAAAGATAAGGAAAAATAAAAACAACAAACTATAATCTCATCAACCCAAAATAAAAAATATTCAGATACTGGTAAATATCCCTCCAAATATTTCTTTCTTTTTCTCTCATGTCTTGTTCTCTCCTCTCCCCTCCAAGTACATAACACACAGACGTACACATCCTAAAATGAATGCACATCTAGATAGTAATCTGAGTTTTTTCACTCAGCGATATATGTACAATCTCTCTGTCTCTCTTTTTTTTTTTTTTTTTCTTTTTTTTGAGACAGAGTTCTGGTCTTGTTGCCCAGCCAAACTGCAATGGCATGATCTCAGCTCACTGCAACCTCCGCCTCCCAGGTTCAAGCGATTTTTCTGCCTCAGCCTCCCAAGTAGTTAGGATCACAGGCATGTTCCACCACACCCGGCCAGTTTTGAACTTTTAGTAGAGACAGGGTTTCACCATCTTGGCCAGGCTGGTCTCAAACTCCTGACATCAGGTGATCCACCTGCCTTGGCCTCCCAAAGTGGTGTGATTATAGGCATGAGCCACCATGCCTGGCCTAGCGTATCTCTTAATGAAAATAAATGCATATCTACATGATACCTTAATGGGTATATTGCTGTTGAACAAATAAGAGATGTCTCTCCTTCCCTCTACTGTCATAAATGATTCTTTAATAGATGCGGATATCCATGTACCTAGATCTTTATGTATCTGTCTAGTAGTTTCCACAGGCTGAATTTATAAGAGAATAGTCACACCAAAGAATATAAATATTTTAATGCTTCGGAAGCCTACAATTCCCATGTTAGGATGAGTGCTGTTCAGAGCTGTCAGAAAGAACTTGGTGATATGGAAAGGTTCTATATCTGCACTATCTGATACAGGAGCCACTATCCACATGTGGCTAATATGCATTTAAAATGCCATTAGGATTAATTTTTCATTTGCTTCAATTTTAATTTAAATAGCAACACATGGCTAGGGGCTACTGTATTAACATCACAGATTCTAGATCAAGTCAGTATTACCTGAACTTTTAAGAGTAAATGTGCCATATCAAGCATGTCTTTTCTTAATTAATCCCATACGCAACCTTGACATTAAAGAACATCATCTTTCCTATCAAAGAGCTTTTAGGTACTCTCTTTCAAGAGGTCTTCACAGTATCTTCTGAGAAAACAAGGGCAGGCATTATTTTTTTCCATTTCATACAGGATGAAAACTGGAGATCACAGAGGCGAAGTAATTCAGAGTAAGTTAAAAGAGGCAAATGGCACACAGTTCATGTTTTCAGCTCTTTGTCTAATGTTCTTTGCTTATAAAATTAGTCTACATTACCTGAGCCTTACACAAATGGAGTTCTGCCAAAACTGAGTTCAATTTCTTGCCACCCAGCCTTTGCCTATGTGGTTCCCATTGCCAGGGATACTGGTCCAGTTCCTACTCCTTTGCCTACCTACCTGCTCTTTATCTTCCAGAAATCAGCTTAGATATCACCTTGCTTCTTCCAGCAACCTTTCCCTGACCATGCATCCCCAAGGCCTGTGTTACGTATCCCATTCTCAAAATCCTATAGCGTAATACATTTCTTCCTTCCTCACAATTGCCTATTTCTCTTTTTTAAATTTAATTTTGTTTCATTTTAAGTTCCAGGATACATGCACAGGATGTGAAGCTTTGTTACATAGGTAAACGTTACATAGGCCATGGTGGTTTGCTGCACTTATCTGCCCATTACCTAGGTAGTCAGCTCCACACGCATTAGCTGCTCATCCTGATGCTCTCCCTCCCCTACCCACCTCACAGGCCCCAGTGTATGTCGTTCCCTTCCCTGTATCCATGTGCTCTCATTGTTCAGCACCCACTTATAAGTGAGAACATGTGGTGTTTGGTTTTCTGTTTCCGAGTTAGTTTGCTGAGGATAATAGTTGCCTATTTCTTTTTCTGAAATCGGAAGCTGTGCTAAGGCAGGGGCCATGCCATTCTTGTTTACTTCAAGACCCTCAGCAGCTAGCAAGGTACCTTATCCCATGTAGTGGACCTCAACAAATGCTTGCTGAAGCAGTAAATAAAAGTATAATAGAAGAAGGGATCCCCACAGCGTGTTTATTAGCAAAGAGCAAGTATTCTGAGGTTGGAAAAATAACTTCAAATAACCCATTAATGTGATACTCAAAAGACTACATAATCAATTATAAATGTAAACTAATCCATCAAGCAAATACTTGTTGTGTATCCATGATGTTCCAGACATTGGATTCCAGATTCCAAAGATACAAGAGAGAATAAAAGAGTCACAATCACTGCTATAATGTGATGAAACAGGCAATCCACAGGGCACCCAACTACAAGTGGGAGGAGGTACGATGGATGAGGTTGAGAGGGCAATCAAAGAGAACAGGAGGGAGGATCTACTTAAAAGCGGGGGAAGGGAGCATTCCAAGCACAGGGAGTTTTACTATTTTATTAAAAGCATGGTAATAATAAACACAAAACCCAGGGTCATGGGTGTATCTCAGGGCAAGGCACAGGATAGGAGAGGGGGAAACCCCACACGGACATAATGTTATAATTAATCTGCTGATTCTTGGTGTGATGGTCAGTTTGTGTTTGTGTGTACGTGTGCACATGCGTGTGTGTGCATGTGCATGTGTCCTGCATGCTGCATGGACCAATGATGACAGTATGGCATGAATCAAGTATCATGGTTAAATTAACTCGATAAACTAAGGTCCATTTGAAAGATGAATGAGTGCCAGGCACTGTGTTAAGCACTGTACACTTTCTTATTTCAATTCTCATAAAAGTCCAATGAGGAAGTACCGTCATTATCCCTATTTTGCCTATTAAGAAACAAGCTCAGAAAAACCAAGTACCTTGCTAATATCCTACGGAAAGCAAATGTTAGGAGTTGTACCAAGGCGGCTTGACTCCAGAGCCACAGTCTTCTAAACCACTACGATACAAACCTTCTCAGGCTATACTGGTTCGGTTACCTATGCATCCAATACAGTATAGCTAGGTTCCTCCTAGCCACACTGGGCTATTTAAGTTTGAATTAATTAAAATTGAAAAAGTTTAAAATTCAGTTGCACCAGCCACATTCCAAGCACTCAGTGGCCACATGGAGCAAGTGGTTACCCTCCTGGAGATTGAAGATGGAGAACTCATCACCACAGAAAGTTCTACGGGACAGTCCTGGCCTAGATGATTGCAGAATCAAGAACACAGCTCAGGCCAGCTCGTTTCCTGGTTCTGTGCTCTTTCCCCTACTCCACTCTGCTTCTCAGTGATCTTGACAGTGCTTACAGAATCTCTGCTCAGGAAGGTCCTTTGAAAATCTGCCCTGCATTGATCTGGAAAGGTACAAGGTGACCGGGTCTGAGCAGGTAGCCAGCTTTCTATGCTAGCCTTCTTCTCAGTACTGGCTATTTTTTTCCTAACAAATGAAGAAACAAAAATTATGTAACATAAAAATGTTCAGCATGTGTAAATAGTTACACAAGAGAAAAGAAAAGGCTTGCCACAACACCTTCAAAGAGCCAGCCTTAATATAAATGCCAAATTTTTATCATTCCTTCAAAATTATTTCTCCTATTAAATGCAAGTCCCTCCATTAAAGCCACATTGGCTCATTTAGTCAACCACTCTTCTAGCCTTGGGCAGCACACACTTTTCCACTTCTTCTCATGTAACCCTTTTGGCTACTGCGAATGCTACAAAACCCACTTCAAAGCATGTGAAAGGTGGGAACAGGATCTACATGGCCAAAAAGAAAAGATTCCAGGGATGGGGTAAGATACGAAGCTTGGAGAGGAAGATGAAAGCATTTATAAACATTTTTGCAAATGTATTAGTACCAGCAAATTGAAGATGAAACAGAATGAAAAACAAAAATCAAAGTGTATCTCTGGCATTCCAATCAAAAACTCTTTCCAGGAACCTGATTATTCAAAGGTTCTACAATTCAGGAAGATTTAAATTAGATTTTGGTTGCTTGACATGCATAACCCAACCTTCAGGATTATTTCATGTACATTTTCTCCTTTTGATTTTCATGACAATCCTATATGACACAAAGCTAGTGGTAGTATGCTCATTTTGCAGGTAAGAAAACCAAGATGAGTCAAGTTTATAAATTGCTGGAGAATCTACATATGATATAGGATCAAACCAAGATTTCCTGCTGCCAACTCTGAAGAGTTTTTGCTCTGCTGTGCTGAATTTTAACTTTCTTTTTACATTTGAAGCATGAATCATATTCTCTACTCTTCCCTTTCTGTTCAAATAGGGCTTATGTAAAAAAAAAAAACCCTTTGAAAACCATAGCTCGAGCATGAAATAACTAGGAAAACAGAAATGTTGGCTGAGGTGGTCAATCTTTCTATAGATGTAGTTACACGATAGATGACAAGTTATAAGATATATGTGGGGTGGTAAATGTGGACTATTTATTTACAAGCCTGCATGAAAGCTGGATGAATATACGGCTCTAGTCACTCTTCTCCGTGTTCCACATGAAAGCACTTTTCCTGACCCTTTCCTTCTTGTCAAACTCACAATCGTGTGGTACATGCTGGAACTCAATGGATCCCATGCAATGACAAAGTCATCTAAAACAGGCATGGTGTTTGGCAAGAAGTCTGCTCTTCACCCCTCTGTCTGGTTAAATCTTTCTCATCCTTTAAGTCTGTGGCCTGGACAAGATACGTCATCCAGAATCCTCCCTTGATTCCTTAGCACTCTGACCCCTATTGTAGCAGCTGCCCATCCCATCTTACTGGGGCAGTCCACTTGTTGTAATCCCCTGTTTAGTCTGTCTCCACCAACAGACTCAGCTCCAAAAGGCACTCTTTAAATACTGGAATGGGGCCTAACATACAGCAGCCACCTGTAATGTTTATTGAACAATTATTTCAATAACTTCGATTAGGGTTCAAATATGCCAAAGATGCCCATTTAGAAATGTGCTGAGACAACATCTACTCTTAGTGGGGTGTCATAGGCAGAATCTTGGCCCCTGTCATTTTATTCCCTAGTGTTATACCCATGAATATATTACGTTACCTGGAAAAAGGGACTTTGCAAACATAATTAAGGTCACAGATGAGCTTTGCCTTTAAAACAGGCAAATTATCCTGGATTATTCTGGTGGGCCTAAACATAATCATCCGAGCTCTTGGAAGTAGAAAAGGAAGTGACAGCAATGTGAAGCATAAGAATGCAGTCTGCCATTGCTGAGTTGCAAATGGAGGGGCCACGTGAAAAACACAAGAAGGCAATAAATTCTGCCAACAACCAGGAGTTTGGAAGGGGAGCCTGAGCCCTGGATAAGGACTGCAGCCTCAGTTGCTAACCAAATATTAACTTGTGAGACCCTGAGTAGAGAATCTAGCTAGAATTCTAACCTACAAAACCTGAGATAACAAACGTGATATTTTAAGCTGTCACCTGTGTAATTTGTTATGCGACAATAGAAAACCAATGCGGGGGATTCCCCAGATGTAGCAGGCCAGGAAAGGAAAGGAAGCCAATACAAAATGCATTCATGATGAGCAGGTTACCACTCTAGGAAATGGAGCTCAGTCCCACTGGGAGCCTCTGGAAAACCTACCACACTGCCTCAGTTATCTTCTTAGAGGGTAGGCAGCTGGGACTCTGCTCTACCAGTTCTCTCCTGGCATTGGTGGAGGACTGCTCCCAGGGACTTTAACTCTGTGGCACTCTAGCCTTTCTGTATTTCCTTCTCTCTTGCAGCCTCTCCTCTAGGAAAGGAAAGCAATCTGATAACATAATTCCTCAGAAAGTATTAAGATGACTTAGAGAAAATGTGCAATGGTTAACCTTCTCAACAGTGAATCCCAAATGGGGGAATTTTAAGCATGCATCAGATGGGAGAGGCTTTCCTAGTCTCCCTACTACATCTCCCTACTCGCAAGTCTCCATCCCTACTTGCTGCTGCATCTGCTGGCAAGGCTTGTCTGTCCTGAAAACTGCTGAAAGTTAGCATTTACCAGTGACATTATTTAGTGAATACAAGTGTGAGCCTTATCAAAACTGTGACCCATGTGGCCCCTCTCCATACCAATGTGCACATCTTTAACCACTTTGAGCATCTCAAATGAAAGCCACTTAGATACAAAGCATTATTCCCATTTACTGGTAATGATGGTAATAAATCCAAAGAACAAGAGCAAAACCTGATGCTTGGGGACATTCCGAGGATGTAGGAGACTCCATGGAGGAACTCATATCTTAGCACAAGCATAACTGCACTTATGCCAGATGCAATCTCATGTCCCCACATAATTCCCATTGCTTTAAGACAATTCAAATCCCATCTTTCCTCAGAGGAAAGGCTGTGATTGCAAAACAAAGAGTTTTTTACAGCAGGGATAAATTGGGTTATTCTACAGAACCATTTTATCTGAAAAAAAAAAACACCCCAAGCAGGCAAAGTAGGCCTAAAGGAGACTCCAGTAGGTTGCTATGGACGAGCAGACCTGGCCAGGTAGAAATTCCTTACACAAATCCTGAAAGAGACTTGAAAAGATTTTCTGCGTCTGGCATGTGCAGCAGTGCAGAGAAAGTCATGAGTGAGCTACCCAACTCTCAAATGTGTCAAGATTCCTCAGAATATTCATATCAGAGGCTAGTCTCAGGCTCCACTGAACACACAATGCTTCAAATAACCACTTTCAAAGGTAAGGCCCATAGGACAGGAGGGCTTTCTACCCATCTCCAATAATGTGGGTTATTCAGTACTTTCTAGACCCTGGTTCAAGCATCATTCATGCAATTACTCACAACCACCTTATGATATTATTCTTATCCCCATTTCACTCCTGAGTGAGGATCTTGGTCAGGTCACTTTCCCAAGGTCAAAAACAACTAAGATCTGAACCCAGCTCTGACCTGCTACTCTGGTCCCTGTTGTGATCATTTACAAGATTTTAGTGTTTCACATCCAGCGTGCACAGGTTCAGGGAACAAATGGCTGAGCCATTCCAGCAGTGAGGTGGGCAGCCCTCTGCTGCCTCTCAGCCTTGACTTGTGCCACAGCATCCCCAACTGGGCACTCCTGAAAGTTCACCCAAGGGATGCACGGTCTTTAGCTCATCATGTCTAACCTCTCCTCTTTCATTCTAGAAAGCATTTCAGGTTGCAAATAAGCGATACTTACATTGTTATAAGAATAACCCTGAATTGACTCTCATATATTTATTAAAAAGTCAACTACTCCCAAACCTCGGTTAAGGCACTAATGTGTAGGGGTTATCTCCTTGGGCTCAGGCACCAAAAGAACTTCTGAATTCACCTGCTTTGTTCACAAGTCACTTGCAAGGCAAAGCAGTTAAGTTATCTGAGTCTCAGTTTCTTCATCTGCCAAGTAGACCATTTTATAGTATCTGTTCATGGTGAGGATCAAAAGAAATAATGCATGTAAAGAGCTCTGAACAACGCCTGGAACATAAACAGCCTTCAGTAAATGTTAGTCTCATTATCACCATTATCATCTTATTATTTTCTGTAGTGGCAAACCTCCAGCTGATGAGGACATAGCAGCTCCAGGTAAGTCAAAGGAACGACCTTCCAGTTCTCTGACTGGATGAAGTCTCAAACTTGGCCTCTCCTTATTGACCTTTCGAGCCAGCCATTTGACTGCTTGTCACCGCCTCTTTCATGGGGCACTACACTTCTGGGAGATTGTAAGTAAGATTTAAGGTCTGAACGATGGGACTGTCAAGTGAAATTCCTCCTTTCTTTTGGCAAAACTGCCAACACCTTCCAGAGCTGCAGAAGGAGACCATGCCCTGAATGTTTCAATCCATTACAGTGACATTTATGCAACACGGATTCTGTGTGCCAAGCTCCACACTCAGAGCTGGGGCCTCACAGCCAAATCAGCCTGGTCCCTGCCCTGGGGAAAAGCATAGTGAAGTGCCTTTCATTTCGTCAGAATATAGCAGGAGTCTGAAAGAGTCAATACATCCTAAAAGTCGGAATTAAAAAACAATACAGTACTACTAACTTTTATACCTCGATGAATGATATCAATGTATATCTCACTCCAGATCAAATATTCAGCAATTATCAAGTGCTATTACACTGATAAGATTTCTATGAAACACACAGTACAACAGTACAAGAACGTTTCTTCTTTCAAAAGAAAAACAGAAACACAGAAGCTGACCCTCTGTTCAGATGAATCTAGCTGTGAACTCTCACTGGCTACTTGCAAGCTGGGATACTTAGCAAGTGACCTAACTATCTTGACTTTGCTCTCTACTTCTGCAAGATGGAGGCATCGAGACCAGCAACCACAGATGGCTGCTACATGTGTGTGCAATGTGACAAGGCAGCTGAAGCACTTAGCACAATGCCTAGCATTCACCAATTGTTAGAAATGCTTCTTATTTTTAGAGTGCCTCCAAACTCACTACACAGATTCACTGGCAACAATTCAGCAAAGAAGCCTCTAATGGATTCAGAGAAGGGATAGGTTGAATTTTTCTAATGGAAATCATTTCAGAGTTGATGTATATAACTTGTTTCCCCAAGTCCACAAGTGTCTCTATGTCTACTTGGGCACATGGGAAGGAACAAACTTTTATAGATACCAGAGTAGCTTGCAAGATTCACTGGCACTGGTGCCAGCTAGTGTGGGTCACCCCATAGAAATTCATTTTTCTGCACTGACTCTTAATGATCCTTCTCTGCTGGGCATTTTGGGCTATGGTTTAAAGAAAATGCATTCAAATAAACATCTTTTGGTGCCAGAAATGCCATGGGCACATACTTTTCTTTCAATGGTCCTGGGAAGTGGTTTGTTAAACTATTGTTCTCAATTAAAAACTCATGTGTTTGTTCAGTCCAATATGGGTCGCCGCTTTGAGTGAAAGATCCCTTGACATGGCAAAACCTTGACTTGTGACAAGTCAGTGCCAAGTATGTCTTAACCAGATGCAGGCCCGGGTTTGATTAGCAGCCACTGAATTCCATGTAAAATCAGATAATGATGGTTTTTCTCCTTTCTGTTGAGCAAATATCCTCAGCTTTTAATCAAGTCTATACATGAAAACTCCTATATAAATAACTCTGTGCAGTACAATGGTTTTAAAACTATGGTTCATCTCAACTTTCCTGACCTTTGACTGCTTAATCTGAGAAGAACCTGTGCAATACCAACTAAAAATAAAGGAACTACATTATTTACTTTGGCAGATTCCATAAAGATATAATAGAGGGACATGTGGTGAGTGGAAATTCTCTACCACACACGGAGAGAAGAGAAAGGAAAGGCTCTGGAGCCCATTTTTGTTTTCCCACTCGTGGGATGGCATCTATTGGATAATGATGATATTAGGACGGCAGAGACACGTGCCACTTTGGAATGCTGCACCAGACTCCACAGCCATGCACAGAAGCCTTCTCTGCCCTGTTTGATGTTCAAAGGATCCAACTCAAACCTGGGAAATATGAACCTTTTCAGAGAGGCTGGGGTCTCAGCCTGGGCTTCCTCTCCTTTCTTGTGGGTACAATTTGGGCATCTGAAGTTAATTATTTGCAGGTGCATTTTGGCTGCATGCAATGGAGGGAGCTTCCCAATTAGCCTCTTGCAGGTGCAATTAGCAATTTCACCTCACTTTGAGGGGGCAAGTGGATAATTGTGCCCATGAAGTGGTTCCTAAAGGGGTCTAGCAGAATGCCCATTGCAGACTGTTGTCTGGAGAATAAGCTCCATGAAATGGGATGCTAAGCATTCAGGAGTAAGTGTCAGGTATGCATGTGGAGTCTAGAAGTGGAGCCCCACCTGGAGGGTGGGGTTAGGAGTTCCTTCCAGTTCTTCACATCCATAAAAAGAGAGTGGAGCCACAAAACAGCATTAAGAAACAAGGACCATAGGCAGACTCTCTGAGGCATAGGGAGTAAATATTTTGGCCTGATGACATTGAGTAATACAAGAAAAACTAGCTCAGAATGGAGAGTGGACCAGAACTACAGAATTAACATTTTGTAGAACAAAATAGCAAAGCAACTCAGTGAAAAGAAATTATTATTAACTTTGCAATAAGTCTTACACTTAAAGTGCTGTCACAGGAATCATCTCACGTGAGCTCATCTACTTAGTTATAATATTCAAAATTTTAATAACAACACTTACTGAGGAGTTATGGTATCTGACATTATTCTAAAAGTGTGTGTGTATTCAATCAACGCTCTTAACAGACTGCTTCAAAGACTCGCTCTACCCATTTTAAAGAAGATAAATTGAGGTACAGGGAGATCCAGTAGCACACCCAAGGTTACACAGCTAGTAAGTAGTAGAGCCAGATCTCCAAGCCAGGCAGGCTGGCTCAAGGGCACCAGATAGGTTACGACTCTGGTTGATAAAACGTTCAAACAAGAAGATGGAATCAGGGAGTTGAGGCTTGCTCTGCAGGATACAGCTATACAAGATCATGCATTGCTTAATTCATTTGTTCAATCATCTAATCACTCAAGGAACATTTAGTGAGCCCTGGGCCCAGTCACTCCGCTGGCATAAGTGTAAGGGAGAGGGAGACAGCCTTATTGGTTAGGAGTTCCTTCTGCTTCTTCACATCCATAAAGGAGAGTGGAGCCACAAAACAGCACTGAGAAACAAGGACCACAGGCAGACTCTCTGAGGCATAAGGGAGTAAATATTTTGGCCTGATGACATTGAGTAATGTCACCAACGTCAGGTGAATGTTTTTATGACTTGAAGGTTTCCTTGGCTGCTTGTTCAGTGTTGGGAAGAAAAATGGGAGACAGCAAGAGAAGAAGGAAGGAAACAGAATGAGGAAAAGAGAGAGGTATGAAGGGTGCTAGAGAGTGTGAAGAAGAGGTAAAAAAGGAATCCTTCAAAATGAGTTTTTCTTCTGAAAATGAATCCTTTTATGAGGGGGAGAGGAGAAATCGCATCAACTGAACAGTGAGATTAGACTGAGGAATGTGGAGGAGAAACCCTACTGTACCTCCAGATGATTGTCTGCTTGCTTTAACAAGAATAGGTGTGCAATAGGACTGCCAAAAGTTATTCCCCATGTTAAAATCTGAAAACCAAAATGACCCCATCTCCAGCTTGTTGGCCACTGTGGTCTGTAGAGGGGCTAATTCTGAGTGCTTGAGTTCTAGGAAACCCATCCAACACATGGAAATGAGCTTGATGAGAATCGCTAGATGTGAAGGGGCTGAGTGCTGCTAACACAAATTCCACTGGCCCATTCCCTTACTGACCAACCGCCTGTATTTTGTCACTTTTATTGAAGCACTCTTTAGAAGCATCACTACATATTAACCTCTGTTGAGACTGAAACAGAAGATTCACAGTGATGCACCCTAAAGGGTGTGCAAAACTTGAGAGCGCGCAGGACCAAAAGAAACCTAACTATTGTTTTCTGACAAAGCTGATGGTCATTCTAATGAGAGCTGATGTAGCATGCATGCAAATGTCTCACAGGGACCATCATTCAGTCCTCATGATGAACTTATGAACAGCTATGACTCCGTTAACCTAATAACACCTAATACATACATATTGAGAGCTTCTGTGTGTCCCACACTGTGCAAAGCCCTTTATGGAGACTATCTGATGATGGAGAGTATCTCTCAATAATCAGTATATTACCACGGGCTGGGGCTTGGAGAAGTCCCATACCTTGCCTAAGGTCACACAGCTGGCAGGTGTCAGGACAGAGAGAGAATGTATACACTCAGATGTGTTCATGCTATGCTCCCAGCATGCACATGGAGTTGGTTAAAAAAAATGATCTTTCCTTTGATGTTTCCTAAAACTTCATTTAAAACTTCAATATTTTTTTTTCTTTTGCTGAGAGGGTGTAAAGGATATTGTCACTGTAAAAGTCTCCTTCGCTTTACTGGTTTCATTAAGTAGCTGGGCATTCATTCTATTGGCTTACTAAAGTCTTGCAAGTGTACATTTTTAAATGTTCTGAGATTTGAAATTGATATGGTGCAGTCGTCCAAGAGACTGTGAACTTGGCATAGTGTTAGTCATCAAAGAAGTTTTGACTTTGGCATGGTGATAGTCATCCAAAATATTTCCTTTTAAGATCCTCACTTATTCTAAAAAGATTTAAAATTAACTAACACGTGAGGCCTGTTTCTGAAATTTATGTTGCTACAATATAATCTTAAAGTTAGTCCTTCAGGGCTAAGACCTGCTACACCCCTTAATTAAATTATCTTGTTTTACTATGTATGGCAATGAAAGTAGGGATTCAGTGCCCCACTCAGTGAGCATGCTTAATTGTTTTTTTCATCCTTATCATGGTTCTTATCACCAGCTGGACTGTACTGACTTACAAGAATTTTTAATAGCCATCATGCTGCCTAGAATTGTCATGGCAAACCCCTTCTTCATTTTCTTCATGCGCCAATCACATATGGCTTTGCCAGTATCATCTTGGCTAAACTAATGAGGTCAGGAATTGTGCAGTGCCTTTCGTTTCTATTTTAAAAGACATGAAGGAGTCATTTGGCCTCTTTGTGCTGAGTTAGTAGAGCAAAACTGGGTCCACTCAATTACATTTTATGTCCATTGTAATTGAGCTGGCTTCATGAGAGAGCTGGCCTCACAAGAAAGCTGGCCATGGGCAGTCACCCATCTGAGTGATTTGAAGGGACCTCAGAGAGTTCACTTGCTCCAAGGCTTTAAATTCCCATCATTCAAGCTGGACCACAGGCAATGTTCTTTGAAAATCCCAA
This sequence comes from Macaca mulatta, assembly GCF_049350105.2. NCBI lineage: Eukaryota > Metazoa > Chordata > Mammalia > Primates > Cercopithecidae > Macaca > Macaca mulatta. The sequence continues at coordinate 119,390,730 of NC_133407.1, forward strand.
TATCCTCCCAGAGGGAGCACATTTTCTGCCTTCGTAGTGGACACCTCTTGTCTTTGTTAGCCCAGTACACTTCATACTTTGACAAATGGCCTTCCTACTATGCCCTGCTGTCCTGGTAAACATCTTAGGCATGGGGCCCCCTCCTCCTTGTCTCAGGGTGGGCATTTTACCTAGCCTGAGTCATTCATAGTACATGCCCCTCCTCCTCCTCACACCCACAACAAATGATTGGTTTAGACATGGGCTTTGAGAGGGATGGAGGAGGAAGTCAACGACCTGGTCTAGTGGAATTGAGGACCTTTCTCTAAACCCATAGATGAGTAGCCTAAATGCAAAAGAGGGGACACAGGGTATGGCAGATACTATACCATACTACTTAGTAAACTCATTTTTTCTTCTTCCTGGTGAGTAGCTAAGGTTTCATTTTCCAGATCCCATCGCACACAGGGGGCCGTATGACTGACTTCTGTTTAATGAAGAGTGAGTGAAAATGATGTGCCCCACTTCCAGTACAGCCCTCAAATTCCCATTGTATTAGTTTACTTGGGCTGCCATAACAAGATACCACAGACTAGGGGACTTGAACAGCAGAAACTTATTTCTTCACAGTCTGGAGGCTAGATGTCCAAGATCAAGGTGTCGGCAGATTCGGTTTCTCCTGAGGCCCCTCTCCTTTGGCTTGCAGATGGTCACCTTCTTGCTGTGTCCTCACATGGTCTTTTCTCTATGCACATATAACCCCTGCTACTTCTATGCATGTCCCATTTTCTTCCTCTTCTAAGGATGTCAGTCATATTGGATTAGGGCCCTCCTGAACAAGCTAATTTTAACTTTATTGTCTCTTTAAAGACTTAACCTCCAAACACAATCATAGTCTGAGAGACCAGGAGTTAGATCTACAACATAGAATTAAGGAAGTGGCCAAAATTTTGCCTCTAATACTATTCATGATTCTCCAGGCTCTCTCCACTTCTACCATCTGGATGTCAACACACAAGTGGAACTGGAAGCTGTGAGTTGAAGATGGCCAACCTCCATCATCCAGGCCCCCATAACACCCATGTCGGAACAGAAACTCCTGTTAACCTGGACCTTCCTTGGACTGTTTATGTGAGCAAAAATAAACTCCCACATGAGTAAGAAACAAACTCCTGTATGTTTTAGCATTTATACATTTTTGGGTCTATGTGTGAAAGCAGTTAGTTGACTCCAACTCATATACAGGACAAAGCATTTTTTGACACTTTGTCCAAAGTCAGCCTGGGTGGAATGATTATTTATGTTGAGGATTCCGAGAGTTCCCACAACACTTTATCACTTCCAGTGTTATCACATGGTTTACATCAGTGTTTCTCAAAGTGTTGTAGAAGTATGGATTCCTGAGCCTCAACCCACATCTGTTAATCAAAATCTCACTGCATTTTGGGGGCTCTGCATTTTTAATAAGCCTATATGTCACTCAGATGCACATTAAACTTTAAGATGCATTGGCTTACACTGTGGACCCCATTCTAATTTTAAACGAACATTGAATGAGTATAGCCAAACTTCTCTTTCTCACTTGTGGTTAGCTGTTGAAATAAGTATTTAGATTTTCTCCACAAATTACAGAATATGTTCATTCATTTTTATTTCCTCTGTATTTTAGATAAGCCACAGAACTCAATTTCCCCCTTAATCATCACTATTTTATGATGATTTACCATTAGATTGAGGTCTCAGGTAGAGCCACCATTTTTTTTTATCATGATGTATTTTAGCAACTTTAAATTAAAACTAGATTTACAATGGACACAGAAGTTCACCCAGGGAGTACCGCAGGGCAAGAACCTGGAATTCTTCCTCATGTCTTCGTTTCAAACTGTGAGCAGGGTTGCTTAGTTCTCAGCATTACAACTTTAGGTCCAGGCTGAGGAAGAGCAGTGAATTACCCTGAAAAATACTCCTACTCCATTTTATACCTGAGTCTTGGGCTGGCATTTTCCAAAGTGTGACAGTAACTCCTTAGGGTTTTAATTACTAACAAACACAATGGTTCCATGGTCAAAGTAATTGAGAAATACAATATACAATTTAACAGATTTCTTTATCTAATGATTATGATCTGAACCTCCAACAGCACACCACAATGTCCAAATTTTCCAGACTTGCCACAGAGAGTTTGTGTGTGCATATGTTTGTATATCTATATGTCTGCATAACTATTTAAAATACCACTATTCTTCAGTACACAAATATCCATCTAAAAAAATCACTAATAATTTTGATTTGAGGTCATATCATGGCTGTTTTTTTCAATGGACATAGTTACGTCTCAATTTTTTCTAACATTAGAACCATTATTAATGTATAATCATCCTTTTAGTCCTGTGATAATTTCAGCTATCTCTCTTTTTTTTTTTTTTTAATTTCAGCCATCTCTCAAAAGATATTTTACCCTCTGCTGAGAAATTAATATCTCATCTGTGGTGATATTACACTAAAGCTAATATAAAGTTATGAAAACTGAAAATCTACTATATTTGCTAGTATTAGTGACATTATTGTGTTTGTTTTTACTTATTATTATTTATAACATCATTATTCCTATCTCTACACCTCTTTTACATGCTGGATTCTGAACATTTTTCTTTCTGGGAAAGTTGAAGTTAAAAAAATAATTAAAAACAAAACAAAAGAAGGAAGGAAGAAGGAAGGAAGGACAGAAGGAAGGAATGATGAGAGAAGGAGGGAGGGAAGGAAGGAGGAAGAGAGAAAGGAAGGGAGGAAGGGAGGGAGAGAGGACATATTGCTGCAGAAACCACAGAGCTTCACAGAGTCCTTGGCATCTCAGGAGTATAAAGGTGGTTGTGAACAGTAATAAAAGCTACTTTAACTGAAGCAATAGTGTCTAATTACAAAGTTGGAAGGGCCCTCGGTTGCTGGGTGCATGGCAAGCATCAGTACACTTGTCTTCATTCTGTCCTCTTGTGCCACAGCAGGAAAGAACAATCAATCCAGGACAGCTCTAGTGTACTTGGCCTCAAAATGACTGTGAACACAGCACTCCAGAAAGCCACCACAGAACAGTCAGAATTAGGGCTCCAGCTGACCTCTATTACTGAGTAGTTGTAATTTCCAAGAGTCTACCAGAATCTGGACTCAGAATACCTTAATTTTAAACCTCTTTGACATTGGCAAATGCGGTAACTTCCCTAAGCCTGAATTGCCCATCTAACAAAAAGGAATGTTAATAGTATATATATTATAGGTTGCTGTGAGGTTAAGTGAACTAGTTCTTGTAATGCACATAATGCAAAGCCTGACAATAATCATTGTTTAACAATTTCCATTCATTGTTTATTCCATCAGATATACCACCCTCCCCATTTTACAAAAGGCTAAAACTGAGACTCAGAAAGTGTCTTAAAATATGCCAAATTAATGGAGTCTAAATTCCTGATTTCCACTTCACTTTTTTCTCCCCCATATTCATTCTGTAGAAAGTCTTTATTACACTTATTTATCTATTTAGAAGTGTATTTATTTTCTTACTTTGTCATAACTATTTGGATAATTCCAAAAAGATTTAAAATAGCTTTCAAATGGAAGACTGGTGAGGCATATTCTGCTCTGGGAGGGGTTCCAACTCTCCTGCCCAGTTCTCCTGGAGGGCAGTGGTTATCACTGAAGAGCCGGCTGAAGTGAGAGGCCACCGAGCAGAGCACAGCCTGTTTCATTTTAATAGCAGCCTCACTTTACTTGCTACTGACAATGCCCTCCTTTACATTAGCTATAACCTCAGATGGCTGCCTTAACAAAAGGAAGTAACACAGTCTAATTGTTCTGGATTTATCTGTAACAATTCCCTCTTGAGTAAGGAGCATTCTTTCTGTATTCCTGTTGCATGTGATTCCTGGCCCTTTTCCAGTATATTTAGTCATTCCCTCATTGAAAGGAAAGAAAAGAAGAAAAGAAAAGAAGAAAGAAAGAGAGAGGGAAAAAGAGAAAGAAATGGAGAGAAAGAAAGAGAGGGAGAAAAAGAAAAAAGGAAGAGAAAGAACAAAAGAAGAAAGAAAGAGAAAGAAAGAAAAGGAAAAAGAGGGAGGGAAGGAGGGAGGGGGAGGTGAAAGTAAGAAGAAAGAGAGAGAAAGAAAAAGACAGAGAAGAGAGAAAGAGAAAGAAAGAGAAAAAAGAGGGAGGAAAAGAGAGAGAGGGAGGGAGGAAGAAAGGGAGAGAAGAGGGGGAAAAAAAGAAATGAAACGATAGTCACATGGTCATAATCAACCCCCACCGTGCTTCTACAAAGCTATATCTGGTAATTCATAAATGCCACTGCACATGTGGGTAAAGATGTTGATTGAATAATCACTACACAAATTTAATCAGTCGGTTTTTCATGGGGAAAACTTGGGCACAATGTAAATCACGTTGTTGTTTGTTGTTTTAATATGTCTATTTCCCATATAATGAGCAGAAATCTTCACTGAAACCATGATCCTACCTTTCCCATGGTACCTGGGTCCCTACAAATTCTACATCTCTTCATCCTCCGCACTGACAAACGCTTGGACTTAAGCCTTCAAAAATGCCAGTCACTGGATGACTAGTAAACCAGAAAGAAGACTCTTGCACACAGAAAAGTACTAGAATCCATGATAAATACAAAGCCCCTCATGAGAGACTGTCATTTGGGATATTCACAAAACGGTTCCACTCAGCAGCAATGTTGAGAAGCCAGACAACATCGCCTGTGTTGAGCACATCCATCGCCACTGCGGCCAAGCCGACGGAAACCAGCTGGAAAGTTGTCAGCCATTTTAAACACTCAGCTAGAATCACTGTTGTGCTACCAACTGCGACCGTCTGGAAAAATCACATAAGTATAAAGAGGCACGAAAGAATAAATTCTGAACTCCACTTTTAAAGAACACGGGGAAAGCTGCACAATGGCAGGCAGCATTTAACTCTTTAGGCCCTGAGACTTCCATTGCTGGCCATAGTGGAGTGGCCCGCCACAGACCAGCTCTCTTACTGATTACAGCTAAACGGTCCAGACAAAATGCAAAAGCAACTTCCTGAAGGCTCTGAAAGTGATGTGCCAGCAGCAACCACAAAATAAAAATTCTTGGGGAAACCTGTCTTTCTGGCCATAGACCTGGGGAAAGAGGTCCCTGTGGTCCAAAGAGTATGGGGGGAAATCCCTATTTTGCTCTTCCTTTTTTCTCTTTCAGCTTTGCCTAAAGGTGGACTGTAGTCACAGGGCTGTGCTGCGGCAGCAGGGGCAGCAGGCAGTTAAACCCCCAAGAAAAATCCCATCCTTCTATCAGAGGACTACAAAAGAGGGCCCTGTGGACTGCAGAGTATGAAGTGAATCCTGGAGGGAAAAGAGCTGAAGATGAAAATTTCATAAATTTGTGTATGAACTTGCAAAATTGTATCTCATCCCTAAGCTGTGCATGTGCACAACAGATCCAAAGACTTGAAAACTTAATGGATACTGAGACAACCACCACCAAAGGTGAGACAGACTTGTGGTATGACCCTAACCAGGTTGACTGCTAAGAAAAAAAAATTCAATATTCTCTACAGGATTTTAGCAGGACCAAGAGTCTAAACTATACAATGTTCAAAATATTCAGGCCTGGTGCAGTGGCTTATGCCTATAATCCCAGTACTTTGGGAGGCTAAAGTAGGCAAATTACTTGAGCCAAGAATTCCAGACCAGCCTGGTCAACATAGTGAGATCCTGTCTCTGTGAAAAATACAAAAATTAGCTAAGTGTAGTGGGACATGCCTGTAGTCCCAGCTACTCGGGAGGCTAATGTGGGAGGACTGACTGAGCCCAGGAAGTCGAGGCTGCAGTGAGCCATGATTGTGCCACTGTACTCCAGCCTGGGCAACAGAGTAAGACCCTCTCTCAAAAAAAATTTAGAATCCTTGACATATAAAAAATAGGAAAGTGTAACCAATTTTGAAAGGAAAAGACAATCAATAGATGCCAACCCCAAGATTACTCAGATATTGAAAACATCAGACAAAGACTTTAAAGCAACTATTACAACTATGCTCCTAAGATAAAGGTTGATACATTTCAAATAAATGGAAAGGTCGATCTCAGAAGAGAAATAAAAATAAAATATACAAATTTTAAAAAATCATTGGATATCTCAATAGCAGAATGGAAATGACCATGAAGTCATGAAACTTGAAGACAGATCAACAGAAATCATCCAATCCAAAATAAAAGGGGGGAGAAAAAATTAACAAAATATAAATAGAGCCCCAGGAACATGTAGAACAATATCAAAATATCTTTTTTCTTTAATGAGATGGGGTCTCCCTCTGTCACCTAGAGTGCAGTGGCACAATTATGCCTTACTGCAGCCTCAACCTCCTGGGCTCAAGTCATCCTCCCATTTCAGCCATCAAAGTGGCTGGGACCACAGGTGTGCACCACCACACCCAGCTAATTTTTTTTATTTTTTATTTTTTGGAAAGATTGGATCTCACTATATTGCCCAGGCTGATCTCATCTCAAACTCCTGGGCTCAAGTGATCCTCCTGCCTCGGCCTCCCAAACTACTGAGATTACAGGTATAATCCACCACACCTGCCCCAAAATATTGAACATTTGTGTCATTGGAATCACAGAAGAAGAAAAAGAGTACAGTGCTGAAAAAATATTTGAAGAAAAAATAATAACTGAAACTTCTGAAATTTGGTAATAGACATAAATATACAACTCAAGAAGCAGAGCCAACTTCAAACAGGAGAAACAAACAAACAAACAAAAAACCCACCTGCAGTTACATCCAAATCAAACTGCTAAAAACCAAAGGTCAAACAAACAATAACAAACAAAAATAGGCTTCAAAGCAGTAAGAGAAAAATGACATGTTACATAGAAGAAAACAATGACTGAAATGACTGTGTACCTCTCTCAGAAATCACTGAAGACAGAAGACAATGGAACAATTTTTTAAATCCTGACATAAAGAAAATGTCAACCAAGAATTCTACAGCCAGCAAAAATATACTTCAGGACTGAAGATGAAACATGATAAAGGCAAATTCAGAAAATTTATCAATGGCAGATCTACTCTAAAAAAAATGATGTTAAAAAGTTGCTCAGACTAAAGAGAAATGCAGAAATTCAGAAATGAAGGACGTTCAGAAGCAACTGCAAATATCTGAAAAATATAATAGACTAATTTTCTCCTTTTTGGGCCTTCAAACTATGTATGATTGCTAAATGTAAAAATTATAATGTTGTCTTGGGAGGGGGTTTCAAGGTACATATATAATACATTTGACAAATAGGAAAGTGAAGAGAATTTTAAGTTTGTGAGGTTTCTCAATTTACTTGAAGTAGTAAAATATTAACTCTAAGTAGACTATGAAAGATTAGGTACCTGTATAGTAATCTCTAAAGTAATAATTAAAAACGCAAAGAGGCTGGGTATGGTGGCTCACACCTATCTATAATCCCAGAACTTTGGGAGTCTGAGGTGGGAGGATGACTTGAACCCAGGAGTTTGAGACCAGCTTGGGCAACACAGCAAGACCCTATTTCTACAAAAATTATAAAATACTAGCTAGGTATGATGCTATTGTGCCTGTAGCCTCAGCTACTTGAGAGGCTGAGGCAGTAGGATCCCTTGACCCCAGGAATTTGAGGCTGCAGAGAGCTAGGATCACACCACTGAACTCCAGTCTGAGTTGCAGAATGACACCCCATTTCTTTAAAAACTGAAATAAAACAAATATAGTCAAAAGCCAATAGATAAATTAAAATAGAATATTAAGAATATTAAAATAAGCTAGTTGCAGTGGCTCACACTTGTAATCCCAGCACTTTGGGAGGCCAAAGCGGGAAGGTTGTTGGAAGCCAGGACTTCAAGACCAACCTAGGTAACATGGCAAGACCCCTCTCTACAAAAAAAAAAAAAAAAAAATTAATTAGCCAGGCAGGGTGGCGCACACCTGTAGTCGTAGCTACTTAGGAGGCTAAGGTGAGAGAACTGCTCAAGCCCAGGAGTGTAAGGTTACAGTGAGTTGTGATGGTGCCACTGTACTTCAGACTGGCTGACAGAGCAAGATCCCAACTTGTAAGGAAAGAAGAAGGGAGGGGAAGGAAGGGGAGGGGAGGGGAGGAGAGGAGAGGGGAGGGGAGGAAATCCAAATAATCTAAAAGAAGTCCCAAAGGGGAGAAAGAGAACAAAAAATTAAAGGAGGCAGGGGAAAACACATAATAAAATGGTAAACCTAAATAAAATCATATCAAGGATTATAATAGTCTAAACATATCAATTAAAAGACAGAACCTGTCAGAGCAAATTAAAAAAACAAAACCCTACTGTGTGCTGTCTATGAGAAACCCACTTCAAATATAAAGATATACACAGATTAAATGTAACAAAAATGTGAAACATATACCATACAAAAACTAAAGGAAAAAAAAGCTGCAGTGGCTACATTAATATCAAACAAAGTCAATTTCAGAACAAACAGTATTACCAGCAATTTTTTAAGAGTCTCTAGTAATAAAAGATAATCATTACATAATAATGAGGTTGCAACAATATTACTCATTTATGTACTTAATAATAGAGCTTCAGGATACATCAAGCAGAAACAGAACTGAAAAAAAATTATTTTACTTTGGACTTTAACATTTCTCTCTCAATAATCAATAGAATAAGTAGAAAGAAAATCAATAATGGTATAGAAGATCCATACATTATTAACTACTTTGACTTAATTGACATTTTAGAACATTCCACTCAACAATAGCGGAATACACATTCTTTTCTAGTGCACATGGAACATTGACAAAATAGACAAATTCTGCTGTCATACAGCAAACCTCAAGAAATTTAAAAGAATAAAGATGATAAAAAGTATGTTTTCTGACCATAATAGAATCAAACTAAACATCTATACCAAAAATGTATCAAGGAAAATCCCCAAATACTTGAAAATTAAATAATATACTTTTATATAACCCACAGGCTAAAAATGAAGTCACAAGGGAAATTAGAAAATATTTTGAACTGAATGAAAGCACAACATATTAAAGCATACAGAATGTAGATAAAACAGCAATGACAGAGAAATTAATAGCACTAAATGTTTTATTAGGAAACAAGAAAGGTCTATCAATCAAATTGAAATTAGAAAAACAATGCTAAAATCAAGGAAACAAAAAGTTTATTCTTTGAAAAGATCACTTAAGTTGATAAATCTCTAGGCATACTGACCAAGAAAAAAGGAAGGAAGACAGAAAGTACCTGTATCAGAAAGGAAAAGACACCATCATCATTAGAAACCCCCAAACATAAATAGGGAATATTACCTATGATTCTATGTCCATAAATCTGACATTGATGAAATAGACCAATTTCTTAAAAGAAACAAACTACAAAAGCTCACTCAAAAAGAAATAGATAACCATAATAAAGTATTAAATAATACCCTGCTACTCATGAAGGTACCATAAAATGGCAGCAACAAATTTTATAAACCCACAGATCCAAGAAGTACAATAAACCCCAAGCACAAGAAATGTGAAAAATTAAGGCAAGGTACATCATAGCCAAATTAGTTAAAACTAATGATAAATAGAAATCTTAAAAGGAGTCAGAAAAAAACTTTAAAAGAAACAAAGATAAGGATAACAGAAGATTTCCCATCAGAAACAATAAAAGTTAGAACACAGTGGAACAACATTTTTAACACATCAAAAAGAAAACAAATCAGCCAAACTAGGATACTCTTACTACAAAAACCTACCTTCAAACCGACGGTGAAATAAAGACTTCTTCAGATAAAAAAAGCTTATAGAATTCTTCACTAGTAGATCGGCACTACAGAAAAATGTTAAAGTATTTAAGCACAAGGAATGCAATACCAGATGGATATTCTGATCCACAAAAATGAATAAAGAGCACCAAAAATATTAACTACATGGATAAACATAAAGATATTTTATCTCATCATTTAAACTTCTAAAGATACTTAGCTATTTAAAACAAACCTAATAAAAATGTATTGTGGGGTTAACAAAAATTAAAATAAAATATATTACAGTAAAAGCACAAAAGCCAGAAAGAAAAAAATGGAAATATAATAAGATTCTTATACTCTACATGAAATGGTATAATATTATTTGAAGATAGAGTTTAATAAGTTAAAGATATATATTATAAATCGTAAAGCAACCACCAAAATAGCAAAACAAAGAGCTATAGTGAATAAATTGCCAAGACAAAACTGAATCAATTAAAAATCCTCAATTAATCCAAATCAAGACAGTAAAAAGGAATTAAGGAAAAGATGGAGCAAATAAAAAACAAATAGCAAGATGACAGATTTAAACCTGACCATAACAAGGAATCACATTAAATGTATTTGGTCTAAGTACCTCAATTAAAATGCAAATATTTTCATACTGGATAAAAAAGCAAGAGTCAAATATATGCAGCCTACAAGTAATCCATTGTAAATATAAAGGCAGAAATAGGAAAAAAGTAAAAAGCTGGAAAAATAAATATACTAACACTAATTAATCAAAAGAAAATTGGAGTGACTATATTAGTATCAAAGTTGATTTCCAAATAAAGAATATTAGCAGAGATAGGGAGGATCATTTTATATTGATAAAGGAATCATTTAACCAAGAGGACATAACAATCCTAAATGCTTATGCTCCTATTAAAAGAGCTTCAAAATAAATAAAGCAGTCCCTACACTAGGTAAAAAGATTTGCAAATCACATGTGTAATAAAGGAATCAGATATCAAATATATAAAGACCTCTCAAAACTCTAAAACAAGTAAACAAATAATACAAAATGGGCAAAATATTTGAACAAACATTTCACCAAAGAATCTAACACAGATGACAATTAGGCACATGAAAAAATGTTCAAGTTCATTAGTCTTTAGGGAAAGGCAAAATAAAACCACAATTAGATACTTCAAATCTTCACCAACACTTGGTATGGCTAAATTAAAAGGACTGACCATACCAAGTGTTGGTGAAGATTTGAAGAAACTGGAACTCTCATACACTAATGGTGGGAAAGTAAAATGGTACAACTACTTTGGAAAACAGCCAATGATTTCTTAAAAAGTCCAGCACACCCTACCATATGACTCAGTTATTCTCTCAGGTATTTACAAAAAGTAAAGAAAACATTTGTGCATAAAAAGGCTTATACAGGAATGGTCATAGTTATTCTATTTAAAATAGCCCCAAACCAGAAATAATCAAAATGTGCAGCAACAGATGAACAAACAAACGATATGCCAAACCTACTGGCATACTAGTAGGCAATAAAAAGGTATAACCTATTGTTTCATGTAACATGGATGAGTAAAAAGAAGCAAGTCAAAAAAGAGTACATTGATGATTCCATTTATATAAAATTCTAGAAATTGCAAACTACTATATAGCATAGTGACATAAAGCAGATCAGTGCTTGCCTAAAGATGGAGATAGAGGGGTCACGGAGAGATAGGAGGAATGGATTACAAAGAGGCATTAGGAAATTTGGGGTAGTAATGGATATGTTCATTATCCTGACTGCTTTACATGTGCATCCATATGTCAAAACGTATCAAGTTGTACACATGAAATATGTATAATTTATTGTATGTCAATCATACCTTAAATAAATTTGTTAAAACTTCAAGTAATAAACTTAAATAAAACAAATCTGGCTGATATGGTTTGGCTGTGTTCCCACCCAAATGTCATCTTGAATTGTAGCTCCCATAATTCCCATGTGTCCCATGTGAGGGATCTGGCGGGAGGTAATTGAATCATGGGGGCGGGTCTTTCCTATGCTGTTCTCATGACAGTGAATAAGTCTCACGAGATCTGATGGTTTTATAAACGGGGCTTCCCCTGCACACGCTTCCTTGCCTGCTGCCATGTATGACATGACTTTGCTTCTCGTTTGCCTTCTGCCATGATTTTGAGGCCTCCCCAGCCATGTGGAACTGTGAGTCCATTAAATGTCTTTCCTTTATAAATTACCCAGTCTTGGGTATGTCTTTATTAGCAGAGTGACACCAGAGTAACACACTGGCAACACCCAAAACAATACAGAAGATACCTTTTACTAGGCATTTGCTATGTTCTAGGTGCCATACTAAATGCTTTTCATATCATCTAATTCTTTCAAAACACATAAGGCAAGTACTATTACAGTTTCTACATTTAAAGAGGAAGACTAAGGTAGAGAAAGGTTAAATCATTTGCCTAAGGTCACAAAATTAGAAAGGGGTAAAGCTGGAATTTGATTCTAGAGTCAACAGTCTTAACAAAATCACCATGAGGAAACTGAAACTCAAGGAAGGCCACATAGTTTTGGGGATCCATCCTAGATCTGTCCAACCTCAGAGTCCATTCTCTTAATTGCTTCATTGTACTACACCCCTTCTTGAAAATATTCTGCTGAAAACCTAATAGCCTAGCCTGAACACACCTGTGCTAATTAAATATGTATTTCCTAGTTCCCATATTCAGCAAAAAGGGGACTCACACTCAGCCTTTCTCAGTTTTCATGTAACCAACTACTGTTGCATGAATGAATTAGGTGAATTAACTTAAGGTTACTAGCAAAATGTCCTCATGTTAAAAGAAGTAAAGTGAAACTGGGGGAATTTGAAGCTCAGAAAGATATCAAGAAACTGCCTAAAGCCAAACAGTGAGTTAGTAGTGGTGAAAGTGGAAGTCAAACTCAGGCTGGCTAATTCAAGAGCTAGATGACTCTGTCTCTCCAAAAAAAGATGCTCAAAATCTGCCTGCTAAAAAATTGCACCCTTTAAGACAACCGTGAGTGGCTCAGAAGTGTTGAAGGGCTGCAGATGAGCTGAGACAAGCTTACAAAGGAATATGGGTGTCCTGTTCCAGGGACACACAATGAATGCCCAGCTCTCCTTGTCTCTGAAGACAATGCATTCCAGGCTCCTAGCCCTATTTAAGAGTGGAGGGGTTCTGCTATTCAGCTGTCCGGCACCCCTGCTATCTCAAGTTTAACTAATTATTTTCCTTTATAATTCACTGTAGACTGATAACTATTACTTCCCTGTCTAACACATACTGACAAGTGCTTTGGTTAAATATAGGTTGCTAGGAATTGGGGTGGAAATTTTTTTTAGCTCAACTTTATCAAGGGTCTGTAGACTCAGAATTCCAGAATCATCCCATTACCTCAGTGAAATTAACACATAGACTCAGCAAAAAAGAGAACAATTTTTGTTTTCCCAGATCTTGAGAAAGATATGGGAAGGTCTGCATGGGAAGACATGGGAAGGACTGCATGGCTTTCTGTCCTCCTGTTTCTTGGTTAGAACTTCTAATGATCAAAAGTGAGTTGAGGAGCTTTACGAGATTAGTTCTATGCAGAAGGACAGCAGGTAAGAAGGACAAGCAGTGTGAGAGAGAGATAAGGAGAGATCAGAGTCCATGAATAAAAAATATGCAATTTATTTATCAAGGCTCCAAACCCACATAGGACTGCTGGTTATTGTCCAATCTTCCATTCTATAATTACAGATGTTTAGCTGGTCTGTGGTACACAACTAAACACTAAATTTTCTATTTCCCTGCAACACAGGATATAGCCATGTGACTAAGTTTGAGCCAAGGTATGAGCACAGTAGTGATATACAAAGCATCCAGCCTGTGCCCTTGAAGGAGAGGAATATGGTCTCCATTACTTGTTTCTCTTCTCATAGTCAGAGCACAAACTGGATAGAGGGAGCTGGAACAGTCATTTTGGACCATGAGATGGAAACTGTCATGTTTTTAGGGTGGCAGAGGGATAAGATAGAAGGAACCTGGTTTCCTGTCAAACCATTTAGTCTGTTCTAGGTGGCCTACACAGACTTTGATGTAAGGAAGAAACTAATACATCACATCATACGAGATTCACAATGAGGATAACAATATTGAATGATATTGATAGAAAGGAGAATTTTATTTCATTGCCACAAACTCTTCTGGAACACTCTTCCCCAACCACCCAATGGTACAAGTTCAAGAAGAGATCAAAAGTGTGATTTATTGTCATGGACTTAAAAATCTAGAAAATATAGTCAAGTTGTTGAGCTATTTCAATTTTCCTTTGCAGCTTCTTTCTGAAGGCTTGAAATATTTTACTTTAAATGTGGAATGTTTGCAGGGAGGACTTTCCAAAGCTGAAAAGCACAAGTTCTCCCATTCCCTAATCCCACTGCAAAAATGTGTGGCCCCAATGTTTCATGTCAGACCTGTTGGCTCCTTCCTTTGCAAAGTCTCCAGTTGTTACACTAAAATCACACTGGATCATATTAGCTCTCTCCTCCCAATTTCCTGTTCATAAAGCTTGGAGCCTCATCACAATGAATGTATTGTAAAAATATAGAGTAACAAATGTTTTCTGCTTGGCTTGGTAAATTGGAATGAGACAAGGATTGGGCATTTACACCCAATTTACTTCAGACCATATTACCTATAGACTAACTCTTGAGTTCTTAGATAAAAGCAAATAATGGAAACCATGCCAAAGTAAACGAACATTTTTCAATTCCTTTCAAATATTAAATACTGATATTTTCCTCCAGAAATACAAAAATGCATAGCTGTGAGGTCCACTTTCATGCAATATGTGGCATATGCTCTCTACCACTATTTTGGAAAGGTTGAACATATGCATTCTACATATGCCTTTCTACTCCTTGGTATATCTGCAATAGAAATGTATGCAAATGTTCATCAAAACACAGTTAGTAGAATGTCACAGCAACACTATTCATAATAGTCCCCAAATGGAAACATACATGAAAAACAGAATGGTTTAAAATAAAGATTATATAATTGAAGAACGGGATACAACAATGAGAATGAATTGACTAGAAGTACACACAAACAGATGGATGAATCTCACAAACATAATGTGTGAAATAATCCAGAAAGGAAAGAATGTCTGCTGTATGATTTCATTAACATCCAGTTCAAAGCCAGGCAAAATTAATCTATGATGTGAGAAATCATAATAATTATCTTTGAGAGAAAAAAATGACTAGGAAGGGAAGACTTCTACAGTGCTCAAGATGTTCTGTTTTTTAATCTAGATAATAGTTACATGGGTGTGTTCACTTTGTGAAAATGTACAAAGGTGAAGTCATATAATTTGTACACTTTTATGCATGCATGCTGTATCTCAATTTAAAAACATTAAAGGGATACATGAATTCAAAATATCACAATTGTTATAATACCAAAATAAAAGCATGAAAAGATTGCTACTACCCTTCATCTAAGACATTTACACTAAAAAATACTATGGACGTATCTATAAAAATGAATAAGTTACATCAGAGGATAAAAAGAGACACTATAGGGCAGCAGTCCCCAACTTTTTTGGCACCAGGGACTGGTTTCATGGACGACAAGTTTTCCACAGACCAGTGAGGGGGTAGTTTCAGAATGAAAGTGTTCTACCTCAGATCATCAGGCATTAGATTCTCATAAAGAGCACTCTACTCAGATTCCTCACAAGACAGTTCACAATAGGGTTCACAGTCCTATGAGAATCTAATGCCACCACTGATCTGACACTGATCTGACAGGACCGCTCAGGCGGTAATGCTCACTCACCCGCCACTCATCTCCTGCTCTGAAACCTGGTTCCTAACAGGACACGGATCAGGGTTGATCCAGCCCTGGGTTTGGGGACTCCTGTTATAAAAAATAGGCAAAAATGGAAAAGCAGGACTTCCCTTTTTAGGAAAATCTGCTAACAATATTTGAGTCTAATTCTAAAAACATAATTCAACACCAACTGTTTTACTTACAAGTAGCAATTTTCACTCTTAAATCTTACCATTTGAATTATTTAGAATCCATTTTTTGCAATGAATCTGAATCTATAAGCCAGAATCCACTGGCTTATAAT
Organism: Macaca mulatta; assembly: GCF_049350105.2. NCBI lineage: Eukaryota > Metazoa > Chordata > Mammalia > Primates > Cercopithecidae > Macaca > Macaca mulatta. The sequence continues at coordinate 119,406,661 of NC_133407.1, forward strand.
GCAAGCCTGGAACACCAGATTCAAGAAGCTACTGTCTGTAAAGGCAAGACAGTAACTCAGCTCACAGGAGACCAACTAAAGTTTTCAATATGGCAGCCATGTACACCAAAGGTTGTGCAAATAGAGCAAGCAACTGATGAAGTTCAGATTAAACACAAACGTATTAGTGAACACCACTGGGGGCAGAAAGTTGTAAGGAATATCCCAGAAAGAAGGGCAGCCTCTGAGTTGGAAATGACTTCTTACAAGGATTGATATTATATCATTCTTTTTTTAACTTTTAAGTTTGAGGGTACATGTGCAGTTTCATTACATAGGTAACTTTATGTCACAGGGGTTTGTTGTACAGATTATTTCATCGCCCAAGTACTAAGCCTAATATCCAATAGTTATTTTTTTCCTCCTCTCCCTCATCCTACACTCTACCCTCAAGTAGGTTCCAGAGTCTGTTGTTTCCTTCTTCGTATCAATGTGTTCTCATAATTTGGCTCCCACTTATAAGTGAGAACATATGGTATTTGGTTTTCTCTTCCTGCCTTAGTTTGCTAAGAATAATGGCCTCTAGCTCTATTCATGTTCCTGCAAAGGATATGATCTCATTCTTTTTTATGGCTACATAGTATTCCATGGTGAATATTTACCACATTCTCTTTATCCAGTCTACCATTGATGGGCATCTAGGTTGATTCCATGTCTTTGTATTGTGTACAATACTGGAATGAACATTTGTGTGCACATGTCTCTATGGTAGAAAGACTTATATTCTTTTGGATATATACCCAGTAATGGGATTGCTGGGTCAAATGGTAGTTCTGTTTTTAGCTCTTTGAGGAATTGCCATACTGCTTTCCACAATGATTGAACTAATTTATATTCCCACCAGCAGCGTATAAGTGTTCCCCTTTCTCTGATATAAGTATTATTTCATCCTTATTCATTCTCATTCTCTCTCTCTCTCTCTCTCTGCATTGGTTCTGATTTCAGGTTATGTTTGCATGATATGTTTTGTCAGGAGAAGGGATTTCAGAGAGATGGCAGGCTTCCATTTCAAGATAGTCAAAGCCCTTAATGATATCTTTGCCTGCCTTGCCACTAGGAAACTCAACAGAAATCTTGTGCAGTTTGTAGGGTAAATGGCAAAGTGCAAGTGAGCAAGTTCCAGACACACTGCTTCATACATCTGCCTGTTATTTGTGGAGGTAAGAGAAGGTCTTCTTAGGCCTGACCTGGAAACCAGAAACCATGAAAAGGTTGGTAGATGTGGAAACATAAATGTCAAAAAGGCAAATGCACATACACCCACAACACAAACACACTGGGAAAATATTTTCAATGTTTCTAACAACGGATATGTATCTTTAATACACAAATAGGTTTATCAGATGTGCCATCGGATCAAAATCAAAGGGAAAAATGAGACAATTTACAAAGGAAAAAGTATAAGTGGGAGGACTTTACAGGCTTATAGGTTATCAACCTATAAAGCTTTTGCCATTGACCATAAATAAATAAATTAAATGAGGATTTCCACCCTCCTTTTTATTGAGAGGGAGGGGAGTCTTCCAAATTAAAATGATTTTGAAAATTGCCAAAGTCACTATTGGCAAAATGTTTAAAAATGGACTATCTCATATGAATTCATAGTCATATGCAAGGGCTTGAAATGTGTGATCTCTAACAGCAAGACCTGGAGATAAACTTGACATCCATTCACAGGGAGTAGTTGAATAAATCACAATGCCACAGATAAAAGTAGAGTGCTCCACAGCTATTAAAAACAATGAGGTAAAACTGTGCATCGTCACCAGCACTGAAACTAATGCTGTGCTGAGAACCAAGCTGACTGTAGTAGCAAGTACGATTTTACCACTTTCATATAAAATTATACATACATGGTACCAGGAGGACAGATGAAAAGAAGAAGGAAGAAAGGAAAGAGAAAGAGAAACGAAGTTTCAATTATTAAAATGTTAACAATGATTATCTCTGCATGGTGGCAATCTGGGTGATTCTTACTTCATTGCTTATACATTTCTGAATTACTACTATTATTATTTTTGAGACAGAGTCTCACTGTAGCACAGGCTGGAGTGCGGTGGTGTGATCACAGCTCACTGCAGCCTTGACCTCCTGGGCTCAAGTGATCCTCCTGCCTCAGCCTCCCGATTAGCTGTGACAAAGATGTGCTATCATGTCTGGCTAATTATTTTATTTTTTGTAGAGATGGGGTCTCACTATGCTGCCCAGGCTGGTCTCCAACTTCTGGGCTCAAGCAATTTTCCCACCTCGGCCTCCCAAAGTGCTGGGATTATAGGCATGAGCCACCAAGCCCCAGTTAGGATATCATCACTTTGAAAAAAACAAAACGTAACCAAAAATAACAAAACTAAATAACTGAAAAAACTTCAGACTCCCTAGGAGCTCATATTTATGACATCACCTGAAGCCGTCTTGTCCTCCTTCTGCCTTTTCTTCCAAAGCCAATCTGTTTCCATACCCTATTAATTTTACTCAACGCTCAATAGGCATTTTTTGAAGCTCCTATGTTCTCTGTGTTTCTCTCTCCTTCCTCTCTTTCCTAATTCTTCTTCTCTACCAGGATTTATCTCCACCACTGCCCACCTGGGCCATCGCCTAAGCCTCTTAACTTACGCCTGTGTTTCTACTGACTTCTGCTCCCATTCATCCTTCACACCTCAGAGGCATCCTTGCATTACGCTTTTAAAGGCCTTCCATGTTTCCTTGTGGCTCCAAATTCCTTATGGTGGCATTCCAACTTGCTGGCCCATACTGGCACCTCCACCTTCATCTCCCATGCATTCACTCCTATCCATTCTCAACTCCCAATAATTGCTTGCTCCGAGGATGACTCACCATTCTCTAAGCTCACCACATATGTTTTTATATTTCTATATAGTTGGTCATCTTGTCCTCTAAGATGCTAATGCCTGATTTCCTTGATCATGGAAGGGAAGTTTCCTGATTATGGAAATTCTGATTACTTTCCAAGATTCAGATCAGACTGAATCTCCTCCAATAACTCTTGCTCAATTTTTTTGTTTTTGTTTGGGAAAACAAAACAAAACAAAAACCAATCACCTTTCTTAGTCACTATTTCATTCTTCTAAGTGTGCCCACACCTTCTTCACTACAATGTGGAGCTTTTGTGAGTGGAGGCAGTTTTTTATTGTTGTTGTTGTTGTTCAACTTTCTGATACCCTAACATGCCTAGCACCAGGTTTTTCATATCTTAGGCACTTAAAGAAATTTTTTTTCCAAAAAACTGAGAGAGTACCTGCCATCTGCCAGGCTCTATGGTAGGTGAGTCCATAGTCAACTGTTCTCAAAACATAGTCTGTATCCTGGGCACAGTCACTCTCATTTTCTGTGTGGACAAAACTGAGGCCAAGAGATTCAGTAACTTGCCACAGACCACACAGTAATGGCAGATCTGAGATAAGAGTCCTAGACCACCATATGAATCCAGATTCTTTTAACTGATCTGTGCTTCTGCACATATGTATATGGAGTTGGACTGATCTGAACATGCAGGAAGTGCTGGCTCCTAAAATCCAGATTTCTAACTGAGAAAGTGATCAGTGTATCCCCAGGTTATAAAAATGTCCATTTGCTTTAGGCCAGCTGAAGTATCATCTATCCCCTGGACCTGTGGTTTCTCTAAGCTTCTATCACCCCAAGAATGTCAGTGCTTGGGGGTCTGTCTCCAAACTAACATCCTCTTTGCACATTTTAAGATTTTTTTTCCCAGAGCTTACTTTTCCTAGAATTCAACTCCCTGCCTTCTCTCAAATTTGGATGTAATAGCTGGCACCGATATAGGAGGATGCCTTGTCCATTCTACTGTCAGCCGTTCTATCTCCATATCAACAAATGCCCATACCTCTCCTCAATTTTTACATTCTAATGATTTCAAATTTAAGCTTTCCAAGGACTAAGTTCAGGGAAAAATAGTCCAAAGAACAAGTCACTTGCCACCATCAGAGGTAACAGTGTTTCTGGGTAGCCTGAGATTCTGTTTGACTTTATCAAAGTCAGCAAATTCCAGGACTGCCCAAATTATGAGACAGCCAAGGAATTGATCTTCACCTTAAAGACAACAACAATAATAATGCCAATACCCAACTGTATTAGTTTCCTAGGACTGTCATAACAAATTACTGCTATGGTAACTTAAAACAAGAAAAGTTTATTGTCTTATGGTTCTGGAGGCCAGAAGTCCAAAATCAAGATGTCAGCAGAGTTGGTTCCTTCTGGAGGCCCTGAAGAAGAAACCATTCCATGCTCTTTCCTAATTTCTGGTCATGGCCAGCAATCCTTGACATTGTTTGACTTACAGATGCATTACTTCTCTACCTCCGCAATCTCTGCCTCCATCTTCACGTGAACTTCTGGTCTGTGTCTCTGTGTGTCTTCTTCTTTTCTGTCTCATAAGAACATCTGTCATTGGATTTAGGGCCCATCCAAATCTAGGATGTTCTCATCTTGAGATACTTACATTAATTACATCTGAAAAGACCCTTATTCCAAACAAAGTCCATTCTGAGGTTCCAGGTGGACATATCTTTTAAAGGCTTTCATTCAACTCATAAACCAACAGTGGTTGAAAGTTCACTGTGTAACAGGTGCCATTCTAAATAATGTGTATTAATTCATTTTATCTTTACAATAACTGGAAGAGGTAAGTAACTATTTAGAGGAAGAAGATAAAGACATAGGAAGGCCCCCCAATCTTCCTAAGAGCTCATGGGTGGTAAAAAACAGACCTAGTACTCAGGCGTTCGTCTTCTTCATACCAGGGTAAACTGTCTTAGATGAATGTACCAGAATTAAAGTGTCCTAAATAACAGCCACGACCACTCCTAGAGAGTCACACAGTTAATCTAAAATCCCTGAACTAGAGAATGTTGGAAAATATATAACATATGGGCCATTGCAGTTTCTACCCAATCATGTTAGACATCACTAATTGATCACAGAGTTGTTCCCTATGGTGCCTTAGTGTTTAAAACATTCATTAGCCATCAGTTCAAGGTAGCACTTTGAATGAAACCTCCTGACCATCTGTTTGTAGACATTCTTTTTCAAACACACACATACACACACACACACACAGAGGAGAGAACCAAAGGGCAACATTTGGTCTCTTCCTGTCAAGCTCCTGTCCTGCCTTCTAGCCTGCCTTCCCCTGAGACTTGTATTTGCCTTCCAAGTTTGATTGACAGAGCAAGACTGGATCCCATCAAACAGCCTGGAAAGCCAGACAGAAGTCCATGCTCAAAATCCAGACCCCATCAGACTTTGTTTGAAATTCAGAGACTGCAGGGACTGCTGGCACATTCTTGGAAAAGCTCTGATCTTGGGAAGAAACCTTACTTCTATCTCTAAGAAAAAACACTAGATAATGATTTTTTTAAGCCCATGCTGGGGATTGGTGGCAGGATGAGAATGCACACGGTAACAGGACAACAGTGGGTACTGGCCTGGAGCAGGCTCCTACGTGGCCTCCCCAGAGTCCAGGCTTTATTCTCATCATTCTCTATGATCCAGCCTCTCTTCACTTAAACTACACTTCAGATAATGGTGTTTGCTACAACTCTTTACAATCAATTATTTTGTCATTGTCTTTATTTAAACACGTACACACACACACACACAACTAGAGGGAATGCACTGGAGAATGACACACAACGCGTTCCAAGGAAATAACATTTTTTCTGGGTTGCGTGCCCAACCCACAAACCTGAGGATCACCAGGGGTTTACTTAGTTTGGTTCACATTACCGTTATGTGAGGCATGTTAATAACTGGACTCCAGAGCTTTGCTTTTAGATGCTTGTTCCTCACCTCTCCCATCTAGAATTTTAAAAAAATAGTTTTTATTGTATATACATATTTTTTGCTTTTCCTGCCCACCGAACTTTTAAAAAACCCCCAAATCCCATCTACTCTCATGAAAGTTGACCACAACAAAACTGCATTAGGGAAAAAAAAAAAAGAATCCCTTGTATCACATGGGTGTCACACCACTGTTGGCCATGGGAGCTCATCTTAATAAGGAGAAGATATGACAACAGAAAGAGCCCAGAGTCTTGTGCCCTTTGCACAGAACATGGTGTCCTTACTGGCAGTTTGTTTTAGGCTTAACATATTAATTTATTGCTAAAACAGGCTGGGTATGGTGGTTCATGCCTGTAACCCCTGCACTTTGCGAGGCCAGGCAGGTGGATCACTTGAGGTCAGGAGTTTGAGAACAGCTTGACCAACATGGTGAAACCCCATCTCTACTAAAAATACAAAATTAGCTGGCGTGGTGGCACATGCTTCTAATCCCAGCTACTCGGGAGGCTGAGGCAGGAGAATCGCTTGTACCCGGGAGGAGGAGGTGGCAGTGAACAGAGATTGCACCGCTATACTCCAGCCTGGGTGACAGGGTAAGTCTCTGTCTCAAAAACCAAACAAAACAAAATAAAAAAACTGATGTAGTAGAATGTGCTTTACAGTAATTACACCACAAGAATAAAACACTAGCTTAGAATTATTTGTTGTATTTCACTAATACCAAAGACAAAGATTTTTATATATAATACAAATCCTTTATTTTATAGGTGAGATAAATATGGCCCAGAGAGATCATCATAATTGCCAAATGTTACACAGCCACTTAGTATCAGACGAGCACAACAGCAAGTTCTCCTAGTTACAGCTCTACACCTCATTACCTCCATGGAGCCATCTAACCTGATCACCAGATTATCCATAAGGGAATTTTAAAAATTAAAAAAATTCCCTTGTAGATAATCTGGTGATCAGGTTAAAAATTCCTTTAAGAAATCTTGCAGCAAAATTAATGAAGGTAAAGGTACATGGATTCTTTTCTTTTGACTTCTTCCATTTTTACACCTGAAGTTACTCCATGAGAGCGGGAACTCAGTCTGCATTTACTCATAATTGAACTCTCAACATTTAAGACATTTCATTAAATTAGTAATAAATTGATGGCAGCATAGAAATTTGTTTCAAAGCTACTCAATAAAAATACATACTGCATTTTTCTCCAGATTTTTCCCCCAAAATTATTGGCATAGTCATTAACCTTTTATAGGAGTTTTTCAATTTGGCACCTTGACATTTGGATGGGCTAATTCTTTGTTGCAGGAGGCTGTCCTGTGCACTATAGAATGTTTAGTAGCATCCCTGGCCTCTGCCCTCTAGATGCCAGTAGCATACCTTCTGGTTCCTCCCCACCCCACTGTCCAGTTGAAACAATGAAAAATGTCTCCAGTTGTCGAATATTCCTGGGTTGGAGTTGGGGTGGGTTATGGAGCACAATTGCCCCTGGTTGAGAACTCCTGATCTATGGTGACAGCATACCTACCTACCCTCAACCCTCCAACCATGTGATTCATGGGACATGGAAGCTTGATGAATCAACCAACTGAAAATTAAAAGATACACATAGAAAGCACTCAGGAGGCTGGGTGTGGTGGCTCATGCCTGTAATGCCAACACTTTGAGAGGCTGAGATGGGAAGAACACTTGAACTCAGGACTTCAAGACTCACCTGGGTAACATAGTGAGACCCTGTCTCTACAAAACATTAAAAATTAACCAGGCATAGTGGTGAAGCACCTATAATCCCAGCTACTTGGGAGGCTGAGAGGGGAGGATGACTTGAGCCCAGGAGGCTGAGGCTGCCATGAATGTCATGATTGTACCACTGCACTCCAGCCTGGGAGACAGAGCGAGACTCTGTCCCAAATAAACAAAGAAAAAAAACAAAGCACTAGCACTCAGGAAATATAAGTATGAACTGAATTAGATATACTCTAATCTGCTTATATTAAACACCATCACTTTTGAAGACATTATGCTAAGTGAAATAAGCTGGTCACAAAAGGTCAAATATTATATGATTCCACTTACATGAAGTACTTAGAGGAGTCAAATTCATAGACAAAGTATTATGTCAGTTGCCAGGGGCCAGGGAGAGGAGGAATGTGCAGTTATTATGGAATGAGTGCAGAGTTTCAGTTTGGGAACATGAAAAGAATTATAGAAGTAGGTGGTGGTGATGGCTGCACAACAGTGTGAATGTACTTCACACTGCTAAGCTGGACACTTAAAAACAGTTAAAATGATAAATTTTATGTTACATGTTTTGACCACAAGGCCTAAATTAGACCAAACTATCACAAGGCCTAATTCCACAAAGCACGAAGCAGGCCCAGCGTGGTGGTTCACACCTGTAATCCCAGCACCTTGGGAGACCGAGGTGGGCCGATTACCTGAGGTAAGAAGTTTGAAACCAGTCTGGCCAACATGGTAAAACTCTGTCTCTACTAAAAATACAAAAATTAGCCAGGCATGGTGGCAGGCATCTATAGTCCCAGCTACTCAGGAGGCTGAGGCACAAGAATTGCTTGAATCCGGGAGTTGGAGGTTGCAGTGAGCTGGGATTGCAACACTGTACTCCAGCCCAGGTGTCAGAGTGAGACTCCATCCCAGAAAAAAAAAAAAGCACAAAGCACCTAGATAAGATTTAAAACTCCCACATTCTCCCATAAACTTGAGCTTTTGTTGTTGTAGTTGTTTTGTTTTTTGTTGTTGCTGTTTGTTTTGGTTTGGTTTGGTTTGTTTTAACAATAAATTCCTTAGCTAAGGAATCCAAAAGCTAAGAAAATCTTCCTCTTCATTTGTGGCTGAGAGCACAGGAGCAGCAGAGCCAACCACGGCTATGGGGCCTGCTGCTGAGCAGCGCAGGCACAAACCAGGACATGGGCCCTCAGGGAGGCCCCCTGATTTAAGAGCCTTCTCGTGTGAAATGCATCCAGCCCAGATCCCCTAAGGACCTGGCCTGTGGGCCATGTCAGCCCAGAGCCCTTCCTATTGCCAGGATGCTCTTGACAAAAGACGGTCTGGCAACGAGAGCGGCAAGGCCATTATTTTCATTTAAACCATACATGTCATGTCCTGTTTGTGAGAAACACGTTAAACAATTCAGAAACACATTCACAATGGGCTCTGGAGTGGGATTCGCATTCCTATGGGCCTGCGTACTGTAAACTGGGGATGGGGAGGGAGGCTGGTGGCGAGGGTGGGATGGCGCCCCTGCCCTCATTTTAACAGAGAGCACCTCCCCGGAAGCTCAGCTATAAATAGAAACCCTCGCATCCTTGTTTGATGTGGGTCTTAAAGTTTTCCTATGGCCAAAAGCATGATGCTCAAAGTATGATAAGTCCCCCATTATCAACGGCAGCCCAGTAACTTGAATTCCTTTAAGATTCTCTCTTACCAATTTTTATTTTAATTTTAAGAAAGAAAACAATTCCACTAAGGAAACACTCAAAAGGAAGTCAACTGCCTCATTTCCACCTAGATTGCCACAGCAGATGATCCATGTGCCATGACTAAGAGGTATCTCGGAGGTATAAACCATACCAATATGACTGAAATCTGTGATCCTGAGCCACCCCATCACGAGAGCATCTCAGATGGAAATGTACACACCTATAACACACAAGATGAGAAATTCCTCATTCACTGATGAAAGGAATAAATAATAAACATGGAGAAAATCACATTCAGTCCAGTGTAATTTGATTTACAATGCTGTTCACTTACCTAGCATACAGTATTTATATGCAAACTTCCAAGAAAAGTACATTCTAATATATTAAAATTAGACCCCAAATCTAGGCCTTTGGCCAAGTCAAATAATAAACAGTGTGATAACTATGTCTGCTTTCTTGCCATGATATTTCTTTAATGGTGGGGAAGATTTATCATTTAAACCATACATATCACATCCTGTGGAAGTTTTTGAAAAATTGAACAATTTCCTCCAAATGCTTAAAGGCAGATTAACTATAAAGAAAAACAGAATCAAACAGAATAAAAATACTGTAGAACCCATTAAAACATTAAAAGAAACTATGTAGCTTATTAGGACAAAGGTGGAGCTAGCAGATTTAAACAATACCTGCAAGGATTTGTCGGAGATATAACAGCAAATGCTAGAATGCCTTATTTCCCTTCCCATGGGACTCATACTTTCTTGGTTGAAGTATACAAAAATTCTGCAGTAATTTAAATTTTACTTTGGCTTTACATAAAAAGGTGTCCCTGGCCTCTTAAATGTAACTGGTGAATAACAATACATTTGGCCATCGACCTCCAGGCTGCAACAGTCCATTCTTTCCTCTCCCACCCCTGTCTGTCAAAGTTGAGATAGACATCAGGCCTCTGAGAAAGACGGAGCTCAGGCTCTTCTTGGTACCACTAAAAAGAACTTCATCTTTGCCTTTACTACAAATGCAAGAGGATTCCTGTCACAGACAGAACTGATTCTCTTGATGAAATAATCAGCATTAAAACTAAACTCAGGCCTGTGGTTGGTTAAGACACCCCAGTTTTGTGTCTTTAGATACAGGCCAGGCAGCAGGCTTGGTGGGGCCCAGCAGTGCTCCAGTGATATTAAGGAACAGTTTTCTTGTTTGAGTGATGGATCCGCTGGGGCATATTCCACCCAGAGAAGGGTTTGAAAGACAGAAAGACCAAACGATAAACTATAGATCGGGAAGAATTTTGTGACTCATCCAATGCAGAACAGAACACCATTCATTCTTCATCAGCTAATTCATTCAGTTGGCGCTGTTCTGAGCACCAGAGATACAGCAGAGCATGAGATACAGCCTAGGCTCTCCCAGAGCTTTCATTCCATAAAGGAGACTACAGACAATGAAATAATAAAACATATATATACACACACATATACATATATATGTATAAAGACACACATGTATATGTCTCTGTGTGTATATATACATACACATACAATATAATGCATATACAATATGATACACACATATGGTGGCGGTGGTAAATGTTAAAAAGAAAAATATCTATACCCAAGAGAAATGAAAACACATATCCACATAAAAACTTGCACATGAATGTTCATAGTAGTATTATTCATAATAGCTAAAGAGTGGAAAAAATCCAAATGCCCATCAGCTAGTGAATAAACAAAATGTTGTATATCTATTCAATAGGATATTACTTGGCAATAAAAAGAAATGAAGCATCAATACATGCTACAACATGCAGAAACCTCAAAAACATTATGCTATATGAAAGACGACAAACACAAAAGGCCACATATTGTATGATTCCCTTTATATGGAATGTCCAGTATAGGAAAACCATACAGACAGAAAGTAGATTAGTAGTTGCCAGAGAATAAGGAAAAGGGGTAATAGAGAGTGATTGTTTAATGAGTAGGGGTATTTTTTTTGGGGGGGGCAGTTCTAGAATTAGATAGTGGTGATGGGTTGTACTACAAAATAAATACACTAAAAATCACTGAATTGTATACTTTATATTGGTTAAAATGGTGAATTTTATTTCAATTTTATAAGTGTTAAAAAAGAAAAAAACAGAGAGGGTACAAGGACAGAGAGTGACAGGGAAGACACTATTTAGCTAATGTGGTTAGAAAGTGTCTTGGATAAGTTCACAGTGAAGCAAAGACCAGAACGTAATGAAGTTATGAGCCAGAAAGACACCTGCATCTTTGTTCTCTGCCATTTCTGTCTTTGTCTCTCTCTCTCTCCCCCTCTCCCTCTCCCTGTATCTTTTTTTCAATTGTGGCAAATAGATGTAGCACAAAAGTTATCACTTTAACCATTTTTAAATATACAATTCAGTGGCATCAATCACATTCACAGTGTTGTACAACCACCGCTATTATCAATTTCTGAAACTTTTTATCACCTCCAATAGAAAATTGTTATTCTTTTAATGCTACTGTCAGGCCATTAATACAGAAAACAAAAAACAAAAACTGTGACAAATAACTAGCAAGAGAAAAGGTGAGCTGGGAGCATACTTCCATTGCTGTTTAGTAAAGGGTAAATGATGACTATTATAATTGTTTTACATAGGCTGCTCAGGCTCCTTGTTGGATAGAGAAAAAGCTCAGTAGGGTGGAAAAAGAGATGTCTGGCAAGATCAGCCTTGTAGTGAGAAGGTTCTTCCCTCATCATGAAACACTTGATTTTCAATGATTTGCTGACTCATCAAGTACAGACCCTCATCTCTAAAATGGTTGGGTACCTCTTCACACCCCATGTGTTCTACTGAATGGACAGGCATCCAAACAAATCTAGGTCTACAAACTCCCAGCCTCTCCTTCCCCTGTTCCCCAAATGGTACATAACCTCAAAAAATAGAACAGAACTATTTTGCTATAACTTGGCATTAAGCCTTAATAATTTACAGAAAGAGCAGTAATTATTTTTCTCCTGAAACTTGTGACATATAAATATATGTATATACATATGCATGCATACACACAGACGCATATGCCATAACTAAACCTCTATTTAAAAAGGAGACATATGCTACTTAAAGATAAAAACATGTAAGATGGCTAACATTTTATTAGTTTGAATTAATACGAGTTGGTTCCTATTAAACACAGCATTCTCAGCTTTATTTTCTCATAATGTCATTCTTACTCTGGGCTATAACCCTATTTATATATTACATGTCTTTGTTACATGTAAGAAGGAATTTAAATTTACAATGCTGGCAAGAGAAATGGATATATTAACTCTAAAATATAAGCTCTTATTCAACATACTTAAAAGTACTTAAAACACTACTGATAGTAAGCTGCCACGAGGCAATGTGTGATCTAAATGACTCTTAGAGCAAAAATATTTAAAGGAGGCTCTGATGCCTATTACAAAAGCATGCTGCTACACACAATGAAACAGAAGATAGGTATCACAGCCCTCTGAGAAGCACCCAAGTGTAAGCAGTAAGCGTGTTCTATCTTAAAGGGCTCTGATTTACAAAGTCAGAAGAAACATTTTGATTCAAAATACAAGTCTCTATATTGTAGAGCAAGATAAAAATACTCTGCAACGCACCTAGGCTGAAAATACCACAGATGTAATTCCTAGGTGATCCCCTTTACAGCAGGCACATCACATAGCTGACAGGGTAGGCAGGGTCTGGGCCAGCCTCAACACCGCTCTCTGCTTTAGAGCTGAGCAGCTGGATTCTGTTTTCCTGGCATGCTAGGCCTATGTTCTCAATCTACTCACTTGCTGAGGTCGCACACTGGCAGCCTTCCCTTAGCCATTCTGCTCCCTCTGCCCAGCACCGGATGTCCTCCTGATCCCAGCACTCTGTCCCTGGTTTTGCAAAGAATTGACCTCGTTCCCCTTATAGCCCCAGTGTACCCTCAGCACCTTCCCATTTTGCATCCAGCAATTCTATTAGTTGGACGTGGCCATGCACTTCTCCCAGCAAGCCCTCAAACACTCACCCCTCTCCAATAGCGTCAGGCTCTCATACTCCATCTCTTCTGATTGTCCCTGGTCCAGATGGAGAGACATACATCTCTTTTGGGGTCACTTCCTGGGCTGCTGGGGGAGGCTACTGGACTTCCTGGATGGGGGCTCACAGTGCTTAGCTCCATGGGGAAACTTTCCCCACAAAATCGTTTCTTATTTTTTTTCCTCTTTCTTCTTCCCTTCCACCCACCCCTTCCCTCACCCCGCTTGCAGTAACTCTAAACTGTTTTAGAACACCTTCATTCCTGCAGGGCTTCAACAGCAGTGTGGCCAAGTCCGTGGAGGGGCTGCTAGAGCTGTCTTCGTGTTTGTCTGTGCCACTGGGGCAGGGGTGTAGGATGACCTTCAGTCTCCAGGCTCCCTACCAGCCAGCCTGGCCAGGCTGCTCCTAATGAATAACAAATGGGCCTTCATGATGCATTGGCTCAGGACAAGCTGCCATTACAAGCCGTTTTGTTTTTTTAGCATGTGGTAATGTATCATCTTGCTTGGCTGGATGTCATCTTTGAGAAGGTCACCAAAGGTATGTGTGCCTTTGCCCGAGACTCTCCTCCCACTCACCCACACCCCCAACACCACCCCTTCTTTAAAGGAACAAAGTGCTTGGCACCCTTGTTTGGACCTATGGAGCCAGAACATCTAGGTCTCTGCTTGTAGCCTTCCTAGTCAGCTATAAATACTCCCCATTTTGTAAGATGGAAGATCTTTAGCAGAGACAGAAGACAAACCAGGGGGATGACACTGCTTTCAAAATTGATTTTGAGGAGGAAAATGCACTCCTGTCCTAAATTAAAAACTCAGATCTCAATTTAGAGTGTAGAAAAGGTTTGTTTTTTTTTTTTTTTCCAAGGTTCCTACTATTCATCTTCATTTCACAGATATTTAAAGCATGTATTATGTTGCTATGGACAATTAGCCTTTTATCCAATTTTACTTGAGAGTTTAACTCTCCCACCCGAAGGTTTTAATTATACCCTCAGCCCCATACTTAGGCCTCGGTTCCTGCAGCTGGAAATCTGCCCCAGTGATGTTATAACCTTGTTAATGTAACAAAAGAGGAGTTTACTTAAAACTAGACTGACTATGGATTTAAGCCAAATTTACTTGAAAGAGGAAAGAGTCTGTCAAAAATCCTATAGTAAACACGGCAAAGCAGTTCTTTCATAGCCTTCCCTTAATTCATAGCGACAAGCAATTTACATGTAAGTGGATTCATATGCTCTACCAAGAGGCCACCTCTCCAAGCTGGGGTGGTGTGCACACCCCCCACCCCATCCGCCTCCCTTTTTTCTTTTCTGTCCTCTCTTTTAGTGTTTTTTTTTTTTTCTTTTTTGGTATGTAGAGTAGGCCATTCTCCTTGGTGAAACAGCATAAATTCACAATGTTTTGATCGCCCCAAAGCATAATTAGGGCCCTCTAAACATTTACCAAGCCAGTCGCTCTGAATAAAGGCAGCTGAATTTTCAGAAAGCCACTCTCAGACCTGACTGTTGTCCCGTCAACGACGCACTTTATTTTCTGTCGAAGCCTGCTTAAAAAGCTCGAAAAACTCCCCTGCTAATGAGGTAAGAGTTGTGAGCTTTGAGTAGGAATTGCTGATCAAATACCAGAGCCCACGTTTTTCTCTGTTGCCAAAATCCTGCGGGCTTCTTACCTTCTGTTAATTAGATTACCTTTTTTAGTCCACACACTAACAAAAAGCATACATGAGACTAAACACAATGTGACAGAAAGGAGGGGACTGAAGAGAGAGCCTTCTGAGAAGACATTAAAGAAAAAATCACTCTTAATATCCCTGGATAAATGGGAGTAAAAGAGACTACACAGGTAATTTTAGTCTGCAAGGAGGGAAATCCCTGACATTTTAGAAGCAAAAACCAAAAAACTAATTTCCCCTAAATAGAAAGGTAGGGGTTTGCTGTAGCTACGCTATTTTCAACTGTGCTCGTTGACAAAATCCATCCATAGCAAACAACTGGCCAGCACTCAAGTTTCTTTCATGCATTTTGAAAGTTTAATTAGTTCTAACTAGATCAAAAGTTGCTTTTCCCCCTTTTGGCATGTATCTGTATCATTTCTCTGCTGTTTGGAAGCTGCTAGACATCAAAGGCAGATCCATCATTCTTGAGGAACCGCCACTCCTCGGAAGTTTCAGATCTACCTCGCCTTCCTTACTGCGGATCTCAAGGAAGCCAGGGCAGCTAGTCACACCCCAAGATATGCACATAATTAATTCTCACTCCTGCTGAAGAGCACCTGGTACCAAGCAGCAGAAATGCTCCTGAGAATGCCCCTAGACAACCCCAAAGCAACCATAACATGTGGAAACACAGCAAATCCTCCAAAACAGAGAACCTGTGAAAAATATTCTAAGATGGAGAAAGCCCAGAGCTTAGCATCATTTAAGCCTTTAACAGCCCACAGTATAGGGACCTGTTTTAATTACTCTGAAGTTTTCCTTTTTTTTTTTTTTCATTTCTCTCTCTCTTTTATACTTTTTGCTATTTACTCTAAGGTCTTTTGTCCAAAACTTTGAACTGGATTAGCAAATTACTAGGCAAATCGACTACCTACCCAAAGCCTTCTAGTTAGGAGAGCTAAGAGGTTATAAAAGCCCCAGGCCTTGTTGGTAGAAGGCCAAGGTTGGCTTCTCAGCGCCCCCCCCGCCCCGCCCCAATTAGCTGTGTGCCTTGGGCAAATTTATCTAGCCTCTCTGGGCCTCAGTTTCCTTCTCTGTAACTTGGGGAGAATATTCTGTCTTTCATCAGGTTGTTTCAAAGAATTAGATGTAAAACACTGAGCCCTGTACTATGTTTTATAGGCCGAATATGCCTGTAGGCCATGCTCAGCCAGTGTTAAGCATCACTCTAATCAAAGTAATCACTTCTACTTCTAGTGAATAGAGTTGCAGTGTTTCCTGGTATTGTCTTTTAACTACGAAGGTGAGGTTGTTTTAAGCTCCAAATTTTTATTACATGCTATGTGCCAAGAACTGAGCTAGAAGCTAAGCAACACACACACACACACACACACACACATATTATATATATATATTACATATATATACATACACACACACGCGCGCACATTTTTTTTTTTTTTTTTTGGTCAGAGTGGCAAGCTCTATGGGCTCCACATTCTAGTTGCTTCTTCATCTATGCAGAGTCCCTGGCATCTGAGAGAAGCCATATGACCCACTTCAGGCCAATGACATAGCAAAGGTCCTTGGAAGGGGGTGTCCCTTCCTAAATATGGAAAGATGTCCTTTCCTACAGGCAAGGTCATTTGGCACTTATACTTCCTCCTGTTGGGATACAGATGTGATGGCTAGAGCTGTGGCAGAAATTTTGCAACATGAAGACAAAAGCTGGCTATAACAGAGGACAAACTAGGATGGCCTAGTTTATCCTGGACTGCCTGTCTCCAGACTTACTGTTACGTGAGAAAACATATTATTCCATTTGTTAGGTTTTCTGTTAGAGCAGGCAAGTACATTCTTAGCTGATATCTACCCTGATTTCTCTTTGACCTAGAAGAAGCTACAGAGAAACTTTGGACACTTTGCAGATTTACTTGGACCTATTTAAGAAATAATTAGAGGTCAACTTGAGATGTCGAATTCTGCTGCCCAAACCTGTCACACTTCCCTTTCTAGCAGACCCACCACATGCTGCAGGATCACACAACACAATTACTGAATTATGGTTTTATCATTGTCTGCAATATTTTGACTTCCCTTGGGTTCCAAAATATTATGTTTTAAAATCTCCATACTTGCCCTTGGTTGGGTTCCAAAAAGAAAAGACATTACTGGAGAGCCTGTGCCTTCCTAAGAAGCACTGACAAGAGTACATCTTGAAGTGAGTACATTAATGGGTGTCCTTTAAACCCTCCACTTCCCATTTTCCCATTAGAGCCTCCTTAATTTGGCACCACAGGATTCACTTAAATTACCTTCTTAGTTGGGATTAGGGGAGCAAAAGGAGACCACAGGGCCCTGACCCTGACAGTTCAGACTGTCAGCGCCAGGAGACTGACACACTTTTCTCCTCGCTAATCCCGCACTGTATGGCATGGTCTCAATTTTGGAGAAATCTGAATGCTTATACACTTAGCCAATCCTCAAGTGATTCAGATAGACTCAGTACTGAATAAGTGAGCCACTTATGTATCTTGAATATCTCTGCTTGCTCGATGCCAGGGCCTCAATATTTTGATAAAGCGATGACAGGAAAAACACAGAGAACAAAAAGCAAAGGCAAAGAAAATACTATAAGTACGTGGAAAAACTATGAGCTGCTAGAATTTATTTTGTATGTTAGAGAGGGAATATAGTTCCCTAATGCAATTTTCAAAACGTAGATTTTAGAAGCCAGATTGGTTTTCCTTCCTTTTTCAAGGCAACTGAAGCAGAGTTGGGCTCAGAAAATTCAAATTCAAGGGTCAATTTCTAAAAGCCACTTTGAATGGTTTTGCTCCAGAATGTGCCAAAAAAGCACACCAAAAAGAGCTTTTAAAACCCTGTCTGTCTGTAGCAGCACTGTCAAACAGAAATACAACACAAACCAGATTTTCTAGTAGCCACATCATAAAAGTAAAAAGAAACAGGTGAAATTAATATTAATATTTTTATTCAACCCAAAGTATTATTATTTAAACATGTAATTAATACATAAATTATTACTGAGATGCTTTATATTCTTTTTTTCACACTAAGTTTTTGAAATTGTGTGTGTTTTATACTCATAGCACATCTCAATTGTACTAGCCATATGTCAAAAGCTCAATAGCCACATATGGCTCACGGCTATACAGCTACAGTACTGGATAGCACTGGTCTATAGTACCTATCCTCTCTGTAACACACACATACACACTCAGAGTTAATAGCATAAAGGTTGTCATTATAGCAGGATGATATGTAGCTCGTTTTCACCCCTTCTACCCCTCCCATATACTCAGTAGAGTGCAGGAGACATAAATCAGCTGCAGGTATATATATATTATATATATATGTGTGTGTGTATATGTATATATGTATATTACATATATATATAATAGCTTAATCCAGATAAAGTTTTTGTTATTCACCATTTTTGACTCTAAAATGGCAATTTCATATGGTTCAAATTAATATTTTAACCCAAAGATTTCATGAGAGGAGTTACTGTGAGATTCAGAACTAGGCATATAGTAGACCTTCCAAAAAGTTACTGACATGAGTGGCTGCTAATTGCAAAGATAACAACCACTGTATTTTACATTCACATGCAGCAATTCATTAACTGTTAACATACTCGGTTCCTTCTTTTTAAGTCAACACACAGTTTCTATAAGTCTGACTGAAAGATAATATTTTATCAAAAAGCAAGGCACTGGCCAATGACAGGTGCTCTTGGCCACCATGCGCAGCTTAAGGTCTATGACTGCAAATGCCTGAAAAGATATAACTTAAATGCTTCAGAAGCCCCTCAAACTCAGTCTTTGCCAAAGTGTCACCATCATCACAATCATAAAACTGTCACCATCATCACAATCATAGTCATCATCATCAGCAGTACCACCACCACAGCCATCATCACTGGGTCATCATCACCATTATCACCACATCATTGTCATTACTGTCATTATAACCATCATCACAACCATCATCATCATTATCACCATCACCACCATAATCATTGTTGTTCATCACCATTACCAACACCATTATCACCATCATTACCATATCTCCTGTTTAGTAAGCCCTTACTTAGTTCCTTTTACCCACTTCTTCACCTGTTGAACTATTCAATCTTTAAGACCCAGTTTAAATATCAACTTTAAGCCACCCCTGCAACCACGTCACAGGTCAAATGAATTTCTCTCTCATTTCTTGGGAACTACTGAAAAAGCCCTTTGTATATATCTAGGTTATAACATAATGGCCCAATTATATAATCTTCTCTACCTACTTTCAGCTCCTACCACTAGGCCTGGTACTTACTACAAGACTCAAAATAAATATAAGTTGATTGAATTCAAATGAGTGGGTTTCACTTCAAGCACCAGTGCCTTTCACTTGGTAATGCATTCCTTCGATGCTGAGCTAAAAAACGATTTTGAGGCTGTGATCTGATATTTGCAATCATTTTATATATATTCTCCTTTCAAACAGGCTGTACATAAACATATGCACGGACTATAACTTGTATGTCTTTGCAGATTTCGGAGCACTCTGCAGAGACCCACTTTAATAAATATTCACATACCATACAATTCACCTACAATTCACCATTGAACTATGGTTCAATGAGTTTTTGTATATTCACAGAATTGTGAAAACATCACCACTATCAAATTTTAGGAAATTTTTTTCACCCCAAACAGAACCCTATACCCATTACCAGTCACCTCTCACTCTCCTTCCACCAGTCCTAGGCAACCACTCATCCATTTTCTGACTCTATAGATTTGCCTATTTGTCATATAAATTAGATCATACAATGTGGCCTTTCTGACTGGCTTCTTTCACTTAGCATGATGTTTTCAAGGTTCTCTTATGTTGAAGCATCTATCAATACTGCATTTCTTTTCATTACCAAGTAATAGTGCACTGTATGGATGTACCATCTTTTGTCTATCCATTCAACATCAATTCATCCGTTTGAGTTGTTTTCACTTTTTGGCTATCATACATAATGTTGCTATGACCCTTCATGTACAAGTTTCTGTGTGACTATATGTTTTCATTTCTTTTGGGTGTATATCTAGAAGTTGAATTGCTGTGTCATATGGTAACTTTGTTTAACATTTTGAGGAACTGTCAAAATGTTTTCCAAAGTGGCTGCACCATTTTACAGCACTATTGGCAAATGTATGAGGTTTCCAGTTTCTGCACATCCTCACCAACACTTGCAATTGCCTGTCTTTTTTCTGGTAACCATCCTAGCGGATGTAAAGTAGTATTTCATTGTGATTTTTATTTATATTTCCCTAAAAACTAATAACTTTAAGCATCTTTTCATATGCTTACTGGTCATTTGTATATCTTCTCTAGAGAAATGTCTATTCAAATGCTTTGCCCATTATAAAATTAGGTTATTTGAGTTTTATTGTTTAGTTATAAGAGTTCTTTTTTTTTTTTTTTTTTTTTTTGAGATGGAGTCTTGCTCTGTCTCCCAGGCTGGACTGCAGTGGCCGGATCTCAGCTCACTGCAAGCTCCGCCTCCCGGGTTTACGCCATTCTCCTGCCTCAGCCTCCTGAGTAGCTGGGACTACAGGCGCCCGCCACCTCGCCCGGCTAGTTTTTTGTATTTGTTTAGTAGAGACAGGGTTTCACCGTGTTAGCCAGGATGGTCTTGATCTCCTGACCTCGTGATCCGCCCGTCTTAGTTATAAGAGTTCTTATAACTCTTATAGAGGATACATATCTCTTACAAGCCACATTATGAAATACGCCTTGCAAATATTTTCTCCCATATTGTAGTTTGTCTCTTCTTGATAGTATCCTTTGTAGCACAAAAGTTTTAATTTTGATGAAGTCCAATTTATCATATTTTTCTTTAGTTATTTGTGCTCTTGGTGCCATATCTAAAGCGGCTTTGTATAATCCAAGTTCACCAAGATTTATGCTGATGCTTCATTGTAGGAGTATTATAGTTTTAACTCTTACATTTAAGTCTATGATCCATTTGAGTTCATTTTTGTGCATGGTGTGAAAGAGCCCTGTACATAGCTTGGAGTTTTAAGAAATAATCCATGAAGTGTTTTGTGTATTTCACAGCCACATTACCAATAATGTCTTCTTTAATGGCAACAATATTTGAGTATGCCTTCTCTTGAGTATTTCAGAGAGAGACTTAGCATTCAAGATGTCCAGAGAAATTAATACAGGAAGAACCCGGGAAAGCTTCAAAGCTTGTTCATCATCAAGTCACTGTTAATGTTGGTAAAATTCCCCCAAAATTGATTTTAGATTGTCTTGGATATCTTTCATATCATTATCTTGAATGATTTATATATTCTGAATATTGAAAATTCATTAGGAATTTATGTTTTTTCTTTCTTTCTTTCTTTTTTTTTTTTTTTTTTTTTGCTTTTTGGTGTTATTTATCCTTCCTTCCTCCCTCCCTTCCCTTCCTTCCTGTCTTCTTTCTCAACACTCTCTCTTTCTTCCTTCCTAAGTCCCTTCCTTTCCTTCCCTCCTAACTGCCTTTTTCCCTTATTTACTTCCAAATTTCCTTTCTGAATTCTCCTCTCAAATCAAGTGTAAGCTGACTGAAAACCTCCTCTATGTGTTGGTCATCTTGGCAGGGCTTTCCCACCCACCACACCCACCTCCCACACACAGTGCCTAGCACAGGGCCTGGCATGTGGTAGATGTTCAATAAGTGTTTTAGGGTTTAACTCAAATAGTTAAGCCCTTTCCATGAGTTCTGAATCTAAGCTGTAAGGGTTCCTTTCATCCATAGTGACTGTACATACACAATTCCATCTATATTCAGTTTTGGTGGTGGAGGTAGGGGAAGCATTTATTTTATAATAACTAGAGAATAATAAGCATTGCTTCATGTAGATGAAAAAAATGAGAAGAAATAGTAACAAAGTGCAATCACATCTACACGAAATGTATGCATGAGAAAAGAGACTAAGGGAAAACAGAATTAAAATGTCAAGTCTTTTTCTTGAGTAAACTCATTCTTCTTTTTGCTAGTCAATATTTCTCATAATATGTATATGTAATTTCTATTTTTTAAATGGTAAAACTATTTCAAAATAAATATTTACTCTTGATTTTCAGATATGAAAAGAGATGTAATGTCACTGCTATTGGTCACTTTAAAATGTCAAATAAGAGAAAGCACTTTTATAATTATGAAGTTTTACACAAATTTTTATTTTGTATAAGATTATTCTTATCTCGAATGATATAATATTATTATTCTTATCTTGGATAATCACAAAACAATGATTCAACCTTATTCAGCCCATTACACTGTTAAAATATCTAGCACTACTAGAATTTCCGATCATCTAGCATAGA
This sequence comes from Macaca mulatta, assembly GCF_049350105.2. Classification (NCBI taxonomy): domain Eukaryota; kingdom Metazoa; phylum Chordata; class Mammalia; order Primates; family Cercopithecidae; genus Macaca; species Macaca mulatta. Next base: position 119,429,071 of record NC_133407.1, read on the forward strand.
TAATTTTCCATATTCATTTGGCCCTACCATGATGATAGCATACCTCCACCTCCTCCTCTCCCCTGCTTTCCTGACCATGTGTACATTTCTACATATTAAAGAAGAATTTCCTGGTCCCTTAATCTTTAAGTGAAGTAAGCTCTACACTTCCAGGGCTCGTTAGAAAGCACCTAAGTGGGATGAGTGGGGTGCGTGGACCATGGAACTGTGCACAAACACAAGCGCACAGTCAAGTCCTGCATCTACAACAGGCAGACTGCTCCAGATGTGGAATGAGTGGGCCATCATATAATCCATGTCTAAAAACTGGGAAAATCCACTAGATTCTGTAAACTGTTTGTTGGCTGGATTTAAGAATGCTGGAGCCTGTAGTTATCAGTTCTGTTCTGGTGCCATTGAGGCCGAAGTGAATAGTGCCAAGAGCATTTCAGGAGACAAAGGCGTAATTCAGATAGCTTACAAAAAAAAAAAAAAGAACAAAGACATCCCTGGTGGCAGAAGCTGGCCCTCCCTCCCTCCCAGCTGATTTGGCGAAGTCCCTGTTCTGTGGACTTCCACATCAGAGGCTGAAGCCCTCCTAGCCCTCTGCTGGCTGCTGTTCAGTAAAATCACCATCCCATTCCATAATTTTGATCATTTTTACTTCCTCAGTTAATGAAACTTAAAGCATGTTTTCAGAGATGCTAAGGGGCAGAGGTCCATTTTGGCTGAGGTCAGTCTTGGCAGGAGTCAACTCCTCTTTTCCTAAGGTTTTATATTCTTTTTAAAAATCATATTATTTCAAGTATTGAAATAAGAAAACATTAGATTATGCAATGGAAAGTGGCTCATGGTTGCTGCCACAGATTTTCATGTATATACTTTAGTTGTATTAAAAAGCTTAACTCCAAGCTGGAGTTTTAAATAATATTTTCCAGGCTCAATATCTCCCTGAAAAATTCCAAGCCAGTTCTGGGAGCCTCTTTCATTGTGTATCTTATTTTTTTCTAAATCCTTTCTTATTATAAACACATAAATTATTCCTAATACCACCATGAGGGAAAGGTAATGCCAAACATTTTATATCCAGTTACAGTTGACCAACGTGAATGTAAACAATGTTACTATACAGTTTGGATATAGCCTTTCTAATGGCAGCTTGGGAAAAATGACTTGGGTTAGTAGCCAGTTTTCATTGGCTACATGTTAAGGAGAATATGAAAATGGAGGAAACAGGAGGTCTCTAGCCTTGCTTGGTGGGGAACCTATTTGTCTTAAGGCAAACATAAGGTGAAGAGTCAAGAATGTTGTGGTAGAAGATTATCTATTATTGCCAACTTATGGAGATGACATTTTGGAACCTCCTTTCCTCCCCTCCCTCCATACAAATGACAGCTTTCGGCAGAACCTTCCAGAACTGTTCTGAGCTTTTAGAAAGACTCCATCTGTTTAATCATCAAATTCTTTTTATTCACCATTTGACTTTTTTTTGATTATGGGTTCCATATGAAACCATTCTTCTGTCCCCCCTTCTTTGCCTCCCCAAATTCTTCCACCACTCAGATCACAGTCTCAGTTGAAATGACCCTCCCTCCTGAAAGCATCCCTCAACCCCATGACTCCTTCCCATCTGGAAAGCCCCATGACACCCAGGTCTTTGGTCTTTCCTTCCCAGAGCACTTACCATCCTGCATTGTAATTACCAGCTTATCCCCCAACTTCCTTATTAGAGTGTAAGCTTGACTAGGCAGAGACCATGTCATTAGGGCCAGATGCAGCACCCTCTCATAGAAGATGCCCAGTAACTGTTTGTGGAATTGCACAGAGAAAGAATGCACAATATCCAAAAGAGATGAGTCTTCAAAATCCATCACAAGAAGAAGAGAAAGGGGAACCGGCACTTTCAAACAGAGGCAAGAACATTCTGCAGCATAGAGTGTATTGGCAAGAGGAGAAGACAGGATAACTGTCCTAAACACTCAAGGGTTGTGAAAAACTGAATACTTCAGTGGCCTCAAAAAGCAATTGCAAAAGAACCAAAGAACCAGGGGGTGAAATGATAACGTTGTTATAGTATAAAAGAGAGCACTTTTTTTTTTTTTTTTTTTTTTTTTTTTTTTTACACAGGGCGTCACTCTGTCACTCTGTCACCCAGGCTGGAGTGCAGTGGCATGATCTCAGCTCACTGCAACCTCCACCTCCCGGGTTTAAGCAATTCTCTTGCCTCAGCCTCCCAAGTAGCTGGGACCACAGATGCCTGTCATCATGCCTGGCTAATTTTTGTATTTTTAGTAGAGATGGAGTTTCATCATGTTGACCAGGCTGGTCTCGAACTCCTGACCTCAAGTGATCCTCCCGCCTCAGCCTCCCAAAGTGCTGGGATTACAGGCATAAGCCACCACACCCGGCAGGGTAGATTTTTCAAGAGACAGAGTTCTCTGAAGAAGGAATGAGTTCCCTCAATGTTAAGCAGATTTATTAAGACTTGCTAAGTAGCAGATCCATGCTAAGTGTTTTACATGTATCAACTCACGTAATGCTCAGAAGAATCCCACAGGGGAGGGAATGTGATTTACACACTTGGCCAAGGTCACAGAGCCAGTAGAGCAGGTTTAGGGCCAAGATTCAAATCTAAGTCATCTGATCCCCTGAAGCCCGGACACTTACCCTTGTGCTAATGCATCCCTCATCACCCCAGTGCTCAAGCAGATACTAAGAGACCCCTTCCCAGGGGTTAAGGAGCCCAAGGAGTTAAGGAACACCACCAGATGAGATTACAGAGCAGAAACACTGTTTCCATGACGACATTTAATTGTCACCTCTCAGTCTTCCTTGGCTCAAAGCCAACTCTCAACAGAAATGTGATGGACACAAAGTCTGTTTTGGTATGGGACTATGGCCTTCACATTTCTCATCCCATTTCAGATACCTTCTCTCCCTAGCTCCCATTGGAGCCAGGGCTAGAACGCTGCTCAAGTTCCTGACCCAGCTGTTATAGTGTTTTGAATCAATCCTCTCTAGAGCAAACAGATTTGAAAGTCAATTCAAGCCCAAGACAAAAATCTAGCTCAACCCAATGATATCCCATGGTTACCTAATTGAAGGATATTTGGATATGGAAGCCACCCCACTGACCCTGCAAATCACCAAAGCGGTGTCAAGGTTGGATGTACAATAGACATTCAAATAATCAATACTGGAGTAAGCTCCCAGAAAGCTGGGACTGAGCCATGACTGGATCAACATCTAGTACAGTGGGAGGTCCTCAGTTATTGCTCAATAAATGAGAGTTGAATTAATTAATCCTCCAGAGCAAGCAACCATGAAGAAGTGAGATTTTTCCCAATAAAACAGGTGGTTTTGGGGGTAAGCCGATATGATGCTGATGTGATCCTTAAGAAAAACAGTGCAAGAAGCTGAGCGGCTTATGTTCAGACCTCACCAGAGATTCAGGTGTTTAATTTCCCTACAAAGAAGGCTTAATCTCAGTTTCATTCTCTGCAGAAAAGCTACTATTAATCAGGATCCAAGAACCCTTAGGTGTAGACACTGTAGCCAATGATCAGTTCAAGCTCACACTCTGAAAGTTGTTTCTTCAAAATCCGGAAGAGGCACCATTCAGCCAAGAAGTTGAAAAGAGACAGGAAATCCCTTCCATTTATATGAAGAAATGTCAATAATCATAAAGAGACAACAAAACTCTAACCAAGATGTAATTATGTCAGCCCTGGGACATCAAGACTTAAGCAAAATCCTCAGAGAACAGAGCCAAAATCAATTAAGGAATGTGTCAGTGGTGTAAATCCTTCTGATGTCCCCATATAATACCACCAAATGGTCCATTTTGCTGTTTTACAGCAATATTTTTTTTTAAATTAAAACCTAAGCCTTTCATATTTGGGTGCCAGAGGGTTTCACCTCTATGGGGAAAAGTCTTCGTTAGAATTCTCCTCTACTTTAAAGAGTTTGTAATTTGGTATAAGATGTTTATCTGAAAAAATAATGTTTATACTGAAATATTTATGGATGAAATGACATAATGTCTTAGTTTTGCTTCAGATAATATAGGGATGAGGCAGAGAAGTGAGGAATAGAAAGGAAACAGGACTGGCAATGAGCTGATAATTGCTGCAATTGGATGGAGGTCATGTGGGGGTTCACTTTAGTATATAATTGACATTTTAAAAATTAACAGTAATTTACCCAAGCCCATTGGCCCAACAGAGAAGAGATGGTGTTCCTAGAATACTCTACTCCATTCCACAGAGGCATCTCCTGCCTTTGGAGGAAGAGAAACAACTACTCATCAGCACCAGACTCACGGCCATACCTCATTTGAGGGCTTGTATGTTTCTCTCCACATATCTGCATGGATGCCAGTCTTCCATGCAGGCTTCTCAGGGCACTTTCTTAAAAAATAAGATTTACCAGGGGATTGTTAATTACTTAAAAGTCTCTTCTCCAAATATAGGCATTTGAGAAATTCAGCTTTGCAATGGGCAGTTAGCTTCAATAGAAAAGCCTTCTCAACAAATGAAAGCCTGCAAAGGAAAGCTTCATAGCTATTTAGGAAATAGTTCTCCAGAAATTTGACAGGCAATGCCCAGACATGAGAGTAGATTATAAAAGGTTCATATTGGAATCAGTTGCATAGAACTGAAAAGGTGTATGTCCCCAGAGAAAAGAAAATGGCTCTGAGTGATGGCCAAGTGTCTAGGCTACCCCACCAAAGGCTGAATAGTAGAAAATGCTCTTCTCTAAGCTTTCTGAATCTACCTGGTCTGAGCCCATCTGCCTCCAGAGGTGCTGGGCATGAGCCAGTGTTAAAACTCTACTAGTGCCACTAATACACTGGCTCAAGGTTCATGATATTTCAGGAAAGAGTTGGGCCACAGGTCCAAGGTGAGAAACAACAGACAGACACAGGCTAGGACTAGACCAGCTGTTCTCAAACAGGGGTGATTCTGCCCTCTAGAAGACCTCTGGTGGTAATGTCTGGAGTCATTTCTGACTGTCACAACTGGGGGAGGGAAATTGACACTGTCATCTAATGAGCAGAAGCCAGGAATGCTACTAAACACAGGACAGGCCCCACAAGAAAGAATTATCCAGCTCAATTTCAACAGGGCTGCACTGAGAAACCCTGGACTAGAGCAACAGTTGCCAAAATCATTCTCCCACAGCTCTCCTGCATGCAATGATGAAAGTGTTGAGGGGAGCCAGTGCAGAGTGGGCAGGAAGAAAGGAAAAAGAAGGTCATTCTTCTAGTGTGCCCACATCTAAATGTATTCTCCTCACAGAAGCCAGAGGCAGGGTGGTGCCATTGTCAAACACATGGCCAAACCACAGGACAATCCTGACAGGTTCAAATCCCACCTTTGCCATATGACCCAGGACTAGTTAGTTACTTAACCTCTCTGAGCCTCTGTTGCCTGAAATGTAAAATAGAGATGATAACAGTACTTATCTTGGAAGGCTGTTGTGAAGATTAAATGAGTTGAGATATATATATATATATATATATATATATATATATATATATATATATATAAAGATCTTTACACTGTAGTTATTTGTTATTCTTTTCAAAACACAACCCAGTCATGTCATTTCCATTCCATGGGTTTCTGCTTTTCTTAGGAAAAACATCAATAATCTGACCATGGCCCCAAGGCCCTGGGTGGTCTGGCCTCTGCCCACCTCTCCAGCCTCAACCGACCCAGTTTTCCCCTTTGATCTCTATGCTCCAGTCACACAGGCCGCCACCGAGCAAACAGAAGGCAAATCAGTCCTTCTGCCACAGGGCCTTTGCACAGGCAGATCCCCTCTTATGGAATAAACTCCCCCTAACCCCATCCATCATCCCCACCCCTTCCCCTAGTGTGGTTCCCAAACACATCTCAGGGTGCCTTCAGGAAGCTTAGGTGCAGGGACCTCTCCTCTTTCATACACTTACCCAGTTGTCATTCTGCATTCTGATGTCTCATGCTTTGACTGGACATTAGACTGTTAACTATGTACTCAATAAATAAATATTTGTTCATTCTCTCAAGAAATAACTGACTTCCCAGCATAATTTGTTTTATGAATGAGTCAGTGACTAAACAAATGACTGAATCCTTGAGAAGGAGCGCTTAGCTTGCCTTACCTCAGTCTAGTGTGTTACATTAGAGCAGTTGCAACAAAAAGTTGCAATTGCCTTCAGCTTCCTGGAAACCAAAAATGCTCTGAGCTTGCCTCCAAGAATGCTGCCCATACCTTGGAGGCAGTTGACTTGTACTTGACCAGGCACTCCTAGAATGTTCTCTTTGCTTCTGTCTCAATAAACTCAGTCAAACCAACTTTCCCTAGGCTGAAGAATAAGGTGGTGAGGCTTTTCTTTGTACATGGAAGGAGTATGGGGCTGTTTTCACTTGACGTGAAACTGAGACTGGCTCTGGGAACCCCAGCCCCACATCTTTCTAAGGTAGGAGCAGCAGAAGTCATTCATGTTGAAGGGTCATTTGAAAGCCATTTCTCTTTACTAAACCACAGAATGGTGGTTTTGTTTTAGTGCTTTGACTTTAGTATCAATCAGCTTATTTTCCCGGAATTTCTTAATATGGGAAATGTAAACATTTTCGAACAACGTATTCTAACACTTGTTAGAATGATTTGTTAGAATGATTTAACAATGATTTAACAAACCTTTAAGTGATTTAACAAATGATTGTTAAATCATTCCAACAAATCTTATGTATTAGACCACGGCACCATGGCCTTCCCCACTGTACTGGTCTAAGTCCTGAAGGCAACAGAATTCGACACAGATGATTCCAGTGAGGAGACTTCAATGGAGACGCTACAGAAGTAGGGGTGGGCAGGGTTAGTGAAAGAAATGAGACCTTGAGGCATCCAGACACTAGCAACACTGGACAGCCATTACCACACATCAGGCTGAAGGGCCAAAGGGAGGAATGAGTCAATCCCAGCGACACTGGGAGCCATGAATGGGCACTGCTGAGAGGGAGCTATAGTCATGGAGAGAAGCTGCTATGGCCAGAGATGTGGCCCCAAAGCAAGAAGGGAAGCAAGAGTAAATTCTCTAGATTTTTTTCTCTTCTGCCTCTCCCATCTCCTGAAATGCCTCTTACTGGCCCCAGACCCTCCCCAGAGTCAGCCAGCAAGGGAACCCCAGTGATGCCGCTCACAGGGGTCAGTTTCCAGGAAAATGACCAGGAGAGGGGAAGCAGAGAATAACCACTGGACCTACCCAATCCCACACTGCCTTATAATAAAGCATTAGTTGACAGGAGCCTTGAAAATACATTGAAGGGAACGTTTTCCAAGAAAACTTCCAGAGGCAGAGCCAGGAAGAGAAAGAAGCTCCAGGCTCAGGGCTCAGTGAAACGAACACGAAAACACCAATTTCAAAATAGAGTGGAAAGACAGCAATTGAACTGTTATCATAACTGCATGCTGGCACTGGCTGCAGTGTACTCTGCAAATGTCTTCAAGTAAGTGAAGCATCAGGGGTGAGGTAATAACAGACTTCTCAGAGTTGGCCTCAGCTTCCTGCAGGTTCGAATTAAGATCCCAGGGAATTGGCTTAACCAAAAGATCAAGTCAAACACTGCATTTCAATTTTCACAATCTGTTGGTTCCCAAATTCCATGACTGGAAAACAAAAGACTCGTCCCACTTGACTGGCAGCTTGCCTTTGAGCTATAGTTCTCGATCGCTTTGCTCCTGGAAACTGAGTGGTCTCCCTTAACACATCTTATTCCCCAGGCAAAATTGCCAGAGCCAGACTCTCCTTTTCTGCCCCCAAACTCACTCACGCATGCACACTCTCTCTCTCACCCCTCTTCCCACATGTTTGGTCTGCTTTGGTCTGCCTCCTGCCCAAAAGTCAAAATTAGAATCTAACAAGACAACCATTATGTTGAGAAAATGCGGAAAGCATGTTGAACCCCTGTGCTTTGTAAAGCACCAGAACAGGGATAGGAAAGGGGGGAAAAAAAGACAAAGAGGAGAGAGAAAGATGGGGAAAAGTGAAGAGAAGGAAGAGAGGAAGGAAAAAAAGAAACAGGAGATGGAGTGGAGGAGAAGACAGAGTGGGTAAGAAAGGGGGAAAGGAAAAAGAGGCAGCCAGCAAAAAGCAAAGTATAATTTTCATCAACATTCATTCATTCATTTGACAAACATTTATTGAGTATTTAGGAGAGATCAAGAACATTCAAAGCCCACCTCCATGCTATTCCTCCCTTAAAATCCTCTAAGTCTTCATTGACTTGGATCCTTTTGTAATAGCTCCTTCCAGTGAGGAAACAGATCTTGATGTTTACCCTCTTCATCCTTAGGGTTGAGACTTCGCTTGATAATATTTGGACTGGATTTTACCAAGGCAAAGAAAATGTTACAGGGAGGCAGAGAAACCCTACGAACTGGGATTTGCCCAAGACCTGCCCTTCAGGGTTGAGGCAGGCATCTGGCATCCAGGCAGCAGTTGGTTTCCCTTGGATGTCCACATGCCCTGTACTGGCATAGATTGTCCACCTCACCAGTGTTCTCATTTCTCTTCTATCCTTTCTGCTCTAAATGAACACTGTAAGAAGTGTTTCCCTAGAAAAAGATCTGGCTACCCAGAGGGATGTTGTGAAGAAAGGAACAAATGGAAAGGAGAGACAGAAGTGGAAAGAGAGTAAAAGGGGCCATTGTAACTGTGCATCAATTTATAGGACCAGCCTAACCCTTGAGGACTGTCCAATTTCACACTCTCAATTTAAAGTTGGGCACACTGTGGACCAGAAAGAACCACAGGTTAAAGAATGATGGAATTTTGGAGCTAGACAGAATTGTGTTGTCTGCCAAGCAGCATGCACTGATGGAACAGGTCTTTTGGATCCCAGCCAGGGTTTACATCTCATAGGGAGCTCCATCCCCTGAGGATTTGAATCTGAGAACTGTCAACTCCACTGGGGACCTACATGGTGAGCTGGTCTTTAATGCCAAGAAAGCAAGCCAGAATCAAGAGGTCAAAATCATCTACACAGAATGGGAAGTCCCCAGGCCACTACAACCTCTATGCCTGATCATTGTGCTGAATGGGAAAATACATCCTGTGTGAATTCCATGTGAAAATAAGTCCAGTTAAATCAGAGATGAGACCCTACAAAGCTCTTCTCTCTTCCCTAGTTTAAGAAACACCAGTCTAAAAAATGAGGCTAGTTACAGGTTTCTCAACCTCAGTACCACTGGTATTTTGGGCCAGAAAATTCTTTGTTGTTGGGGCTGCCCTATGTGTCATACGATGTTTAGCAGCCTCCTGGCCTCTACCGATTGGATGCCAGTGGCACCTTCCTTCCAGTTGAGATGACCAAAAATGTCTCCAGACCTTGCCAAATGTTCCCCTGAGAGGTAAAACCACCCCTAATTGAGAGCCATGGGCTCAGAGAATCACTGAATATTAATGAAGTCATCTGAGTCCACAGGTCTGTTACCAGATGGAAAGACCAGGTCAGGTGTATCTGGGCTCAACCAACTACAACTGGCAGAGTCAGGCTATGAACTAGGGTGCTCAGGGTTCTGCTCACTGCACCAATAATTCTTTTTCTTTTCTTTCTTTTCTCTCTCTCTCTTTTTTTTCTTTTTTTTTTTTTTTTTTTTTTTTTGAGACAGGGTCTCATTCCGTCACCCAGGCAGGAGTGCAGTAATGCAATCACAGTTCACTGCAGCTTCAACCTCCCAGGCTCAAGAGATCCTCCCATCTCAGCCTCCTGAGTAGCTGGGGCCACAGGTACGCAACACCATGCCTGGCTAACTTTTCGTATTTTTTTGTAGAGACATGGTTTTGCCATATTGCCCACACTGGTCTCGAACTCCTGAGCTCAAGTGATCCACCGGCCTCAGCCTCCCAAAGTGCTGAGATTACATAAATAATTATTCCTTCAGGATTTGATATGTGCTTCCTCTGTACTCTCAGCTCCTTAGTGTTTCTTTGTGTGATGTGGCTGCCCTGTCCCTCGCCTCAAGGGGTTAAATCTGGCAACGCCCCCTTCAGCATTAGATCAGGTACTGCTCAGAATTCTTTCAATATGTTGTTGCCCTTGGATTAAAAGAAAGGGCCAAGACTGCCTCCTCTGACTTGCCATCTTTTAGGAGGTTGGAAGGCCTGAATATTTTTTTTCCCTTTTTTTAATGGGTGACCTTCCCTAGTCCCTATGCGGCTGCTGTGAGGATAGAGATAACATGAAGTATAGTGCTTGGAATTATTTAAACTCTATGATTCACAAGCATTTAGATTATTTAACTGCTGATTATGATTATTTAAGCTGAAAGACTATACTTCTCTAGCTCAGAAAATGTTTGTATTTCCATTAAAAACCACCAGGCTGAGGGCCTTTTTGACTGACATTTTTCACTATTAAAACTATACATACAGTGCATGTTTTTGGCCAGAAGACAGTGTGTCCCTTATTTTGTTTTAAGATAAGAAAGCCAACTTCAAAGGCCTTCTCCAACTAGTTCTCCTCAGGCCCCCTTCCTCCCACCACCTCCCCATCCTGCTGTCCTCCTACCCCAAAGAAGGGAAGAAGCACCTATCTGCCCACTGCTTTCTACTATTTAACGAAAACTGGTGCCACTGTTCCCACACTTGAAATTCTTACACTGATATCCCAAGTTCTTCATTGGGAGACAGTGCTTTCAATGGCTAAGACTGTGAACTATAGTGTCAAATAGACTTGTATTTGAGTTCCACATATATGAGCCTCAGCGTCTCCATCCACAGAATGGGGCAATATTACTCCCTGCCTCACAGGAGGTGACAGCACTATCTGGATGAAGTACTTAGTCCATGGAATCAGCACTTAATAAGTGTTCACTGGTAATATTAATCACATCACCTAAAGTCTGCATGCACTGAATAGTATATATGCCTGGGCTAATTTAATTCTCTGAAGACATTTTAATCCAAGATAGTACATTCCTCAAGGCAAGGATGAACTTCTACCTGACATGCAATTTAACTCATCCCTGCTTGGCTCATATATTTAATAACCTAAGAGTTTTACGAAAAATAAACGCCTACAAATTCAGGGAAAATTCTACTGTGGATGTATTAGAGCAGTGTCCTAAACCACGCAGTAACTTTCCTTTTTATTTCTTTCTTTCTCTTTTCTTTTTTTTTTTATTGGCAGAGTTTCTGCATTCAAATTAAGTTCCTCAAGGGAAGGAATGAAAAAGATCCCAGCATTTCCTAAGTATCATCTATGTGACAGGGCATTTATTTAGTGGAATTACATACAGGAGGGGTCTTGGAGATTGCCTTTGCCTTTCACTTGGGATGAAAATTTCCTCTGCAGCATGCAGAACACGTGAGACCATTCCTACTGCTACAGAGTTCTTTTGCACTAAAAGAAAAATCTTCCTCCTCTCAAATTTTGCCTACCAACTCCAGCACAATCATCTGAGGCAGCATGAATCAAGTCCAGTTTTCTTCTTACAGTCACTTATTTAATAGTTAAAAGAAGCATCTGTCTTCTTGGCCTTCTCTGGACCTAATACCCCTTACCAGTGGAGCTATCCCCAGCACGATGAGATTTTCAGGTATACTTCAGCTTGTTTGCTCACTACATGCCTCCTCACAGTCTACCAACCATGGTACCCAGAAATGAACTCAGATATGCACTAAACATACATGTATACAAATAAATGTCTATTAGGAATAGACTAGAGGTGTAATTGCAAAGTTGTTTTTTACTGATAAGTGACATAACATACCAGTTGACCTATTTTTCTTCAAACTTCATTCACGTTGTCAGAGACTGCTAATTACCCCTAATATCCATTCTTTCCTTTCCTTCCTTGGAACTGGATTCCCAGAATGCAACTAAAGGCTACATTTCCCTGCTTGGTCTTGAAGCTAAGTATGACCATGTGGCTTAAAACCCTGGCCAGTGGGCCCCTTCCCCCACACTTGTTCTCACATCTAGTAAAATATAAGCTCCACCAACAGGAGGATTTTTGTTCATAGAGTCCTTTCTGTTCACTAAGAACAGGGCTTAGATAAGTGCCTAGGGCTTAGAACAGTCCTTGCACATAGCAGATGCTCAGCAAATATTGAATAAACTGTGAAATGACTCAGATGTCAATGGATGGGATGTGTAACTTCAAGGACAGGGAGGTTTCTTTCTCATGTCTGCTTTCTGATGGATGGAACAGGGATTGTTGGATAGCTGGAACTGAAGCGGAAGTCTCACACTAAGAGGTGCAAGCAAATGCTAAAAACGGCAAAATGTCAAGACAGAAGGAACATGAGTCCCTAGTGATTACAAAGCTACTTGTATGAGCTTCTGGAATGTGGGGTTTTCTGATTCTTGCATTTGAAGCTAACTGGAACATTCCTCTATTCTAAAGTTATTTTCTTTATAGTTAAGTTTTACTTACCCACTATAAGTTTTATGTTCAGCATCGGTTTTTTTTGTCATTTTGTTTTGTTTTTGCTGTAGACTATAAGCCATCAACTTCAGAGTTAAAAGAAGGAAACAGAAATCTGGAGTGGTAAGCAACTGTGCATTTATGTCACTGCCTGCAGCTAAAACCAAACTTGATTTTGAGTGAGTCGTTTTTTGTGACATTTATTCCTTCCCTCTCTGCTACCTGTCCTGAATCAGTACATGTAACTCAAAAAGCTTCATTAGGCTTCATCAGTGTTCTAGCTGATTTAAATACCTGTCGGAACTGAGCAGGTAGTAAAGAGAAACAGATGACAAATAGGACATTCTAGGATACATTACCATAGTATTTAATATTTTTTTAATTGGGCATGTTAAAGTTTTTCTAAATAAACTACTGGTTAGAGAAAGAATAGTATTATAGCAAAAAAAAAAAAAAAAAAAAAGAAATTCTTGAATGGAGAAGGCCAAATTGTAAATTAAAGACAGGATTAGTGTATGCTAACTGTAATGGATGTAAATAACATATTAATATATGTATAGCCTTTTGTGGATTAAAAATCACTTTCTCATGAATTTATAATCTCAGTCAATCCCCATAATATCTCTGTAGGCTAGCACAACCCTCTTGTTTATTGAGTTTATCAATTTTAAGTAACAATTGGCTTCAAAACTCTTCTCCCAGACCCCATTTATCCTGTCCAAATTGCTAGGCACTTAGGATTCCGTCCTAAAAATATGTGATTTGTCTTTTCTCATGTTGGCACGAAGTAAAAAATAAATTGATCTTATCATTTCTGCACCCTTGCTCTCCTTTGAAGGGTACTTACCTAATGAGTGGCTCTCTCAGAAAGGATCTTAGATCAAAGAGGCCAACAGGATAATGCCCTCGAATAAGCTGCTGCCTTACCTCACTGTAAATGTCCTAAAATAATCCAGTGTATACAAAGGCTTGTGAGGCTATCTGGAGAAGATGTCTAAAACCCAACAATACCCAGTAAATTAAGATGAATTACACCATATCGTCAGATGAGTTAAAAACATAGGGGCCTGCTGAAAATGTTTGTATAAGCATAGGAAATCACCACCAAAAGTCTAAAATAAACATTTCAAAAAATGTGACTATTAAGCAACTATCAAAACCCTTATTCAACTTAGCATTTTATACTAAACTACTATAGTAGTTGAAATCATCCAAGCAAATGCACACAGATTTTTAAGTACTGTATCTTACGACCCTCAATTTCTTTTAGCCACAGATTTCAACTCCACCTGCCATACATTAAATAATTGGGCTTTGGTTACTGGAATGTAAGCTTATTAACTGGCATTAATAAAATCAAACATAAAATGATGTTCTTAATATACTTTTAATAAAATCCTTTTAAATATGAGTAAATGTAACAAAATTGAACCATTATGAAATGTTTTAGCAAGAAGTTTCGGATATATTTTAAGTAAAAGAATAATCTTATACACAAGGAAAGATGAGTATTATGTACTATGAAAACATATGGTTGGGAACTGTTAGTTTCTTCCAGCAGAGGAATAATAACCGGCAGTTAGAATACCAACCAATAAAGAACAGACTGAAGAAGGGTATTGCTGTGGTTTGAATATTTGTCCCCTTCTAAACTCCTATTGAAACTTGATCCCAGGTGGGGCCTAATGGGAGATCGGTGTTTGGGTTGTGGGGTGAATCCCTTGAATAGATTAATGCCCTCTCCCTTGGGGGTGAGTTCTCACTCTGCTAGTTTCCCTGAAAGAGCTGATTGCTAAAAAGAGCATGGCTCTTTCCCTCATCTCCACCTTGCTTCCTCTCTCCCCATGTGATCTCTGCACATACAGCTTTCCTTTCCCTTCTGCCATAAGTGAAGCAGCCTGAGGCCCTCACCAGAAGCAGATACTGGCACCAAGCTTCTTGTACAGCCTGCAGAACCATGAGCCAAATGAACCATTTTTCTTTATAAATTACCCTGCTTCAATATTCCTTTATAGTAACACTAAACAGACTAAGCCAGGAATGTTGAGGGAAATAATCCTACACAAAATACAGTTGGCCTTCTGTATACATAGGTTCCACATTTGTGGATTCAACCAACCACGGATCAGAAATATTTTGGGAAAAAAATGCATCTACACTGAACATGTACAGACTTTTTCTCTTTCTACTATTTCCTAAACAATACAAGTATAACAACTATTTTCATAGCATCTACGTTGTATTAGGTATACGTAGGCAGGAGATGATTTAAAGTATACAGGAGGATGTGCTTGGGTTATATGCAAATACTATGCCATTTTATATCAGGGACTTCAGCAACTGTGGATTTTGGTATCTAAAGGAGGTCCTAGAAGCAATCACCCACAGATACCAAAGGGTGACTATACAATCAAGGCTCTCCATTTGAATCAAATTGGCCTCAGTTCCTAAAAGTGTTCCCAGATTACAGGAAATCACAACACACTTCCCATGTCCCTTCTTGCCCCAAATAACCAAAAGGGTCCTTACCTTAGGAAATGACTTTCTAAGTGGGATTCCAAACCTCTTGGGTTACATAAGAAACTACTTTATCTATGTATCTATTCATTTTTTTGCTTATTTGTATATTCATTTCCTTCACTCATTTTACTAAAATGCAAGCTCAACAAGGTCACGTTTGTTCATCTAAAACAGTACCTAGCACATGGTAGATCATCGGTGAATATTCATACATTTTTTAACTAATTCATCCTTTCATTTTTCAAATACTTTTCGAGTGATTACTATGTGACAGATTCTCAATATCCAATATTAAAAGAAAATTCCACTGTAAATAAAATAAAATCATATCATGAGAAATCTTTACAATGGAAGAATCAGGCAATATTTACTCACTCTAAATCCAGTCGGCATTTAAAATAAGAAAAGCTAAAGAAGAATGGTAGGAGAAAATGTAGGTCAGTGTGGCACATGTCCCAAAATGATATAACACAAAACAAAACTTTGGGTAAAAATTATACAGCCTAAGAGTGGATGTAACTATAAAAAGATAGTACCAGAGGTCACTGTGATGATTAAACAGTTCTGCATCTTGACGTTGGTGGTGGTGACACAAAACACATATGATAAAAGTGGATATAATTAAACACACACAAACACACAAGTGCATGTAAAACTGGAGAAATTGGAATAATGTTAATAGATACGTAAAACTGGAGAAATTTGAAGAAGGCCGGTAGATTGTACCAATATCAATTTCCTCGTGTGATATTGTACTTTAGTTATGCAAGATGTTACCGATTAAGGAAATGGTTGAAGGATATGAGAACCCTCTTTGTATTATTTCTCGCAACAGCCTGACAATCCACAGGTATTTAGAAATATGTTAATAAAATAAAATTAAACAGCAGAATGCTCATCAAAACACTGGAACTGAGACAGATGCCCAATAATGATGTAAACCTATATGACAGTATATTGAGTAATTAAAAATAATACAATCCTATGTTTGCAACATAGAAGGTTGTTCACATTCACAAAAGAAGAGGGACTTGCAAAATATGCAAGTACAGTCCAATTTTCTTTATAAAATAAGGAGCATTTGCAAAAGTATACACCAAAATGCCATCAGTGTCTCTCTCTCCACGTTAGGATCATGAGTAATTTTTTCATGTTGTTTCTCTATACTGCCTCTTTTTTCCTTTAAAATGAACAATATCACCTAACAAATATCTAAACAAATATCTGTCTTTGGATGGGGTTCAGGTAAATTCTGTATAGCTCTGGAACAAGAACCAAGACAAATGGAAAGACATTTCAGTTCAACATAAGGACAAATGAGCTACCTGTAAGAGCCATGAAACGTGAACCACCACCTTGTGAGCCCATGGCCTGCCATGGGAATGGTGTTCACCAGGGCCTGGTGAATTCCTTATGAGTAATCCTGTGAATGGGAGACTGGCTTGTGCAGGCTGGGAGGTTGGACCCAGTTGCTTTCCCATTCTAAAACTCTGTGCCATTTGGTTTGCAATGAATTTAACAGATACCACCTCTTATTTCAAAAGCCCCTTTTAGGTTTCAAAGCACTTTCACATGTGCTGGTTTATACTAATTTTAGTTTGCTACTTAAAAAAAGAAATCTTATCCCTATAAGAGTTCTATAGAGTAAGCAGGGCAGGTATTACCACCTCCATTTTACTGAAGAGAAAACTGAGGCAACCAGAGAGTGATGTTTAATGTTATGGGGTGAGACAGAAATGAGCTATGAGATCACAGTTCCTTTCTCTTGACTCACAGCCCCACCCCTCTTCCCTCTAATACCACATAGCCTCTCCCTTCCCACCAGGGTTTGGAAACTGGGTAGACCTGACATAAAGATGCCTGTCTAAAGATGATGGGTGCCGGTTGAATGAAAAACCAACAATGCTTGGCACAGATGCTAACAATTCACCAACAATGATAATACCCATCTGACTGTTCCCATGAACTTACGTGGACTCAATCAATGTCAAGTAACCCGTCTGTCAATTCAGCTTAAACACTGTGATTGAACAAACCAGTGGCGAACTTGAACAGCCCAAGAGGCTGGTGCCTCTAGTTGAGGATCTCAGTCAATATACTTGCCCTGTATCTGAGTCCTCCCATAGTCCCAGGGCAGAAGCCCACAGGTTGGGCTTCTAGGCCAGTTAAATAGTGAATAGGGTCCATATCAGGTTTAATGAAGCAGGGCTTTGTTACTTTCACCAAAGGAATTAACACAGGAATTTTGTATTTATTTTGCAGTGGCAGCAGATTAAGCACTTCAGCAATAATGTGGCAATTCACCAAAAGAGGTCTTAGTTAGGTGCTATCTGACACCATGAAGTTAAGTGGGAAAACATACACATGGAAAAAGTTTATATGTTTTAGAAAAATAAATCCAAATTTTAGATAAATGATACTCTTCACAAAGTATACTAAACAAAGGACATATTTTCATTGGCTGATAGTGCTATTTGCATACATATATCATTTTCTGTGTGCCAAGCCCTCTGCTGAGAACCCCTCCTCACAACCACTCCCATTCAAGTCATTACGGGAGGAAACTGGAAGTTTCGTGAGGTTAAGGGTATTTCTCCCGAGTCACACAGCCACCAGGTGGAAGCAACAGGATTCCACCCGGGGTCTGATGACTCACAAACCAGTATACTTCACCATTACTTGTTCTCTCAAAATGTTGAAAGTATATGCTCTTTTTATAAACAGGAAGTAATTAAAATTTCTTTATAATGGCATAATAAATCACTTCAGGAGATGGAGAGTTAACTTGAGAACAGTTGGAAAACAAGGAGAAAAACTAGGCTGGACTTGACACATAACACACAGAGAGGAAGAGGAGAGACAGGTGAACAGAAAAGAATACAGGCTGATTGAATCAATGGACTCATATTGCTAATGCACTAATACTAGCATTAGCTATTGTTAATAAATTATTTTTATTCTATACTACATTTATTATGGAAAGTAAAATGCAAAAAAAATATGCTAAATTTTTCAAGGGTAAAACTAAGTCATAAGTTGAATTTCAGTATTTTTAACCTCCATTCAAAAATCAAATCCAAAATGAAGGTGGAAGTATATGTAATTCTAAAATCTTTCTCTATTCTTGTATAAATCATAACATTCTACCTTGTTTTCTAGGAAATGAAGTTTTATTGGTTAATATCAGCAAGATGGAAACTTTCTCAAATAAACCATTTTATGAACTTTGTATATAGACATTATAAAAAGACATAACTTTAGATTCTAACATGAATATATTCATAAATGGACTTTCCATTTTGCATATTGCTGTTTCTTCAATTATTTAATACTACACTATACTTTTGGTCTTTCTCAGCTGAGTGTTTATACACATATTGACAGTAATAATTTTTCTGGGTGTCATTTAAATTCATACACATATTCCACAACTAATTACATAAGTTAATCTTTTAAACAACAGTAAATATTGGCAAACATCAAGATTTTATGTATGCTGTGCTTATAAACATGTATCCTTTCAACAGTGTTAATAAATTATTGATGAAGGTGATAATATCACAGATACTTAAAATACTTTTCTTCTTAGCTACATCAAATTCAGTCTCCAGTATTCAATCTAGTCACTCACTCAACAAACCACTGAGCACCTATCATATTCAAGACACTGTCGTGGGCAGCAAACAATCACTGAGCACCTCCCATGTGCCTGGCACTGCTCTCATCAGCATGATGACTACAGTGACTCAAACAGACAGAAGTTCCAGTCTTAATGAGTTCACATAAATTCCTCGAGAAAATTAGGTAGCAGAAATGGAGCTTGAGGTAGAAAACTGGTTTTGTCGTGGCCAGATGGCCTTAAGCAAATTATGTGAATCTCTCTGAGTCTCAGCTCCCTCAACTCTGAACTGAATATAATAATACCTGTTTTTATCATATTATATTTGATTAGAAAAAATGCTAGTTTATATGTGGAAAAAAAACCCTACTTATTCTTTGGTCTTGGAGAAACTGAGGTAGTTGATGAGGAATAAATGTTTTGTCCTCATTATTAAATCCTTCAAACTATTTCATTCCATGATTTCCATGATTTAAGCTTTCTGCGTTTAATGCTAACCATATGTAAGGCTTGCTGGGTCACCATAAGGTCACTTCCATACCTAGCCACCAATTTCAAAGTCTGTGTTACAGGCTTAAGATGCCGTAATTATGTATGTTTCCCCTTATTGTGGAGGGAAGTTCGATTTAAATTATAACTTAGTGATTATTTCATTTAAAAACACAGAGATGCTCCTTGTTGACTAGTTCTTTACAAACAGACCTATTGCAATTGATATTTATGAAAATCTCTCAGTGATTTTCTTTTCTATGTTGTTCCGTGATGATGCTCTTTCATTGTGAGAATGAAATAAGAGTGAGGTGTAGGTGGGTGTGTCACAGGACCACAGGACAACCATTTCCCAGCACTCAGCCCCACGTCATTGATTAAATCAAAGGAAGTGATTAGTTCCAATCCAATCTCCCTGATTTAGCTTCCCAAGCCCCCACCTGGGTGGGGTGTGGCAGGGATGTGGGATTTCCAACCTATTTTTATAAGCCCAGCAAATCAGAGTTTCACTTTCTAAACAAAGAGGTGCCAACCTTGAGACTCTGCAAGAGCCAACACAAACCAGGCATTGTACACAAGTGAAAAGAATATAATTAGCAAAGTTATAGTCACAATTAGGAAATACCTCCTCGGAAAAGTTTCCAGTTTACTCTGAGCAGTGCTCAAATTACCATTGTGCTTAACGAGGCCTCCGTCTCTTGGCTGGCTCAGACCTTTCCAACAGATCTATGAATCCCAGCACCATCCACAAAACACAGACACCCAAAATCTAGAGCTGGATCTATATTTTTTTCAGTGACAGATGTGAGAAATGTGCAAACGGAGACACTAAAGTTACAATTAAAACATAAGAAACGTACTTTCAGAAATGACCAGGCAAGTGTGAGCTAAATTATTCTTTCTCTGAGCTCTTTCTTCATCTTCTCTAGCCCTTCCCCTTTCCCACTTTCAAGAGAGGCTAGAAGAGAGAGGCTACAAAAGCAACAATGGGTGCTCACTTCATCTCCAGGATCTCCTCCAGCTGTTTCCTCCTCTCAATCCGGAGGTTGGCCAAGTGCGCTTCTTTTTCGGCCAGGGACTGCTGTGTGGAGGCGAGGCGTGCTTTGGTGGCATCCAGTTCCTGTCTGGTCTTCTCCAGTGCATTCATCAGTTCCTCTATCTGAAAGGCACATGGAGCTCTGTGTGTTATTTCTCCTTCATTCAAGCACAAGACATCCCTTGCTAGCCTGTGTTCCAAGAATAAACACAAAGGAATCACAGGGATCCTCAAACTGGGCCGCTGTGTCTTGGAGCCCTTTCTTTCTTTGTCATTGAAACTATGAGGATGCAAACACCTAAGAATGACATAATGGACTCTGGGGAGTTGTGGGGAAAAGCTGGGAGGAGGTTGAGTAATAAAAGACTACACATTGGGTTCAGTGTATACTGCTCGGGTGATGGTTGCACCAAAATCTCACAAATCACCACTAAAGAGCTTACTCATGTAACTAAATATCACCTGTTCCCCCAAAACCTATGGAAATAAAAAATTAAAACAAAACAGAACAAAAATCCTTAAAAAAATGTTTCAAACACAAGAAATGTCCAAATTTCTCCAAGGTCCTTGTTCAATTGGATTGCCCAATAACCTTTATAAAAACTATTTAATGTATTTATTAGAATTGGGGGTGAATGGCTTGACCCAATTTCAACCTCTGTTTGGCAAAAGTCTCAGATGCTTCCTCACCACTGAAGGAAGGCAACACTCAAAAGGCATTTTGCCCAGCACAATATACTTCTGTGTGTAGGCCCCAGAGTACTTTGACAGAAAGAATCTACGTGTTTCAAATTCGGTCACATTTTAACCTATCAAAGCCGTGTTTGGTAAAAGCTATTCGATGTCCAGGGAGCCTCAGGAGTCCCTCTCACCTCACCTCCCAGCCTTACAGTCAGGAAGCAAGGTTTGGCCAAAGGTAAACAGAATTCCAGCCACAAAAGGTTCAAGTTTGGTTTGCCCCTGAAGTTTGAGAGGGTTCTAAACTTGAAATAAATGACATGTAACTTTTATAGGGTGCTAATACACCATAGAAATAAGCCAGACTATCAAATATCCAGGGTTTTCAGCCAGGTCCCAAAAAATGAGACCCGGGAGCCCTGAGGCAAAGCCTTATCCTCCCCAAACCTTTGGGGACTTTTAAAAGGCAACGCACAACAAAAAAGGCTGGTGTTTATGGTTCCGTTCCAAAGACTTCCGTGGAGCAAGCTGGTAAAATGCCATCCCTTGCACAGATGTAGGCTGTGTCCACCCTGCTGATCCAAAATCATGATTCCAGGAAGTTTCTAGATTCGAGTTGATGTTTGGCTTTCTAAAACACTCCTTCCAGCTGAACTTGGCAGAATAGGCTCATCCATCACTAAAGTCAACAGAACGCCCTTCAAAATGTGTCAATGACATGTTAAGTTCCAATTCATAAAGACTTTCTACACAATTTCTGCAGTTTTACATGGAATTTATTCAGAATAAGCATTATAGTTTACATCCAAGGTAAATTACATGCTTTTAAGATTTAGAAAACCCTTCATTTTGCCCTGATAAAAAGAGGAAATTTAATGATCATGTAATTTAAATCAAAGCCAAAACCAAAAAGAGTTTAAAAAGCAAGGAATATAAAGAACGACCTATGAAAGTGACAAAACCACCCCTATTTAACTGTAGAGTAAATTGCATTACTCTTTAACTTTACAAATCTATAGTTTAAAAAGTATTAATAAACTTTTTAGTTTCTCATATAAGTTCACAGAACATCACAAATATGACTAGAAACCCAAAGCAATATGTGATGAAGTTAAAGCAGAGTTTTAAGTTTTCCTCCCTTTTTCTATTTTTGATACACCCAATAGCAGTGACCCCCAAAAACTCAGAATTATGATCATTCCATATGCCAATTCAGATAGTCTGCCTGACCCTCCATATGAGATGGTCTGTGTCCTCATGATTCCTTTTCTGTCATAAATCGTTCTTTATTTCAAACATAATATTGATTTCAGAGGAGTGGGAGGTCTCCATTATTCTCATTTGTCCAATCTCTCTCATTCATCGAAGCTGACCTATCTGCAATCTGTAGACACGGAGTTATTCAGCTGGGTTTCCAAGTCTTAGATCACCTGCCACCGGACCACTTAGGGCAAACACTAGCTAGTTCTACATTAACCCAACTTTAAATGACACTTTAACCTAATGATTTCAGGCTGCTCCAGCCATTTCAGCAACAAGCACATGGGGAAACCTAGGCACCTGGGAGACATAATCCAGAGTTGTAAGTGATGGAGATGCCACTGGCCTCAAACATCAGTAAATGCTAGTATCAGATGAGACGAAACTGCTCCTCTCAACACCTTGGAAGCAGAGTTTTAAAATAAGTTCCCAGGCCAAGCTCCTCACTCTTCCTAATTTGTGTGGCCCTGGACAGTGAGTATTGCATACCGAGGACCATGTGGGGCACTGGCCTCAGAATACATCCTTCTAGTCTTAGCATGACCACTGTTTCTCTCTGTGACTTTTTGCAAACAATCATTATACCCTTGGAATCTCAGTTTCCTAGATGATGCCCATGAGTTCTTCCTGTGTTTAATATTCTAGAGACCTGAAAGCTGTTTCCTTTGCTGCCAAAACAAGAGCCTTAGAAAGCAAAAAATATGTCCCCTGGTGTGGTGATCATTAGGGTGGTTTCACAATATCCTAGTTCCCTTTCTTACAGGCACGTGGTAGGACTACATTTCCCCTCACCCTTCGAATTGGCTGTGGCTTTGGCCAATTAAAACCACTGTCATTTCCAGGTAGAAACATTTAAATGGTAGCGTTCAACTCCAGCGTTACCCTTTCCCTGCCATGGTGACCGTGGAAGCAAGTTTCAGACGACATCATCTTCAGCCTGAGTCCTCGAGTGACCACAATGAAGCCCAGGGCAAACCCACATCACATAGGCAAAATATAAACCTTGTTGTGCTTCCCCACTGAGATTGGGGGTGGTTACTCCCAGCATAACCTGGCCTATCTTCACTGATGAACTGTCTGATTCTTTTTTTTTTTTTTTTTCTTTTTTTTGAGACGGAGTCTTGCTCTGTCACCAGGCTAAAGTGCAGTGGCATGATTTCGGCTCACTGCAATCTCTGCCTCAGCCTCCCGAGTAGCTGGGATTATAGGCGCATGCCACCACACCCAGCTAATTTTTGTATTTTTAGTAGAGACGGGGTTTCACCATGTTGACCAGGATGGTCTCAATCTCCTGAACTCGTGATCCACCCGCCTTGGCCTCCCAAAGTGCTGGGATTACAGGCGTGAGCCAACTGCCTGATTCTTATCAAGTTCTCTATGCCTGCCTCCATCTCCCCACCACAGTCATCTCTCATCAAGAGGAAAGTGCTTGTTATTCTTGCTGTCACATGGTATTTCTACTCTTGCAGGCCACAAGTAACTCCCTTCTTGCCAAATGTCTTTTCTTAATGTGTAGTTTGCACAGCTAAACACATCCCCAAGTCTCTATCCCTTCTTTGAAATACCATTTTAACTGACTGATTGTATATATGTAGTTTGTGTCTTCATCACCAGATTAGAACCATGGCATTATTATGGTGTGAGTGAGATGAGCTCCTCATCTTTCTCAGCTTCCATTTCCTCATCCACATTTACCTCAAAAGGTAAATAGGGAACCCTATTGCTTGCCTATCAGATGATTGTGGGCACATTAAGTGAGATGATGTAGCCCATAAGGCATTTATTCCTCTTCTTCTGATACCAAGAAATTAATTTTTTTTCTGATAATAAGAATAAAGTGTGGCCAGGCACAGTGGCTTATACCTGTAATCCCAAAACTTTGGGAGGCCAGGGCCAGTGGATCACTTGATCACAAATGGTGACCCCAGGAGTTTGAGACCAGGCTGGGCAACATAGCAAAACTCTATCCCTACAAAAAGTACCAAAAAAAATGTAGCCAGGCTTGGTGATATGCACCTATAGTCCCAGCTACCCTAGGGGGCTGAGGTAAGGGGATCACCTGAGCCTGGGAGGCCAAAACTGCAATGAGCTGTATTATGCCACTGCACTCCAGGCTGGGTGACAGAGTGAGATCCTGTCTCAAAGAAAAAAAAAAGAATAAAGTATATTCATTGTAAAAAATATGAAAGATCCAGGTATGAAAATGGATGAAATCTTTCTTCTTAAGATTAAATAATAACACCATTTTTAGTTAAGATTCTCCCAAATCCCACCACCTAGAGGTAAACATTATAAACATTGTTATAATTTCTCTATGTATTTGTGTATACATAATTGAGATGCTACATATAAATATATACATAATTTTGTATATAACTGATAAATGAGCATTTTTCTTTTGTAATTAAATTGTCTTTTAGAAATACAATTTTAATGTGTGAGCAGTGCTCTATCCACTCCTCATCTTCCTGAAACTGATGCTTCTCTTAGTGTTATGGTCTGAAACTTTATGTACCCCCACAATTCATATGTTGAAATCCTAACCCCTAAGATGACAGCATTAAGGGGTGAGGACTTTGGGAAGTGATTAGGTCACGGGGGCAGAGCCCTCCTATATGGAATTAGTGACCTTATGAAAGAAGCCTAAGGGAGTTTGTATATTCCCTTTCACCATGTAGGGAAACAGCAAGATGTTAGCAGTTTGCAACCCAAGAGAGGGCCCTCACCAGAATCTGACCATGCTGGCACCTTGGTCTTAGACTTCCTAGCCTCCAGAATGTGAGAAATACATTTCTGTTATGTATAAGCCACCTACTCTATGGTATTTTGTTAGAGTAGCCCAAATGGACTAAGACACTTAGGAACCTGTTCCCCTGTTTATTTTGCAAATTACTCATCTTCCTGCAGCCCATAACTGGGTCTTTCTCCTTGTGACTCCGTCCTAGAGGCATTTCCACCATCCACATAGAAATACAGGGAATGCAATGAGGTCTGTCTCCGCAGTTCTCACCTCTACGTAGATACCTCTCCAAACCTTATCTCCTTTTTCCTCACTTGACGTCTTTCACATGTACCTAACCACCTGTTGATCACTTCCATCTGGATGTCCTAATATTACTTTAAACTGAGGATGACCAAAATCCAACTCTTGATCCATATACACCTGCCTAACCCAAACCCCTATCACCTGTCCTCACCCTCCCAACTTGCCGCTCCCTAACACATCCACCATTTTGGTCCAAGGCCCTGACCTTTTCTCAGTCATTCATGTTTAAGACCTCAGAGCCACATTTATCTTCTCCTTCCTCTTTTACTTTCCATTCATCACCAACTCCTAGAGTTCTATTTTGGAAATATTTCTTGAATCCATCATTCCCTTCTATCATTACTTTTGACACCCCAAGCTCAGGTCGCTTCCCCTCCCACATGTATAATAAGGTTGAACATAATTTTGCATGCATACATATATATACACATGCTCATGTGTGTATCCCTAGCCTCTGTCTCTACCCTTACCCCTAAGTGAGGACACGGCTTTGCCCGATCATCTGTAACAATAGTACTTCCAATATTATATGAAGCAATGATTGTAGAGCTCTTAGTGCTGAGCCTGGCAAAGATGAAAACACTTAGTATATTCTTAACACAAGAGGCGGAGCAGCATAGTGACTTAGAAACATAATTCAGGAGCTAGACTGCCACTTACTAGATGTATAAATTCACTCTAAGTGAATTATAACTTTTTTTCCCAGGTGGAAAAATTGATTTCATGTGAGAAAAATAAAATAGTATTTACATTTAATAAATAATATTCAATAAGGACTATTACAAAATTATAGAATAAACTGTTTACCTTCATGAAAGAACCTAGACAAAATTTTCTAGGTTTCTCAACTAAACTCAGAGGCAAAATTTGCTTTAAATATGTATTAATTATTACCATTGCTATGTGAAAATTAGGTTATAGTAATTTTTACTCAAATTATATTAAAATGCCCAGAATACGGATTATTTGGGGACAATATAAGAATAGAATTGACTTTTTAAAAAATGTTAGCTTTAGGGGATACATATGCATGTTTATTACATAGGTATACTGCATGTGGGAATTGGGCTTCTATGTGTACCCATCACCCAAATATTGAACATTATACCCAATAGGTACTTCTTCAAACTTCATCCCCCTTCTTCCCTCCCTGCTTTATAAAAAAGAAGGAAATCAGGTCCTTTGCAGCAACAAGGATGGAGCTGGAGGCCATTATCCTACACAAACTAACTCAGAAGGAGAAAATCAAGTACCACATGTTCTCACGTGTAAGTGGCAGCTAAACAATGAATTACAAAACTCTGAGCCTCAAGTACCTCTTGTGAAATGGAGCTAATAACATAACTTAGCTCAAAGGGTTTTTATGATGATTAAATGGGTTCACATGGGCAACGCTCTCAGCACAATGCCTAGTACTCAGTAGTGCCACAGAAGTGTCAGCTCTTATTAATGCAGTGCCCAGTAAGTATTCAGCCCATCTATGTCTGCATATTGCTCCATTCACCAATGCTCAACCACACATACACATGCACATATACCCCTGGACTGCCCTATATTCACTCCTCTGCTTACCAAAACTGCCCATTCTTTAAGGCCCTGTCTACACCTGACCTCCTTCACAGCTTGCAGTGATCAAAAGCTGGAGCTCTAGAAGCAGTCAGATCTGGGTCAAGTTTTGGTTCCACCTATAAGATCTCTGACCTCAGGCCAGTCTTAACCCAATGTTTCCGAAACTTTGCTGTACGTTAGAATCCCTTGGGAAGCTTTTTAAAATGTTGATGCCGTGGTCACACTGCTCCTAATTAAATCAAAATATTTGAGGGTGGGAGCCAGGCATCTGTATTTTATTAAAGATCCAGGTGATTCCAAAGTGCAGCCAAGTCTGGGAACCCTAGACATTACTGACCTCTCTAAGCCTACAGATCCTCCCCTATAAAGTGGAGAGGGGGCAGAAGCAGCCACACAGGATTGACATAAGTGTAAAGTGAAATAATGCATGGCAAGTACCCTGCCTAATACCCTGGAAGGTGCCAGCACGTGCCCATTCCTAGCCACACTACTTTCACCCAACCTGAGTGCCTTCAGTTTTCATTGCCTGCACCCATTCTACACAATACTTATGCTTAGTTGCTATAGTACAACTGGATTACAATCCCTGGAGGGCAGAGACTGTATCTCCATCTTCTTTGGAAGTCCCTTCAGCACCTGACATAGCACCAGTATCCACACTCAATAAATACCTGTGCAATGGGAGGAAGGGGAGCACAAAGACGTGATTCTGAAACACCCTCCTTTGACCCACTTAGTGCAATGATGAATGAAGTGTAAGTCCAAACTTGATACTTTCCTACCCCATAAATCAGTGGTCCCTTCGCCATCCTCAACAAATGCCCTTCAAGTTCTTGCTCTCTGTTTGCTTCAAGCACCTTCTCTTTGCTATGGGGACGAGGGGGCTCAGTTACTTGGCTCCTGAAAGGATGGAGGCCCTGTGTTCGCTGCCACCTCAGCAGCTGCCTGGAGAACCCAGGAACTTGTGAGTTTCACAGAGACACAAAAAAGATGTCTCAGGTTCTGCGCTGGCACAGAAGCATGTGGCTTTTAGTCCTGCTATGCATTCCACAGGCTCTGTCCTGGGACCTGGGAGATACACACTCCCTTCCTTCATTCTACCACCTTGCTGGGCATCTCCCACATGCCAGGCACTCTGCTGGACACTAGCCACAGGTCTGGCTTCAGAAGGGTTTCCACAGGGAAGTTGGGAATCAACAAATTACTTAATCACAATTGTGATTTTAAAGAAAAGTACTGGGTGGTGCAAAAGAATAAAACAACAGCCCATCCTGCACTAGGCACTGTGACTGGCCTCCCTAAGGCAGGCAACTCAAGTAGCCTGGGGAAGTGCAGGTGGTAGCCCTGGCTGGAGGAGGCCCTGTGGTCCCATTCTTTAGAAAAATGCTAGTTGGAGAATCACAGTAATTAAGAGACAATAAAAGCTTTTGACAGTCCAGCAGGAAAGCAACCCACTTGTCTCTATTTAACACAGCATGTGCTTCTTCTAGAAGTACATCTATTAGTAATTCACCAGACAATAATATTTCCTGGGGAAAAAAGTATTAGAAAAGGTGTTTAATTGCTAAAATGTCATTTTCAGTGAAAACAGGATTCAAAGCCACCTCAGAAGTCTTCTAGAATATTCCAGATGTTTCACTTAAAATAATTTCCTAAAAGGTCCTCAATGTGGCAAGAGTGGAAT
Source organism: Macaca mulatta (assembly GCF_049350105.2). Classification (NCBI taxonomy): domain Eukaryota; kingdom Metazoa; phylum Chordata; class Mammalia; order Primates; family Cercopithecidae; genus Macaca; species Macaca mulatta. The sequence goes on from NC_133407.1 coordinate 119,457,371, forward strand.
TCTGATTTTATATCTAAGATTACATTTTTAAAATACATTGGCTTGGTGTTACATATCTAGAACATAATAAAAGTTTCTTCAAACTAGATGTTGATTTGGCCTCATCAATTACAAAAAAAGAAAAAAAACCCTGAATAATTGTGTCCATTTCTGATTGTATTAGTCATTCTATGTTGCAGATCATTAAAACTCTCTTTTAAAATAGTTGTTACCAGGAAATATTCAACTGTATTTGAATAATTCATAACTGTTCACTTTCAGAATAATGAAGTCATCACCTGGCTTTCTAAAACGTCCAGTGTTTACGCATGGCTCTGGAGAAATCATTGGATCTTTTAAAGTGAACAGTGGAGCCTTAAAACAATAAAATAAAAAACCCGTTTAAGACCTTAAATCATTAACATGTGTCGACTTAAACTTACACATACATTTGTGTTGTTTAACTAAATATTTGAAAACCAGCCTCTCTCTCAGTTATCTGCCAGGACCCCACTCCGGGTTCCATGCATCTCTTCCTGACGCGTGGCAGCTTCCTGTGCTTTTCAAGAGGCTTGCTTGGCAAGAGCTGATCCTCAAATATTTTGATAAAGCTATTTTTTCCCCTTAAATTATATGTCAGCATGGAGTTGGTGTGTATTTTGTGTTAATGATTTGGAATTTTTAAAGCTATATTTTAAAAACAGACAGGCTCTTCTGAGTTAGTCTCCACCATCCATCCTGGTTTCCTGTCTTCATTCCATCCTGAGTGCAAGAGGATGGTAGTTTTCAGTTTGCACCAGAACACAGAGCCAATGAAACCCCCACATCCCAGGTTGCAGCAAATCTGGAATGTGAATTGGTCCTGTGGGAATAGCTGGACTTGGCCCAGCTCAACTCTGGGCACAGAAGGTCACCCTGAGATCAAAAAGTGAAGATAAACGCTTAAACCCCCTCCTCAGCAGCAGCAACTTCTCTGACAGTGATGCTGGAGGCTGAAGGATCTGTTAAAACAAGGACTACTAATCTTATTTTTCCAATTACCCTTATCTGACATTTCTATCTCTTCCTCCCTCCCACCTCCCCACTGCAGCCTTAGAGTGACACCTTTTGGAAAAGGTTGAAACTGAAAATCCCCAGACTGCTCTCGGCCTGGACCTGACCATCCTTAAGACTGTGTTTGTGATTTGTTTTCTTCTCACTGAAGTTTAAGCATCAAGGAGCTTTGCTTACATTGGTTGCGTCCTTCTCCTGCAAACAAGTGCCCACATCAAGAGTTTGGGCTCAAACTCTTTTGATTTTTACAACATTTTACATGCTGCCTTTCCTCTTCTCTTCCCAGGCTTATTAACAAAACTTCACACCACAATAAGAGAAGGATAGAGAAGAAATGTGCAAAAATACATACATCTGACTTAAGAGTCTGTTAAATGAGAAAGTGTCAGAATACAAATGAATGACACTTTCTCCAAAATGCCCTTGAGCACTCTTCATTCCAGATGGGATTGGGCTCAGTGGAACTTCCTCGAGAAAAAGGCTGTGGGGATGTGCTTCTGGATATGTGGTGTAGGTATATCTCGAGCAACTGGGAGGCTTTATTATACATTTGTCACAGTTCTGCAGCGTGGCAAAGAGATGGCCTTCTCTCTAACAGCCTGGGACATTCTTGAGAAGCAGTACAGACATAGTGAAGGATGTGGACTCTGAAGTCAGAAAGCTTGGGTCCCCATCAGGCCCCAGCTACATGCTGACGGCGTGATTTTAGTAAAGGAGCTTGACCTCTATGTACGTCAATTTCCCCTTCAGCAAAATGTGAATAATAACTGCACCTTCCAGAGACCTTGTGAGGAATACGAGCACTACAACAGCAACACGCTTGGCACATAGTAAGCATGCAACCACCCGAGATTGTCATTAGCAGTGGTATTAGCTTAAACACTAGTACTTAATTTTCAGCCTATAAGAGGATACATAAGCAACACAACGGGTTGGATTTCCTATTTTTTAACATTTTCCAAAATATGCATCACATTTTTCATCTTCAATGGAAAGGTGAAAATTTTCACCATGAAACATGCTTTGTAATAAACCAAATTAATCATATACAAAATATGCATTGTTCATGTTTTAATCTTACTTAGGCTAAATTCCAAACATAAAGATGAAGGAACTGGAGAAGAAAATAGAGAAGCATTGCCCAATAGAACTTCCTGCAATGCTGGCAATGTTGTAACCTGTTCTGCTCAATATGTATGCCACTAACTACATGTGGCACTTCCAATGTGTCTGGTGCAAACCAGGAAATGAATTCTTTTAAATTTAACACTAATTAAAATTTAAATGTAAATAGTCACAGGTCTATTGGCTACTGCATTAGAAAGTGTAATATCAGAACATCTCATTTTCACAGCTTTGTTGTCCAATGGTGATGTTCAGAAATTATCTCAGTCTTTGTGGAACATTTACCTTTTTTGGTCATAGGAAAAAAACATTTCAATTCTTTTAAATTCAGTATAAAGAATGAATTACTATTTGATCCAGTGGTTCTACTTCCTGGATTTATTTTAAGGATATATAATAAGGGATTTTCCCAGAGGAATTTACTCTAAGAATATAATAAACATATTCATCACAATGTTATTTATAAAAATCAGAATAAAAGCTTGTATGTGTATAGATATATTTACATATATACACCCAATACATACATATACAAACATATATATGTATACATATCTTAAAAAAATTAATTACAAAAATTATGGAGTATGTGTGTGTGAGTGTGTGTATGAGAGACAGTGTGTGTGTGTGGTTTAAAAGTGTTACAAAGAAATTAAATAATAAATTATGGGCACCATATTGTTGAGATGTTGGTCAGATATTAAACACTAAGCAAAAAGATTTAAGGTAAAGGAAAGATGCTCATGAAATCTCAAGTGAGGAAAGCAGGTGGTAAACAGTAGATACAATACAATCTCAACTATGTGTTGGGATTTTTGTATATTTGTAGGAAAAACAAAAAGAGGGAAATGTATCAAACTATTCACGATGGCTTTGCTTTCAGGTTTAGGGATTTCATACTCATATATTTCTTTGTACTTGTTGATAAAAATATATATTACAAATGTTTACAAAAAGAGTAAACCAATTTCAACTAAGAAAGATCTGCCTAGAAAATATTTCTGATCCCACGGAATAAGCAGTTGCAGGTAAACCATAGCCTCTAAAGGAGAGGTACGAAGCAGGCCTGCAGAAAAAGATGGGCCCTCTGGCGGCAGTTACAATGGCAGCTAACTTCAGCCAAAAGCACGTTAGGATGGGCTACTCTTTAAGGAAGAGGTACTTTGGTTCTGAGAGTCCCTTCAATTATACTGGTTATAATCCGGGTTCACTAGGGAGAGCCCAAGTGTTAGTGACTCTAGAGCTGTCACCAGTAATTCCTGCCACCTCCACCCTGCCCCACAATGCACTTTACTCATTTCACCTTGTTCTCTAATAAAGTTCCTATGGGTTTTGGAAGTCCAATGTGTTCATTTTCTTTCTTGTTTTGTTTGGTGCTTGTTTAGTTTTGTCTGATTTTGTTATTATCATTTTGTTTCTGCAGCACTCAAAATAAGCTGTGAGTCCCTAGAAAATCAAAACCATTTGTCCAGGCTATTTGGCCATCTCCATTAGCAGAGTCTGTTCACTCCCATTCAACAAATCAGGGTGGTATTCTCAAACAAACCCACTTTCTTATAATGCAAGGATCAGTGCTGGGGCAATTCCAAGGAAGGAGAAGAAAATGGGGTTCCTTTACTTTGAGTTCCCCTACTGACTTGGCTCTGGAAGAGACACCTATTAATGATGACAAATTTCAATCAGCTTAAATCAAGCCTGACTCCAAGCCTGATATCTCTGGATCCTTGCATCACAAGATCTACCTTGAGCAATAGGGAGTGGCTTCCCTGTATGTCACCTTGTTCTTTTAAGCACATGGAATCCAATGCACCCTTGCATCCTCCACCTGGCACAGCCTCTTCTCAAACACACAGTAGATAGTCAACAGATGTGGGAGGGAGGTTGGGAGGGATAAAAGAAGAGAAGGAGCCATACTGTAGAAAGATAATCATTACTGGTGATTTAGATAATATCCTATTTGATTCCCACATATTCCCAAAGAAGCAGACCATTTAAATGATGGATAACTTAAGCTCAGAAAGAGTAAAAGATTTTCAGGTGGTTTACTTTTTACCAGGATCTGAGACTGATTGTTGAATACAAACATAATAGGAGAATTGTCACAGAGGACTCTACTGAGAGGCTCTGGGAGGAAACCCTGGACCACAAGACCCTCAAGGGCAAGAAAATCCCTGGTTCATCTTCTCTCACATAGTCAGCACCCACAAATGCATGGATGAACATAAATTAATGATGGATCTTGGGTCCCTTTGGTTTCACTGGAGTAGAACAGTCATTATCTGTTTTGATCCCAGCACGGTTCCAAAATGCCTTAGATGACTTTTGTATTCTATTTAAGTTTTCCATTATTGTACAATAAATTATCATAACCTTGGCTCCTCATAGTTCTACAGGTCAGAAGCCTAGGCAAGGTGTGACTGGGTTCTCCACTCAGAGTCTCATAAGGTTGCCATCAAGATATTGGCAGTCTACTTTCTCATCTGGAGCTCAGGGTCCTCTTCCAAGCTCATGGAGTTGAAAGATTATTCAATTCCTTGCAGATGTGGGTCTGAGGTCACCTTGTCATGTCCAGTTCATAGAGGCCACCTGTATTATTTGCCACACTGTCCCTTCAAATCTTTAAAGCTAGCAAATGGAGAATCTCCCTCACATCAAATCCATCTCATGCTTTAACTCTCCTTCTTCAGTAAAAGCCCAGCACCATTTAAGGGCTCGCCTTAAGGATTAATTAAGTCAGGCCCACCAAAGATAATGTCCCTTTCTTAAAGTCAACTGTGCCAAATAACACACTTAATCATGTGAGTGACATCCCATCACATCCACAGTCACTATCCATAAGGTCAATGAGGCCATTCCCATACTCCGAAGGAAGAATCCCTCCACAAAATACCATAGCTTTGAAGACTTCAGCAGATAATTTTCATGTTGTAAATGCTGTCTAATCCCAAGGATGACTACACACTAGGTGAAGCAACATTCAAATCAATGACTTGATACTGACTGAATTAGGAAATGAAATTGACTTTCTTAAGAGTCATGTGATAAAAAGGTCATAATTGTGTTCCCTTTTTATAAAACAAACCGTCACACACAAACACAGACACATACATTTTAAGTGTCATGTTTAGCAATAGCTACCAGTGCCTCTTTTGCTAATCCATAGGTACCACCAGCTGGTACTGGTTTCCTTATTATTATAATCCAGGTAAGTTTCAAAAATCACAGTAAAGCTTTATCATCCTCCAACTAAATATATCCTCCAGACTGCTGGCTTGGTTAGCTCTTCAGTGGGAGGAAAGCAAAAACCAGACATAATGTGCCAGAATGAAGTCTTCCGTTTCAATTTCTCCTTTATTTAAAACATTTTATAGGGGCTTTATGTTGACCCTATTGCTTCAGGAGAAGGAAATCCTCCCAAATGCGTCCCTAGGGCACAGCATCCCCCACAGTGTCTTGGCTCCCTCCTCTCAGCGATTACTGCGACATGGAAAAAATTCTTAATTGGTTAACCTTGGAAAATCACTTCATACAGGGAAGACTCAGAACAAAGAACGCCCACCCAAACAGTCACTTCTTCCCATGTACAAAGCTCCTGGTGAGGAGTATGAGAGGCATCACATGAGCAAGGCTGACCGACAGAACTTAGCTGCATTTTAAAGCTAAATAGAGGGTTCCTATACTTTCCTTCCATCTCCAAATGGAATAAGTACTCACGCAACCACAACAGCGGATCCACTAAACCTCGCCTCTCTTCCCATTATCAGCATGCTGCTCAGCATCCTCCTTGCACCCCAGAAAAGGAGACTGCTTTCTGGCTGTCCAGCTGAACTAATGAGAGTGGGGGTTTTGACACTGGGCTCCCGGTACCAGTTACTCTGCTTCTCACCTGCTCCACACCAGAAATTACCTGCTAGCCCCTGCCAGGGGCTATGTATTGGTCCCAAGGGAGCCTGGCAGAGAGTGGGTGGATGGCAAAGGTCAAATTCAGCCCACTCCTATAAAAATAACCAAAGTACACATCCTGCTGTGCATAATTTTCATGCTTAAAATCAGCAACTTTTGTCTTTCTGGATTATCTTGATTCATGGAAACATTTACTGTTTATCTGAGCAGAAACAAAACACACTCAAATCTTAACATGTGATACTTTCACAACTGGGATGAAAAGCTATCTGCCAGATTGTACCATTTATATTCACATATTAAACTCCAAGCTTCACCAAATACCTGTACCACGCTTTGGAAATAGACATCTATGTTTTCCCCCAAAGGACACATTTTCTACAATGTATGTCTTTAAACTATATTTTCAAAATAAATGATTTTTCCCTAGTAGCTCTTCTCTGATTAAAAAAAAAAATCACCATTTTCATTACCAATATGAGATTATAGTCTAGTCTCCTATAGAGTGATTAAACATAACTCTGCATCAAATGTAACTCTGATATCAAATAGTCTCAAGACAAATAAAAGTGAAAACATTGGATTCCTTGCTTTGTAAATGCCAAATGTTCACTCAAGGATCTAACTGTTTTAGCTGGGACTTTTTCTTTCTTGTACAGCTTCTGAAATATTTAAATTGCTTTGTTTAAAAATATTTCTTCTTATTTTTCCTCTCACTTCTTCAAGAATGTATAGCTATAATAAAAGCATGATACCCAGAGTTCAAGAGGAAAAACAGCCTCAATATTTAAAATAAGTAATAATTATACATATATCGAAATGAACACCCCATTTTGATGGGTCACATTCAGAAATCTTAAAGGTGCCTCTATCTGGGCAATAGTTCCTTTTGGACTAAAAACAATTAGGCTGTGTAATTTTGTGCTGAATCCCTTCAGATAACTGTGTGCGCACAGCCAGGCCACTTTCTCACTGGCGTGGAGGCCAGGGCTGTCAGGCCCACTCCTCTGGTTAATGTCAGTAGCACTATGTATAAAAGGTGACTCCAGTGTGTACAAATGTTGATCTTTAGAGAAGTCATGCCTAGACTCACACACACATCCAGTCTTTCGCCCACTAGGTCAACAGCGGGAACAGAGGGCAGCCCAGGAAGGGACTTGCCAAGAGCAGAGGCTTATTTGTTAGGTTACATAGCCCTCAGGGACTTTCTTGCTTGAGATTAATCCATAATCCTGTTTCGTGTTTAAAAATTCAGGTTCTAAAAGCCTTGCCTATGAGACATTTTCAGAGGTGATGGAGAAATGTTCTCATGTACAGCAACAAATTAAGTGCCAGTGCAAGTGAGCACTGACAAGAAAGGAACTGTGTGGAATAGGTGGCACGACATTTTTGCCCTCATCCAAAATCATTTCTTTAAAGCTTCAAAATGGATACAGATCATATTTTAATGGCCAGTGTACCTGTAGGTAAAAATAGAATAAACACACACACAAGTTGAAACCATCTATGGCTTTTCTGATTGCTGTACAAGTAAAGCAAAATCAAGATGCCCCCTGATCGAAAATACAGCAGAGGTTCTGAAGAAATACAATATTCGCTGATGTGACTTCCAAACTAAATTTCATCTGAATACCAAATAGTAAGAAAGCCCTCATCTCAGTTTTGAACAATCCTATTTTTATTACATCAAAATTGTTTCTTCCCTTGCCAACCTCACTCTACCCCTTTTTGCTACAAACTTAATGTCCAGAAAGCTTCCTTTTACAACTCTAGCAGACCCAACCAAAAAAAGCAGGAATTCCTAATGCTGCAGAAACCATCATGAACATGTTCTCATCTGGATGAGTCTAATAAAGTATAACTCACTCCAACTCTTCAGTGAAGAAAGAGTCTAGGGGGAACACATTTCTGAACTAGATGGCCATGTGAACTCCTCAACACCCCAGACCACTGAGGTGTGGACAGAGCCAGCTGGCCTCGTGGCATCTTTTCCTTCAATTTAGAGAGAAAGAAAAGCATGACAGTTAATAATCCACATTGCCATTTCAATGTGTGACTCAGCCCATGTTCACAGTCATTCCTGCTAAGGTTTAACTTACAATGTTTGGCAACAGAGCTGACCTTTTAAAAGCCAAAGATGAGCATGGGAAGAACATTTTCTCCCCAGACGCAACTTCTCTAGTCTAACAAAAGCAGCTCCAGTTTCCAAATATGAACAAAAAAGGAGACAAATCACCAAGCTTGTTGCCTATGTCTTGAGGTGTTGCACACTTTTCTTTTTGAGACAGAGTCTCACTCTGTTGCCCAGGCTGCAGTGCAGTGGCGCAATTTTGGCTCACTGCAACCTCTGCCTCCTGGGTTCAAGCAATTCTCCTGCCTCAGCCTCCTGAGTAGCTAGGACTACAGGCATGCACCACCACGCCCAGCTAAGTTTTGTATTTTTAGTAGAGATGGGGCTTCACCACGTTGGTCAGGTTGGTCTCGAACTCCTGACCTCGAGCAATCTGCCTGCCTCGGCCTCCCAAAGTGCTGGGATTACAGGCGTGAGCCACCACACCTGGCCACACGTACTTCTTTTTACTTTTCTTATGAACCTTATAGTTTGGAGTAGTGGTGGCAGTGGTGGTGGTGGTGGCAGTGGTGGGTGTGCAGCATCCCTCCTGCCCCCTCCCTCCATAGGCCCTAGCACACACTCTTCCACTTAGCAATAACTCTGAGGGTAAGTCACCATTTGTATAGGCAGAGGAAGCCAAAACCCTACAACAGAGCAGACTAAGGAATTTTCACACCTATAAGCATTGACTTCCAAAATCAAAATACAGTTTTGAAAGAGGCAGTATAGTTTCTATTGCCTTGCAAACAAAACCCCAACTCCTTCCTGCAGCTGACAAGGGCCCTGTATTGTCAAGCCCCCTACTCAACTACACCCCTTGCAACCCTGGTCCATGTAGAATCTGTTCTTTCTTACCATGCCTTGTTTCCAACCCCCTCCTCCCAAACTCTTCAAATAGCAGGCATCTTCTCAACTGTCAGGTCTTGGCATAAATGTCACCACCTCCCAAAGGCCCTTCTGAGTCCCTTTAGATAAAGGAGCTGCCTGCCTCCCACCTGTCCCTGGTATTCTTCATCTCAGCTCCAAGTCGGTTTTCCTCATAGCATGTGTCACAATTTTAAATGACTTTACTTAAGAATTTCCTTCTACGTACCTTCCCATTTCCTTCACAAGGCTTTTTGCTCCATGTCTATCTTACTCCTCCTGTATTTGTAATACCCATCCTGAGGCCTGGCACATGGTTGACACTTTGTAAGTACTCACCTGACTCATAACTAGAATTAGCAAAAATCATACCTGATGTTTATGCCAGTGGTTGTCAAAGTGGGGGCAGGGGATTCCCCAACCAGCAGCAGCAGCAGCAGCCTCACCTGGAAATTTGTTTGAATGTACATTCTCAGCATCCTGCCATCCCATGTTTCTGCCTATTGAATCAGAAACTGAGGATACAGCCCAACAATATGTGTTTTAACAACCCTTCTGATTGATTCTGATTCTGATGCATGTTCAAGTTCGAGAACTGCCGCTTCACACAATATTGCCCACTTTCCAAAGGGCATTCAAACACAGATGTAGGCTTGCCTCTAATTGGGAAAGGAAGAGTGAGCATGATTTTGCAGGAGACTTATCTTTACAGGCAAAGAGACTGTGAATATTCAGCCTGGAAAAGACTCCATGTTGATGAGTATTTCTGTGTTTGGGGGAGGCTCTGTGAAAGGAATCAATTTATGCAAAGGATTCCCTGGCTCATTTCCATTCAATCAGGGGGTGATCAGGCTGAGTATGATGATGCCACAGCCACATCACTGGCATGGGAATCCTGCCTTCTCTGCAGTTATGGCCCAGATGATAGTGGTGCTTGCCTCCCAGTCCTCATCTTGATGGTAAGGTTTCCTGAAAACAGATACTGCCTTGTCATCTATGCACCCTGGCCTTCACCCAACACCTAGCACACAGTGGTGAATCAGAAAGTATCTGGGAAGGAACCAGTAGCTGAAGTAGTGGTGATATCACCTGCATTGCTGGGAGAAAACGTGCAAGAGGGCTTTGCTTGCTGGATTTATCAGTGGGCTAGTAGCTTTTATATGGGAAAGTGGTTCAAAAACATGGTGGGTAGAGAAAGAATGCAGCACTTAGAGTTAAGAAAGATCCCAGTTCAAATCACGGCCACTTGCTCCTGTGTGTCTTTGGCCAAGGTAGTTGGCCTTGCTGAGTCTCTGATTCCTTAACTATAAATGGAGATATCATGCCCTGCTGCACAGGGCTTTTGTGAGGATTACATGAGATTGCAGGACAAAGTGTCTAGAATAGCATCAGGTACATACTCAGTGCTCAAGATGCTGTAATGACCCATATTAGCATTATTGCTTAATTGTTTGACTGGAGAAAATGAATCAGAGGTCTGTGTCTCTGATGTAATGTGTACTCTGTAAGCATTTGCTGTAAGAGAGTTACAGAATGGCATTCCTGCCCACCCCATAGTGTTCAGTGTGATGGGAGAGATCCATCAGTATAAAACATGAGGAAACACAGGTGCTGAGTTTGGAATGATGAAGGCTTAGATCCCTTCTCTGCCACTTACCAGCTGTGTGACCTTGAACAAGCCACTTACACTCTCTGGGCTTCTGCATTTGTAGATTGGAGATAATAACACACTTCACTCAGGGTCATAGTGAGGACTGGAGATTAAAATATCCATGAAACACTCAGCCCTGTGCCTAGCCCTTAGTAAGCACTTGATAAACGATAAGTATTATTTACTAAAACCAACAATAGGCAGGGCAGAATTCCACCTCTGCTACAGAAGAGGCAGACGGGGAGGAGCAGAGTGTTAGAGGCAAAAACAAAGAGGGGACGATACATTGGGGAAAGCAACACGTGGGGAGAGGAGGCTTCCCAGAAGTGATAGAGTTTAAATGACAGGGGTCACCACCTCAAAGGTTTGTAGGGTGAAGCAGTTACCGTCATGGTCTGATGCTGGCCAGGAAGGGAAATGCCCTTCAGCTGCTGCTAATTTCCACCATGTAAACATGCAGGTTCTACATGGCCAGATCCTCTGATTTATCAAAAGAAGCAAACATATCTGAATTTTCCTGAAAAGTCTTATTTTTTAAGTAGTGCCTCAATCAAAGAGAAAAATATCTTGCCTAAATTGAAACACACATTATAGGCCATATCTGGATCATGAATGATCAGTTTTGAGGCCTTATTTTGAAGGATGACTAGAATTTTGTCAAGCAGGGACGGTGGAAAGAGCATTCTAGCAAGGAAACAATATGGGCTGGGACAGGGAGGTAGGAAAGGCCAGATAATGTTCAGAAAGCAGAATTCTGTTCCAGGAGACCAAAAGTGAACAGAGGAGGAAAGGAAGAGTCAGGGAGCAATGCTCAGAGGGAGAAGCCTTCCAGGGAGAGATGTGGGCTGGGCTGGCAGGTAAGTCCAAGAATGCTGACATGAGAAGGAAGGAGTTAGAAATGACAGAAGAGCAGCCAGCTGGCCGGTCACTCTCTTCCCCTCTTTCCCTCTTTGGGACTCAGTTTTCCTTGCTATAAACTGAGCTCATGAATTAGATAAGCTTTACGCCCTCTTCTAGCCCCATCCATAACACTCAGGGGGGTCACCACAATTCCTACACGTAGGGTTGCCATATGTAGCTCCTGTGCTCTAGGTTCTGGGGGATGTTGTAGCTCACCATCAAGGAAGAAAAGGGTCACATGTCTGCCCCAAAGACCACCTTTTCTAGCCATAGGGACAAGCTAACTTGGGTAATGCAGAAAAAACTGGGGGACATAAGCACAGAGTCAATCCCGAGGTGAAGCTCTAGCTCAAATAATAACACATTCACCTTCATTGAATACCCACTTGGAGCCAGACTCTGGCCCACTTACTGGACAGAATAATGTCTAAGGTCCCACTATTATTTCCACATTACAGATCAGGCACAGGGTGGTTAAATAGGTGTACAGTCAAAAAGCTGGAAAACGGTAGGACCAGCAGTCAAACAGGAAGTCAGTCTGATGCCAGGGTCAAGCTGCCTTCCTCTAGATCCTTTCATATCCATGTTTCAGTGTGGCACTTCTTTCACAATGGTGTCTGAAATTATGTGTTGGTATAACTCAACTGGGAACATTCCTTGGCCACATCGGGACAGACTACAAACCAGAGTTCCCTCTCCTGCTCCAGAGGGTGGCCAAAAGTTTGAGTCCTGGGGAGTTTTGTACTTCTTTTGAGACAGAGGAGAGATAAAAGGTCTTTGTTCCCAAGAACCTGGGATGTTAGTCCAAGGAGTCAAATTGTCAGAATGAGTTTGAATAAGTGGGGAGTAGCTGGGCTTGGAGAGATGTGGATTTCTACTTGCGGTGGCTGTGTAGATCTCACAGACAGCAGGGGTTTGAAGTGCATTCCATCCCAAGCAGCTCCCCAGAGCAGGGAGACAAGAAGCAGAGGACTGAAACCTAAGGGTAAAGGTTCAGGCAGCCATGGGAGCCATGGGAGGGAGTGTGTCAGCCACTATCTTTGGCATGGACCCTGAGCATCCCAGAGGCAGCCACCCCGGGGCAAAGACCACAGGCCTTCCCTCAAGCACTCTGGGCAAACTAAGAGAACCCTGAGGGACATAGAGGGAACCTCATAAAATCTGAGATTTAATTTTCTACCAAACATGATAGATGAGGGGAGGGGTTGTGAACTAACATTTAGTTTGACTCAGAAAACACAAGATGTTAGGTTTTGCATCCAAATATTATAGGATAAATTCAGTCAATGATAATTATTTACGTGGAAAAATATTTATATTGAGAAGGCCTCATTTCTTTGAGGAATTTTGTCCATGTGAATACGAAAAGCCTTCCCTTTCTCGCATACATATACATTATGTATTCAGGTTTTTTTTTTCTCTAAATATTCTATGTTTAGGTTGAATCAATGGCTAGTCTATAAGATAAAGGTAAAACTCTATTTTAAGAAAACATTGGGCTGGTCACAGTGGCTTGCACCTGTAATTTCAGCACTTTGGGAGGCGGATGGGGGGCAGATCACTTGAAGCCAAGAGTTGGAGACCAGCCTGGCCAACATGGTGAAACCCAGTCTCTGCTAAAAAATACAAAAAAAATTAGCTGGCATGGTGGTGCACACTGGTAACCCTAGCTACTCTGGAGGCTGGCTGAGGCACAAGAATCCCTTGAACCTGGGAGCTGGAGGTTGCAGTCAGCCCAGTGAGCCAAGATCACACCAGCCTGGGTGACAGCAAGATTCTGTCTCCAAAAAAAAAAGCAAGAAAAACAAAACATTAATGTGTGTGTGTGTGTGTATATATATATATGTAGACATATAAATATATGTTTCTAACTCTGCTGGAAATGAGAGATAAACCAAATATTCTAGGGGTTTCCCTAAGACCCAACATCAATACCCCAAAACTAATTAACTAATAAGTATTAATACTAATTAACAATTGCATGGCATTAATTTTGTGCCAGGCATGGATCTAAATCTTGTGAGTGTGAACAATTGTCTATAACACCATTTATTTCTCCCAACACCCTGTTGAGTTTTCATTACCATTTTACAGATGATGAAACTGAGACACAAAGAGGTTAAGCAACTTGCCCACAGTCACACAGCTAATGAGTGGCAGAGCCGGGATTTGAACCCAGGCTGTCAGGCTCTAGAGTCTGAAAACTACTAGAATATTTTGCTTTGTAACATCTGTTGTAAGGATTGAAGGTAAAAATGTATCATGTTTCAAGCTTTCTAGAAATTCTTTCACTAATTCAACACACTTATTGTGGCACTATGCCAGGTATGAGGGACGCAATCCCTGCGCTCACGGTGCTCACAGTCTAGCAGAGAACTTCTCTTCTTCCCCTTTCCCTCCTTCCCCATGTTCCATCCCTCTCTCTGTCCCAAGGAAATTATCCACATGAACAGACTTTATTTCACAACTTCATCTAAAAACTCAAATGCGCATACCCTGATGATGTAACTGAACAGGTCTAAAAAAAAAAACAAAACCCCAAATTTACAAATTTAAAAAAGAAAATCACCAACCCAAAGAGAGGAGGACATGGCCCAATGGGAAATAAACCCAAATTGCTAAGACACATATAGCACTAAAATCTAGAAGGCCTGAAAGATAACGTTTGCTACTATTGAGAGATTTCTAGTGCTTTCAAAGTCCACAAAGTCCACAAGCAGAGAGTGGTTCATAAACATCCTGTCTAAATGTAACATTGGAGGCCTGTCTCAAGGTAATATTCTAGTAAGGGAAAGAGCATTGACTTCATCATAAGTGGCTAGTCTGCCGCTGATGGCAGACTAAGACTGGAATGTGCAGATAATTATCTTTAAGGCCAGTCAACGGCTATATGTCTCCTATAATATCACCTTTAAGATCAAGCCAAGACATTCCAGTCTGAATCAAGGTTTATTTATGAAAGGATTTAACACTTTTAGATCCCATATTGCTTGGAGGACCACCAATTTGCATTCCCAAATATCCAATTTCTTCAATTTCACAGAGCATGAATGAGATTTCAGGTTCTCATATGTTAGAAGGAAAAATTTAAGACACTAAAATTCCTTTTCTTCAATGAGGTGAATTTCTTTGCTAATGCCTCCACAAAATAAAATCACCACTAGGGACTGAAAGTAGAAAATATCATAAGTCATAATGCCACATTCATGTAGACATAAGCAAATTTTCAGGTATTTCCAGCTGAATGGTCTTCCTTGTTCCACTCAAACTTGAAAGGTCAAAGGAGCAATTTGATTGTGGGTGCTCTATACAGACCACAGACAGGAGGAAGAATGGCCCTTCTACCAGCAAGGACACAATGCTTAAAGGGGCATGCAGACAGCTGAAATCCAAATGAACCCCTATACATTGGAGTGATCTACCAAAGGGAACCAGTTAATCAGGAAGACTGTACAGGGTTCCTCATTGGTGGTGTTAGGGATTGATCAGACATCTGTTTTAAAGAACCGGTATAAATATTGTCTTAAACTACACCAGAACCGGCATAGCATGGGATGTGGAGTGAGAGGTGGTGGTACCTACCCACAGGTGAGGAGAGAGAGAAGAAATCTCAGAAGAGATATCCCAGAGCTGGTATTTCAGCCCTACAATGCTACCTGATGGTTGCCAATGCGAGTGAGAAAGATAATGATGACCATGAAGGTTGCCAACGGGTATTAAATCAACCTGTCATTTTATAGGGAACATAGTAGCATTCATTTGATGACGTCAGCACACTGAAATAGTTTAAGAATGAAGCAAGAAAAAACGAAAAGGCACTTCAGTTGAAGAACAGTCAAATGCCCTGTCTTTATTATTACCCTACTGTGTGTGTGTGCATATGTGAGTGTATATTTACTTTTATGTGAAAATCCAGCCCTCTTGATAGTCATATTTATCACTCTAAACTAATAAAGAGCCATTCTAACTTTCTGAGACAAAATTAAATGTACATATACACATATTTGTACACATAGTAGAGAAGGCTGTTTGGAAATAAATATATCAGGGAATTAACAGTGGTTTCCCTCGATTATGAATCATGGGCTTTTTTTCTATTTCTCATTACTCAGACCCAAAATAGCTTTATTGATACTTTGATCTCAATTATAAAAATAATGCATATTTATGTCTCATTAATATTAAACATACAGGAAAGTATGAGAGAGAGAAAGAAAAGTAAAACAAAAATCACAAGCACAAACCCAGGACCCAGAGGACCACTGATGGCCATTTTTATAGGCTTCCAAACTTTTTTGCATCAGCGCCCCTTCTTTCAACAAGTCAGACATGCTACACATACTGTTTTATGGCTTTCTTTTTTTATTGTATTTATTTATTTAGAGATGAGGTCTTGCTCTATTGCCCAGGCTGGAGTATAGTGGTGTGATCATAGCTCACTGCACCCTTGAACTCCTGGGCTCAAGCAATCCTCCCATTTCAGCTCCTGAGTAGCTAAGACTATGTGGGTGCATGCCACCACGCCTGGCTATTTTTCTTTTTTTAGAGACAGGTCTTGCTTTGTTGTCCAGTCTGGTCCTTCCTTTTAGTTCGACAAAATAACATGGATGTTTTCTCTATTGATAAATATTGATCTAGTTCATTTTTTCATGGTCACAGTGTAATCTATAAGAATCACCTCCTGGGGGTCTTGTGGTTATTTCCAAATTTTTAAATTTATAAATAAGAGTAGATAAATCATATTTAAATAGTTTGCCAATGACCTGGTGATTACTTAAGAGAAATTCCCAGAAAGGTACTTGCTGGTTCGAAGGACACGTACATCTTTATGGTTTAGCACACATACCTATAAATTGGTCTCCTGAAAAACCACACAAATCCAGAAAGAGAGGCATATTTTATTTTCTTCTTTTTGTTTTCCTCTATTTTTTGTAACTTGCTTTTTTGATGACATTATACTTAAAAATTGCTTCTATAAAAGGAAAAATATATATATTTTATGGAAAAAGAAAAGGGACAATTGGAAGATGCCTTTTTCCAATGGAGAATTTTGAACCACCGGACAGGACTTTCCCAGAAAGAAGACGGGGACACAAGACTTGACACTACTGTCCATTAAACTCACCACCTCACCCCCCTTGCTCATGCCCATCATCCAGACTTTTCACAAACGATCATCTACAGGAGGAAACGCAGTGATGAGCAAGCCTCAGTATTCACTCTTTACATAGTTCTAGCTAACACTGCATCAGTAAAAGACCATTCTGTACCCTTTTTCTAGTAGTATCTCCCTTGAAGGTAGAGATTAAAAAGAATCCACCTTAGACTGAAGCAGGACTTTTGAATTTCCTTCCCTATCCTTAAACTAATAAAATATTCTTGCCTCTTTATGACAAATTTTTTTTTTAAGATAACACAGCCCAACTGAACCAGGGGTGCGGAACAAGGAGACTGGATACTCATCTTGAGAAAAGTCTCCAAAAGTGATCAATATAAAAAATATTTTCAGTTGTTATTTTCATGAAGTTTGTTAACTCTGATGCAAAGATGTATCTGAAATCTCTAGATATACACAGACATTAGTTAACAACTGAGGTTCTTTCTGTATGGGCTAGTTTCCCACCAACCAGAGTCATGGGCTTCCGAACCCCTCCTACTCTTAGTCTCACTCCCTCTAATGTCAAACCTGGTTAAACTGGGGGCTGGAGACTGGGTCTCTTATATTTAACTATTACATTATTTTTAACACTCTCTATTGGCTAAAAATAAAACAGAAGTTCAGAGAACTCAGAGGCCATGAATCTGCTTACTTCAGAGGTCACGTTTAAATTTAAGAATACTGTCAGCTTTTCACTTTAACACGGTACCCACTCCTACCAAAATCCTCTTTCTGTTGATAAACACACAACTTGATTCTTACCACTTCTAGAAAGTCATCACCCTGCTGCTTGTCCTGTCCCTAGATGCAAGGTCTGAGAATTCATGAACTCCCCTGATCCAGGCGACCTATTGGCTAAGCTTCACCTCAGGCCAGAAGAAACAACTGGCCCATGCATTGCACCATTTTCCAACTGGCAGAAGTAAACACATGAAATCTAGGCCCACAAAGGAAGCAGCTACTTCTTAAGTTGATTTTGATGATCTCTTGAACTTTATCCCACAAAACTAGACACCAACCATTGCAAGATGGAAGGAGAGGAGCTAGACATGTACTTTCTTTCTGGACATTCTTCCTTCTAAGTGCTAATCATTCCTGCAGTCCTCTGTTTGGGAACATAGTTCATTGTTTTAATGCATATAAAAAGCAAACAATTAAGATAGAACCAAAGATTTTAAAAAGAATCTAATTTTGAAGCATCTTGCCTTTCAGATCCAGTCTTTTATAAAACCTATGAAGTTGTTGCATATTTCATACACACTTTTTAATTGGATCCACCTTAGTTGAAATGCTCATATCCATAGTGTCCTGAGTAAGTCTCAGGATGGACATTTGTCAGGACATTAGTAATTTCCATATTTGCCTCAACTTTACCAAGTATATAAACCCTATGCTGTTTAATATTATTTCAGCATTTTTTAAAGCAAAAATAAAATAAAGTGATTTAAAAATTCATATAATTATACAATCATTGCTGTACCAACAAAGATTATGACGCTTCTGTTGGCTTACAGAAGGCATTTCCATAGAACAGACAGAAAGGGTCATTTGAGCTGATTAAAAAAAGTCTGAATGCAGTACAAAAAGGGCTGTTATGGAGGTATGTAGTATATAAAATCAAACTCACAAGAATCACTTATATTAATTCATAACACGCCTTGGTTTCAGAAAGAAATGGCTGTTTTTTTAATATTTTAGGCCTTTTGATAAAATTCTGTGACATGACAGCTATACATTTGGTTATGAGAAAAGTGAGTTTGGATTCATGAAAGACACACAACATTTGAGCTAATGGGGAGGTACAATAAGAACCCACTGATCCTTATGGATGTCAATACACCTGACAAGTAACAGCTTTCCTACCTTCTGACTGGCTGAAGGATTGGAAACAAGATAACCACCCTCATTAGCAGTACATGCATGCAGAAAGACAATAGGCTCAATTAAGGTCATCGAGGGGAGCTGACTTAATTTGGGGGGATGCCTATCCAGAGGCTTGGTGATCGCTTCCTAATTTATTGCTGTATTGTAGAGAGTAAGAATTCTGGATAAGTAAGGTCCTAAAATGTAAGAAGTTACAGATGACTCCAAAAATTATTTGAATCTTTAAAAAATGATGACAGATTATAAGACAAAAAAATCATTTAAGTCCTTCCTAGTAATAAATATCTTCAAAATAGAACATGCATATTCATAGTATTTGTAATAAGGCCGTCCCAACTCACACACAGTTGCTGACCCAAAGTCCCAGTGCATGAACTCTGCTGTGAGGTCAAGCCAGGCCGTTCTGAGAGGAGTGCTAAATCCTTCAACCACTGCAGACCCATTCAGCTCACTGTGGCAACAGCGTGGTAAGAATATTTCAGTCCCAGTGGCCTGGAAGAATGAGTGTACTTCACAAAGCACCTAATTTATTCCCATAAAATGCTTAGCATGCCAATTGACTTTACGCTCATTTTACACAAAAATCTAGGTTTTTGGAAAGATTTACTCTTGGGTTTCCAAATGTTTATTGCCTCGCTGACAGATTTTTAGACTGGTGCTTGTAACAGGTGATTTTTCACACCATAAGGAATCCAAAATGCGATTCCAGGACACTAGGCAAAAATTATCTCTAAGATTCCAGTTGGTGTCAAATCACATAGAACCTAGAATATACAAGCAGACAAGTAAAAATACTTCTTCATTAATAATCACATGTGAGCTAGTACAGTGCCATCAAAAGTTACACTGACCACACCTCTCACTCTCCCTCACTCTGTAAGGTCCATGCCTACTGGTATGTTCTCTGTTCAGCAAATGCACTGAGCGTGTTCCCACTGCAGGTGGGTTGCATTTGCTGTTCCTGCCACCTAGAGTTTGCTCATTCCAGTGTTTGTAGGTTGGCTCCTGACTGTTATTCAGCTTCAGGAGTAGCCCTCCTGCCTCTCTCCAAGCCACACTGTATATAATATGGCCTGGCTGACTTCCTTCATAGCATATATTACAATCTCTCTTGTTCATTTTAAAAACATGTATTTCTTGTTAATGAGGGCAAGACCTGGTCTTTCTTGCTTTTCTGTTCCTAGTACCTGGAACGGTATTTAGGACAGGGGTGGGCACTCAAGAAATATATGCTAAATAAATGAGTAAAAGGTTTAATTAATCAAAAGTACTAGGGGTTTTTTTGCACTAAAGTGCAAAGCCATGAGGTATTATTTGTATTGTATTGTAAGTATTCCATTATTTTTAAAACAAGACATATTTGAGACAAGCCATATGAAAATTAGGTCATAATCTGCAGAATGAAGAGGATTCCATTAACTCACTAGTTCCCAAAATTCCATCATGAAGATCCCCTGTTGTAGTTTTTCTTCCATGCCAATGGTTTGAAATAAAATGCTTTTCAAACCCACTTGCTTCTATTAAATCAGTTTGTATACCCTTATACACTTTCTTTTTTTTTTTTTTTTTTTGAGACGGAGTCTCGCTCTGTCGCCCAGGCTGGAGTGCAGTGGCCGGATCTCAGCTCACTGCAAGCTCCGCCTCCCGGGTTCACGCCATTCTCCTGCCTCAGCCTCCGGAGTAGCTGGGACTACAGGCGCCCGCCACCTCGCCCGGCTAGTTTTTTGTATTTTTAGTAGAGACGGGGTTTCACCATGTTAGCCAGGATGGTCTCGATCTCCTGACCTTGTGATCCGCCCGTCTCGGGCTCCCAAAGTGCTGGGATTACAGGCTTGAGCCACCGCGCCCGGCCTCCTTATACACTTTCTAACAAGATTTTTGCAAGAAAAAAAATGGCAGGTGGAAAAAAAACTTGTTCATGAATATTCATAGCAACATTCCTTATAATGGCCAGAAGCGGAAACAACCCAAATCAACCAATGAACAGATAAATAAAATATGGTATATCCATATAGCCATGCAATGGAACATTATTTCTAACAATAAATGAAATACTAACACATGCTGCAACATGGATGAGCCTTGAAAACATTGTCCTAAGAAGAAGAAGCCAGATACAAAAGACCATACGCTATATGATTCCCTTTATGTGAAATATATGAATAGGCAAATCTATAAACTATATAATTCCATTTATATGAAATGTATGAATAGGCAAATCCATAAAGGCAGAAAACAGATTAGTGGTTACTGGAAGCTGGGATTTGACGAAGGGCAGGGGGTGTGGAATAACCGCTTACAGGTACAGAGTTTCCTTTTGAGGTAACAAAAATGTTCTAAAATTGATTGCACAACTCTGTGAATATGCTAAAAATCATTGAGTGGTACACTTTAAATGGTGAATTGCATGGTATGTGAATTATATCTCAATAAGGCTGCTACATATTTTTCCAAATGCTGTGTGGATACCAGTTATATCTTTGAGAATGGAGCTAGACGATTAATTCTCATCCAGACCTAAAGTCTACAAATAAAGACACTATCTGCTCATTGAGAGTTGCCTTGATTAAGAAAATGCTAGCTGCTCTAACAGAGAAACTCTGAAATCTCAGTGGCTTATTATAAGTTTATTTCTAGCTCAAATTTTTTCTGTCTAGTGGTTTCACTATCCTTTAGTGAAGTAGATCACTAGATCTATATCTAGACATCAATAGAAATAAGAGGATAGATCACACCAAAGCTATTTATATGCCAGGTCTGAAAATGGAAAAGGATAAGTTACTTCCATTGACCAAAGCTTGGTCATATGGCCATTTCTAGCTACAGAGTAATCTGGGAAATGAAAGTATATCTAGGGGTAAGAGGAATTAGGTTTTGTTGAAGGTATAGCTAGCGGAGACTTACTCCCTCAAGGTTTACTGTCTTAAAAAATAAAAAGGTGGGGGCAGGGTGATCTATGAGCATCTGTTTTGTCTCACTCTTCCTCCAAATATCTTCGTTCTTAACAAGTAATTGGTGCCAGTCAGGGAATAAACTGGTAAAACTCCCTTACAGAGAAATTTGGCAATATGGAATAAAGTTAAAGATGTGTGAAAATTATGGCCCAAGGTGCTAGATTAGAAAAACATAACCACGAGTTTTTTCAGCTTTTCATTCCTTAAATCTGGGCTGGTCTTGGGACTTGCTTAGACCAAAAGAATGTGGTGGAAATGATGCACTGTGTGCATTTCAGAGTCAAAGCCTTAAAAGACCTTGAAGCTTCTTCTTGAAACACCGTCTCAAGAATGCTGTGCTGTGAGGAAGCTGATCCACCCTATCATAGGATAAGAAGCCATATGGAGATCTGAAGTGCCCTAGCCACAGGCAGCACCAGCCAGATATGTAAGTGGGGCCACATCAGACAATTCACTCATTCTAGACATCACCTGACCGCAACTAGATGAAGAAGACTAGCTAAAGAATCATGCCAAAACACAGCATTGTGTAAATCATTATTTTAAGCCAGTAAGTTTGGGGTGTTTTGTTATGCAGCAATAGATTCCTGATGTAAACAAGAATTTTATCTTCAAGTATACACTGAAGATAAATTCTCATATGCTTTCTCAAAGAGAAATGCTCAAGAATGTCCACCCCCACATTGTTTGCAAAAGGAAAAATACAAAAATAACTAATATGGCAACCATTACCAAAAAATGGATATTTAAAGTATGATGTAGGTAGGATGGAGTGGATCATGCCTGTAATCCTAACACTTTGGGTGGCCAAAGTGGGAGGATTGCTTGAGGCCAGGAGTTCAAGACCAGCCTGGGCAACATAAAAAGAACTTATCTCTACAAAAAGTTTCAAAATTAGCAGGGCACAGTGGCACATGCCTGTAGTCCTAGCTACTTGTAAGACTGAAGTGAGAGGATGGCTTCAGCCCAGGAGTTTGAGGCTGTCATGAGCTATGACCATGCCACTGCATTCCAATCTAGGCAACATAGTAAGACTGTCTCTAAAAATAATCATTTAAAGAAGTATGATGCCAATGGAATGCTATGCAGCAATGAAAATAAAACAGAGCTACAGGTATCAATTGGATAAACTTCAAAAACATACTATTAAGAAATTAAAATGAATTGCCCAGTGATACACATTTATTCAATCAACAAATATTTATTGAACACTTTGTAGGTGTCTGGAATAAACCCCCACAACCTCACAACTTTATCTTCAATGAACATGTATTCTAGTGGTAGGAGACATCCAGTAAAGAAGAAAATAAGTAAAATGTGTAATAACTGAGACAGTGAAGAGTGCCAAAGAGACTAATAAAGCAGAAGAAGGAGATGACCGACTGGCAATTTTAGGTGGGGAAGCCCAGGAAGGCCCTAAGGCAGAGCCATGTAAATAAAGACTTGAGTGGGTAGGAAACCAGCCAGTGGCTATCAGGGGAAGGGCATTTTAGGCAAAGCAAATTGCAAGTGCAAAAGCCCCAAGGTGGAAGGGCCCCGGTTCATTCAAGGAATAAGGAGGAGGCCACTGAGTAAATGGCCTAATAAGTAAAGTTAATGAATAAAGAAGAAAGTATGAAGCCATTTATGTTGCACTTAAGAACGCAGAAAATAATAGCACATATTATCTGTGAATTCATAACATCAAGTAAAATTACAAAAATAGTCTACATTGGTTAGGAATACACACATACATCAAATAAGTATAAAAATTAGTATGGCCGGATGCACATTACATTTGGGAGAGGATTCTCTTTGAGAAAAATGGAGATTAATGGAATCAGAATGGAGTAAAATATTTTATCTATTTAAAAATGTCATGCAAATATGAAAAAATTATTAAGTAAAATTTAATTTGTATTGAGTGTTGGGTTAATGGATTTCATTACACTATTTTCTGTATTTTCCAATATGTTTGAAATATTTCATAATTGGTTTTAAAAAGGCACTAAACTAATAAATATTTCATCAACAATCAGCAACTGTTGTTTAAATGAGAAGATCTAGTTGCACATACATGCATGCACACTAACACACACATACACACCTCCCCCCCCAAGTGAGAAGGATTTTTGCTAACTGTACAAAAACTCAACAGGCATCTGGGGGATGGGCTTCACTGAAAAGGACATCATCTCTCCCTGGAGGTAACAGTCAACATATTTCATGCATAATATTATATAAGATTTAATCCATATCTAGTTATCTTAATTCTATTTTAATAATGGCAAACATCAACATGGATTCTTCTTGAACCCTTTAGTGCTTCTTTATCTGCCTCTAATACAATTTCAAAGAAGCACTTGAATGTAAAATTCATTCTAAATAATAGAGCATGTGATTCTGCAAAACAAAACAGGAAGTGGGGAGGTTAATAATGATAACAATGACAATAATTGTATGGCATTCATTGGATGTTCAGTATTTGTCAGTCACTTTTCCAAATTCCCATCTTGTATTAGCTCATTGTTTTTTCCTACCAGCCCTATGAGGTTATCCCATTTGACCACTGAAGAATGGAGGGGCAGAGAGTGACATGCCCAAGATCACACAGCTAGAAAGTGATGACATTGGGCTTCAAACCTAGGGAGTTAAGTTTGATGGCAGAGGCTGAATCATAACCACTCAGCTCTGTGGGGAATGCAGAAACCTCTGAGCACACCCTAAAACTTCTCTCACAATTTGCTGCTTATGTACTAAAGTAAAAACTGACTGTGAATGTGTTTGTGCAATTAGGCAATAAATTATTAACTATATGGTTCATATTTGCTTCAACTGACAGGATTAAAGACTTCAATTGAATCAGTGTGAACCTTAATTACCCACCAACATGAATTTGAAATCTGGCTAACTCTGGTAAATAAAAATATACCAATAAAACTGCACCCAAAATAGTTATGACCCTTTAAACTCTTACAAACACTATCATCCTTATGATGGTGTTGGTGTTTGGGGAAGAGGGGGCAGGGTCCTATCTAGCTCTGAGAATTGCCTCCTGATTCTCACTGAACTCCTCATTCATTTATTTGAAGGCTGTATTCCCACACATATCAGTCCTACAGAGTTTTATGAGGCAAGGTTTGGAGATTGCTTCGCTCCTGGGAATTCTCAACATGGCAGATCAAAATTCTGTCATTGCAAATTGAACAATCAACCTGAATACGGTTTTTAAAAAACAAGATGCTGAGACAATGAATACAATGCAACGGCATCTAAGATCGTTAAAGCCAAAGTTGGAAAATGCAAATTAATTTATTTTAGTTTTAGCCACAAAAATGAAAAAGAACTAGCATATCACTTTTCTACTAGTTTTGTGTTAATAGGAGATTTAAATATGAATGCAGTCCATATAGAGAGACTATTAATTCTTATAACTGAAAAATCATGTTCTCTAGGAATTATATGCAATTGGGAACATCTGAAAAGTATTTAATGGGACATCTTAAAAACAAATTCATTGTTGGTTAATCAATTCTTTCAGATAATTTCTACTGTTAACATAACTAATAGTTTCCCTAATTTAAGTGAAGCTTTGTTAAATGAGATCGGACTCTGTCTACCTCTTTGCTCTTGCTAAATTCTAACGATTGTATAATATCAACCCCGAGGTACTGCCTTGCCCTACACATTAGCTCATACAGAGAAATGTATTCATTCAGAAGTCTTCCCAAACATACCCTCCTCTAGTCACTTAGTCTTCAAACTAAATAAGTGGACTAGAACTTTCTAGCAACTGTCTCAGAATACTTCTCACCCACATAGTTTCAAATCAGTTACTTTAAGTACATTAAAGCTTAATTTAAACTATTTTTATTACTGGAAGCAAGGTAAATTCAATGCTCCCAGAGTGACGTTTCTAACAAAACCAACTCAAACTTTGCTTCACTAAAATATAACCACCCAGGGGAACAATATCATAAAGATAGTAATTATGGTGAGATAATCAAAGGCCTCCACACTGAAAAAAAAAATTGTCCTAAAAATGTCACTTGTGGGTTTTGAGGCTTTGGAGCCCTTCAAGGGACTATTTTAAACAGAAATCAAGCGGAAGCAACACACTTGGGGTCTCTCTGTGTCTCCCCTCCCCTTTCTCTCACTCTTGGGAAGAAGAAAAGATGCCAGAAGAATAACATCAAGCAGCTCTTCTCCCCTCTACCCCTTTCTTTCTTTGTCTTAATTTCTACAGTTGCTTCAAAACATCCCCATTTTACTTAGAATCTTTTTCCTCTCAGATGTTCCTGGCTTGTAATTACAATCAAACAGAGACCCTACGTAACTGTCCTCAAGACCTTCCAGGTCTCCCACAGGGAAATTCCCAGCTGAAACTGCATCTGTCTCTTGCTGTTTAAAGAAAACAGCAGTATGAATTAACTATAAAAGTTGACTCAATTTGAATGGGCAACTCTCATAAAAGGAAACACAATAAGCACTTGAACAAGATGCTCAACATCACCAGATATTGGGGAGACGCAAATAAAACTACAGTGAGATTCCACTTCACACCCATTGGGATGGCTACTGTCAAAAAGTATTGGTGAGGATGTGGGGGAACTGGAGTCCTGTGCACTGCCAATGAAAAAGCAACATGGTGCAGCCACTGTGGAAAACAGTATGGCAGCTCCTCAAAAAATTGGGAATGGAATTACCACACAGTCCATCAATTCCACTCTGGGTCAATGCCCAAAAGAACTAAAAGCAGGGACTTGAACAGATACGTATACACCACTGTTCATAGAAGCATTATTCACAATAGCCAGGAAGTAGAAACAACCCAAGTGTCTACTGACAGATGAATGAATAAACAAAATGTGATATATACATGTCATGGAAAATATTCCATTATTCATCCTTAAAAAGGAAAAAAAAAATCTGACACATGCTACACATGGATGAACCCTGAAGACATCGAGTTAAGAGAAATAAAGCAGACATAAAAAGAAAAAT
Source organism: Macaca mulatta (assembly GCF_049350105.2). Lineage (NCBI taxonomy): Eukaryota > Metazoa > Chordata > Mammalia > Primates > Cercopithecidae > Macaca > Macaca mulatta. Next base: position 119,483,938 of record NC_133407.1, read on the forward strand.
ATTGTATGACTCTGCTCATTTGAGATACTTAGAGTAGTTAAATTCATAGAGCCAGAAAATAGAACACAGGTTGCCAGGGACCAGGGCTATGAGGTTATTGATGTGTTACTGTTTAACAGATAGAGAGTTTCAGTTCTGGAGATGGATGACAGTGATAGTTGCACAACAATTCGAATGTATTTAAAGCCACCGGTAAAATTGTAAATTTTATGTTATATATATTTTGCCACAATAAAAAAAGAGTTGACTCAGAAGATATAATAGCAAACAAGGAATTATTTTCAATTCATTTATAAAAGCTTTTATAAATAGCAATAGCTTTTATAAATCTGCCTCTTCAATTACGGCTCCAGGATAGGCTACGAATATAGGGAATCTGGGTTGTAGAGGCTCTCCTCTTAGTGACCTCAGATGAGAGTCTAGGTTGTGATAGACAGAATCACAACAATTCATGCCTTTAAATTTTCTACTGCTTTAGGAAGAAGGCTCTAGCTTAAGACAAATGGAGCTCATTTCTTCTATGCACCAGCCCTAACAGACATCACTAATCAATTACAGCACTGCCTTACACTGAGTCTCCTGGGACCTCATAATCTTTCTCAGCATAGGGTTAAAGCAGCCACCAATTAATCAGAGCTATCTCCCAAAATGAAATCTATTTGTTTTAGTGATCCAGGTGGCAATCTATTTATTTTAAGCCAAACTAAAATGTTACATATTAAAAACCAGTTATTATTAAGCTAGGGACACCAGATTACAGATGCAAGGGAACAGATTTGCCCCACTTTCTGTTCATGCCTTTTCAACTGTTTGGGATTCTGACACATACCATAGAAAAGCACCTTGGATAAAACAACACAAAAATCAGAGAGAGAGAGATTCTGGTACATATAATATACTAGTAGAATTAAAGCTATCCTTCAGGAAAGGCCTCACTGTCTTCTAGAGCAGGGGTTGGCAACCGTCTTCTGCCAAGGGCCAGACATTAAATATTTTGGCCTTTGTGGTCCATATGGCCCCTGCTGCAGCTCCTCAATTCTGTCCTATGAAAACAGCTACAGACAAATGAATGGGCATGGCTGTATTCCAATGAAACTATGCATAAAAACAGGTGGCAAGAGGTATTCAGGTTTGGCCCGCAGGCCATAGTTGGCCAACCAGTGTTCTAGATATTCTATCTTCAGTCCAGATCTCTGTAGGGGCCTTTTTACTCTTTCTTTTCATGTAACTTCAGATTTTAAAGCCATTTCTAGTCCCACCTGAGCATCACCTTCCTCTCGCCGCAAAAATCCTGTGGACCCGGATATAGCTGAATGAAGACCCAGCGCAGAAGGCAGAGCTCCAAGCAGAAGGTGGAGTGAGGCACAAAGAAAGGATTCAAGAGCACAGAAATGTTGTGGGGAGAGGGAGCATTTAGAGTTAGAACTAAAAGCCAAGAACTAAGGCCTTCTCCCAGTGGGAGCCTGAAAGATGGATCAGCAGAGTAGGGGAGTCACTCCTCAATTTCTAGCCATCCAGAAGCTGGATGCTTTAAAATATAGGATTCAGATCTATTCAAAATGAACCCTGTGCGGATATGCTCTTGGATTCCATGTGTGAGCTTGATCTGACTCGCACTGCCTTGCTAAGGACAGTATAGAGAATTATATCCTCACATCTCTCTGGAGACTGATGCAAAGTAGGTTCAAAGCTTAAACAAGGTTATTTAATCTGTTGCCACTTCCCACAAACTGCTCAAACACAATTATATACAGCAGGGTAAGCGTGGAGCAGGTTGAGCCAGGAGAAAGAAAGAGCAGGGTATGTTTGTAAAGAGAATGGATCTATTCAGTGTTACGAGATCCTAAAGCTGGAGGCAGATTCTGGTGCAAAATGGGGATGAGAGTTAAGCCAGGGTAAGACAATGGAGGGCCTTGAATGTCCCAATAAATATCTCAGAGTTTGCCTTGCATTCAATGGTAGGGTTATTGAAAATCTTAGGTAGGACAGTGACGAGAAAGTGTTGAGAGTAACTCAAAACAGACTCAGGGCTTGAGGCAGGGGGACTGGTCAGGAAGCCACCACCTAATCTAAGCAAGAGAAGATGAAGATCACAACAAAGTCAGGGTATGAAAGGGATGAGGAGGATGTTGCAGATTCAAGAAATATTTAGGGGCTAAAATCAGCAGGACCCAGTGAGCAATTAGATGTGAGAACGGGGTATGTCAGAGACAGAAAGGAACTAAGGGTGGCTTAGATTTCTGGCCTGGACAACTGGGCAGATGCCTGGGCTATGTCCCTGTGAAGCCAGACCAAGCCATACCCCAATATGATCTTCCAAATTACAGACAGAACTATGCACCCAGCAAACAGGAAATCTGGAAAAAGTTCCAAGAAGAAAAGATTTAAAGACAAAACCAAGTTTGGAAATATCCTAGTAACAAGTACTGGAAATCATAATTACGGACGCATAAATAAAAGGCCAGCAGAGACAAACGACTATATGATGCTACTATTAAAGCTAGCTTTACTGTACACGATAGTATTTCTACTGTGTTTCAATGTTTTCCTGTAAAATACACAAAGCTATAAAATGTATATCACACGTGTGTCTATGTGTTTTACAACCAGGCCATGCCTGAGATGAACACCTTCTGTCCTGTAGTATTTCATTAGACACAGCACCTTTAAACAATGGAGGGAATTTTAGTAAGTACATGTTTCAAATGACCCACCCAGAAAAGAGATTTGAGTGGGTGGGCACCCATTTACTATTTAGGTTTACAAATTATTGCTATTTCTACAACTTTTAAAATATTTTCAAGTTGTCTTAAATAGTGTATACATCATTAAATAGATGTCAAATGATTATGGGAAAATGACATGGAATTGTTGAAGATTTGAAGCACTACCAGTCATGGGTAACTAAATTCAAAAAGACATGGAGGATAGAAAAAGACAAAAAAGAACAGCAAAACGTCCAGAGGCTTGGAAAAATCTGTTCCCATGGAGTAAATTCAAGGTCTACATGCTGTGCCTAAATTCAAACCAAGACCTAGCATGCTGGCTTCTACATTCCACCTGCTGCCCTAACAGAGCTTGTCTTTTTTGTTTGTTTGTTTTAAAACAAACAAACAAACAAAAAAACTAAAACAGCAAAAAACAAACAAAACAAACAAAAAAAAACACAAAAAACTAAAAGAGCAAAAGCCCTACACCTTGAAGGACACACAAAGATTTTATATCATTTATCAAGGATTGAAATAAATAATATTCAGAAACAGGCTCTTGGTCTTTCAGTTTCACCCTGTGAAATGTACCTATGTTCCATGGACTGTAGAACAGTTGAACACAAGTAAGATCCGGGTTTGAATCTTGGGTCTGTCACTAACAAACTGCATTCCGTCGAATAAGGCATCCTCCTTTATCACCTTTTGTCTCTACATCTGAAAAATTAGGAGGGTGAACTCAAGCATCATGGCCCCTTCCTGCCAGGTCCTCCAGCCAGGCAACCCCTGGAGAGTCCTCCACAGCACTCCACAAGTTGTTCATTAATTTCCTATTTCAGGTCTCCATGGCTAGAAGACAAGTCTATGAAGATGCGGGTTATGTAACCTTGTTGACTTCAGAATACCCAATGCCTAATACAGTTCCTGGCACTCAGGAAGGGCTCAATAAATATTTTTCAAGTAACTGCCTTCAAGGAACATCCGCAGGCTTTTTTTATTCATTTGTTTTTATGTAGTTAGTTACTAGCAACCCCAGAAATAAAATTCAGATCCCTGATACTGCCCTGAGAGTGGAGGGCAAATTAGTTCCAAGTTGGACCCCTGTCCTTTCCATTTTTGCTAGCAGATCATTTGGGGACTTGCCTCATTAGAAGCTTTCCCAGTAATTGGTTGCTCGCCCATCTGAAGGTCCACATTCCTAAACTGTTCCCCAGAGCTTCCTCTTTCTTCCAAAAGGAAACATAAACCCCATTTAGGTTTGTCTTAGATTTTACATTAACAACGATAAAGAGGCTGATCATGAAATGGCACATACTAGGAAAGTTGAAAAGGTAAGCAGAATCTCAGGGTAACTTCTCAAAATTAAGCCTTGTCCCACTCAATTCTTCTCTTTCCCTAAAAATCCCTAGGGAATGATCCACCCCACAAAGTTGCACCATCCTTTTGTTTTTTTTGCTTTTTATGGGAGGGGGTGTTTGTACTTTTTACATTTTTATTTTCAATTTTTGTGGGTACATAGATGTATATATTTATGGGGTATATGAGATATTTTGATATAGGCACACAATGTGCAATCATCACATCAGGGTTAATGAGGTATCTATCACCTCAAGCATTTATCCTTTCTTTGTATTACAAATAATTCTATTCTATTCTTTTAGTTATTTTAAAACATACAATAAATTATTGTTGACTCTAGTCACCCTGTCATGTTATCAAATACTAGATCTTATTCATTCTATCTAACTATTTTTTTGTAACCATTAACCATCTCCACTCCCTGACCCCAACCCCAGTGCCCTTCCCAGCCTCTGGTAACCATCCTTCTACTCTCTATCTCCATGAGTTCTACTGTTTTAATTTTTTTTAGCTCCCACAAATAAGTGAGAACATAAGAAGTTTGTCTTTCTGTGCCTGGCTTATTTCACATCACATAATAACCTCCAGTTCCATCCATGTTGTTGCAAATGACAGGATCTCATTCTGTGTTATGGCTGAATGGTACTCCATTGTGTATAGGTACCATATTTTCTTTATCTACTCATCTGTTGATAGACACTTAGGTTCCTTCCAAATCTTGGCTATTGTGAATAGTACTGCAGTAAAAAGGTAGTGCAGATATCTCTTTGATATACGGATTTCCTTTCTTTTGGGTACATACCTAGCAGTAAGATTGCTGCATTGTATGGTATTTCCATTTTTAGTTTTTTTAAGGAACCTCCAAACTGTTCTCCATAGTGTTTGTACTAATTTACATTCCTACCAACAGTGCATGAGTGTTCCCTTTTCTCCACATCCTTGCCAGCATTTGTTTTTGCCTGTCTTTTGGATAAAAGCCTTTTTTAACCAGGATAAGATGATATCTCCTTGTAGTTTCGATTTGCCTTTCTCTGATGATCGATAATGTTGAGTACTTTTTGCAAATACCTGTTTACCATTTGTATGTCTTCTTTTAAGAAATGTCTATTCAGATCTTTTGCCCATTTTTTAATTGAATTATTCAATTTTTTTTCTTATAGAGTTGTTAGAGCTCCTTATATATTCTGGTTATTAATCCCTTTTCAGATGGATAGTTTGCAAATATTTTCTCCCATTCTGTAGGCTGTCTTTTCACTTTGTTGATTGTTTCCCTTGCTGTGTAGACGCTTTTTAACTTGATGTAATCCCACTTGTTCATTTTTATTTAGGTGCTTGTGCTTCTGGGGTATTACTCGAGAAATCTTTGCCCAGTCCAATGTCCTGGAGAGTTTCCCCAGTGTTTTCTTTTAGCAGATTCATAGTTTGAGAACTTAGATTTAAGTCTTTTCTACATTTTGATTTGATTTTTGTATATGGCAGAAAGAGGGGGCTAGTTTCATTCTTCTGCATATGGACATCCAGTTTTTCCAGCATCATTTATTGAAGAGACTGTCCTTTCCCCAGTGTATTGTTGGGGAAAGGCACCCCAAAGGTGTTGGCACCTTTGTTAAAAATGAGTTCACTGTAGATGTCTGGATTTATTTCCAGGTTCCCTCTTCTGTTCTATTGGTCTATGTATCTCTTTTTATGTCAGAATCATACTGTTTTGGTTACTATCCACCATTGCTTTGTTCCTGACATGGGGAGTGAACCTCTCTGGTGGGGAGTACTCCCTATCTCCTTGACCAGGTCCCTCTTCCTCAACCAGTAGAGAGAGGCTCCCAGTTTGAACTTTCTCTCAATTTTTCTGTCTACAGATTGCTGGGCCCCCTCCCCTACACCACAGGGCTTGGGAAAATGGCTGAAAATCCTTCAGATGACAAGCTCCAGAACAGTGTAAACACAGAGCTCCCCTTAAAACTTCCTGCTCAGCATTGCCATCTGGCTGTCCATTGTCTCTGAGTCTCCAAAAGAGATTCCCTCACATGGCAGAAGCAAGGGGCTCTGAGCCAGCCACACCCCTCATAGGTACTGCCCTGCCCTCCTCAATTTCTCCAAGCAGCTTCCTCTTACCTGCTAGCCCTAGCTGAGTTCAAGTTTTGCATATTTTTTTCATTTACTTTTGATCTTCCTTGCATGCCCCCTTTTATTTCATTCCTGTTCCTCCAATGGGAAAAAACTGAAGCTTGCTTTCAAATAAGGAAAGAAAAAAGTGGACAAAGCTAAGTTATAATATATATAGGGATAGGCAAATGGATAATAAAAATTACAAAGGAAAGTGACATAATTTGTATTTGTGTCCCCACCCAAATCACATGTCTCACTGTAATCCCCAATGTTGAAGGAGGGGCCTGGTGGCAGGTGACTGGATCATGGGGGCGGACTTCCCCCTTGCTGTTCTTGTGATAATGAGTTCTCAGGAGACCTGCTCGTTTAAAAGTGTATAACACCGTCCCCTTCGCTCTCTTCCTCCTGCTGCAGCCATATAAGAAGACATGCCTGCTTTCCCTTCCCCTTCTGCCATGATTGAAGATTTCTTGAGGCCTCCCCAACCATACTTCCTGTACAGCCTGTGGAACTGTGAGGCAATTAAGCTTCTTTTCTTTATAAATTACCCAGTTTTGGCTGGACACAGTGGCTTATGCCTGTAATCCAGCACTTTGGAAGGCCGGTTTGAGACCAGCCTGGCCAACATGGTGAAACTCAATCTCTACAAAAAATACAAAAATTAGCCAGGCATGGTGGTAGGTATCTGTAATCTCAGCCACTTGGGAGGCTGAGGCAGGAGAATTGCTTGACCCTGGGAGGCAGAGGCTGCAGTGAGCTGAGAATGCACCATTGCACTCCAGCCTGGGCGACAGAGTGAGACTCTGTCTCAAAAACATAAATAAATAAATAACCCAGTCTCAGATAGTTCTTTATAGCAATGCAAGAACAGACTAATACAGAAAGTAAGGCAGAGATTACCACAAAAGTCAGGAGAGTGATTATTCTTGAAATCAAAACAGCATAATACTGGTACCAAAACAGATATACAGACCAATGGAACAGAACAGAGGCCTCAGAAATAACACCACACATCTACAACCATCTGATCTTTGACAAACCTGACAAAAACAAGCAATGGGGAAAGCATTCCCTATTTAATAAATGGTGTTGGGAAACCAGGCTAGCCATATGCAGAAAACTGAAACTGGACCCCTTCCTTACACCTTATACAAAAATTAGCTCAAGATGGATTAACGACTTAAACATAACACCTAAAACCATAAAAACCCTAGAAGAAAATCTGGGCAATACCATTCAGGACATAGGCATGGGCAAAGACTTCACAACTAAAACACCAAAAGCAATGGCAACAGAAACCAAAATTGCCAAATAGGATCTAATTAAACTAAAGAGCTTCTGCACAACAAAAGAAACTATCATCAGAGTGAACAGGTAACCTACAAAATGGGAGAAAATTTTTGCAATCTATCCATCTGACAAAGGGCTAATATCCAGAATCTATAAAGAACTCAAACAAATTTACAAGAAAAAAACAAACAACCCCATCAAAAAGTGGGTGAAGGATATGAACAGACACTTCTCAAAAGAAGACATTTATGTGGCCAACAAACATAAAAAAACGCTTATCATCACTGGTCATTAGAGAAATGCAAATCAAACCACTGTGAGATACCATCTCATGCCAGTTAGAATGGCAATCATTAAAAAGTCAGGAAACAACAGATGCTGGAGAGGATGTGGAGAAATACAAACGCTTTTATACTGTTGGTGGGAGTGTCAATTAGTTCAACCATTGTGGAAGACAGTGTGGCGATTCCTCAAGGATCTAGAACCAGAAATACCATTTGACCCAGCAATCCCATTACTGGGTATATACCCAAAGGATTATAAATCATTCTATAAAGACACATGCACACGTATGTTTATTCCAGCACTGTTCACAATAGCAAAGACTTGAAACCAACCCAAATGCCCATCAATGATAGACTGGATAAAGAAAACATGGCACATATACACTATGGAACACTATGCAGCCATAAAAAAGAATGAGTTCGTGTCCTTTGCAGGGACATGGATGAAGCTGGAAACCATCATTCTCAGCAAACTAACACAGGAACAGAAAACCAAACACCACACGTTCTCATTCATAAGTGGGAACTGAACAATGAGAACACATGGACATAGGGAGGGGACCATCACACACTGAGTCCTGTTGGGATGTAGGGGGCTAGGAGAGGGAGAGCATTAGGGAAAATGCCTAATGTAGATGATAGGTTGATGGGTGCAGCAACCAGCATGGCACATGTATACCTATGTAACAAACCTGCATGTTCTGCACATGTATCCCAGAACTTAAAGTATAATTGAAAAAAAAAAAAAATTGGAGGAAGTGGGCTGGTTTGAGCAAGACCTCTTGGAGTGTTTCTGGGGTAACTAAAAAGTTCAAGGTCCTTACATGAGTGTTGGTTCAAAAGTGTTCATCTTATAAAAATCATTTGCTGTGCATGTGTTTAAGCTGTTTGCATTTGCATCGTATATTAAAATTTTACTTCTTTTTTCAACTCTCATCATTTTGGACTCTATAACTTAACTATGGAATAACGACCAACTGGATTTGTGTAGAATTTGTTCTGTAAATAGAGAAACTAACAAATCTCTTCCTATGTTTTCATAAGTTCTCATTGCTGCAATAACTATTTCATATCCAACTTCCATTTGGTTGTCTCTACTCATGAATCAAAGCAGATCTGCTTGAAGACAGACAGCAGGTCTAAGCAAAGCTCGGCCAGAGAAAACCTTCCATGATGGACAACCTAGGGTCTAAAAGGCCTGCGTAGTCACTAAAAGTATAATGCCTCTTTCCTTTGATGTCTGTTAAAGTATTTTTAAGAATTATTATGTACAGAGAAGAACTTTAAAGCAGATGAAGGCAATAATGATGTTATTATTATGACATCTATTGCTATGGCATGCCTGGGGCTAAGTATTTAATGCACTTCATCAAATTTAATCTTTATAACAACCCTAAGAGATGGATATCATGTTTTCTTAGTAATTCTGCCCGGTTCATACTGTTATTCCTCCAACAGGCTATGCTCGTTCTCACCTCTGGACCTTTGTACATGCTGTTTCCTTTACCCGAAATGCACTGCCCCCAAGTATTTGCATGGCTGGCTTCTGCTCTGCCTTCAGATCTTAGCATGGATACTGCACACTTCTCAGTTCACAATCATCCTTCTTTTCCTTTCTGGTACCCCTTAAAATATATTCCCAATACATTCACCACTCATAAAAGCAAGTGTCCAATGGGATTATTTATTCCTTGATACAACTACAGTAAAATCTTCCAAAAGTAACAGATAACCCTGATGACTGAGTCATCCTGGAATTTTTTTTCAGGTAGAATGAGGCAAACTATCTTGAGATACATACCTTTTAACAATGAGCCATGAAAAAAAGAAAGCAATTTATACAGGTTTGGCCAGGACAAATAGTCTTGTTAATTACTTTAGAGAATAAAGAAAGCACTGGGTGTGGTAGCTCACGCTTGTAATCCCAGCAATTTGGGAGGCCGAGGAGAGAAGATCACTTGAGGTCAGGAGTTTGAATCCAGCCTAGCCAACAAGGTGAAACCTTGCCTCTACTAAAAATACAAAAATTAGCCAGGTGTGGTGGTGAGTGCCTGTAATCCCACCTACTCGGGAGGCTGAGGCAGGAGAATAGCTCGAACCTGGGAGGTGGAGGCTGCAGTGAGTAGAGATCGCGCCACTGCACTCCAGCCTGGGTGACAGGGAAGACTTTGTCTCAAAATAAAGGGAGACAGAATAAAGAAAGTAACCATGCCCAATCTTCAGGCTGAGAAGTGAGAAAGCCTACCCTCCGTGCAAAAATGAAACCAAAGAGAAGAATCTTAAATTCTCATTGAAACAGCTGTACATGAGTTTTGGTTAGTCAAGTTTTAATTGCAAAATATAAGCAACAATAAAGATAGCAAACACAATTCTTCAGCCATGAGAAGAAAGAATAACGATAGCTATATGCACTTAAACCAACAGGGAAGTGTACAGTGTTTCTGAAATTTATTTCATAGCTAAAATTTTTGTTTAGCTTGGTTTTGTGGCTGACTTTGCAGCCTATATGTGCAGGGCTTTATAAATACTCTTCAGGGATCCTGCCTCCCCATAGCATCAATCAAATTAACCAAGTAGCCGTCAAAGTCCGTTTGGAGAGCCCTATGTGGCCCAAACCAACTGCAGGCAAACCGCGTGGCCACAGGAGCCGTGCCATTTCCTCCTCAGTCACCTCACTCCTGTGGCCTCCAGCCTGGAGACGGTGTCCAGCCTCTCAATTTACGGGAACCCCTTGCCCACCTCCAGTGCGTGGGTATGCAAGGCCATATTTAGCTCAACTTACGCATAGTTCACTTTACCCAACCAGGTGAAGCCAGACACCAGTGAGCACAAAGAAGAAAGGGCTTTCTGTCTCAAGTATCTGTCTGTGTGAAGTCAGTGGCCACTTTGGTGCCTATGTGTCAAATTCTTCGGGTGTTTAATTTAGAGGTGGAAAATACAGCCATCTAACTCTAGCAAGCAAAATTAAGGAGGCCATGATGTTTCATGGCAAGAAAATAAAACCATTTGAAAATGGATATACATATGTGTGTGTGTGTGTATGTGTATATATATAAACACATATATACCATATGTGCATGTGTGCTCAATGAGGGTATGGCTTGATGCCAAACATTAAGAAAAGTTTTAAAAATTTATGATGCTGGGAAAAAGTATACAAAGACATAAATCTCACATTTTTCTCCCAATCAGTGCTAAACTATCCGAACAGGCAGGCAAATCTTCAATACAGTTTAACCCTAGGAATTTCGAGTTTAACAGAAAACCTGAAATTAGCAATGACCTCCACAAAACATATCAGAATATGACTGAATATTTGGTCAATGCTAAGTGTAGTAATGATAATGATGACAAAAGTAATTGTGACTGCCATTTCCAGAGTACACTCCCATGCACAAAGAACTGTGATAATGACTTTACATTGAGAGGTCATTGATTCATACAAACTGATGAGGTAGCTAGTCGTCTTATCCCTGTTTTAAAGATAAGAAAACTGAGGCATATCAAGAGTAAGCAATCTGAAAATCACACAGCTGTGAAGTTGTAGAAGAAGGAATGGATTCCAGGCGTATGTAACTCTAGATTGAAGAATGAAAGGAGATGGCCACTGATATGCAGCCTCCCTGCTGAAATGAGGAACTGGAAAGAAACAAAATCCAGATATAGACAAATAAATAAAATTGGGAAGAACTCAGGAAATTTCTGGATAATTTAGGCCTCCAAGGAATCAACATCAGCCACAATGTCTACATAATTTTGGCAATATGAAGTTTTTGTGTGATTACAAATGACTTTGAATTTTTTGCAGTATAGAAGGAGCCATTTGAAAAATTCAAAATCCAATCAGTGTATTATTTATATGATGCTTAAAAATTAGCTTGCTTCATTTCAAATAAAAAAATCATGCAGTCTGGGGAAAAAAAAGATAAGGTTACAAAACATGCCAGACTGTTCCCATCTCTGTGCACACCATCCCCATTCTAAACAGTGACCTCGGAGGCTGTGACCTACTCCAAAGATGTAGCCTTTACTCCATGACATTTTGGGAAACAGCTTTGGAACCATCTTTAAAGTTAGGCACAGCACCCTGCCAGAAGCATAACTTTATAGCCACATGTTTTTTAGAACCAAGTCTGGAGAATAAAGCTGCTGATCAAAATAGGAAATGCTGGTTTTAGGTAAGAACATGTTGTGATTACAAAAGAGTAAGATCTCTTGCATGGCTTTCAAGGTGGCCAGAGGAGTTCCAGAAAGCTTTTGAGTAATAGTCGCCATGCTGGGAAGTGAATACGAGTTCCACAGGGTGATAGCTGAGAAGGAAAACATTCATTTGTAATGTGAGTGCCAAAAACTAGACTATTGAAGATGGTGGCTGTGATGTAGTCCTAGTGCTTACACAGGTTTAGTGTTCCCTGCATGGAGCCCAGCACACAGCAGGTGACCACGGCGCATTTGCTGAATAGCTCAATTACTCCATCCATCTGTCAATTAGACAATGAACAAACTCTTGGCTAGTGAGAAAATTCCTTGCTCACATAACTGCTATTGGTCAAGACCTAAACACTCAGAAAAAGTATGGCTTCACTTAGAGAACCAAAATACAAAGAAAAAGTTGCTCTGAGAACCAGATGGCTCATTTTGCCATCTTTCTGAACATTTTTCCAGTCAGCAGGCCATGTGCCCCAGATGTGTGCATACAGGGTGCCCGCCACACAAGGCTATTGCTCTGAGGGCAGGGTGGAAATTAGGTTTCCTCTGGCCCCTTTGTTACGCTGCCCTCCCTGCTCTCCAGACAGCTATTCCAAGCAGCTTCTAATGAGAAAGGTGCCCTCTGCAGCTTCACGGAGAAATGAAAAACAGCTAGGGCAGATCAACAATAACACACATCTCCAAATGCCAACAAGAAGGGCTCTTAGAGGAATCTCTGTTCAAACAAACTTCACGACAAAATCTAGATGGCGCATTCTTTATTCATGGTTGGCTTATCTGATTATTCAGTTACTCATGTATCCCACTTTTATGAATAATTAATAATTACTACCTTATTACCTATCAGACACTGAAAAGACATAGGTCCTCACTTTGAAGGAGGTCTCCATTGAGCCTCAGGCAGAACACACACTCCTGCTCTCTGCCGAGTCCCCGGCACGGGCTGATTGGCGTTGGCACTCTTCTCTTCCCTCACAGACACAGCCTCAGCCCTTCTCTCCTGCATGCTGAGGAGCCACTACCAATCCTCAGAGCTGCTATGGAAGCTTATTTGCAACTCTGCTCACTTATAATAATTCATTTATTCAGTTAGTCAAAAAGTATTTATTGAATATCTACCATGGGCCAACTCTGCTTTGGACACGTTAGTCCTACATTCTAGGAGAAGGGACAATGGACAAAGTGCCTGTGTGCTCATGGGAAAGACAGATAAACAAGTCTACAAATAACTGTACATTATTATTTTAGGCTGTGATATAAATGATGAAGAAAGATAAAGACAGAAACATAAAGAAAGACAAGAACTATCAATTAGAGCATTCAGAGAAAGCCTCTCTGAGAAAATGACATGGGAGCAGAAACCTACATGAAATGAGTAACTCACACACATGCCTGAATAAAGAACCTTCTAGCCAAGGGACCAGCTTGTTCCAAGGGCAGAGAGGGTTTGGAGACTGGAGTGCTGGAGCAGTCAGTGAGGGAAATGATAGGAGGACAACAGGGGGTCCCAAAGAGAGCCAGGGCACACGGCGCTATAGGCTATGGTAAGTAAGGTCTTTATAGAGCCCTCACGAGTGTAAATGCTGAACAATAACATGACATCATCAGCATCCTAGCAACATCATCATGGCATCAACCTGCATTTACTCTGTGCCAGATGCTGTTTTCTAAATGACCACACAACACTAGGAGGCAAGTATTGCCATCATCTGAAACTTAACAACCTTGTTGCACAACACACAGCTAGTAAGTGACAGCATCAGGAGTCAATGTAGAAGTCAACGATCTTAACCTATGTGGTAAAAACATCCCTTAGAAAAGCAACCACAGGCAGGGCGCAGTGGCTCATGCCTGCATTTTGGGAGGCCAAGGCAGGTAGATCACTTTTTGTCAAGAGGTTGAGACCAGCCTGGCCAACATGGTGAAACCTTATCTCTACTAAAAATACAAAAATGAGCCAGTTAGTAGATGAGCCAGGCTCAGGCCTCTAATCCCAGTTACTTGGGGAGTCTGAGACAGGAGAATCACTTGAACCCAGGAGGTGGAGGTTGCAGTGAGCCAAGATCGCACTACTGCACTTTAGCCTGGGTGACAGAGTGAGATTTTGTCTCAAAAACAAAATAAAACAAAAAAAGCAATGGTAAAAAGATAAAAAAATACTCACACCTAGTCAAAACCTGTAAAACAAGCTAATGATCTGTGAGTAGATGGCTGTGGCTTTGTGCAAGACTCCAGCTAGTGGGTCACACATGGGTTCCTAAGGTACGGGGGTCAGACCTCTCAGAGGGGAAGATGAGGTGCAGGGAAGGCTGCACCACATAATGGAAAAGCACCTCCAGGGAGTCACTGTTAGGCAGAGGAGGCTTGTGAAGAGTTCATGTGACATTGTTCCATGAAATACAAGAGTAAAAAAGATCACATGTTGTGTAATAAGTGATTTTGAATGTAACTAAATTGATAATATAAATATCATAAGTAGATACCTTGACTATTTTATCTATATCTCTGTAAGTTTCTATATTGAAACTTGAAAATTTCTCTTTAAGAAATAGTAGATGAGTTTGTATTCAGGGTGGCTTACATTTGGGTACATGAGATTATATTTACTGACTCATAAATGATGGGAAGAAGTGGTCATCAGAACCAGGGATAGAGGCCCAGCCCTTAGCCTAGAAACACATGCAGGGAGCCCCAGCAATGCTGTAGGAGCTGACTTGGGTGGAAAAACTCAAGCTGCCTTTACTTAGAAGGTTCATCTTTTAAACTCGTAGTGCTGCTTAGTCCAATCTACCAAAAAGCCCTATGCCCACATTTCCTAGCATGTCTTATGATTATGTCTTCATGGTTCTGTCTGTCCATTAGACAGGGCATGACAGAGAAGAACCTAGCCTTGAAAAGCCAAGAGGTTCGTTCAGAGCCTAACATGATGGATGTGGAATGAATGAATAGATCAAAACGTTCTTTTCAGAAGCATTTAAAATATAGAGCTATGTCCTTATTTTTATACGCGAAATAATAAGCTTCGAGAATTAAAAGCATTACAGAAAAGAATGTCCTCGCCCAACTGCCATCTATCTCCCAGACTTCATATCTAACTATGATCTCATTCTAACTACTACCCTGGTCTCAACCACTGGACTCTAATGTACGTGTGGTAATTCCTATGAAGTGAAACTTTATTCTGGTGAACCAAGCAATAGTCAAGAATGACCTTAATCCCTCATTTCAACTAGGAGGAAAATAACCTTGCAAGATGAGTAAAAGGTAAAGCCGTCATTAAGTCAGGTTAAGAGAGGTGCGGTTCATTCAGAAATCATGGGCCCATTTCTGAACAGACCCGGGCATCTAGGAGACGTACACTTAAGGTCATATTGTTTAACTGTTAACATTTTTAAATGTGCGGTTTTCTAATTTCTTATAAGGATCCTTTCACAGCCAAAAAAGTACAACCAAAATAAAAACAAGTCTGCTGGTAATGACACAGGGACGCTCTGTGCTTCATTTTCAACCCATATAATTGACTTGGACAGCATAACATGAGCCCAGAGCACTATATTCCATACTGCCTTAGCAGAAAAAAGAGGTAAAATTGCATCCAAGTGACAATTAACAATGGATACTTAAAAAACTCAATTTTATCTTTTAAACCTGGAAAAATGTCTACATCTTCCCCCAAAACATTCATCAATTTTTAAAAAAAATTTATCAAATTTGGATTTGGAGTATAGCATAATGTGAGCTTGTAATTAGAAATCAATGTGGATTCCAGGATCAAGAAATAATAGATGAAAATATTACTGTACCTTTCATAAACATTTTTCAGTTTGCTTTATATCAGCTTTCTTAATGAGGTACAATTCTTTAAAAGTACATCAGAATTAGAATTTTCTTGGCCAGTCATTATAACAGAGCTGTTTTTCAACAAAGTTGCAGGGGCAATCCAGGTGAATTCTGATTCAGCAAAGACAATATTATGTTTAATAAAGTATTACTGCAGAATTTGTCCAAACTCAAACTCTAATCGAAGAAGTAATTGCATATGTCTGTTATCATCAGCAAGAA
Source organism: Macaca mulatta (assembly GCF_049350105.2). NCBI lineage: Eukaryota > Metazoa > Chordata > Mammalia > Primates > Cercopithecidae > Macaca > Macaca mulatta. The sequence continues at coordinate 119,499,956 of NC_133407.1, forward strand.
TTGCCTAAATCAGCATTTGCCCAAGTTCCATAAAATGCTAATACTTTGCATTGTTAATAAATGCTCGAGTGGGAAAGAAAAGGGCTCCTTTTGTCAAGTGATTTAGAGAAATTTTAGATTGAAGAATATCAAACATTTCTTTTGACTGCAGAACTTCTCAGAGTCTTTAACATGTTAGTATGCACAGGACTCTTAAAGTAAAAGAGTATATATTATTTTCCAGAGGCATTTGACAAATGAAACCCCTTTTCCTTGTAGTATTCCATAGAACCATCACTCTGATAAACATGTTTTGTGAAATGTGAATCTAGATAATATCAACCCTCTTTTAGTCAAATTAGTCTCTATTCTATTTTCCCACAGCTCGCTATGACCTGAACAATTAGGAGAAAAATAGCCCCTGCTGACATAGTGGCTTATTAAAACAATAATCTACTTCACAAACAATTACATTTTAAAGCCACATAGTTCCTTCCCTTGAGAAATGTCTGTAAGCCAGGTGGCTCAATTCTGAGAAGTTCCTGCACTGTGTATCTTGTGTCCCAACTGTCAGAGTTCTAATCTGTCTTACACCAAAAAAGTAACAACTGGTGGATGTATTATTATAACTGATTGCTCTAAAGAAAACAAAATGTGTTGGTGCACACTACGAAAGTCTCAAAATGGCAGACCCTACACTCCAGATAGAAAACAGAGAGAGTTCTTAGAGTGACTTACATTTAAAGCCAGGTATTCTATATTACCAGGATGGTGCCAAGAAGACTGACTTCCCTAGATTCCCAACAGGAGGACATCCCTGCTCCTGACCTGCATGTTCTATTTTTGGCAGCAGCCTCTCCAGTTGGCCCATGAGCCTCCCCCTTGGAAGGTACTTTTAAATCACCACATATATGCACCCTTCAATTAGTCCCCAGATGCCAGGATTTCAGAGTTGAAAGGACCTTACTTCAATACAAGCCTCTCTTTTGTAGATGAGAAAACTGAGGCTTAGAGGAAAAAAAAAAAATCACTTGAGTCTAAACTAAAAACCAGATCCCCTCACTTCCTGCTTGATACAGTCATCTCTCACCCACTCAAGCTCAGAGACCCACGGATGACCTGAGGTCCAAAAGGCCTTCCAGAAGCTTCTGTTCTGGCTCACGAGAGCCAAGGCTCCAGCGGCAGCCACAACTTCGTTGTTACCTCTTTCAAATGCTCTTCTGTCTCAGAGCACACAGCAGCCCAGTAATGCATGTTCTGGTTGACTTTCAGAAGCTACTGCAAATCAAATGCTGGGGGGAGGATATCTTTCGTCAAAAGAAAAGATCTTGAGATATTCAAATGTAAGGAATTTTGTCTTACTTGTTACAGCTCAGTAGGTTGCACAGTGCCTAGCACACAAAAAGTCCTCAAAACACATCACTGGGAATGCTTGATGAACTGAAGGCAGAGTCTTGTACACCTTTAAGAAGCATTTAAGTCTAACTCACTACTTAAAAGAAAGCTTAATCCCTTTCCATAAAATCCATGCAAAGCTCCATTACCCAAGTTTATGCCACCTAATTTTTCTATCTGTTTTTGGAGGGTCCTGACCAGCATCTTCACTGTTGATACAGTTACTGTGCCCAATAAAAGTCAAGCAAAGAAACAGCCCCACTCAGGAGAGAGAAAGATGTCCAGTTTATGACTGAGACCTGAGAAACAGCATCGTCTCTTTCTCTTGTTTAATATCACCAAGTTTCAATCTTTTCTGTAAAATGGTTTCAAAGATAGTAACATCTTCATTAGTTTGTTGGGACAATTAAACAATTCATTGTGTGTACACAGCAACTTGGCCAACTATGATTGCTTTTTAATGGCTGCTTATATTAAAAAGAATTATGAAGCTGGGTGGGTAAGACTTGTCTTGGGATCAGTGGCATGTATCTGCCATGGGTGTCAATGAAGAATGTGCAATAGACACATCAGGTGTTTGCTGTAGTTGTAGGTGCACTGCCCTGATACCCCTTAGGACCAAGACACTGTCTCCAAGTGCCAGGGATGTGCTTTCCCTGAGAGCTGCCTTGTCTAAGATTACACCATTCTCCTGGCATTGCCCACCTCCGTTGACTCAATTGGGGTCAAGAGCCCTCCAAATGGCTATCCCAGCTACAGAGCAACTGACAGGGACTGCTAAGGCCTTTGCTGCAACATTACAATTTGGCTTTTCCCTGTGCCTAACCCTGCTTCCCTCCCTTTCTGAGAGTACTCTCAATAAACTTCTTGCATGTTCATCTCAGAGTCTCAATTTCCCAGGGAACACAACTGAAGACATTATCCTTGGCCTAACTCATTGTTTAATAAAAAGCAGCTATCATTCTTTTGGTTGAATTTTCTAAAATATCCACACTTGTTTTCCATCACAAGAGATTTCTTGACTCTCTTTATGGGTGACATCCTTTTATGGATGGAGAAAAGTGGCAAAGATATAAATAACTTAAACTAATTTTTATTTATCATCTAAAGAGTCCTAAACTCTGCAGTCTGTTCTCACAGTAATTATCTCCACCACCGATTTACTACTTCTTTAGTTACCCTAGTTTTAAAGACATAAGAGAGGCACAGGAAATGATAGAATATCCTGTTATAAAATATACATAAAGCTTAGTTTATTCATAATAACCAAGTAATTTTATGTAATTTTAGATGCTCAATCTAATACCCAATGCTGAGGGGAATAAGCCTTAGGTATAGGCTTGAAGATTTTAACCATTCAAATCCTACCAAAGGTAGTCATACCTTATGGAACCAGTGGGCTGCACAAATGGCACTGGGCAAGGATGCAGAAGGCCTGGGATCTGGTCTCCCCTCCACCAATAACTCCTTCTAGGATCATGGGCAGGTCATTTCCCTTTGCTGGGCCCTACTTCCTTCATCAGCAAAACAAGGAACTTGTATTAAATGAAGTCTAAGGTCCTTTCTAGTAAGAAAAACTTATGATTGCTTAAACCTTGTAGGGCTTTTTCCAGGCAACATAAATAAGATGTAGACGGAAAGTGTAATAGCAGAGAAGAAATTAAAAGTGTCATAAATTCAAGTTACCAACTTCCCAAATGTGTATTACAGGAGAGATGATTAAGTGAATAGGAACAGATTTAATACTTGTATTTTCCTTTTGCAAGATTTCCATCTAAATCATTGCCTGTGTCATTGATTGTCATTTCCTTAATCTGGAGTGTTTGAATATATAGCTTGGCAATGCTTTGGACAAGCCATAAGTCAAAGTTAACATTTTAAGAAGCTAACCATGCCCAGATCTCTGCCTTGGGCAGCGATGTGCTGAAATACCAGCATCTATTTGAGCTATTGGAAAGAGGTTATTGATGTCAGCGTGTCATGCACCGTGATTTGCAGGTGCCCCCCTGACTAACCTCTGGTAGCGATAACTCAGGGTAAACCTGAGGTAATTATCCTGGCCAGGGAGAGCTGGTTTAACTAGACTGGCCCTTTTGATGCATGTTGAACAAGATTGCACCCTAGGGATTACACAAGTCCTGTGTGTGAGTTATCACATAAATTCTACCTTGGAAAAAGTAAGAAGGTGTGCTGTCAGAATTTTTTTCTTCTCCCAGTCCCCTTGCTTTCAATGTATGGGTTCTTCAGGAATGCCTTCACCGTATTTACTTTGAAAATGATACTGCACGTGCTATGGAGTGAAATGGAATAGAAGAAGATATAGATGCTCCCAAGCACACACCTCAGAGGTCTCACTTCCCAGTGGTTTTTGAAGCATGATTCTGGTTCAGAACCTTTTGCCTGAGGAAGCATTTTTTTTTTTTCAATGTACGAAAGCTGAGGCTTAGTCCAATCTTCACAGGAAGAACTCCCAAACTTTTGGCACCTCCTTAAGTCTCTATCTTCAATGAGACTCACAACTGCAGACCAGTCACGGAACAATTGTCTGACTCTCAGTTTCCTCATCTATAAAATAAAGATAGATAAACTGGTCCTACCAATCCTCAAGGCCAGAAAAAGGATCCAGCATGAAGATCACCCCCATGAAAGCAATTTAGAAAGCACACACGGCTCTGGCTTCGATGGGCTGTTGTTTTATTATTGACTAAACAAATCATCAGCAGTGGTTTTAATGAACATACAAAAATGGGGTCTCCAGTTTATAGTCCAAGCTTCACCTCAAAATAAGCCCATAGATCAGAGTCAGGGATAAACAGAGGCAAGACAGACTCTACAAACCTAGCCCTTCTCTCTCCTTAGAATGGAACATGGCATTTCTTTTAGGAAAGGATCCACGTCTGCTTCTAGTTTTCACTGGAGCTCACAAAAGGATGAACACTTATTGATTTTCCCTTATTGATTTCTATTTCAGGGACCAAAAGGCACAAAATAGGATAACATCTAAAAAATAGTGTGAGCTTCCTTAGAAAGCCCCCTCAAAATAAGAGATTACTGTACCATTCAAGCAAGATTTCTTTTTCCAAATCCCCCACCCCAAAGTTTATCATTTCAAACTCTACCCCCATAACAACAATGATTACATCTGAGAAATATGTTGCATTTCATTCAGCAGGATCTTCAGCCTTCAGCAAACAAACATTCACTTTGCCAAGGACTGCTGAAGAGCCACTAATGGGGTGAAACCTGAAAACCCTTTGGAAAAGAATAATGAACCCCACTCTGTCTTCAGGGGGTAATTTAGTAGGTAGATTAGGCAACACTTGATTAAGGGTAAACCTCTCTTTTCCATAGAAATATATTGTGTTTGTACAGAAGGGCTATATGAAGTGGAGGATTAGGTCAGAAATCCACAGGAAAAAGCAGGAGACGTTTCTCAGAAGAAATATGCAAGTTACTGCACATTTGGAAAAACAAGTCATACTTTATTGGGAGGAAAGAAGAAAAACTCCACATATAACAGTTTTATTTACCCAATTGCACTTGGGTTCTTGGAACATTTCTAACAAATAGTTACTTCCCAAATACATTGCACCGGATGTCTTGTCACCCCTGACAGTCGATGAGTTACTACAAAGAGTAATGACTTTAACTCAAGGCTACCTGAAACTGATTGTCAAATAAGATTTTCTGAAACTGCCCACAGGGGCCTGCTACAACAAAAGTCGTTTTTTTGGCTCGTGGGGGATTATAGTGTGAAAGAAAAACAAATGTCAAAATAAATCCCCAAGGAAAGAAAGCACTCCTGTGCCGACCCTCAGCCCTACTCGTCAACATTCCTTGTCCTCTGCAGACTAACAAATACTTGAGTATTTCTCTTCGTCTGAAACCATGAACAGAGTCTGAAAAAATTAGATGAGGGTCAGTTCACATTTCAACAATGTGATAAGATGCATCCATAACTTAATGGAACTTCCCAATCTCTACCCATCAAGGTAGAAAACTGTAAAACAAACAAATAAAACACTTCACAGTGCTTAAAACAAATCATGATGTTAAATTCTAATGAAAATTTAAACAAATGTGGACTCTTTTTTAAACCTGGGTTAGGATGACCTTTCTCATCTTTTCCATATGTTGAAAATGATGGCTGAGCCGGGCGCGGTGGCTCAAGCCTGTAATCCCAGCACTTTGGGAGGCCGAGACGGGTGGATCACAAGGTCAGGAGATCGAGACCATCCTGGCTAACCCGGTGAAACCCCGTCTCTACTAAAAAATACAAAAAACTAGCCGGGCGAGGTGGCGGGCGCCTGTAGTCCCAGATACTCGGGAGGCTGAGGCAGGAGAATGGCGTGAACCCGGGAGGCGGAGCTTGCAGTGAGCTGAGATCCGGCCACTGCACTCCAGCCTGGGTGACAGAGCGAGACCCCGTCTCAAAAAAAAAAAAAAAAAAAAAGATGGCTGAAATGGAGCCTCCCTAAATCACTCTACACCATGCCTACCAAACAGCCATGGAAAACTAGGAACTAAATAAACTCATTTTGACAATGATGAATCTCTTAACTCAGCTGGTCAGGTTTCTTCTAATGGCAGTACTTAGGTAAGTGTACCATAACACATGAACATAGATCACAGTCAAAGTAACAATTTTAAGTTCAGGGAATTGAAAAAGAAATGAATTTAACTTAGTGACTTGGAGAGATGAACATATGTATGAAGCTTAAAAAGTTGCTGCTTAAGATATACACATCCTTCTGCAAAGAAACAACTTAGCAAACCTTGGGAACTCCATAATGAACTATATGTTTTGCTGAAAGCTATGCATTTTTGAGGTTTATGTTGTTTGTTACACTTCCTCTGTTAGCTGATTCCAACTCTAATTGGAGGAGGAAAGTAAAGGAAGTCCCCTTCGAGAAAAGATATTGGCTGTACAGGGTTACACAAATTAAAAAATAAAATTGTCTTTCTAGCCTTTTTTTTTTTTTTTAGAATTCTATTAAAAGGACAAGAATAAATGAGAACATTCACTTGCTTTTTAAAGTGATCACACTTGGGTTTAACCACGGGCAGAGAAGAAACTTTACGGTTCCCTGGGAACCTATAATTTGGAAACGGAAGCACAGAAGAACAGACTTTAGTTTTCAGGCAATAAATTGAAGAGAATTCTGCAGACATATAACAGAAAAGGAGCATAAAACATTGGCTTGTGCATTTTTTAGAAAGTTAGTTTATTAACTCGATAAGCTACACATGGAAAAATGCAGCCAAAATCTACAAGGATATCCACTGGGGTTTCAAATTGGCATATTTACTCAGTGAGAAATAGGTAGAGCTTTAAAAAAAAAAAAAAAAGCATCCCATTCTGGAAATGACGATTTAGTGTGAATCTCCAGAAAGACACCTTGTTGAAAAACCTCCATGTGGGCTCTGATGGGACACACAGAAGCCCAAAGCCCCAAGGTCAGACATAAATATCATGCCCTATAATCTGTGTTCTGGGAAAAGCTCTGCAGAATTATACAAGAAAATCACAATCTTTCACATCCACCTTTCACACACAATTCAACATTAACTTGAAGAATGTTTTAATTTTCCTCCTTATTGCCCAAAATGTTTTTTTAATGCTTTATTGGGAATTTCCATTTACTGGTGTGTGTTCTATATCTGTATTACTCATCAGTGTAAAATAGTTGCAAAGAATTTGTTGGTTGATACTCCCAATGGTCACTGTCTTCTATGATTAAAAGCTCATTATCAGTCTCTCTGGGAGAAAACTCTAGTAACTGAAGTCCACATATGTCAGGTACTGTGCTAGGTTCTTTCACAAACCTTATTTTATTTAACCCACCCAGGGAGGTAAAGATTGCAATCCCCATTTACAGATGAAAAAAGTAAGGGTCAGAGAGATTCTCTGCCATACTCAAGGCCTTAAGCTAATAATAATAAGGGCCAGTATTTGAACACTGGCTAGTTCAGCTCCATGGTTCTGCATCCTTCCCTTCCTGTTCTCCTTGTCAATGCTCCAAAAAATGATTTGAGAAGCTAAATCAAGAACATTCCATACTCCTGTAGATTGTGGACGATTTCCTTTAAGAAACAATAATTCAAGTATCTTCAAACAAAATGAGGACTCAGGACAAATACTAAACTGCCACCTTTCCAATGAGTCAAGTTCGGCTAACTAGGGTGTATTCTTAGTCAGTTTATTTACACTATGTAGACCCACAGGGATCAGAGTGCCAAGCCACGCAGCAGAGGCCACAAGCCAGTGGGCAACTCATGTGCACGTGTGCTTCACAGGATCCCAGAGTGTTTAAAAATTCAACTAACTTCCTAAAGTCCACAGATTTCACATACAAATTCCCATTTTATGGATTATCTTGGACAATCGGAGGTCCCACCACCCTAGGCCCACCTTTACAGCAGTGTTCAACCAGAGCGTAGTGGCCACTACTCCCTTAGATGAGTAAGGGTTCTTGAGTTCCCTACAGCTCCCCATCACCCTCAAGTATATCCACACACTAAGGCCACCCACAGCTGAACTTTTTCATTATGCATATGCTATTTTTCTTATAATAGAGAAATACTTCTCCAGAGCTTGTCTCTTTTGATAGACTGAATGATTGGCCCCAATTCTTCACCTCTCCTCGTATCTACTCCCATACATTTTTGTCTTTGTGAGTAGAGTGTACTTTTCCAATCTGTGGCTTGGCTATGTGCTTTGCTTTGGGCCAATGCAAAGGGTGAAAATCACAATATCAGTTCAAGACTAGGCCTTGTGAGGCCTAGCATGTTTTGCTTATTCTCTTGTGCCTCAGCAACTGTCACTAGAAGAGTTTTCCCTGGGTTGCTCACACCTCTTCGGCCTCAGAATGAACACGTGTAACAGAGCTGCCCCAGACACCACCACAGACGTGCAGTGAGTAGAAGAAGTGCCCAGTCAAACCCACCTTAGAGCAGCTGGGCCAGTTAGTCAACCTGCAAATCTGTAAGAATAAACTATTGGTACTATAAAGCTACTGGGTTTTGGGGTGATTTGTTGCACAGCACAGCATTATTATGGCAATTGCTAACTGACACATCTCTACCAAAAATAAACCATAAAAAACAGGCAGAAAGAACCAGACATCATTATTTTTCCTACACACAAGCCTGTTTCTTATGTTAAAAGCCTAGACTCTGAAAGCATTTGAGTTTGCAATTTCTGTCAGAAAACTATAAACTTATGAAATAAAGACTGGATTTGTAAAATGTTTCATACTGTGCTATATATCTAGGTTTGACTGAGGTGACGCAGATTTTGTCTATGCCTTTTGTGTTCTGGTTTGAACAATAAAAAACATAGTCACTCTATCTTCATTCAACTTTTTTACCAACTTTCATACCAACTAGTTGAATCTCTTGGTGCTCTTCTTTGAAGCCTGATCCACTAGCTGTTATTGTTGTAGGCAATACACTACATTATATTTTTCTGGATATAATACCTATTGGGTTGCTTGAAATCATGAAGCCAGTGTATCCAGTTGTTACCAAATGCTTGTGTAGAATAAATAAAAATTAACAGGTGCCATTGCCACAACCACCAACCAGCCAGGCTAAATCCCGGTTGACTGACACTTAAAGGCTTAACAGGCTAACTTGTAAACGAGAAATGCTCAAAACAACAACAATATTAAAAAAGTCAAGTGCCTCCAGAAAGTTTTGTTTTCAGAAGGCAGTAATTACTACATCTGAGCAGGTCTGCTTAACAATCCAGGGAAGTGGGAGGTTTACTCTCTATTAACCTTAACCAGAGACATTTTCATCAAAAGTAATCGTGATTACTTTTTACTGCATTTCAAATGCTATCCTTTATTTGGGGTGGTCAGGAATGCAACTAAGCAATTCCAGACCATGCTATCTTTTATGAATAGGGCTATGAGGTAGTTATCAAGGCCCGTTATGAAAATATTGCTCTACAAAAGTTCATGGGCCAAAACAAGACATTAATTTCCATAACTAGATGTGCCCTTAGAAAAGAAGAAATTACTATATATAGAAAAGATAAAAACTTTGATGCTTATTGCATATCAGATTAGAACTGTAGAAATACCTCTGCATATAGTAGACAAATCGTTTTTAATGTTTCATTTACCTTTTCCTTGTTATAACAACCGTTAGTCATGAACACTTATTTTGGGCATAGTCAATTCTAAATTATTTATATGCTTTGACTCTTTAAGTCTCACAACTACTCTGAAGCAGATGCAATTATTATTCTTCTTTTACAGAATACACCATAGCAAGGTAAGCCCTAGCGTCAGGTCCTCTTTAAAGTTCTGGGCCCACCTGGCCGGGTGCAGTGGCTCACACCTGTAATCCCAACACTTTGGGAGGCCGAGGTAGGCGGATCACGAGGTCAAGAGATTGAGACCATCCTGGCTAACATGGTGAAACCCCGTCTCTACTAAAAATAGAAAAAAAAATTAGCCGGGCCTGGTGGCGGGCACCTGTAGTCCCAGCTACATGGGAGGCTGAGGCAGGAGAATGGCGTGAACCCCGGAGGTGGAGCTTGCAGTGAGCCAAGATCATGCCACTGCTCTCCAGCCTGGGTAACAGAGGGAGACTCCATCTCAAACAAAAAAAAAAGTTCTGGGCCCACCTACTATTGTCTCACTATTGAGTGAACACTCCAAATCAGGCATCAATGTAAAGGGCCTTCAGTGACACCAGAAGGCATGTCTAGGACACAGAGAGAAAAAAATAAAAACACTAATATTGACTAACGAGTCCCCATGTGCCATGCCCTATGCAAGGTACTTCCTTGTATTTCCTACTCTGGAATAATTATTGATTTTTCTTTTGGCCAATTAAAAAGATGAACTATGAGTACATATTGAAATTATCTAACTTCTCCTATCTCCAAGGAGGAAACCTAATATATGACTGGAGAAAGACACTAATTAATAACCAAAATTTAACATGAACTCCAGCCAACTTGAACTGCTCTGTTTAAAGGCACCCTGGAATAAATAAAGAAACTTCAAAGCAAATGCCCTGTTTTAACTTGAATGTTTTATTGAGTACATGGGGAGCACTCCTTGGCCAAAAATAAGGGTGGTTAATGAGGAAAAATTGGTGTTTCCAGTGAGCTGGTTTGTTTCTAAGATAGAACTGTCCATTGAAAGATAACTATATTCACGGAGAAGACAGAATAATGATCTGTGCCTGAGCCTCGCAGTCTTGAACAAAACAAAACTGGTTTTGTAAACTGTCTGGGATCAGCTGAATGCATCCTCACCCAAATACCTTCTGTGATAATACACACACATTTGCCTTCTTCTATTCCCAAAATAATTTAAATATAAATTGAAAATGAAGACATTTCTATGTTTTAAGTTTCTTGCCAACTATATAAATGCAGCCCTTACCTTTTAAGGTGAGTTACAGGAACCAAAAGACTCTGCGTTGTATTTCTAGGCTCTACCGTAATTGGCTTTTCATGGCCACCGTTCTGAAAATGATGACCCTCCCTGGGAAAGACCTACTGGGTTCCTTGTTAGTGCTAGACCCAGGCAAAGGCAAAGTCCACCATTTCTGTGAATATCTTCCAGCAGCAATGGTGACATTTCTGAGAGAGTCCATCTCTAGTTATTTAGGGATTAAGAAGAGAAGCCCGTGCTTACCTGCAAATGCTGTGAGTTGTCAGCCATGCTATCTTCTCGCCTGCGGACTTCTTCTAGTAGCTGAGCATTTTTCTTCTTTTCCAACTGTTGATTGTGCTTGAGGTTGGCCACCTTCTTATTCTGATCTTTCATATGCCTGAGAAAAGTCAGCACAGCTTGGTTAAATTCTACTACTGGAAGATCATATGTTATCACAAATAGACTCAGGAAGTACTAAGCATAGGCTATCTGGATATGGGCTTGGGAAAAAGATGATACTTCCAAATAATCCATTAATTCAACTACAAATATGTATTGAGCATCCACTTAATACCAGGTCCCAGGAAAGCACTGGGGCTGCAATGGCAAATGGGGCAGGTATAATCTTCACCCTCATGGAGCTTAGAGGCCAGTGGGAAAGATGGACAAGTATCTGGGAAAGATGGACAAGTATCAAGGAAACACAAGTTAGGTTTCTTAACGTTGAAGGAAACAAACAGCATGCTGTGACAGACAGTGATGTGCTTGTGTGGACAGGTGGTGGAGTGGAAGGAGATGACTTTAGACGCTGTGGCCAGGGAAAGCCTCCCTAGCAAAGTGAGACTGTGGGTGAGACTAGAAGGAGCTAACCAAGAGAAACACCAGTGGCAGAGCTCTCAAGTAGAGAGAACAATGCATGTAATTCCCAAGACAGGAAAGAAGAAACCGGAAGGCTGCAGTGAGGCTAATCCAGGGAAGGGTAGATGTGGGTGGGAGATGGGACTGCACAGGTAGGCAGGGCCCAGGCACATAGGGCCTCTGGTCCATGATAGGGCATTTATTTTCTTCTAATTGGTTGCTGTTCTAATTATTATCATTATTATTCTTTTGGATCATGTTCTTATTCTGAGATCAAAATCCATTACTTTGATTTTAAAATAACAATTACAAGGCTCCAATCAAATACATTGTCATCACTTAGCTCAAACACAATAACAATTTGGCTAATCATAATGTTAAACAAAGTTCTGGGGCTTGGAGTAAAAATTCTTAATGAATCTACAGGATGTCAAAGTGCAAAATCATAAAGTGATCAAGTGAGTAAAAGACTAAGTATAAAGAACGGGTTCAAGAAAACAACAATGGGAATTATAAGCTTAATGTGTACTATTGCACCAGGAGCGTTTAGCAAAACATTCCACAGATTTAGGCAACCATGTCCACAGCAGCTGTAATAAATCTAATCCAACATATGAGGAGGTAGGAGGGCAGTACGGAGGGCTCAGGAGTATTGACCACAAGAGGAGGGATGAGCAGCAGAATCATTTGGGGTCCCTTCTGATCCCTTTCCCCCATACCCCAGCATTGCCACGTCAACCACTGTTACTGAGCCCTGACTCAGTAAAAAACATAGTGAGAATCACTGATCTTTTGAAAATGTAAACAAGGTAAGAACTAGATGATAAACAGCAAACGTGAAATTGAAGCAAGTAAAATCAAATGAAAACTGCTCTCCACAAGAAACTCTTATTTCTAGTCCCCATAAATTATATACTCCCCTACTCTCTCCCATTCCAAGCAAACAAAGCACAAGAGCATTGTTTAGTTAGTAGAATAATATTATCTGGCACTAACAGTGTACTCCCTGCTAATAAAAATAGTCCAAGGGTGCAGTGGCTCATGCCTGTAGTCCCAGCTACTCAGGAGTCTGAGGCAGGAGGATCACTTGAGCCCAGGAGTTAGAGTCCAGCCTGTGCAACATAGCAAGGCCCCATCTCTAAATAACACACACTCTCACGCGCGCACACACACACACACTATATATATATATATAAAATATTTTCTGCACTTATATATTCTGAACATTTTGGCTTCTTATGAATATTTACACTAACTGAAGCCATGATTTAAATATTATTCGTAGCACTTATTAGGAGGTTATAAAGTATGATAGAATGACCATCTCCTTAGTCTTTGAGTTGCATAATTTTTGTCCAATATTTCTCCATTTTTACCTGATACAGCAAGGTACACACATGAAGCCACCAAGTCAAACTTGCGTGCTAATCCACTTTGAGGAAACTGTCTTTTGGTTAGTATAAAGATGTTAAGAATGAATCTTGCTTTCTAATTGAATGAGGACACAGTATTTCCAAAGCCCATGCAAACCTAGGGCAGTCATATTTTCCAGTTCCTTAGGAAATAAGGCCAGAGCTCAGTAACAGGATATAATGGAGAGGTTAGGATGATTCGTGTGACTGTTTAATTAGAGGGTATTTTTTAAAAGAAATAATTGATTACTTTAGAGTATAGTATTAAATAGAACCAACTGCTAAAAGTGCCTCTGTCCCAAGTATGGGTGACAAATGCAGATTATTATTACAAACATCATTTGCATAGTGAAAGAACTCCCATAAAGTTCTTAGAGCAGTCTGAACACAGTGACCTTACTTTCAGGGACACTGCAACGATTTTTCAATCCCAAAGAATAAAAGCAAATTCTAAACCCACATGTCCCTTAAAGCTTTCCTAAGAATGAGTGGCAGCCAGGTGCCGTGGCTCACGCCTATAATCCCAGCACTTTGGGAGGCCAAGGCAGGTGGATCACGAGGTCAGGAGATTGAGACCATCCTGTCTACCACAGTGAAACCCCTCTCTACTAAAAATATGGAAAAAAAAAATAGCCAGGCGTGGTGGCAGGCACCTGTAGTCCCAGCTACTTGGGAGGCTGAGGCAGGAGAATGGCATGAACGTGGGAAGTGGAGGTTGACTGCACTCCAGCCTGGGTGACAGAGCAAGACTCTATCTCAAAAAAAAAAAAAACAAAAAACAAAAAAAAAAAAAACAAGAATTAGTGGCTAAGAAAAATGGGGAACTGAAGTTTTGACATTATGCTGGAGGCCTATCTCCAGCCACTCCTTTCAACACTCCCTTATTTAAGACACCAGTGACTGAAAAAGGAAAGTCGGGTTTTGAATGGCATTGCTCAGGATTTGGGCCAATTAGAGAGATGCAGAGCAAGGTGATGAGAATGATCATCTTGTATTTGTACATGAAACTGTCAATAGCTACATATAAAGTGTCCACACTCTCCTGAAGTAGTGCCACGGTTTTCAAAGATATTTCTAGCAGTTGAAGCCTTTCTTTCACTTAATGCTTACCTGAAAGTCAAAAGGGAAATGAAGGAATGCTCTCGCACAGGTAGGAAAAAAGCAAGAAGTGGGGTGGAACAGGTGAGCAGAGCCTCACTACCAGAGAACTCCTCTCTCAAGTGTTTCTCAGGGAAGCCCTAAGGCTACCTAAAACACAGGTTAAAATGGCAATTTATGAGGAAGGCAGGCAGAGGAGTCATGAAATTTAAAAATACTAGATCTCTTAGAGAAGAGAAAATTCCCTCACAGATGCTCAGTGAAAAAATGACCACAGTGATTTTTGCTAGCAACAACTTCAGCATTTGTAAGAATAAAATCTGTAAGTGACCTATTAGTCTCCACATCTTCCCCTACCTGCAGAAGTACACCCACACTGAATGAATCAAAGTGCTAAATTCAGTATAGCTTTCAAATATCTCCAAAATCTAGACGGGAAGGGCCCTGGTCATGGAGACTGCCATGCCTTCTTACTATCCTGCCCCAGAAGCAAGTATCACTCTTTGTCAAATACCCAACCACTTGGCAAGGCTCTGCCAGAGACTGACCTGCTCCATTATTTAAAAAAAAAAAAAAAAAAAAAAAAAGGTTTCTTTGGGGTGAATTTTTTCTCCAGAAAAAAAGCAGCATTAAGAATATATGCAAAATGTAAATTTTAAAAAGATAAAAACAATTATGGTAAAAGAAGTATTTGGAAAATATACTGGTAAGGTTTTCAATGTTTAATTTAAATTTACCAGTTTCATAAAGCAAGGGATGTCACTATTCAAAATTCAGTTGCCATCAAGGAATTTGCATTAAATTAAAAATTTCCAACAAGTTCAAGGTCAACAATGACTACCATATTAAGAAAGCATGTCAGAGAGAACAGAATCCCGCCATTTTCACTAGAATCATCTGTCAAATTCTAAGAATAAAGTGCTAACTTGGTAGTGAGAACATGTCAGACTCTGAGACCCCTGGAATTACATAGCTAGGAGTGCAGGACAGGAGATGCATATGTTTGTCCAAGTGCATGCGCATATTTGCAAAACAAGGAGAAAATCGAAACTTATTTTGAAATCTCAATAGAAACAAAAAGATGCCACTTTTTCACCCATCTGCTCTCAAAAACTTTTAAAGATTGGTAATATTCATTGCTGGGAAGAATGCAGGAATCTAGCTCTCTCACATTGGTCAGGAGGAGTGTAATTAACAAAAGGATTTTTGGAAATCAATTTGGCAATTTCCACCAAGCATACCTTCCTTTTGCCTAAGCAAACCCTTCTTCTAGGAAAACAACCTACAAAAGTGTTTGCACATGTGCACATATATATATATTATATATATATACAAACATTTCCATTACAACTGTAAAAGTAAAAATTTGAAAATTGCCTAATCATCCATCAGAAGGAAACTGAAGAAATTAAGTATATTCATAACATAAAATCAGGGTCGCTAAAAAGATTAAGGCAAAATGAAGTATGGACATGGAAAAGCCTTCAGGATATATTATTACTCAAAAAGGAAAGCAGGTAGCAGAAATAGAAATAATACATATAGTTTGATCTTATTTATGTTAAAATAGGAATGCCTATTTGGATGTATATAGACACACATGCATATAAATGGAAACTCCTGGAAACTCCACGCCAGTCTATAAAAACAGTGGTCATGACTGAAGAAGGGAATGGGTTTGGGAGGAAATGGGATCTTCAATTTATACTGTATGGGGGTGTGTGTGTGTGCATGTGTGTGTGTGTGTAAATAGGGTATAAATACGTACATGAAGATGCACAAATATTAAGTGTACACGTCAAAGGTTTTTGACCAATCAAAATATAGAGCATTGCCATCACCCTGCCTCATGGCCCTTCCCTCTTCCCAGAAGTGATCACTATTCTAATCTTTATTTATACGGATTTCTTTTGTTTGCTCTTAAACTTTATATATATGGAATCATATGGTACATAATCTTTTGTATCTGACTTCTTTTGCTTAGCATAAAGGTTTGAGATTTATTATTCATATTGTTGTTTGTATTATAGTTCATTGCTTATTGCTGAGTACTATTCCATTGTATGAATACATTATAGTTTGATTAGCTATTTCCTTGTTAATGGATATTTGGGCTGTTTAATTTTCTTTTACTGTTAAGAATAAAGTTGCGGGCCGGGCGCGGTGGCTCAAGCCTGTAATCCCAGCACTTTGGGAGGCCGAGGCGGGCGGATCACAAGGTCAGGAGATCGAGACCACAGTGAAACCCCGTCTCTACTAAAAATACAAAAAATTAGCCGGGCGCGGTGGCGGGCGCCTGCAGTCCTAGCTACTCAGGAGGCTGAGGCAGGAGAATGGCGTGAACCCAGGAGGCGGAGCTTGCAGTGAGCCGAGATTGCGCCACTGCACTCCAGCCTGGGCAACAGCGTGAGACCCCGTCTCAAAAAAAAAAAAAAAAAAAAAAAAAGAATAAAGTTGCAATGAACATTCTTATACCAGTCTTTTTGTGGATATATGCATTCATTCCTGTTGGACAAATAAGTAGATGTATGTTTAACTGCAAGTATAAAATGGTGCAATCCCATGAAAGACTATTTCTCGGCCATATGAATCTTCTAGGGACAGCAGTGGCTAATAGCACAAACCTTGGAAGAAGACTGCCTGGAATCCCATCAGTAGTCTGCCATTTCTAGCTGTGTGGCCATGGGCAAGCTTCTTAATCTTTGTGCCTTGGGTTCCTCACATATAAAAATGAAAACAATAACTGTATCTAACTCATAGGGTGATTGTGAGGGGTTGATGAGTTAGTACTGGTAAAATGCTTAGAACAGACTGCATCATGTTCACTCTGTTTCACTCTTAGCTTACAGTAAGAAGAATGTAATCATGTCTTGTGCAATATTGTGCACACATATTTAGTGCCTTGTTACCCATTTCAGAACAGCAAGTATTCCAAATACCTCAAACAATGGACTTTGGAATGCATTATTGAATGCTTTATGTCACACATTTAGCTCCCACTTACACTTTCCTTAATAATGAGATGAGTTACATTCCTAGCAGGTTATCCTAATGGAAGCATTGCAGGAAGCTCATGACAGCCATAGGTAAGTAAGCTGGGCTCCTGAAATGACTGCTCAAGTAGATGGGCCACACACATACAATGGAAGCTGACAATGCACATTGCAAGCAGAATTTCCGATAATAGAAGTTTTTACTTGTAACCACTGAGATGATTCCTTTTTTTTTTTTGAAGCTTGTAAATACCATTCAGTACTCCAGCAAAGTTATACATTTTAGAAAGCTTTCATAAATATTCTAAGGATTTGTTTTTACAGCAAGCATAAATGTGCTAAATGTCATGAGCATGATATCCTTTCCAGGAAGAGAAAGGATCTGGCCAGCTGTGGCAACTTGAACCTAACTCTCCTCCCAGCAAGAGCCAAAAGCTAGAGCAAGGTCTGAAGACTTAGCTCCAGGAAAAGCCAGAGCTCATGGACTTTTGCACCTTGTGGCAGCTTCTCAAGAACAGCCCAGCTTTTTGGCTACTAGTTTTGATCATGGTCAACTGCGTAAGTCCTTGTCAAAGCCATGCAGCAGGATGCCCAAGCCCACATCCCCACATTTGCTGTCTTGGCTTCCCTCCTTGCTTTATTCTTCCTCCTCTCCCTACTGATGCTCCTTGCTCCCCGGAGGTGAGTACCATCATGCATTGTGTCTTCCACCTCCTCTGTGGTGCTTGGGGCTACACAAGGGCCCAGAGACAAAGCCACCCTCAGTTAAATCTGACAATGCCAACATACTTAAAAAAAAGACATCTGTCATTTACCAGACCAGCAGGACACACCCAGAACCTGGTAACATAGCATAAGATAGCTAAAAGAAAGGTGTCAGAGGCAGTGTTCAGATTTGAAAATTTGAGAAGAAGAACTGCTTGCAGGCAAAGACAATTTTGGCTTCCGTCTTGTAGCATCAGGCCCCACTAGCAAAACCCTCCTTGGGGAAGATGTTCCTATTCCTTGCTAAGCCTGAAAAAATGATTGAATCATATGTCACCAAGGGGGCCAAGAGGCAGTGCAGTAAGATGCCCAAGATCAAGGACTTTGTTGCCAGGTCAGCCACATTCTTATTGCAGCGGCATCCCTTACCAAGTCTGTAACCCTGGTCAAGTTATCTCATTAGGGGATGGGGATGTTAAATGATTTAATAAACCTAAGGCTCTTAAAATAGTTCCTGGCACACAGTGAGTGCTTTATAAATAACAGTGTCACAGGATCCTTAGGGTGTTGCTCTACCAGCTGGAAACCTCTGTGGCCAGCAGCACCCCTGCTTGGGTTTTGCTTGAGCCCACAAGCAAAGTGGGTTCGTTCAACCCACTCGACTCAGCAGGCTGCGCTCAGCTCACACTACCATCTCAGATCCCATGCCTGCCAAGGGCAAGCCAGACATGGAGTGATGAGGGGTGTGTCAGCAAGCATGGAGTCTGGCTACTGCACACAGCCAGGTACACCAGCTGTGGCAGGGGGCGCAGCTCCAGGCGCCTGCTCCGTGTAAGGCTGCAGCTGGACCAGGTGTACCACAAGTGACTTCCCTTGCAGGCACCAGGGATCGTGGTGGTACCCGGAAGCTTGGAGACACCAGGAACCGCAGAGCCTCAGAGAGGGTGTCACAGCCCTGGCTCTGGGAGACCCTAGGTCTGGGCTTTCCAAAGAGCCGCAGCTCTTCTCTCCTCACCACCTACGATATGGTGAGTTGGGGGTGTGTTTCAGTCCTGTTTCTGTTACAGCTTTTTCTGTCCCAGCATTCAGTGGGTCCTAAGTTCTTGTCCCACTTCCAGGAAGAATGAAGAACATGGACAACTGGAGGGTGAGCAAGGTGTCACTGAGTGACAGAACAGCTCCCAGGAGACCCGAAATGGGTAGCTCCTTTCTGCAGGCAGGTCATCCCAATGAGTGTTCAGCTCTCAGCAAAGAGGAAACTCATGGTGGGTAGCTCCTATCCACAGGCAGGTTGTCCTGAAAAGTCGAGGAGACCCGAAGCAGGTAGTTCCTTCCTGCAGCTGGTAGTCCCAACATCTGTGTGAGTCTGGGTGAGTCCAGGGTTTTTATGGGCTCAGAAGGGAGAAAGTGCATGCTGATTGTTCCATGGGTGGCCATGCGCAGGCCCAGAAAAGGCATCAGAAGTTCTCACTCTGGGCTTCAGACTCCACCCAGAACAGGCAGCCCAGTCCCCAGGCTTCAGTCTGTCCCTGGCTTGAAGGTGGGGCTTCACCAGGGATCTGTCCCTTTCTGCCCAGAAACCTGTCTGCCTCCCGCTGCCATCAACATGCCATCCACAGTGCCCAGGATATTCATGTGGAGGGGTGCCTGCAGGCCCATGCCAAGCCGTCCTCAGCACCCCTGGCCTCCCACTTGTGCTTGTCGGCACCCAAAGTCCAGAGGGGGCCGAGGTAACAGAAAACTGGAGTGTCAGTGCTGCCTTGAGCATGCACACACCTGGCCAGGTTGCAGCAGCGCCCAGACTTGGCCACAACTTTGCTCCACACAGAAGCAGGCGTGGGAAGAGGTGGGAAGAGGACAGGGAGCAGAAACAGGCACTTCTGAGCCTGTGGGCACTGGGGGCTTTCTGGCCCCTGAGAGTGCAGGGATGCATGGGTCCAGAGCCACAGCAGGTCAGCTGTAGCCAGTGTAGGGCTCCTGCTCTGCTAGCTCAGTAGGGGGCAGGGCTCCGGCCTGTTCTTGGATCCCGCTGGACCCACAGAGCATGCAACCCCAGCTGTGCCTCCCCACTGCAGCCAGTATCTTTGCAGCAGCCACTCCAGATGGGCCACTGCAGCCATCAAGAGCCTGATCCCCTTGCCCCAACCCTCTTCTAGAGCACTTATCTACTCCCCACTACACTTACCATTTACTTTCCCACCCAAGCCAAGAAAACCTTGGGAGCAATCTTAGCAGGTGACACAGCAGAAGGTCACAATTAGCAAAAGAAGGGTTTATTTTCCTTCACTCCGGTGGAGGTCCTGAAGGGCTGATTCCTTCAAACATTCTCCCGTATTCTGGCCCTGAAACCTCCCCCAAATATGGATGCAACACCACCTGAAATGTAAACGGAACCCAGTGCCTGAAAGCCAATGCTAAGAAATGATCGAGGCTATTCAGGAAGACCCCAGAGATAAAGGGCAGAGAGACCCTGGGTGACTGCAGATGCCCTCCTACCCCTCCTGATGGACTTGGTAGGATTGGCTTGAGCCCATAAGAAACTCCAAGGGGAAAGGAAAGGCAACTTTCTCACCCTCTGCAGAACTCAGTGTTGAACCCACAGGCATCTAATAATAAGATGCTCTTCCTTTCGAGCAGACCACACACAGACGTCAGGGCCACATGATTAACTAATGAGCCTGGCTCTGATTTACTATTTACCAAATAAATTTCTTATCACTTGGCCTCCCATCTAGGTCTGGTGAGCCAGAGAGCACAGGGTGGTCATGTAGGTCTGAGGATAGTGGCCCTGGAATGGTTATTTTTCAAATTGTTAAGCATTAAATATGTTGTCACAGTCTACATCCCTCTCACTGTAGACTGGACTGTATGCTCAGGATTCCTGGCCCACATGGTCAAAGCTGGTGGCAGATGCACTTTCAGGAGAGTCCAAAGCAGGGTTCCTCTGCCATCTGTGCCCGCATGAAAATATTCCCTGCTTCAGTATGTTGTGGCTCCACATATCCACCTGGTGCCTCAAAGCCCCGCCCAGAGCCAATAGCACAGGAGTGCAAACAGGGAAACATTGCCCCTGCTTCCATGAGAGCTGAAGCCACCATCACATTTTGCCTGGACCACGGGTCTCTTCTCTCCTCCCTGGTCTCCCTGCTTCCACTCTTGCTTCTCTTTTCATCCATTCTCCATCCAACAACAAGACTGGGTGTTTCAAAGTAAGTCAGATCATGCACTGGTTGGCATACAATCTTCCAATGGCTTCCCTTTCCCAAAGAATAAAATTGCACACCTGTGAACTTTGCTTATCAGTCTCATCCCACACCATTCTCACTGTTAGCCCCAGAATCAGGAATTCAGTTTCCTTTCAGTTGCAATAACACAGCAGCTCCTTCCCACCGGGAAGTATAGGCACAGGCTATTCTCCCTGTCTGGGATTCCTCTCCACAGCCACCACTCCTCCCACAACTGACTTTTACCCTTTAAGTCTCAGCTGAAGTAATGCCTCCTCAGAAGGCCCTTTTCTGGGCATCAAATGCAAGGACGCCGCTCCTATCACTGAGAATCTCTGACAGCACCCCACACACTGGTTTCACAGCATTCAGCCAATTTGTAATCATATATTTATTTGCATTTTGAATTCCTTATGGACTATTCCACCACCAGACAAGCAGGAGTCCATCTCCAGGACATTCACTAGAGTGAAGGAATGAGTCCCACCCATGTCCTCTCTGGCCCAAGCTACCGCCATCTCCAAGTTGGACGAGGATGCTGGCTCCAATTGTCCACCCAATCCACTCTCTGCTGGGCAGCAGAAAGTATACAAAGGTTTATATCTTCCTCCTTTGAAAAACTTTTCATTGGTTCTCCACTGCCTGTAAAAACATCCATGTGTTGGCCGGGCATGGTGGCTAATGCCTGTAATCCTAGCACTTTGGGAGGCCGACGAGGGTGGGGGCGTGGATCACCTAAGGTCGGGAGTTCGAGACCAGCTGGCCAACATGGCGAAACCCTGTCTCTATTCAAAATACAAAAATTAGCCAGGTGGGGTGGCAGGCGCCTATAATCCCAGCTACTCGGGAGGCTGAGGCAGGAGAATCACTTGAACCTGGTGGGGCAGAGGTTGCAGTGAGCCAAGATCATGCCACTTCACTCTAGTCTGAGTGAAAGAACAAAACTTTGTCTCAAAAAAAAAAAAAAAAAAAAATCCATGTGTCTTCACACTGACTTGTACCAGATCTAACTCCTACTGTGCGAGTCTTATCTCACCCTACTCCCCCAAGCCACACTGGCCTTCCATTTGCACCCTGACATGCCAAGGCCTACTGTCCTCCACGGCTCTGAACAAGCAGTTTCCTCTTCTAGAAACTGTTTACCTCACCCCTACCCCGCCCCTTCCTTCATCACTGATAACTCATATTTATTTTTTCACCCCAGTATAAACGTGATGTCCTCTGGAAGCTGTCTTGGCCTATCAAGAAACTTAGGTCCTCCTGTTACTAACTCCCAAATCACACCATGCCTGCCTTGCCATGAACTCACCACACTTCTGCTCCTTTCCTGTCTTCCTTGTTCTGCTATAGGCACCCTCTGTACAGTGATCACACCAATCTTCTTGTCTTCTCTACACAGGGTCTAGCACAATGCCTAGTCCATTGTCACCCACAGATTTCTGCTGGTGACAATTTAATTTAATTTTATTTATTTCTGGAACTGACCCTCACTTTGGTCAATGGATGAAACAAGTCCCCCTATTTTGCCACATGCTTTATGTGAATTCTTAAAATTATTTAGGAATGTGCATGTAAGGATTTGCATAAATTAAGTTTGCTCTCTTACATCTGTTTTCAGAAAGGCATTTTCTATTAAAAAAATTCAATTTCATAAAGCGATTGTCAGTTCCTTATCAATGAAATGATACCCAGTCAAAAAAAAAAAAAAAAAAAAGGCACAAAAAATCTGGACTGATTCTTCACATTGACTTCTACCAGATCTAACTCCTACCATCCAAGTCTTATCTCATCCTCCTCCCCCAAGCCACACTGGCCTTCCATTTTTGCACCCTGACATGCCAAGTCCTACTGTCCTCAGGGCGGTAGGTGATGATGAATACTGAGTATTATTAGCTGGTGGTAACAATGACAACCTAGAGTTCTCATCCCTAGAAAGATAATTTTCAAAATTAAACTGGAAATCTAAGAGGCTGAGGTCAAAAAAGAAAAAAAAGCCTGAGTAACTCTTTCTGAATTTAATTTGTATTCAACAGATGATTTTTAAAATCTACATAGTTCACAGCAGACTGATGGTTTATTCTCATTTATGCCACTGAGAAAGCCTTTCCAAAGTCTGGAATAGTGGTCAGCAATCTTTTTCTGTAAGTGGCCAGAGAGTAAATATCTTAGACTTCACAGGTCATATGGCCTCTGTCAAAACTACTCACCTTTGCCTCTACTTTCTCATGCAGTGCAAAAATAGCCACAGAAAATATATACACTAATATATACACTAACCATATATACACTAATATATACACTGTGTTGCAATAAAACTTTATTTGCAAGAACAAGTAGCAGGGTCAGATTTGGCCTGTTGGCCAGAATTTGCTGAACACTGGTCTAGAACATGAGACAATAATCATCATAGCAGCAAATGCTCATATTACTTACTCCGTGATATCACATGATGTGCTCTAGGCATTTTACATATATTAACTTACTTAATTCTTGCAAAGGCCTTACTAGGTAGGTCTTATTTGTTTGTTCCTTTTACAGATGAGGGAATTGTCAAAAGTTACAGAGCTAGTGAATATCAGAGCCAGGAGTCTCAATCATTCTGACTTCAGAGACTATCTCCAACTCTTAACCTGTGTGCTATGGCAACCAACTTTGCAGAATGTTGCAGAGTTCCTTCCTACCACTGTCCCACTTTCCCTTCCCCAAAGCAACCCTACAAAGCTCTATGGAGCACAAATGGGAACTCTCAGGATACTGCGTCTGTTCTATAGTTCAGCTACTTCAAGACACACCACTCCAAACTTCATAGGATGTCCCTGGCCAGTAGCTTGGTTGACTATTAGAGAACAAGATACAGATGAAGTCATAATTTGGGAACATTAGCTTTCCACCAGAAGGGCTTCAGGATGGAAGGTGAGAGCTCAGCAACTTAAATGCCACGGGGCAGCAACAGTTACTGAAATGAGGACTCAGCTATGAAGCAGAACACAAAACCAACAAGGGAACCCTGCAATTTCCCTGTTAATTTCCATTCTCTGAACCCATTAATCTCAAAGTGATCACCTTTTGAAAAAATTACAAGGTTTTATGGATGGATAAAGCCCTACAAGCAGAAATTTGTATTGTATTTCACATTCTGGAACATAAGTGTATCATAATGAGTCTGATTCTTCTTCCTGTACAAACAGATTAAATCTGAGACAAAGAGTTTGGAGATAACAAAATAAGAGAAGATAAAAACAGAAGCTCAAAAAAACATTCCCTTTCTGTAAGAGAAGGACAAAAGGGCAAGGACAATACAGATACCAGGTAACGGATCTGAGGACAGAGCTTCAGGACCAAAGGGGCAGACCCAAGACAGGGCAAGACATAAGATGAAAACTCCTGCCCTCTTCCCACCTCATATCTCCTCTTTGCACATCATTTACCTCTTTTCAAATTAAAAAATGGAATCTGAACACTTTAAAAACAAAACATTCATTTAATTACCACAATTCCATGGAGTACTGTATCATTCTAAAAGCCTACGACTCCACTGTTAGACACAGGCACATTAGGGCCAATTTGGTAGGGTGTCAGCTGTATTTACAGTTTGGAGCAATATAAAAACATATGGAAACTGTGAAAATTGACCCCCTGGGGGCTAACACTGGAGGAAACCAACATTCCACAGTCTGGCCAGAGGTTGAGGGCGATTTGCCCAGACAATATACAGCCAAGGCAGCCTATGAGCACAAGGGGCACTTCGTGTATGCAAGACCTATTTTTATTGCATCCAATCTGAAGTTGGGCTGCAGTGGTCCAGACATAAAATAAAATGGAGGTATAAGAAGATAAAATCTTATATGATGATTTTCCAAATTAGAGTATGGAAGTAATGTGTTGGAGTTTATATTATTTGCTATCAGAAATCCATTTTAAAACATTGTTAAATAATGAAAGCATCCCCCATTTTGAAATGTTGAATTATGTATCAGATCCTGTGCTAAACACTGTAAAACTAAAATCTCAGTTAAATGAAACAACATCCTTACATGGAGGGTACTTTATCCCCATTTTATAGATGAAGAAGCAGAGGCTTAGAGAGGTTATATAATATGCCCAATATCATATAGTTAAAAAGTTAGGGATGCAGAATTTGAACCATTGTTTTGATGATGTCAAAGATCATGGCATCTATTATGCTATACAAAAATAATAAAATACTGTTGTACATTATTGAGGCCTTTGCCACAAAAGAGAATGGAACATACTAACTAGGCCTAGATATTCCCTTTTGGAAGTTACAATCTCTTTTTTTTTTCTATGAGGTAGGCAAAGCACCAGCTGTAATAAAGCAAGTTATACACTCTTTAGGATCTGAGGTGTGGCTTATTGGACCAACCCAAAAATAATTTAGACCAGCACTGAATTAGATTTCTATTGGTGCATAACAAATTCCTACAAACTTAGCAGCCTAAAACAACATTTATTTATTATCTCACAGCCTCTGTGGGTCAGAAGTCCAGGCACAGCTTAGCTGGTTCCTCTGTTCATGGTCTTACCAGGCTGAAATCAGGGTGTCAGCCAGACTGCAGTTCTCATCTGCAGGCTTAACTGGGGAATAATGTGCTTCCGAGCTCATTCAGGTTGTTGGCAGGATTCCTTTCCTTGCAGCTCTGTGCCTGAGGTTCCCAGCTTTTAACTGGCTATTAGCTAGAAACTGGAGGCTTCTCTCAGGTCTGAAAGGCCACCCAAAGTTCCTTGCCATGTGGCCTTCTACCTAAGCAGTTCAAAACATGCCTGTTTGATTCTTTGAGGCTAGCAGGAGAATCTCTCTCCAGTCTGCTGAGAGGAAGTCTCATATAACATAACATAATCATGGCAATGGTACTCCATCACCTTTGCCATATGATATACCCTATTCACGGGAATGACATCCATAGCCTTTGCCATATTCTATCAGCTAGATGCAAGTCACAAGACCTGCCCACACTCAAGTAGAGGAAATCATACAAGGGTGTGAAAACCAGGGGGTGGAGATCATCATGGGACCATGTCAGAATCCTGTCTCTCATATGCAATATCCAATAGACCTTTCTGCAATTATGGAAATCTTCTACTTCTACGCTATCCAGTAGACTACCCATGAGCCACATGTGGCTACTGGACACTTAAAATGCAGCCCATGCAACTGTAAAAGTGATTTTTAAATATTATTTAATTTTAACTAATTTAAATTTAAGTAGTCTCATGTGGCTAATGGCTACCCTATTGGACAGCACAGATTTGAACATTAACCAATGCCCATATTATATGTTAGTTATTTTTTAAAACTTCTTAAACCTTTGTTTTATTTTTGTGTTTGTGTTCTTCCTTCTAAATGTTTCATAATCTTTTTACTGACCATTTCAAACAGTTCTTAGGGACTATTCACATTAGTATCTACCTAACAGACTTCATTTTTCCATTGTCCCAAACTTCTTCCAAACTATTTTCATTAATGCAACTTAAGGCATCTGGAAGGCTTAACTTATGGTCAATGAGGGGTTATGGTAATTTATGCATCCTTACACTTTCCCAAGTATTTATCCCCATGACAACACACTACAAAAATAAATGGCTGATCTTTCCACTCTTCTTCTCGTAACTCAAACCTTTTCTCTTAGTCTAATGTGAATGAGTAAAACAGAATTGGTGGTGGGTGGTAGATGAAGCAAAAATCAATGAAGGATAAGAAAGTGGCAGAATTATCGGCAAAGAGGGCGTAAACCACTTCCCCATGATTAAATGAGAAGACAGAACAAACCACTTCCCCACACAATTGCCTCGACACAACCACTTCCACAATCCACTGCTAAAATGCCACCTGTTTCAGTTTCACTTGATGACATATTTTTCCTAACCCGGTGGTTTCCAAATAGCATTCTACCAGTACTAGCTCTAGGGTATGTTAATAACATTACCAAAAATAAAAACAAAACCAAAAAACAACGGGCTAGGGTCAAATAAGTCTTGAGAGCCCATGTGCAGATTCCTGACCCCTGGAACATAGGCCTTCCCTCTTCTTGACCAAGCCTATTTCCTCAATGTACATAATCCTCCACACTACAGTCATTATAGGATCTTTATCTAGTGGGATTCATGAAAATCCTGGGAACCCACAGTTTTTCATGCCCTTTCTAGTTTCCACCTGGATAGCAATGTTTCTAGAGCTCCCAGGGGCAGGGGGGCCAAACATTTAGGAATGTTACCCCATCTAAAATCCACAGAGCAGCCACTAGGATCTCCAATTCAGGTGCATAAGCACATATGCCATAGAATGTAGCATTTGATCAGCATCTCTTTGGACTAGGCAATGCTCATGTTGTATACACACCTCATTTAATCCTCATGACAATCTTATGACATAGATATTGCATAGACCAGAAAAATGAGGAAGAGCAGGAAAGCAACGTGCTTAGAGGGCTCATCCAGCTAGAGGGAGGCAGTGCTGGGGCTTCACGCCAATCTATTAGACTCCAAAATTCATGTCATTTTCCTAACTGAATACCTCTGATTTACCATACTTGCTAATTCCCTTTTATCAGAGTTAACCAGGATAATCCTACTACTAAAAAGAAAAAACTCATTGTGCAGCTGTAAGACTGTTTATCGAAAGCTACATGACTCCCACCCACCATGGGCTGTTCCAAGTGCTTTCTCTCCTTCTCACCACAGAAAACTCAGTAAATACCCATTTTTTTCACATCAGAGGATAAACACACACACACAATCACACGCATACATATATATTTATATTTATTTCACACACACATATCCTTAAACAGTGCTTGTGAGGGCATCTCTCTTTTACACGTAGGCTTTGTCTTCTGTATAACACAGACATTGCAAAGACTAAAAACTATCTGATACTCCTTGAAAACAGACAGGAGTAAGCTTACTCTAATATTCTTCATACAGCATCTAAGGAAATTGTTTATCAGTGAATAGCTGAGGTTTGAGAAATAACTAAAGTTTTTGAAAATTCCTATGGGATAATGTATGGATAACTATTAAACATAGCTGTAGCATAATTTAGAAATGAGAAATGATTTAAAGTCATATTGTATAGACGGATTTCTCTATACTACTAGGTAGTAAGTCAAATTTTTTAAGAAAAACACCAATACTAATTAGATGAATATGAAAAATATTTCATTAAGATTCAAACTAAAGCAGAAAAAAAGGAATTGATTTTCAAAAAGTAGGTGTTTTGTTGATAGTAGGGTCTCAACCTCATATTTCTTAGCCCATGCAGTGATTCTGATTACTATTAGGCCCTATTTCTGGTATAAATCCTAAATTATTTCTTGTTGTACCTTATAAAATCAGAATTCTTCCTTCAAAGAAGAAATTTACAAGAAAAACTTGCCCCTTTCCCACTGAAGAAACTGAAAACCCCTATAAAATCAACATCTTCAAAGCCCAACCCATGAAGAAAGCAATATTTTGCCGGGCGCGGTGGCTTAAGCCTGTAATCCCAGCACTTTGGGAGGCCGAGGCGGGCGGATCACAAGGTCAGGAGATCGAGACCACAGTGAAACCCCGTCTCTACTAAAAATACAAAAAATTAGCCGGGCGCGGTGGCGGGCGCCTGTAGTCCTAGCTACTCAGGAGGCTGAGGCAGGAGAATGGCGTGAACCGAGGAGGCGGAGCTTGCAGTGAGCCGAGATCGCGCCACTGCACTCCAGCCTGGGCAACAGCGTGAGACTCCGTCTCAAAAAAAAAAAAAAAAAAAAAAAAAAAAAAAAGAAAGCAATATTTTATCTGTTATGGTTTAAATGTGTCCCCCAAAGTTCATGAGTTGGAAACTTGATCCCCTATGCAGCAATGCTGAAAGGTGGGGGCCAAATGGGAGGTGTTTGGGTCATGGGGGCACCGTCCTTATGAATGGATTAATGCTGTTGTCCTGGGAGTGGGTTCCTTATGAAAGGACAAGTTCAGCCCTCTCTCACTGTCTCTGTTGTACTCTCTTGCCCTGTCTTGCCTTTCTGCCTTTCACCATGGGCTGAAGCAGCAAGAAGGCCCTCACCAGATGCCAGCTTCCTGATCTTGGACTTTTCATCCTACAGAACTGTGAGAAGTAAACTTCCGTTCAGTATAAATTACCCAGTCTGTGGTATATATAGCACCACAAAACAGACACTATTCAAAAATAGACTGTCAAATTCTTAATAACTTTTTGTTTCATAGTGAACTCAAATCTGCTTTTCTTATATTTTTAATTATTTGATTTTCTATTTTTTTCTTTTTTAACATAGCATTTTAATATGAATCTTCTAGAAAATCAGCATATTGGTTTACATTCCAAATGCAGAAGTCAAATGACAAGGAACAGTAGTTTCCCTGGCTGTTGGTGTTTATTTTCTATGTTGCTGCTTGAAGGAAACTAATTAAAAGAAAACTCCCGGCAACACCTGAAAACATGATGATTCAGAAAAAGAATCATAGTTTTCTCACCGAACAAATTGTTGGAGTAGAATATTTATGATATAGATTTAGAAATCTCTATGAACTGAAGGCATTTCCTGGGCAATTAATCAAGGGGAACTTTTACATAAAAACACATCTCGATTGAGCTATTTGCGTAACAGCCCACAGGCTGCAATGACTAATTATAAGTCTCAGACCTGTGCAGTTTGCTGAAATGCTTTTCTTCAGGCCATTAAAAACACCATGACAACGTACAAATTCAGCAAGAATAAACTAACAATGGGAAGTCACAATTACAGAAAGGAATTATTCAAAGTATGTGACCTTTGCACAAAAATGATACACGTTTATTTGATACTACAGACTCTCCTCTATTTCCCGCCTTTGATAGGTCTGTGTAATTCTCACTAACAATAATGAGAGATATGTGCTAAAAATGAATAGCTGCTAACTCCAGCCATCTGTGCATTCCTGGTACAAATAAAATTGAATGTCATCACTACCCTATTGGATTTCTCAGTAATGCTCTTTGCTGATAAGAACTTTAAAAAAATACCAGTGGCTTTTTTTCTTTTTCTAACTCATAAAAAACATGCCCATTCCCTTTGCTACATAAAGGGGTCTATTCTACTCTGAATCCAGGCAGCCACTGAGAGGTGAGGGTGAGATAAATCCTTGCTTATCAAGATAACTGTTTCCCCACTCAGTATAAATGGAGACAAAGTATACCCAGACTCGAATGATTAAAATGGCCAAATTCTTAGCAGGTTAACTCATTACTTTTCATCCTTCTCTTGCCAGCCCTGAAAGCTAAGTAGCTGTCTTAACAGCCTGCAGCAATCACTTCCAAACAACTCTCCTGCCCTACAGGAGAAATGTAAAGGTAAAATGGACTTAATTCATTTTTCCTTTATGAATTACTGGCTGTCAAAAATTGAGAAAGGTCCCAAGCTTTAATGGATACTTTTGGAAAGAGAGATCATGTGCTATAGAACCCAAGATGGTATGCTGGAGAGCCAGAAAAGCTGGAAGACTGGAAAGTCGCTGGTCAGGAATTTTATACACACACACACACACACACACACACACACACACACACACATCCTCACCATTGTATACACATGAAGAGAGAAGCCAGTATGACCATCTCCAGTCCCAGCCAAGTGTCTCTGCAGTGACAACTGAGGAACACATCGCATCACAGGGCCACACAGTTCTACCTTCATTTCCCTAAGCAGCCAGTTGACCAGCAGTAAGCCAACCTTTGCAAGGGCACCTCCACACATCCTTCTCAGGGTTGAGTGTTAAATCCTCCTTCCAAAAACCCAAGGATCTAATAATCAGGTGAATCGCTTCTTCCTCTAGAGCCACACAGAAGGCTGTGTGGGATCTTCTCTTAGGTTTGATCATTAGATCTAGTTTTATATGACATACGATGACAGAACTGCTAAGAATATTTATTAGCTTGGCTAACAACTAAAGAAAAAAATGGTAATCACAGCTCTCTGGAGAGGCTTTTTAAATTTCATTTTATGGCACTATAAAATGAGGCCATACCCTGAGCATTTAAATGGGTAAATTATTTGGTTGGAAGTAGCTCAAATTTTGAAGTTCAGTCACACTGGTAGACATAAAAACTAAGTGAATATTCAAGGTAAGAGTCCATTTCAAAGGTAGCTAAGACATTACCAAAAGAGAGGAAACATTTATTTCATATAAATGGCCGCATGTGTGTTGCAGGAGCATATATGTTTGGGGTCAAGGTTATGCTTTATTTTAAAGTTTTGACAAACTGTCCCTAGCAGTACCTCATTGAACCATCAAAAAAGCAGTGCCAATATAAAGCTGTCAACTAGTAATTTATTCATAAACAACATATCTAATTATAATAGTACAAATCACAAATCATAATTTTACTTACTTTCTCTAAGAGCAAAATTTTTAAAACTATTCCCATTATGACTTATTAAAAAGATTAAATATGTATTGAACAGGATTTTAAAAGGACATATCAAATACTAACAATGACTAATTAGCAATATTACTAATTATTATAGTAATACGGGTAATAAAATTACTAATATACAAGAAAAACCAAGAGTCATATATTTAATAAGGGTCTTAGTATCTAGAATATATAAATACCACAACTCAACAATAAAAAGACAAATAACCTAATTAAACATGGGCACAGAATCTGAATAGGCATTTCTCCAAATAAGATATACAAATGGCCAATCAGACCATGAAAAGATCTTCAATCTCACTAGTCATTAGAAAAATGTAAATCAAAACCACAATGAGATACCACTTTACACCCGATAGGATTGTTATAGTCAAAAAGAAAAATAAGAAGTAGTGCTGGTGAGAATGTGGAGAATTTAGAACAATTATTTATTGCTAGTGGGAATGTAAAATGGCACAGTCACTTTGGAAAACAATTTGGCAGTTCCTCAACAAGCTAAACATAGTTACCATGGGACACAGCAATTCCACTTGCAGATATACAGCCACGAGAAGTGAAAACATATATTCAAGCAACAACTTGCGCATGAATGTCCATAGCAATATTTTTCATATCAGCTAAAAACTGGAAACAACCTAAAAGTCAATCAACTGACGAATAGATAAACAAAATGTGGTATACCCACATAATGGAATATTATCAGTAAAAAGGAATGAGATAGTGATACATGCTATAATGTGGATGAAACTCAAATACATTATGTAAAGTAAAAGAAGCCAGTCACACAAAAACACATAATATATAATCCCAATTAAACAAAAGGTCTCAAATACTCGAATACTGAGAAAATATTATAGATTAGTGGTTACCAGGGGCTGGGGAAAAGAGGGAATAAATGAGGGAGCAGAGAGTGACTGCTAATGGGTATGGGGTTTATTTCTGGGGTGATTAAATTTTAATTCTAGAATTAGAGGGTGGTGATGGTTGCACAACCTTGTGAATATACTAACAATCCCTTAATTATACACTTTAAAAGGGTGAATTTTATGGTATGTGAATATATCTTAATTAAAAAATTACAAATGCTAGTAATAAAAAATTAAATGGTACAAAAAGGTTTATAAAAAGAAAACTTATATTGCCCCTCCATCTTCCCCAATAAACCACTCTCACAGTTAAGGGTTTTCTGTCAATCTTTCTAGAAATTTTTTAGGCATAATGCAAGCATAGACACATCTCCTTTAAAAATACAGTGGACAATACTATACATTTTATAATATGTCTTGGACATCTTTCCATGTCAGTAACATATAGATTGGGCATAAAGAAGGGGGCTGGAGAGAGACAATGGAGCTGAAAGAAGGAATGCCAGACAGGAACTGAAATCACTCTCTGAGTGGTGGAGGTGCAAGGATCTGTACCTTCCTCAAATTTTCAAATGTCTGTTGAACAATCCTGGATATCCTACATACATCTCAATATATTAAAATTAAAATCTCAACTGTTGCCTCCTCATAATCAAAATCACCCTCATTTTCTGTACTCTTTATCTTCATCAAAACCACCCAAGATTGGGAGTCAAAGAGGAGTGAGTCTTCCATATTCCCAGCACATCACACACAATAGATCACTGTGCTCTACCATTTTAATTTAAAATATCTACCAAAATAGTTATCTCCCCTTAATTCTTATTGATACTAGCTCAGCTCATACCTTTGCTTTCATTGTCCAGACACTGAAATAGCTCCCATTTGGCTTCCCTGATGCCAATGTACCTATCATTCCATCCATCCTTCCATCCATCCATCCATCTAGTCATCCAACAAATATTTATGAAACATGAGCCATGGGTCAGGCATTGAGAACACAAAAACAAAGAGGTTATCATCTTTATCATTAGACCATTCAAAGTTTAGTGAAAGGGAGAAACATGGAGTTGGTAAATGATAACAAAATGCTTTTTATTTGTGATTTTCTTAAAATTTTACTTTAAGTTCTGGGATACACATGCAGAACGTGCAGGTTTGTTACATAGGTACACATGTGCCGTGGTGGTTTCCTGAACCTATCAACCCATCATCTAGGTTTTAAGCCCAACGTACATTAGATATTTGTCCTAATGCTCTCCTTTTCCTTGCCCCCAACCTCCCAACAGGCCACGGTGTGTGATGTTCCCCTCCCTGTGCCCATGTGTTCTCAGTGTTCAATTCCCACTTATGAGTGAGAATACGTGGTGTTTGGTTTTCTGTTCCTGCGTTAGTTTGCTGAGAATGATGGTTTCCAGCTTCATCCATGCCCCTGCAAAGGACATGAATTCATTGTTTTTTATAGCTGCATAGTATTCCACGGTGTATATGTGCCACATTTTCTTTATCCAATCTATCACTGATGGGCATCTGGGTTGGTTCCAAGTCTTTGCTATTGTAAATAGTGCTGCAGTAAACATATGTGTGCATGTGTCTTTATAGTAGACCGGGTGGAACTATTGTCTTTTGAGAGAAATCAGGGAGCTACATTAAATTTGAACCTCAAAGATGTATAGAGGTTTGCAGGTATATAGACGGAAAGGGTCATTTAGGCAATAGGAAAAGTATGCTCCAATATAGAGAGATAGGTAGGAATGGTCTGTCAAGTGCAGACAATGAGAAAACATTGGGTGAAGGCAAACACTGAATGGGGAATGAGGGGTTGGAGCAACATTGTATGTACATAGAGTTTAAGATGACTTGAAAGCAACTTAGGGCCAGATGGTGAAGAGCTTATAAAGCCAGGAGGTGGAGTTGGATATTCTGCCTAACGTGTGAGGAGGAGGCAACAGGGGCTTTCAGGCACAGGGTGTTTGTTGCCTCATTGATTTTATCTGGAGTATAAGACAGAGACTGGGACAGATTGTGACTCTCTGGAGGCTACTGCAATTGGCCAAATTACCAAATGGGACAGCAGCATTGACAGTGGGGAAACAAAAGGAAAGAAATGGAATCTGTTGGATTAGATATAGTGAGGGATGAGCAACAGGCCATTTAGAGTTTTCTACCTTAGATAAGCAGGTGAATGTTGTGCCACTTTCCACACCTAAGTGCCAAATATATAGAGCAGTGGGAGGATGGGTGAAATAAGTGGTGATGAGTCCAATTTTGGTTGTATGGGAAGTAACAGGTAGACGTCTTTCTGTAACACAATCCTATCTCCCACTGCCTTCAGAATAAGTTTTTTAAAATTGTTTTTATGATGGCATGTAAGGAAATATTCATGTGTGCCTGTTCCCACATGCCCATCGCTCCTGAGATAACCTAGGTTCAAATCCAGTGACCTCGAGCAGATTACCAATAACCTCACTAACCTCAGTTTACTCATATGCCCTTTGCAAATCACACTAACCTTCCAGGGTTGTTGGGATTAGAAAAATTCTTGCACATCAGTGTTTTGCACAGACACTGGCCCATGAAAACTGCTTAACAAATGAGAGTGCAGTTTTCCAAGAAAGGCACTTAGAATTATCTTCCCCCAAAATTACATTAAAAATACAGAGTTAATATCGGGTTTTAGAAAGGTCTTGTGTGTTTTTAAACTTTACAAAACTTAGTTGATCGTATGATAAAAACAGCCTACAAATAGCATTTAAAATGCAGGGAAGTTTAGTTAGTCACTCTACCCAAACATTTTAACATTATATAAAAGTAAGATGTCTATGAGAGATGAGAAGATAAACCAAACAAACCAAAAAACACAACAAGGAAAGAAATCCCACTCTCTCCAGCAGCTGGGAGAACTGAGAAGCCAGCACAGATCCTTTCTATCAGGCATACCGACAAAGTCATCACAGCTTAAAAGTTTAAAGTTTAAAAGTTTAAGGAAAAAAATAAAAAACACCTAAGCTCTGTAGGAGGAAGACCCTACATCTTGATGGCATGATACCTACCCTCTGACCTGACATAACGATGAGGAAGGAATGATTCCACAGTGTGATTACTAGCCGGACAGAGGCTAATACGTGGTTTGAGTTCTCAGCCCTTGTCTTTGTTATGTGCTGCCAGCACTCCCACTTGTATCAGACAAGATCAAGGCAGATACAGATACTGTGCTGCAGAGAAGTCCATCTCTCCTTCGGAGAGTTGTTTTCCAAAAGGAAAACCATCATATATCAAAACAAAGGCCTTCATTTCTTTTCGGCTTTGATGCTGCTGCGGTTCTCTAATCACACTGTGTGGGGCCATGAAGAACTGTCCCAAAAAATGATTCCTGGAACAAGCAGAAAACCCCTCCTGGAAATACATCTTTTCTCTTGGCTGCTTCCCCAGAATTCCCCGCCGGGAACCATCTTAAGCAGGCAGAAGGATGGATGACTGAGGTCTTCCCCCATCTCTGCCGTCCATGATCCTTGAAGCGCATCCAGAGCTGACTGTCTCCAGTCTACAAAGCCACTGCCTCCATGGAGGCCCACTCACCAGGCCCACTCAAACTCACTTCAAAAA
Organism: Macaca mulatta; assembly: GCF_049350105.2. NCBI lineage: Eukaryota > Metazoa > Chordata > Mammalia > Primates > Cercopithecidae > Macaca > Macaca mulatta. The sequence goes on from NC_133407.1 coordinate 119,535,913, forward strand.
CAGGAATTTCACATTCTGGCTCAAGAGAGGGCAAAGACTCGGACCAGCAGCTCAAAAAAGCTGCTAGAACTGCCAACACAAACAGCTTCTCAACTTCCATTATAAGAGGTTTTCATCAATGCCTGGAATCCTTTGTATTATAGAAATAGCTTTCTACCCCAAAAGAAGCACATTAAAAAGTGGTCCCTATGGTCCCAGGAGTGCCTGAGCCAAATCAATTTATACTAGCACGAAAAGCCTTACTTTGGAATCAGACACAGTGTTTAAGATTCTGGCTCTGGAACCGAAATGGCTGAGTTTGAATCCTGGCTCCACTACTTAATAGTTGTATAAGAGTGGACAAGTTACTTAACTTCCCTGAGCCTTGGTTTCCTGATCTCAAAAATGGGACTGAGTAATAGCACCTACCATCTTGGAGTTGCTATAAAACAAAACAAAACAAAATAAAAACAAATAAACAAAAAAACATAAATTAAACCTTGCAGAAGGCATAGGACCAGAGCTAAGAGCAAACAGGTACTCAACAAAACCTGTTCTTATTTCTGCTGCAATGATAGCAACAGCAATAACTGCAAGCTACTTAGGCAAAGTTTCTTCCACCATGCTTTTATTTTCTTCCTGCTCTCTTAGTAGCTTTTTTGTTTATTTGTTTCTCCTGTCTTGCTGGCTCTTGTGGAAACACGGCCTTGTTCTTCTGGAAACAAGGAGGACAGAGATACAGGCTGAAGATTTGGGTGCTTTTGTCTTTTAAAAATTTTCATTAATTATCCCTACGTCCCCTAAACCTGTTTCTTCTTATTCGTCATTATTGCTTCTAGCTTGGGCTACTGCCTATCCCTCCAGCACAAAGATGGTTCAGGATTAATCCTCCCAGAAGATACTCCTCGTTATGTTCATCCCAGGCTCAAAAAGTTCAAAATCTTTCATCTCAGCACTCAAGGCTTTCCTCTGTCTGGACTGGCCCTTTCTGCCCCTCTTTCCCCTACTGCAGAGCCTAAGCTACAGACAGTCCCGTTTCTTCTGAGCGTGCCTTCTATCTTCCCACCTCTCTTGCCATTGCTTAGGCTCTCCATCTAGTTCTACATCTGGTAAAATCTTTTCCATTTTTCTAGTCCAGTACAGATACCACCAATTCATAGAAATTTTCCAACTCTTCGCTCCTCTGAATGTCCATGACATTCATATAAAATTTGTCACCCTGCACCATGGGTAATGCCTCTTTGCCAAATTTCAGATTTTCATTCCAATCTGGGCCTACTGGGCAGGGTTACCTAGCGATCCCAAAGCATCTAAAACACAGCCTGGCCAACATCTCTTTGTTCTTAACTCTGGCCACATTGTCCACACTTGTTCCTAAATCCTGCCACAGTTAGCCAGGGATCTCGATTATACAGGTGGGTCTCACGGAAACCAAGGAAACCTGAGAAATTAGCTTTCCCAAGAGGAAAAAGAAGAAAATTAAATTCCTTCTGGGTCTCACAGAGAAGAGCACGGAAAACCCATCCTGGGTCCAAGGTGACTCTGGACCCAGGGTTGTTCTATTGTCTCATGAAGCAAAAGCTGGCTCACCTTTCACCCCCTGTTGACTTGGTTCCCCTCCATCACTGCCTTGATGACTCACATTCCACTCCAAATGCCTTTTTTACAGCTTCAAATTACTCATAATTTCTACCGCCTTATAACTCCATTTCTTCACAACTCACATTGTTTCTTCTATAAGTGTTTATTAAGTGTCTACTATTTTTGCAGGTACTGGTTGGATAAGACAGGTCCTTTCTAGATCAAAGTTCTACTCTAGACTGAAAGACGGACATTGAACAAGCAAGTAAGAGTGTGTCCTATTTTAAAGTGGGAAACTACGTGAACTTAGGCAAACTTAACCTGGGCCCATCTAACTCCAGTGAAGAGCAAATGATGAAAGTGACATAGAAACTTCACTTGGCCTAGGAAAAAAAATAAAGTTATATCCATGCTTCATACCTTACACTAAGATAAATTCCAGATGGTTTAAAGACTTAAATGCAGAAAATCAGAACATAAAAATACTAAGAGACTGTGCCCCGGGAAAATTCATCCATTGAAATCCTAACCTCCAAAGTGATGGTATGAGGAGGTGGGGCCTTTTGGGAGGCGACTAGGAATGGGATGAGTGCCTTTATAAAAGAAGTCAAAGGGAGCCTATTTACCCCTTTCACCTTGTTCTCACACAGCAAAAAGGTTCTGTCCATGAGCCAGAAAGCAGGCACTCTCCAGACACTGAATCTGTTGGTACCTTTGATCTTGAACTTTCCACTCTCCAGAACTGTGAAAAATACATTTCCGTTGTTTAGAAGCTCTCCAGTCTATATTTTGTTATAGTTGCCTGAACAGACTAAGACACAAATCATGAAATTACTAAAAGAAATCACAGGACAATTGTTCTTATAGTCTTGTAGCGTGGAAGGGGTTTCTAAGTATGATACAAAATTCAGAAGACATAAAAGAGATGACTGAATACATCTGACTATGTAAAATAATTTTGTAAAACAAAATCTGCATAACAAAAACCACCATTAGCCAAATCAAAAGAAAAGTGACAAATGGTCAGGGGGAGCATTTAAAGCTCAGATCAAAGACAAACATATCATTTTCCTAATATATAAAAATCTTTTACAAATTATATAAGAAAAAGACCAATAAAAGAATACGACAAATTATAAACACATTTAAACATGTCCATTTTCACTTGTAATAAAATAAAAGCAAATCAAAACTGCACTTAAATATCATTTTCCACCTCCCACATTAACAAAGACAAAGTTTGAAAAGCGCATGGCACTGGCAATGCCTCTGTCAGGAATGCCTCTATGGAAAAAGAGGCATTCCTACACATTGTTGATGGGTCTGTAAATGGTTTAGCCTCTGTAGAGGACAAGTGGTAAAATCTAGAAAAATTATAAGCATATTACCCTAGCAATTCCACATTTAGGAATTTATCGTACAGATATATTCACATACATTTGAAATTAAGTCTATTCAAAGTGATTAATTCTAGCAGACTGCATGAGAGGAAAAGACTAGAAACAACCTAAAAGTCCTTCAAGAGGAGACAGACACAATTAAATAGTATGCAGAGGTGAAAAAGAGTAGAAAGCCTTTAGGTATGGATATGGGAAGATCTCCAAAATAGTTTGCTAAGAAAAAAAAGCCAAGGTGTAGAAAAGTGTGAATTACATTATACCACTTGCATAGATATCATGTTATAAATACTATGGATCTGCTTCTGTCTCTCACGATGCTGCTTCTGGGTGTAGTGCTAGTTACATCCCAGTGCCTGATACAGAGCAGACATACCATCACTATTTGATGAAAGCAAGTAAGTTAATGAATAAAGGAGATAAATGTATAAGGAATACCCTTAAATACTTAGCCCATCCTCTAAACTCAATATCAGATCTTTTTATACTTGAATACAGAAAGGCAGTAGCTGAATCCTGGATCTCTAGTTCCAGGAAAATCTAACATAAGTCCCTATATAGGACAAATAAGGATTGCATGAATTACTTCACATATTTATATATAAAGATTACTTTTCAATAAGCATAAGTTGATTTTTCTATGCTCACTTATTCATATCCCTGGGGTCAGGAGAAGCATGCAGCAGGATGCTGTTTTCAACCTTTTCCTCAAAAATCTCTCAATGGCTTGGGAGAAAATGTCTAAAGTCTTTATTCTGGCAACTCAGATTTTTACAACTAGAAAAGCAATGGAGGCAGCCAGCTTCTCTCTTGTATCAACTCCCTACTCTCACCTGTTACTCTTGGCACGAAAATCTTCATCACATACATAATCACTACCACTTACTGAGCGTCTCCTATGTGCCTGGACTGTGCTCCACGCTCAGTGTGCATCTCGACCACATGCCCATGAGAGGTAAGCTATAATATAATTGTCTCCACTTTACAGATACAGAGATCGGCTTAAAGACAGGAAGTACTGTGTCCCAAGTGCTATAGCAATGGTGATGCTGTTTCTCAGGAGCTGGTCTATTTAATTTTCTACACTGAATGTTCTAACAATAGATAACATCTTGAATAACTTGGACTGTGAATGACATATTAATATAAACTAATAATAGGTCTGTGAGAGACAACTCACATGAAATCCTAGAACAGTGCTTCTTTATCTGCTTAGGAATCCCTAAAAAGCCCCTGCTTTGCGTATTTAGGTGGCAGAAGAGCACCCACACTCAGCAAGGCGATAGGACACCTATCTGGCAATTACCCAGTGAGTGTTTCTCACCAAGGCCCATTCATTGCAGGTTATCAGAAGATTCTTCAGTTATTCATTATTATAACCAACTCATTCTCTCCACGGTAATTATCTGTGAGCAACATATCATGCTGTCCTTGGAACCATCAAACTGACATATGATTAAATAGCAGAGGGTTCTGCAGTTAAATTTAAAACCACTCTCTTACACTTCAACTCACACATCACATCAAGATCTCTGCAGCCACAGGAATATTCCAGTTGACCAACACCAATGGCTGGTGAGAGACTATTTTGTTACTTCATGGTCCCATGTGAGACAGGTGGTAGTTACGTTCTCAAAACTTGAAAAAGGGATTTTTTCCCAGGACCTAAAGTAAAAAATTGCCAAGCAATTCTATGTATGAAATCCTGCATTCATCCCAGGTTAAAATGTCTCAAGAGTTGCTAATATTCACCATTATGTCTTCAAAATTATGGTGGAATCTCACTAGAAATAGTACATTCCTTCAAAACACTGTGAGAATCACACACTTTACACCTTTCACTGAAAAAAGTTACTTGAAAGCATAAATTATTGTACATACAGCCCTGTATATGCCAGTAAGAGAGGTACTTATATTAACATGGCTACCAATCTACAAAAAAAGGTAGATGAGAAGGTCAATCTGCAAGCTGGAGTTAAAACATGAGTCTCACTGTTCTTGGACTGGAAAAGGAGCCACACCAGGAGTTTGAGATCAGTCTGAGCAACATAGTGAGACCCCACCTCTGCAAAAAAAAACCCATTTCAATTAGCTGTGCATGGTGGTAGGCCTGTAGTTCGAGCTACTTGAGAGGCTGAGGAGGGAGCACCACTGGGCCAAGGAGTTCAAGGGTGCAGTGAGCCACAATCACAACACTGCACTCCCGTCTGGGAAACAGAGCAAGACCCTATCTCTCCTTTTTTTTTTTTTTTTGTTTTTGTTTTTGTTTTTGTTTTGTTAAGGAACCATAGAGGCTCTTCAAGGGAAAATGTGTTCCCATCCCCCAAACCCAGTCTACAATTTCTAAAACTAAAGTTCTGATGCAAAAATAATTCTACAGAACCCACTATGTTTGCAGGAACTGTAAATTAGAAAAAAAAAAAAAAAAGCTTTTTTTCTATCCCCAATAAAATAGTTGTACCCAAAGTAAAATCAGCCAATTTCTGGGTTCTATTCTATTTTTCACATTTAATTAGCTTAATATTACTCTGAATCTAGAGTAAAATGAGAGAGCAGCAAATACTAAAATCATCAAAATCCTCCACAAAAATAAAATGTCGAAAGCATTTGTTATACATAACAACAATGTATTTTCCTCAGACAAACATACACGATGCCCACTCATTTTTAAACAGGTTCCCCCAAAATGGAGACTTCACAAAAATGTGACACTACACACTGTGGAAATTCCAAGCACCTTCACCCAATATGGAAGAAAGTCCAGTCACAGGATGGTTGGGTTTCTCTACAACCTGAGCTAGTATTGTGCATAATGAAGTGAGAGAATTCACATTTCATAAGAAAAGCCATATAAAGGAAGTAAGATATTATTTTTCTAGAAAGTGATTTATAATAATACTAAGAAACTATTTTTTTTAAATTCCTTCCCCTTCTCAGCATTTACAGAAAAAGCTAACATATCTTGAAAGATTTACTATTTGCTGATATTCATCCATATGGTAGTACCAACCAACAGCCAAGAGGATGAGAGAAACAGGGAAAAGAAAAGGTTTTAGAAAAAAGAAAAAGTGCAGTTGAATGATTAACTCTTACCAACTTGGTATCTCTTATTCAAGGTCATGACTTATAAGGCCTACCTGGGGCCATCCTTCAATTTTGCTGCTGTTGTTTCTCCAGGGAATCTCAGACACACACTGAACTATAAAACGTTTCAACTACAGTGCCAATTGTGTTCCTTCAGTCTTCACCATTCTAGAGGGTATAGATAGAGTGCCAGAACAGCAACTCAAGCAAAAGCTAAAGAGAAAAACAACAAGCAGCATAAAGCACTAGTTCTATAAATCAAAGCTGGCTCAGCAAAACATTAGTCACGGCAAGTCCCACCAAGGCCAGGATGGGAAAGGTGTAAGCACCAATCCCTGGCTATGCCTCAAGGGTTCAAAACCATTTCTAAATATAGAACCCACTTTATGTTTGCAGGAGTTATAAATCAGGGAAAACAACTTTTTTCCATCCCCAATAAAATATTTGCACCCAAAGCAAAATCAGCCGATTTCTGGCTTTCTACCAGTTTTGCTTGGGCATAAAATTTTCTGACACTTCACCAGAAATGTCAGCATTAGTATAAGGGAGCTTTAAAGAAGGATATGATTTTCTGACCTGTGGATAACCCCTTCAACCCCAACAGGAAAAGGGGGGAAAAGCACACCTGAAACCTGGTTTTTCCAATTATTAGTATAAATGATACAAATTATTTTTCTTAGTGGCCAAATCCTTCCTTACAGGAAGTATTGGTCTTTGAATTTGGTGAGGGGAGGGATCATGTCTGTTTTGCTGCTATATCCTCAACACCCAGCCAGCACAGGCTCTCACTTGGAGAAGGATTTCTATGAATAGTCAAGGAAGAAGAGGAGGGAGGAGGGGGAAGAGAGGGAGAGAGAGGAAAAGAAGGAAGTAGGGAATGAAAGTGAGAGAAGTTCAGATGAAGATCTTTTTCCCTCTCCTTTTATTTGTCTTCATTTTTCTTGAACTTGCAAGCATCCAATTTGATAGAAAACCAATGATATCTTTTCTCAGGGCCTCATGTCTGAAGCCAGATAATGACGTCCAATGAAGACAACTCAGCTTCTGGAAAGAGCCCCAGCAACTCTCCGTGGAGACAAAGAAAAGAAAGGGTGGGGTGAGACAAACCCAGTGGGTGCTCCTTTATTCAACAGCATTCAAGAGCATAACCGCCGCCCCCCATGTGTGGCATAACACACCGCACAGAGTCCATATGGTCAGTGGGCTCAGGGAAGGCTTTGGTGGAAGAGGTAACTCCTGCCCTGGCTTTGGAGGGGCAGAATTTGTACAGGAAGAACCAGAGGCATGGAGAGGGCAGATAAATCTGAGAATGAAAGGAGAGGCTAACTGCACAGCTGGCAGGACAGTTTTTCCCCAGAGTGCTTCATGGAATATATTCGATGAACACCATATTCAGAAAACCGAGGACTGAACAGACCTGCACAGGTCTCCTTACTGCAGACCTTCTCAGTGCTTTTACTATGCAACTGGAGCAGAAGTGGCAAAAGATCCCATTTGTAAATCAAAATGGATTGATTTAGGGGGTAAACAAACAAATGCCTTTGCTTACTAGCTGTATAAAGTTAGCAAAATGTTCAACTTTGATGAACATGTTTCCTCTTACCTAATATGGAAAAAAAAATGATAGTCCCAACCTCAGTTGTTATGAGAAGTGAACATTAAAAAGAACACTAAAAAAAGTGATTAATTCAGTGCTGGCACTTAGTTAACACCAAATGTATTACTGTTGCTGCTTCTGCTCCTGTTGTTTCTATTACTATTATCATCAAGCTATGTCATGAATATAAAAAATGTAACACAGCATTTCTTAAATGGTTTGGTCAATTTTTCATCAGGTATTTTTTGGAATTGCTGGGCCAGCACACAGTGCCTAGCCTATTACACAGTAGGCTCTCACTATGGAGGGAATGGGGCAAAAAACTGCCCCTAGCAAAGAACAAATTGCAGGACACTAAAGGGATGCTCTGAGAAAGGTGTTTTTCATTATTTCTTTGGGCAACAGGCCTCTGAGGTCTGGGAGGAGTGACTTCATCTTTTGCTAGAAGAATAAGGGATTGAAAACACAGTGTTCAGCTTTAGGGAAACATCGCAAAGAGTTTATTTTGGTACAAGTGTTTGAAGTGACTCTATAATAATGAGCTCACGCCTGCTGCCAGGCGCCAGCCATCAGCTTGAGCCTGCTTGTAGGGCAGTGCACACAGTCCATCACCGACAGCCCCTTCATCAAACATGTGATGCCCACGTGCAGGCAGGATCCCAGAAGACTTGTTCCAAAGATGGCTCCCTCCTCTCAAAGAGAGGACACTGAGGCCCAAACAAGAAATCAGCTGACCTGGGATCCAAAGTGAGCTGAAGACTGAGAGGGCCCAGGAGAAGTCTATGTCTTCTGGTTTTACTTGGTTGATTCTCTGGCAGGACTTTGAACTGAATCCCAAAGGATACTTTTTATTTTTTTAGTCAATTGCTGCATACATTTTTGGAGATAACCTCATCTGTCATAAGTCACATGCTAATCTCACAAATAGTTACTAGAAATACAAAAGTTTCACGTAAACCCTCCCCCTGAGTACAATACAGAGATCCTGATAAACCTCTCCAGCTTCCCACTGGTTTGTGTATAAAGACATTCTTGACAGAAGTGGAGTTTACTGGAGTGGAGACCTGAACAGATTTGGAATGCGACACTTGTATTTTACCAAACCCAGTACTTACTATCTGTCCACCTGAATTTAAGCATAAGAGTCTACATAGAGTTTGAAGAGGAAATGAAGTCATCTGAAAAAGTAGTTGGAGGGAGAACTTCCCATGGAGTCCACAGCACACAGAAAAGTCTCAAGAGTTAGTGCAGTTTCCAAACTTCAGATTGGGAGGTGGCGATGTGCAGGGCAAACCACAAACTATGGTAAGAAAGACTAGACGCGATTTTTCTAAAATACATATGTGTATACACATACACACATACATATATATACATATATGCACACACACACGTATCTCAACTGCATGCCATATAAAGAAAGTACATAGTCAGAGATCCTGCATTCAGTTCAATTATTACATTTCATTTTATTTTATTTTAACTGGTAAACCTGGAAGTCATTGGGAATAAAGCACAGTTAATTCTGGAAACTTGTCAAAGTTGAAGAAAGCTTCCAGGACTCTAAAGACTTTTTTGTTTCCAAGAGGGCAGAGTTGCCCAATTCCTGCTACGCTAAAAATATAACCAGAGATGATTATTCACAATGATTGCACATTTTCTTCATCATGTTCATTTGAGGCAACAAGTTAAATGATATTGGAATGATATGAACCTTGATGTAACTCCTAAGTTCATCCAACTAGATTTGGCATGTACATTTTGCCACACCCTATCAACACACCCTGCCCCTTGTCCAGAGAATCACTGGACACCCATCACCCCTTCCAGCCCTATCTTCTGAGAGTCAGAGTTCATGTTCATTCACCATGAAATAGGAAGAAGAAAAAAAAAAGCTACCACACAATAAAGTTCCTAGAGCATAAAAAACCACAGTAGAGTGTAGATAAAAAAAACTAAAGGCCCTGAAAGGAAACTTGAGGTGTGAGAACAAAAGGGATCCCTGGATCTCAAGTGCTTCAATATTGAGAGGTACAGGTTAGGGCAGCAAAGGGAAGGCAAAAGGAGGGGGATAAAGGTGGGCAAGGAGAAAAGCTTGAAGCTTCATTAAGTGAGTGGATCAAAAACTTGGAGAAAAGGTTTGGATGCATGTGTCCAAGCCTCCCCCATCCCACCCTACCTCACTGCCCATTATGATGTCTGTGTTTCTGCACATAGATGCACCAGATTTGTTCTGCTCCAGAAAGTAAACTAAGAGTCATTAGATTTGGGAATAAGAGCAGTTCTCTGGGGGCCATGCTCTTAATCTCTGATCAGATCTCTAGGGACTTTTGAGAATGAGGCTTTCCTGCAGCATGACGAAGTTCAGGCAGTTCTTGGGGGATACCCAGTGTGGTATGTGAGAGGGCAAAGAAGTATTCAAGGACTATGAGCCACCAGGATTGGAAGCCAGCAGTGGGACAAAATCAGTAGATGAGCAGGATGCCTTGTTTTGAAATAACTTGGTACTGTAGTCAATGGATTGGTCTGGTGGTTTGGGTGATGGGGCAGAATAAAGGGTTGCAGACCCTGTGTACAGAGAAGAAAATAATATCCCTTGCCTCTCAATAGAGCAACTATACTGACTACCACATTGATGTGATGCTTTCTTTTTTTGAAGTTTAGACAGCCTCAAATCCTAGAATGAGCATCCTTTATAGTAAACTCATTGATTGAATGATAAAGAAATCACTACATATTACTATGTTTTACTGGAAAGAGAAGTTATCCTTGATTTAAGCAAGAAGAAATTATTGGCTTGGGCCTCCTACATTGGAGGAATCAAGCCTGGGATGCGTTTTCAGACAAAATGCCCATTTCATTTCTTAATATTGAGGTACACACAGTCAACAATGAATCAAGTTTTACACTTGGTTCCATATGCTATGCCCTAGGTAATTAAAGTATGCCTTATGGCTAATAAAAATGAAGTTAGAAAGTTAAGACCGAAACAATGTCAGGAAATAACATGTGTGTACAATATGTTACTAACACATTGATAATTTTCAAAAGTGACTTTTTAAAAAGTATTATAAATCTTTCAGAACACAGTGATTTATTAAGCGAAAAGTCTGAACATTTTGCACTATTAAATTTAGCTTTTAAGTTGCTGTGTCACAGGCAGATCTTTTGTTCTCCTAGGTTAAATTTAGCATCCTGCATTTTGTTTTTATCCACAGCTCCATGTTGTATCATCCTGAAGTCAATTTTCTGAACTGCTCAGGAGAAAGGCACTGGGGAATTATCACGAAAATTTCTCTCATGGAATTTGTAATCCAGAAATAGAATTAAATAATCCAACAGTGACTTATTTCCATCGTCTTCCTTGCCTTTTCCCACCTATACATCCTTCTCATAAAATAAACCTTCCCAAGGCATGGAATGAAATGAGTGGGGGAAATGCAGTGGCCAGAGGAAAACCATTTCAGAAACGTGTTTGTTAAACAAGTACAAGCCATAAATTGAGCTTAGGAGGGAAAGGCAGTTAGAAGAAAAACTGAAATTACTGACCTGAGAGTCAAGCTGATTGGAGCAAGGGTGAAAGCAGCAATTTGGAGGATAAGCAGAAAGGAAAAGGGATAGCAAAAGAGAATAAAAGGAAGGAAATGCATTAGTTTTAAACATATAGCCAACAGATGTTACATCAGCAGGTTTATAACCAAACGAAGCAAACTTTTATCTTATATTACCCCCAAAAGCCCTGGGCACACACTGTAAGCTGTTGTATTAAATATCATACCAAAGAAACTGGTATCTGCTCTGATACGTATAATTACAGAAAGCACTGATGGGAACCAGAGGTGTGCTCCCACAGTACAATGACAGCATCAGCCCTTCTCTGGAGGAATATTTATAGAGAAAGTTCCTATCTGTGTGCATATAAAATTTTATTATTTAATAAACTGAAATGGAAACTACTAAGGTATTAGACCTGGGTAAGTGCTCATGTCAGAAAGATTTTTACTTGAACCAGTAAGTTGGATGGGTACATCCTATGAGATATTTTTCCTTCATCCCTGAAAACCAAAAGGAGCTGAGCAATTTGGCTTTCGGTTCAAAGATTTCCATTTTAGATGCTTACAGAGCACTGCACCTAGCAATGATCAAAGACCCCGTGAGGAGGGCTTTTGGTGGCGTGCCACCCACCTATCAGCTTCCCCAGCAAGGACAGAGTAACTTCCCAAGCTGAGAGTAATTTTTTTCAGTCAGAAAAATAAGTTCCAACTTCATTACTGAAAATATCAAGTTCTAATACTTTTTAATTTGTTTGTATAAAAATATCTAGCATGCCCTTCTCGTTGGTTAAAACAATAATCTCTATTGTCAAGCAAAAAAATAAAATAAAACAAACAAAAAAACCATATTCATCTTCTACAGGAGCACATAGTGGACATTCATTTTGTTGATCTGTAAAATGTCCTTTGCAAAAACAAAGTGGATAAGCAAATACTTTTCCAGCTTTCTGCTCAATGGGGTCCCACCATTCCATACTATAAAAAAGTAGTTTTAGGTATTTCACATGGGAAAGAAAAACAAAACAAAATAAAATAAATCCTCAGGATAAAGCTTAAGCTAGAACATTCAAATGAAAACAGTGTTGACTACAATGATACAACTGAAAAGAGAAAATTTAAGATTAACCACATGGGGAAAGTGTTGATTTGATAATCCCTTGTATCTGAAATCCCCCTGCCGAGTGTTTTGTGATCATAAATGTGCAACTGATCGAAAATGAGAGTTTTGTCAGGACACGATCACTGTGGGGACTTTGGCAACACTGGCCCCAGCTGCCATTTCAAATCCTTCTGGATCAAAGGTAATTAAATCAAGGTCTGTGGCCAAGCCTTAGGAAATCTTAAACTGAAATAGCAAGCACACATTTCAGAAGTAGTTGCCTCTTTCAAGGGCTCCTAGTTTTCATCAAACTCTCAAAGGTGTCCGTGATGTCCATGACCTTCCCCAAAAAGTTGCTAGGAATGGCGTATAACCATCTGCCCTTGTCTTCAAGAAATTCTTTCAAATACATTAACAAATGTAAGTGAAAATTACCCGGCAAGACACATTGATATCAAAACAAATAAAACTGGCATCAAGTTTTTTCCATGTACCATGAAACTTCCAAAACATATTATCATAATTAAAAAATAATAATAACACTTAAGTTTATGTTTTGAATGGAGCTCTGAAAGGCATCAAGGAAATTATGTTAGTACATTATTGAGCAAATCAGAAGAAAAAATAACATTCTCTTCCTCAAACTTAGATAAGGCTCTTTTAGGCATCTAAAATGATTTCTCAGTGTCCAAATGTCTGGTGATATTATTTCTCCAACCAGATAATTAAGTGGAAGTCTGTTTTCCATTCTGATGTTATGTCTTATGAGTGGAACCCCAGGGATCCAGCCTCCTCTCCGCATTGGGGAGGTATGTGATTGAGGGCTCAATTTGGGTATTCTCATCCTCTAGACAAAAACCAACAAAATCCCTTACATATTTAAGATAATTACATGAAAGGTCACCCAACTGATTCCTTCCCATGGGCGGGATGTGAGAAATATAGTGGCAGCAGGTCTGTCTTGACAGATTCTATTAACCTCTCTCTTTCCCCTAAGTCACCAAAGGATTAATTCTGAAACTTTAAATAAAATTCAGAGACCTTGATGGGCACTGACACAGAAGTACTACATATTTCACTGCCTCTAAGGTTTAATTAGCCAGTAGGTTGTGTAATATACGTGACATCTGACACTGGGGATGGAATAAAGACTTCAGCTGAATTTGGACCAACTCTCAGAGCCTTGCTCAAGGCCCACCACCCACCTAGTAGCAAATTTCCCTGAACTGCCTGCAGTCCAAGGCAGAAGCTCCCCACTGGGCCATGCAAGAGTTTACAGGCATAACTGCACGTGGGACCACACTAGAGCAACATGCACTTTAAAAACCAAAACCTTTAATGGCTGATGAGAAACGTCACTCACATAGAATTTAAGAGGGAAATGCACTGTGTAAATGCCAGCCATGTGCTATCTGGAATGGGAAGATTAACAGAATAGAAAGTAAACACATACTGCTTTCTGAGAGAGAGGGGGGCCAGTGTCAAGGTTGTCTGAGTTATTCCTAACCCTGTGCCTTTTGTTGCATACAATTGAAGTTCTGGAATATTTTAGAACATGTGCTCCTTTTAAAAGAGGTCTTTTCACTCTAGTAGGTCACATTACAAGCTAGAGACCACAAATTTATTTCACGTTCAATTTTTGGTTTTCAAAATTACAAATTTAATTGCAAACATTTCTCCATGGCTCCAAAATGGAGATGCATGTCACTTTGCTAAGAACTCTAGTTCTCAATATTGTGAGGTACGAATTTTATAGTTTTATCCAGCAAATGACAATATTGCCCAATTTGAAAAAGGCTGCTTGACAACTGAAGGAAGATGTTTTTGTCAGAATACACATGTAGCATAGCAGATAATGCTTCAGAAAGGCAGGCCAAGGCTGAGCCCTCTTTTTCCCAAGAAACTTCCCCTCTGAATCTCCACCCCCACCTCCTTAGGGGCCTGGGCTGGGGCTGGAGCTCAGACATTTCCCAGACAATGCTCTGCTGCTGGACCTGAGACATGAGCAGGCAGAGAACTGGGACAGACTCAGGTCCCACCACACGTTTCATGAATTACAGTGCCTGGGAGGCATCAGCTTTAAGGAGAGACAAAGGCAGAGATAAAGAAAATGTGCAGAAAGTGCATAAAGATAAATGCCTGTAAAATCACTGCTGCTTTAATGCATTCCATATTGAAGAAATAAAAATCTGAATATTCTTGATGGTTTAAAGGCAATAGTGTCCAGCTAAGATCTGTTTGTCCAATTAGACCATTAAGCTGTTTATATGTAAATGTTTATAATAGCTTGCCCTGATTTTCAATTACAGTTCTGGGGGGCTGGTTTAGTATAGAAAAAATGCCATCTAAACATGAAGCATATCACTTTCTCTCCTGTATGCTAATAAAGAGGTAGATCTCTTGCAGCCCAGCAGCAATGCCTGCTCAGGAAGGCTCTCTGCTGGCTGCATGACTGTTTAGTCCTGCTGTACTAGCTTCTTTCTTCTGGCCCATTAGTGGAAGGGATTGTTCTCAATGGCTCATCTGTCAGCCCTGAGTTCGAATACCGACTTGATTCTTATAAGCTCTCCAACCTGGAGGAAGTTACTTAATCTGTATAAATCATAGTTTCTCATCTGTAAAATGAGAATAATGATAGTTTCTGTATTGTGGGTAAGACTAAAAGGTATATATTATTGCAACTCAAGTGCTTAGCAGAGTACCTGGCACACAGTGAAGCACAGAATATACATACAATATACATACCCTAGTATTACAAATAAAACTACTATAATTATTAATATTATTATCTAGGGCATCCTCCACATAGCTCACCACCTCTCAGAGCAGTGGATTAGGAATCAGGAAACCCACATTACAGTTTTGTAACTTTCTGACTATAGGCCCAATCTCAGGAAGGTCATTTAACTTTTCAAGATCTCAGTTTCCTAGTCAATGAAAGAGACATGATCATAACTTTTCTGTGATCTCATGTCAGTGTTTTAAAGAAAAATTTTGGTTCTAAAATGTAGTTCCAAAATAGATCCATCTAAACTCACAGTGCTCCTTGAGTTTTAAGAACTAGCAGACTAGCAGAACATCCCCACATTTTAAAATTAAAACTAAGTCCTTTAGAGATCTATTTTGGACAGTTACCCCAGAAAAAACGAAATCCTTGACTTACTGCTAAAATTGGTCACACTGAATAAAAATCAGATTATCATCAAACTAATGCTAAAATTATGAAGAGAAATATTAATTGATTTGGAATTTGAATGCACCAAATATTATACCTAAAAATGTTGAAATTTTATTGGAAATTAACCTATTTGTTTAATACAGAGACAAAGTTGAGATTTTTTTTTTCTTTTCTTAGAGAGAGGGGTCTTGACCCCAGGCTGGAGTGCAGTGGCTCATAGTTTACTGTAGCCTTGAACTCCTGGACTCAAGTGATCCTCCTTTCTCAGCCTTCTGAGTAGCTGGGACCATAGGCACACATTACCACACCTGGCTAATTATTGTAGATACAAGGTGTTGACCAGGCTGGCCTCAAACTCCTAGGCTCAAGCCATCCTCTCACCTTGGCCTCCCAAAGTGCTGGAATTATAGACACGAACCACCATATCTGGCCTTGAGAATTTATTTGTTTTAGCATTTGACTGTTCATAATGATATACATGTTCCGATTTACCTGGGGACCAATTGCTTGCAAAGCTTCATTTGAATAGGTTGTTAGAGATTCACTCACTTCTAACAAGATTCAAGGCCATGAAAGGCTAAGGACAGATGATTGCTTGAGTCCAAGAATTGGAGACCAGCCTGGGTAACACAGTGAGAACTCATCTCTACAAAACATTTTTTAACATTAGCCAGGTGTAGTGGTGTGCACCTGCAGTCCCAGCTACTCAGGGGGCTGAGGCAGAAGGATCACTTGAGCCCAGAACTTTGAAGCTGCAGTGAGTTGTGACCATGCCACTGCACTCTAGCCTGCACAGCTGGCAAAAAGTAGAGGTGAAATTTGAACCCAGGTCTTTCTGTCACTGAAGCCCACGATCTTTCCACAAGATGATAGAGAGCTACTCTGTGTATGTCTTGAAGTCCTTTAGGGCTTCACAAGTATCTCGATCAAAGCTGGCTAACATTCACACGTTTGTTCAAAATTTGGTGATCTCTTCCATATGGACTGAATCTGGGAAAGACAAATTCTGCCTTATTGCTGAACCAATAAGAAATCTGCAGAGGTTATGGAGTTATGTAAGATTTTTCAGAAAGCTTTTTTTCCTTACATGAAGTACAGGAAAAAACATTGATAGCAAGCTTATTTTTCACATTCATACTATACATAAATACAATATGGATATGGTTTATCTGAAAATCTAAATACTCTGATTCAACACTCACTGTTTTTACACGGAATTTGCTATCACACAGGACCTATTCAAGTATATGTATTTAAAAGGTCCTCTTAAGAGATAAACCTCCAGGATGAATTTGTTGTGATGTGCCAAGAGACATCCAAAGGATATGAGCTCCTTCCTTCTTCCCCTATCTTGAATGAAGAATTCTCAACTATATTCTTCGGTTGTTGTGGTGGTGGTGGTGGTTGTTGTTTGATCCAGACAAAACTAAACCATAAATATTTACCTATGATGGAAAAGAACTGAAGTTTTGGGTAGTCAAAGCCCCAATTTCTTACACACTTCACTGGAAAAAATGCTAGATCATGGACATCACTCAAGAAAGTTGACCACTATTTTCTTTAACACTGAAGAAGTATATAATCCCTCAGAAGATAAGCCAATTGCATTCTTAGCATTCCACAGAAATGTCATCTTTCACAGGCCATATTCCTCATTTATGACTTGTTTCTAACTTGGAATATGAACGTGCAATCCAAATCCACCACAACTGGAGATGGGCAACCACGCAGTCCATGTTCTCTCACTGTCAACAATTTACATGACTGTAAAATTTACCTCTCCAGTTCTGCGATCTTCTTGTCCTTGTCATTCTTCTCATTCTCCACCTCCTTGAGGATCTCCAGCAACCGGTCCACTTCTGCTTGGGCCTTGCCACACTCGTCGCGGTAGTAAGACGCCTCTTTATCTAGCTGTTTTATTCGGTCTGCAAACTCAGGGTTCATCCTGGAGTCATCTTCAATATTATGTGCCTTCAACATTACATTTGTAAAGAATGCAGTTAAGACAACAATTTACAGCAATAGAAAGTGCTGTCAACAATGGCCCAGAAATTAACTTTGGAAAGAAAATCACCACCAAGATTTATGGGTATATTGTCAGTGAAAAGGCAAAATAGAAAAATCACACATTTCAGCTACCTTAGAACAATGTTGGTTTTAAAATAATATTAGAGTTTCACAGGGGAGTTTCTTCAATTACTGACATTTTGTTCCATTAAATGTTGCTACTTTTAGCTTTTCTTTCCACCACAAAAGTGGGGTTGGAGACTGTGATGTCTTTATTCCCGGTCATGTGACAAGCAGACCTAAGACAATTCAACTCCTCACAGTTAAGGAGGTGATTCATACAAAATGCTTCCATTTCCAATACAAAGACACCAAAACAACACGATATTAGATTATCTTCCAAGAACCATCAAGGGCATATGTAAAGCCAGATAACATATAAGAGACGGATTGACTAATAATTGAACATGTCATCCCACTGAGAAATTTCAGCAGGAAACATAGTTTGAAATGAGGCTTGGAGGTGAGGAAGGGCTTTCCAGCTAACAGTTATACCCATAAATTCTCATTCTCTTAAATAAATTTAACCTAAACCAGGAGGAGGATGAGCTAATTCATGAACAAGTACACAGACGAGAATCTGCAAATACATGCATGGGTGGGTGGCAGCTTCACACACAAGAAAAGACAGGCAACAACACAGCAACAACATTGCAGAATAATTTGCAGCCAAAGTATTTGTGGGTTTGTGTGTGAGAGAGTGTGATACAGCTTTTTTTTTTTCCCAAAATAAACTTTTGGCTGAAATATTCCCAGACAGATAGAAATAACACTGCACTGCAATGTTTTGCCTACCCCTTGTTTCCCATTATTCCTAATTGACTTCTTCAAAGAGCAGGCAGGGAAAAAACAAGTAGTTTAACAACAGTGCACATTCAACATAGAAAGTTCAGATAAGTCATATATGTATGTATCTTCAAAATCCACCGGTGACATAATCAAATGTTAACAATTTATAAGGACTTAAGTTATTCTGCTGTCTTGCTACATGGAGCAGATATTTATTGTGTTTTAATATACTTTTTTGAAAATTTCAGGGAAAAAACAAGGCAAGCAAGCTACAGCTACTGTGGGATTGAATGAATCATGCATGGTTAGAAAAATTAATACTAATACTACGGTTAGAAGGTTTGACAGTCTTTGCAATGGTTTAGTAGAAAAAAATTCAAAAATTAGTATAAATAAAATAAATTTCATATGACAAAATAATCATTTTAGAAATAATATTTTTGCATGTAACATATTATTTAAGCATGAGGATAAAGGGGAAAAAGTTGCTTTCATGTTCTTAAATCTAAGATTTCCTTATTTAAGAAATAAACTCAACTATACAAAATAAAACTTGAGAAAAATGTGTCAATTCAACACACTATCAGATACTGGTTTATTCCCTTTTACCAACATTTTTCAGAAACCATTTATTTTCATTTATTTACTATGTACTCTGTGTTTCATTATAATAGATTATTAAACTTTTTCAGTATAATTAAAATAATCTGAAAGAGAATCCTGAGCTAATATACCTTTAGGAGTATATTTATCTAATAATTTCCTTTTAAGCTTAAGTAATGAATATTTAAATTTCCTAATCTCCACTTTAAAAATGTAGAGCAGAAATCCTATTTTAAAAGAAAGTAACTACTCCATATACCTGTTTCAATTTGTGATAATATGAATCATTACTTTTGTTATAGAAAAGCATTTAAAATATAGCTTTTAAATAGCTAAAGAAAAAAAAACTTCGTGTTAACCTCTCTTTCACTTTTATACTGTATTACGATTCTTTTACAGCAGTTAAAAACCTTTTCATGACATTTCTTGAACTATCCAACCAATGCTATTAAGATTTTTTAAAAAGAATTAATGAACTGAGTAATAAGCAGCTGGAAGCACTCAAAACAAATGAATAAATATATTTTGATTGCCTGTTTCTTATGAGAGTTAAAATTCCTTTCCTGATGCTGATTTTCAAAAGTTCACAAATAGTTAGCAGTTAGCTGCTGTGGCTTATTTTAGTTGTTGTTCTTATTGTTATTATTATTTGTCTCTTTTTAATAAGTGGGTACAGGATTACTAGCTGTAAGACCAAGATTCTAAATCCAGTCCTGCATCTTATATTTACATAAGATTAGGCAAATTCATTAGCCTAAAAACCGTGAAAACTACAAAATGACAAACATGGGGGAAGATATTATTCACTTTTGTTTTTATTATAATTATTATTTCATAATATGCATCCCAGAAATACAGCTTGTTATTCAGCTAAGTTAATAGATTTATTTGGTTTTCATTGACAAGATACTACATACTCCTTATAAAAAAAAAAAAAAGCCTCCCTGATAGGTTTACAGAGACAGCATAGTCTGCTAGTGATGGTATGTACACATATTCCTTATTTTAGCTCCATGAAGAAAAGAGGATTATCCAAGGCCACTTTTCAACATTGGGTGAAATCAGATGAGTTCATAGTCTTTTCAAACAAGTAAATAAGTATGGTGAAAGGACTCATGGGATGTTTAGAGGCACAGAAAGCCTAGTAAAAAAAAGTGCCTTAATCTAGACTGTACTACTGCTGATACCATATGCTGAAGTTAGGTCATGTTATTAGAATGAAGACCAGAGCCGAGTTTACAGCTGGCCCAGTATCTATTATTAATAGATCATACTTCAAGTGCTAATGAGACTTTTAAAATAAATAGACAACCTCAGCCAGGTGCGGTGGCTCACGCCTGTAATCCCAGCACTTTGGGAGGCCAAGGTGGGTGGATCATGAAGTCAAGAGATCGAGACCATCCTGGCCAACATGGTAAAACCCCATCTCTACTAAAAATACAAAAATTAGCTAGGCACTGAGGCACGCGCCTGTAGTCCCAGCTATTCGGGAGGCTGAGGCAGGAGAATTGCTTGAACTCGGGAGGCAGAGGTTGCAGTGAGCCAAGATCACGCCACTATACTTCAGCCTGGTGACAGAGCGAGACTCCATCTCAATCAATCAATCAATCAATAAAATGAATAGACAACCTCAAGAATACCTGTGAATTAAATCTCTCTATCTCTATATCAGTATCTACTGATTTCCAGGCAAAAGAACTTATGTCAAGCCACTTTCAATCTTGGTGCCAGAATTCTTGGAAGGGCTACTAAAATATCATTTAAAATGTTTTTAAATCAATAGAAAGCTTTAAGGAAAAGTCATATAAAGATGACAGGGAAACAGCTGCTTCTTGGATCATTACTAGGGTCCATGTAAAGACTCAATGAAAGAGAGTTTCACATGACTGGGAAGGCTGGTGAGTCCCCAACTAAGCTTAGGTATTGGAGGCAAAAGCCTCTAAAGGATTTACAAAAGATATTGTATATAACCAGCTCTATTCAGCCTGAGTCACAGCTTTTCAGAGGATGGGCTGAAATTTTTAACTAGTAACCAGCATGAATGTGTTCTACCACGATCTACAGACATGAATGATTCTATACTAAATAAAATAGTGGAGGAAATTGAGCTTTTTAAACCAATGCTTCCTTCAAAATTATGAGTCCTGAGCTTCCTCCAAAAATGGAATGAAATAAGCACTTTATTTGTATTTAGGCAATATTCTCGCCTTTTCAAATCACAACATGAGTTCTTTAATCTGGACTGGTAGCTCCTAACAGAGATCAAAAGTAGGTAACAGACTTGGATCTAACATACTTTAGACACTACAGCGAAAAAAATAGATTTGAATAAATCATGATCGCAGTAAATTCCTAACATGGCATTCTAATGAATTCAAGACATAAATTGAAAATGCACAGTAATATTTTTCCTTAAGAATCTGTTGGTTTAGGCCGGGCGCGGTGGCTCAAGCCTGTAATCCCAGCACTTTGGGAGGCCGAGACGGGCGGATCACGAGGTCAGGAGATCCAGACCATCCTGGTTAACACGGTGAAACCCCGTCTCTACTAAAAAATACAAAAAAAACTAGCCGGGCGAGGTGGCGGGCGCCTGTAGTCCCAGCTACTCGGGAGGCTGAGGCAGGAGAATGGCGTGAACCCAGGAGGCGGAGCTTGCAGTGAGCTGAGATCCGGCCACTGCACTCCAGCCTGGGTGACAGAGCGAGACTCCGTCTCAAAAAAAAAAAAAAAAAAAAAAAGAATCTGTTGGTTTGCAGTTAGCTCCCCAACAAGGTCCGGGAGGGCTTGCCCATTCTATACTTCCGAGGAACATCAACTTTGTCCTCCTATTGTCATTAGTCAGGAATTTACCTCTTAAAAACACAAATTGGTGTGAGTTTTCTTTTGATGGCTTCAGATCTTATTTACCATGAATATAGCAAGCTCATCGTCACTTTCAAGGACATCCACCAGTCATTAAAACTAAAGGAATATCAATAAGCATTCTTTCACTAATATAGAGATTTAATTCCACTGATTAAACAGGTCAGTTTAAAGGCAAATCCAGGTATCTGATTCTGCTCAAAAATATGTCTTAAAACATTTAGAACAACTTTCAAGCATCTTATAGAAACACAAAAAAATGTGGAAAGGACATTTCAGAAATGTCTGCATTGCATATTACATCAGTAAGTTTTGAGGGACTCCCAATTATGTTTCTTGTATTTCCATATGTAAGGAAATTTCCCCACAAATGGGAATAATCAAAACAAACTCTGGAGCCTCACTGATGTGGGTAGGCCTCTGGGTTTTCATGTGAACTGACTTTAAAAGCCTAGATCAGGCATTAAGAGAACTCTGACCATGGCTTGGGATGAGCAATACATTAACCTATAGTTACAATAACCTAGTAGTTATTTTAGTGAAAGAATTTATAACTACTTCAGGAAATAAGGCAAAACTTCGGATTAATACTATATCTAAATGGAAGTTAAGAAGCCAAAAATGGCTAAAGCCAAACTATGGGGTTGTCAAGTATCAAAATCATACAAGTTTATCTACATTTAATCTTATAAAGACTGGTCATTGATTATTTCCAATAAAATGGCAGTTCATCATTTCAGATCCCTAGAAAGGAAAGTATTAATTTTGGTCCAGAAACCTGCTGTGAAACAAGGCAGGGAACTTTCAATTATTATATTATATAACACGTTCCCTTTGAAATAGACCCTACCAATTTTAATTAAAAATCATTTCCCTCAAAATAAACAAATAATTACTCATGACCATAAAATAAAAACAGAATGTTAACCAATGTATTTGATGACTTTTCTTCCCTGCTGTTTCTGGGTTTTAGCAATAATTTGCTAAATTTAGGCAGTGTAGAAATATGATTCTCGATTGTGGCGTGTTGGTGGTTTAATGTCCATTGACAGTGCTTTAATATTCCTTTCATATCCTAACAGCAGGACAGGGTATAGAAACTATTTTAAAAATTATATTTGACTACAGTCTTCCAAAAGAAATTTCAATATTCTCATAATTCTAAGTTATAAACAAAATATTACATTTTAAAAGAAAATTTTTAAGGTAATTGTAGAGTTATATGTTATAACATATTATACATTATATATATGTTATATATAACATATTATAACTCTATAATAGACTGATTGATATAACTCTATTATAGACTGATGAAACACACATATTATTGTTTAGAATTAAGAACCAAGGGAAGAAAAAGAACACAACTGAAGATAACCTGCACAGTGTTTATAATAATAAGACAAAACTCCAGGAGTAGAATGATAGTTAAGCTGCAGAACAGTTATAAGAAAAATAACAATATCAAGGCAAAACTTTCGGTTCCTAATTTAGAAAATTAAATTTCATTTAAAATACAATGAATCAATACCGGGCATCATAGCTGAGCCTAAATAATACATTTGGAAACTAATAATGATATATTTTGAAATGTTATACATCTTAGTTGTTTTTTTTTTTTTTTTTTGGTAGAGATGGGGTTTGCTATGTTGCCCAGCCTGGCCTCCAACTCCCAAGCTCAAGTGATCCTCCAGCCCTGACCTCCCAAAGTGCTAGGATTACAGGCACGAGCCACCACACCCAGCCCCTATATATCTTAGTTCTAAAGGAAATTATTCACTCATAATTCAAGCTAACTGCATTCAGAATATTCAAAAATTTGCATATTAAAACAACCATACCAAAAAAAATTCTTTTCATAGATGGAACAAATAGGGTATGTATAAATAAATACAAATAAATATTCAAAATTATTCTTGTGTCTCTCTCTCTCTCTCTGTCACACACACACACACACACACACACACACACAAAAGAACAACTGTATGCTTAATACTTTTAAAGATTCCCCAAACAAAACTGTAATTATTAATGTAATCCTTTCTAATTATGGGATTTCCTAAAATTAGCAATGTGGAGAACTGAGGTAATTATCTGGATGTCCTCAAACAAAGCATGTGGCTTCAAATGTTGAGTGTTATTGCAAATATTAGTTGAGTTTTTTAGACACTGAAAGCATGGATCAAATATAGGGTTTGTGTTTGCATGTATGCATATGTTTACACATGCTATGTGCATGCCTGGAATTATCTCTTAAAAAGTTGCAACTTTCCACTGTGCTGCGAGATAACTGGTTTAAGAGTGAATCAAATACTTTTCAGAAATAGGCTTTAAAAATCATAAAAGAAACTGCTATATCCAAACAATGACTGTGAAAGCATTTATAATTCAGCCCATTATGTTCCTGGGATTATACAGTCCTGTAATGACCTACAAAACAGGAAGACCTCACTGAACATTAACAATAATTTTTTCTATCTCTCTGGAATGAAAAATGCCTGCTTTTTGGCTTTTGTTATGTTTTTTTGTAAACACTTATGTAAAATGTGAACCCTGCTAAATATGTATTGAGAAGAGATAGGATTTCAAATGGATAACTACTAGGGATTGGGGGCCCCAATGGTGGGGAACATCAGAGGTGTCTCAAATGTGCCCTGGCCAACAGCAAGGTTGTGCCCAGTGCCTACAAATCAGTCATTTGCCTTGTACCAACAAGGGTATTCTATGAAGCACTAAACTGAGGGACCCAGAAGGTCTGGAGATTTATTAAAATTTTTTGAAAGACTCCTGATACCATCTCTGCCTAAAATGACCACAAGGGCTACAGCAAAGAAGGTATTTGAGACTGATGAAACACATATTATTTGTTTAGAATTAAGAATCAAGGGAAGAAAAAGAACTGAAGATAACCTGCACAGTGTTTACAATAATAAGACAAAACTCCGGGAGTAGAATGATAGTTAAGCTGCAGAAAGGTTATAAGAAAAATAATGATATCAAGGCAAAATTTTAGGTTCCTAAGAAATGTCATTAGATATCACTTTGTGCAATAGAGTGACTAAAGTAAAAGGAGATAAAAAGTAAAAGGTTCCTTTCTACTCTAGAAATAATAATACTTGCAGGAGCACTTAAAAGTTTAATCCTTGTTCACTCTAATGTAGTGTAGACTGTCAGACATAGAATTGACTATAAAAGTATCTTATTTAACAAAAAACAACTATACTATAGTTCACCAAAAATTTGTTAGGTGGCCATATAGAAAATAAACATACAAGAATAAAAGAAATTTCCTAGCTATCAATAACTGATTAGAAAATAAAATAATAAATATATCATTCACAATAGCAACCTAAAAATTAAATATATATAGATATGCTTAAGACTATCTTTAAGAAGAAATATCATGGATCTGTAACAGGAAAATATTAAAATTTCACTGTAAAAAAACCACTGGAATAAATACAAGTTGGATCATGTTTATGAATGGAAAAAAATAATATTGGGAACATATCAATAATTCTAAAATTATTTTATAGATTAAATATAATTAAAATCAACAATTTTGCATTTTAATTGACAAAGTAATCCTAAAATTTACTTGGAATGATAGACAATTAAAGGCTAAAAACTTCAAACAAAATAAGACAAAATGAAAAGCAGAAAGAATTAAGGTGTAATTTGTTTTACTAGATATTTAAAAACATAATAAAGACACAATAGTTAAAATGTTGACCCAACAAATTAGAGACATTGATAAAACTGAACAGATGCTTAGAAACTAAGACATTCACCCAAATGAGAACATCATATTCAATAAAATAGTAACAAGATCAGTGGACAAAGAGAGAACTGCTTGATACATGGTGCTGGATAATCAGTTGATAATTTAGAAAAATATAATTAGAACCTCACCTCTCAACATAAATAAAAATAAACTAAAGATGGATAAAGGGCTTAACTTGATATAAAAAGCAACATTAAAACATTTTAAATATAGGTAAGTGAAATCAGAGAATACTTTCCAGAATAAAGGCAGTGAGGAAAGCCTAAAGAAAAGTGCAGGTCAATAACCTAAAAATTGTTCTCTATATACATAAAAAAAATTTAAGCTAAATAAAACTGTCACAAATCTGGCAAAAATTCTATATAAAACACAGAATAACTCATATAAACTAATGAACAAAACAGTAAGCTCAAAAGCAAGTGCTCAACTGATTTAAACTGTTTACATAAGAAAAAATACAAAAAGCTAATAAATGTACTGAAAAACCTCAACTTCAGTAGCAATTAAAGAAAGAAAAGTTAAAAAGGAAAAAATTTTCCACCTAAGCATGTGTCAAAGTTATGTACAATGCCAATTCTCAATGTTGGCCAGGGTGCGGCAGAAAGGCCATCTTTAATCAGTGCTGGAAGAAGCATGCTTTGGTAGAATTCCTCGGAAACTCAACATAGTAGGAACTATTGGGATCTTTACAAATCACTGGCGCAGGAAGGAGACAGGCACAGTGGCACATGTTTGTAGTCTCAGCAACTCCAGAGGCTGAGGCAGGAGGATCCCTTGAGCCCAGGAGTTTGAGACCAGTCTGGGCAACATAGTGAGACCTCGTCTTAAGTTAAAAAAAAAAAAAAAAGATGTTGGGGGAAGAAATTACCAACATTAGGGGAAAAAGCAAATAGAGTAGAATAGTATACAATCATTAAAATAGTATTTTGGAGGAATAGTTCATTATATGAGAAAATTCTAATAATGTAAAAAAATATATATAAACCTAAATAAACACTTTGAAGTAGAGTGTTAGATAAGGAAAAGAAAAAGGAACACGAGAGAGGGAAGGAAAGAAGGAGTAAAGGGAAGGAGAAGGCAAGAGGAGAGAGGAAAGAAGAAAAGAAAAAGAGAGAAAAAGAACAGCAACAACAAAAATATGTCTAGGTGGAGAACAATCCAAATGTTCCAGCAATTATTTCTGTGCCGTGAGATGTCCTATTTTTTAATTTTCCTCTATAGCCTTCCATATGTTTGCAAATTCTCAACTGTGACCATATATTATTTTTATAACTAAGAAAAACATAGTCATTTTTAAAAGACAATTAAGGGTAGAAAATCCATCATGCTGCATCCCTATCAGTCCAAAAAAGAATTCGACACCGAGACAGGGGGAGTTAAAATAATGAGAGTTTGGCTATATTCCCGGGATGCCAAACCAATGGGTTAGTTTAATTAACTTGAGGAGAAAAGTCAGTCAATGACTTTTGAATTAGTCACTGAAAAGACTGAAAAGTTCACAGTGGCATATTAGAGACGCACCACTGGGGTGAAGTGAAGTAAAAGTTGATGATGCCATGTCACTGATATTTCTAGAAATGGTCTAAAAGCTAACTAAGAGTTATTTCTTTGGTCCTCCCTATCCTGACAGGGAGAGTGAACTCCTAGCATGGTCCTGCTATATTTGTGCTGCTGCAGAAACAAGGTTCTCCCCATCTGTCCTGCACACACCCAAAACATGACATTCTTTGGTTTTCTTCCTGTTCCTAACTAGTAAGTATGAAACAACTGTGGTGGAATTATTTTGCTCATTTTTTAAACAACATTTTTTAAACACTCATTTTTCCCAGAGTGAGTTTTCGAGCTTGAAGATATTCCAACCTTATTTGTCTTTCTTCACATCTCCACTGTCTTGAGCCTGCTTATTAGCACTTACATTCAAACATTAAGGGAAAAGAACTTGAACTGATTATTTTTTGCTTCTCTGCTAAAATCCGCATTTTGAAAAAGAGGTTAACAAAGATGCTCCAGCAGGGTTTTAGGAATTCTGTTTGCAAAAATAAAATGTGTTGTAAAGAATGGAGGGTGGAGGCTGAATCTAACTAAGTACACCTGAACATCTTGCAGCTCAAGCTGTATGTATCCTGAAGCAGTGGCTTAACAAATAAAAAGTTGTTGGTGGAATTGTTTACTTTATCTATATGCTATTCATTTTTTCCATAAGGAGATTTATACATAGGAGGTGATTAGAATGCATGATAGCACAGATCGCATCTGCCAAACGATAAACTCTAGCCACCTTTAAGAAATATTTTCCCAGTAAGCCACTTAAGTTCACAGAACAAAAAAGCTTTTCTTCTTTAATAAGTTAAAAACAAACTGCTTCATCTATTAATAAATGCACACATGTCACTAGGATAAAAAAAATTCGTGGTGGCACCTGGATCATTTTAGAAATATTTTTACTAGTTACCTGTTTTTTCGTTTTTTTGTTTTTTTTTTTTTGTACTCTATTAAGCTATAATCGGAATTGTTACTATCTGTTATTAGGAGACTATATTATGGTTTGTCCTCAGCCAAATGGCATGCTTTTAACTGTTACGAAATCCACAGTAATGTTAGGTATTTACCAATCTCAAAGACCATAGCCCTATTTTTAAATCTAAACCTGTTTTAACTTCTATCACTTGAATAAAACATTGAATTGTTTGCTGTTTTACAAATGTTGTTATCCCTTTCAGCCTAGATATGCTTGTGTTTGAAGGATTTAAGGAAGAGTTCCATAAGCCTAGATCTTCAGCTGACTTCTGTTTTACTACAGTCTTTGGGCTGAGGTTAAGAAGGAGGTAATATCAGAGTTGGCAATATTTTCTTGAGTTATTAATTTTTAAATTTCACATTCATAAGAAATGGCAGTGGCCTCAGCACAGATCATTTCTTTTAACAGAACGGAAACGGGAAGAAACTCATAAATATTTTCAAAACCTCCCCAGTATGGCACACCGTGACTGGTGATCAATGGATCCTCATGCTTTGATATGTTACAGCGGGAACTTTCAGAAATGACTTACTGGGTTGTACATCTGATTGAACAACTGCTCAGCTTGCTACATTGCAAAGTTGGGGAGGCATTGAGGCACAGACAGGGAAAGAAGGAAAGATCCAGAAAAACAGCATTAGCTCAACAAATTCAGTGCATTCGCACAGACGAGTTGGTCATTAAAAAAGAAGAAATTTCAGTTTCTAAACATTCCACAGTGAAAGTGAGATGCTCTAGGGAAATACAAATGTTGACTTTGGCTCCTAAAAAAGAATAGCTGGAATAAGAAATTTAAGGTTTGTGTTACTTTCCCTTTCTCGAGTTAAATAACCCATGAAATAAAGAAAGCTGTCCACTTTTGATGATACATGAAGTGCTGGCCTCCAGCAATGAATCAGAAGAAGTACTTTTGGCCAAGTCTGCAATTTATTACCTGAACTTCAAAGATGGTAATAATAAAAGATTAATTAAATCTTATCATTGAATTTATAGCTCTTCTTTTATATTAACACAAGCCTGAATTTTCTATTCAGTCTATCTTCAGAAAAATACAGATTAGCAAACAGCAGGTTAGCAACAGCAAAATATCAGTAAGACTTTATCGGATTAACTTAAACGGGAAAAGAAAAAAATTTAAATCAGCAGGACCAAAATACAGTATTATCCATTGCCTACTACCAGTTTCTACTGTTGTCTCAGGATTAATAGAAAATATAATTTTCAAAGATATTCTATTGTGTTCCAAGTGCTTTAGAATCTATAATATTTTCTTGTCTATTTTGTGTTGAAGATTTAAATTTTTGTGGATTTAAATATGCTGAATATTATTTTAAATAGCATTCTCAAGTTATATTTTCTAAATACCTGCACTATTTATCTGGGGCTCAATGTCAACGTGTAGAAGGTGAAATATTGTAGAAACTATTACTTTGCTTCAAGCTAAGACACACTTTTTAAGAGCCTCAATTACTTTTTCCTTCAACTTGAATGAAGTAAAAGACAATGTTATCATGGTTTAAAGAAACTCCCTCCTCAAGTATAATATCAATTGAAAAATTACTAAAAAGCATAAATCATATTTTGAATTGCCATTGCTTCTCAACTGATTTCTAGTCACATAGGCTAAGTTTACTCCCCCATTTTGAACCTCAAATACTCTTTTGAAAGACAAAATGATCCATACGTCAATTATCAGTCTCTTCTCAACTCTTGGGTATCTATTTAAGATTGATGAATGCACTTAATTATAAAGCACACTCATAATTTGCAATTATGCATTATTTGGTTAGTATCATTTTGTCAGCCTCACTAATATCAGTAACAACTTCCTCAGACATGAACATTTATAAATAGTGGGATGGAATGTATAAGGGAGTTCCTTTTCTGCCTATAAGCATTTGTCATCATGAAGTATTTGAAGGCATCTTAAATTAACACAGTATCATAAAGGGTTAAAGTAATTATGTGTGTGAATGTTCTCCACAGACTTTTATGTAAAACCTCCCTTTACCAATGTCAAGCATTGTTTATAAGACAAAAATAAGTTTAAATCACTATTTGGATTTCATTGCCACTGGCAGACAAGGTTTCTGTTCAACGACACACATCTACAATATCGTGTAGATTTTATGGGAAAAATACCTGGACACTCACAAACCTTGAGCAAAATTCCACTGGGAATTTTTGGTGTATTTTTGACATAATAAAACTATTATGTTTTCAGCTTTCATTTAGTAAACCTTTACATTTTATTCACAAGTCACGTACCCTTTTATTTAAAAAGAGGCCCAGACACACTTAAGCTTTTATAGCTGCTTATTTTTCCATGAGTAAATGATGTGTTTATATGTATATTCACATACTGTTGGCTTATATTTTCAAATATTTCATGTAGATCTCAATTTTTTTAAGGTGATGGGTAGTTGAGGTTTTTACGGAACTATTTATTAGCAGAAATTAAAGACTACTGAAAAAATATTTTAAACTTTTGAATTTAGTTAATGCTAGACAGCCAAAAATAACAAAATAGCATCTGCAGGTTAGACATAAATATATTTAAATTATAACTACCTTATTTAAACTCACTACACTATGCACTTAGGAGACAGTATAAGTAAAGATTATGTATATACTTAGAAATGAGTTATCTTTTCATAAATGAAATAGGTCCTTTACAGCAAGACAACCATATTTGTTACTTTAATTCTAGTGACTTGGTAGAATGTTAAAATACTGTCAGGAATAATGTTAAAATGTTTACAGGATTTGGTCTGTGAATTTCAGTATGTGGTGTCTACCTGTGAGTCAAAGGAAACCACACACTCTGAGTGATCACAGGGGCAAACCACAGCTATGTTGAAAGAAACTATATTGAATTGCATAAATGTTGATTGATTAAACTAGTCAAGTCATTACATGAAAACTATAAGCATCAGTATGTGAATCTCTTCCTTTTAATTACTAGTGGATTTCAAATTCCCATAGATGATTTACACTAAAAAGGAGGGTGCCGAACATGTACCTATAGAAATAATAAATGGGGTCCCCTGATCTCCATAACAACGGCTCATCAGAGTAGGTGGAGGACATCTTTCATGCCCAGGTCTATTTGAGGCCATCTTTCTTCGAGACTCAGCACACTGTGACTAAAGTAAAATAGTGCAGAGGATGGTCATAAGGAGCCAGTGAATTTCTCTCTCACACAAAGCTAGCTTAGAGCCTGCCTTATGATCATAAAATTTTTTTAAATGAAAAATATTTTTCATAAGTTCATCCCTTAATATGCATATCATAGATAACATTTTGTAGAGCACATTTATATAGATCAAGAATGTATGTCATATACCCAATACATCACATCCAAGTCATTCTCCATTTAAACACCCTCAAATGGGCAATTTAAATTCTTTTATTTATTGTTCAAGATTTCTGCTTAACTAAATATTGCTTGAAGTAAGTGAGATGATGAGTGGATTGGGAAACAGATTTTTGCAATATAGAGATTTTCTTGCTGTTTTGTTATTAAAGGATTTGATCTGTGTATTTATCTTTTTCTGTATTAGCAAGTAGACTTTCGTAGTGTGAAATTTCTCATGACAGTTTCCTAATTATCTCTGTAAAGTGAGTACCATATAGTAACATTTCAGTTATATATTGCATCATACAAAATAGTATATTACATTTTAAGATACCCAGAGTAATTCCTTCACAGATATGCGATTCCTTCACATCCTTGACCATCCATGTCATATATTTTCATAACTTTAGCCGATAAATCCCCATCCCGGTGTGCTATGAATTATACATAGTCAAATTTTATTATATACTTTGTTTGATTGTTTAGATTCTTATCATCCCTTTTGAATAAGTTTATGAGTTGTCAAAGGGAAACAAAATGCTTAAACTCATAATGTTATGAGTTTTATGTGAACAATGAGTGCAGACATACCAAACAACACAGGGAAAAAGTCAAAGTAACAATGCATGACTGGAAATGCACTCCACAAAAATGTCTGGGTCAGAGAAAACATGTTAATGCCACCATGTAAATATCCTATTTCTTTTCCAAAGCCTTCTATCTACAATAAGCTTTCTTAGAGAGTAAGGTCATTTTGGTCAAAAATAAATAGTCATTCTACAGAGATGCCAGGGACTTGACAATTTTGGTGAACTTCTAGAAATTTAACAATGTCAGAAAAGCTTTTGCAAAGTTCTAATACAAAAAAAATGACCTACATCTGAAAGTAGCAAAAGTTTATTAACATCTAATGTGGCTTCCGGATTCTGTGACTTGTTGAAAACATTTCTGTTTTTCTTTGTTGATAGCTGAGATTTGCCCAGAGAGTAATGGCTGGTTTTTATAATATTTTTAACTTCTGCTACTATTTTCATCTATTTTTCAAGTTTTTCTTAAACAGGAAACCCAAGATAATTTTTCAGGTTCACAGACAGATTTGATAGACTTCTTAGCAATAAAGTTAAGAGTATTTAATTAATTCTTTTATCAGCAGACAGCAACAGATAAGGGGTTTGTTTCTTTTTAAAAATGTCTCTTCCTGTTCCATTTTATAAATTCATTTTTAAATGAGCATGATTTTTTTCTCAGACTTCACTTACCTTTTTTAACTGTGCTTCCAATTTGCTACATTCCTCTTTCTTTTGTTCGATGGCTATTTCTAGAGACTTTAATTTGGAATCCCTTTTCAGCCCTGCAGAGGCTAATGAAGATGCATGTTCTTTGAGGTCAATTAAACTAGACTGAAAGAGAAAGAATGTGAGTGAGTAAAACACTGAAATTTCTACTAGCAATGCCTTCAATTTGAACACATTGATTCTATACATAGCAATAAAGTGTGCAGTAGACAGAAAGGGTAAATATAATCTTACTAAGGTAACAATAGTCAGCTTTGGTCAGGAAATTAAAGTTGCCAGCTTACAGAATGAGTAGGATCTAATTGCCGTAGAATCAAATGTGACCAAATGGTGTGGTCAGTAAATGCATGTTTCATGTCTCAAAGTCATGCTAATGATGTAAGTCCCAAGGTGGTCTTTACATGTCATAGCAAAACAGACACCCTGAACCTTCCATTTACATTTATTGCTGTCAGACTATGCAGACTCTGAGACAAATATGAAAGAAAATACTGACTTTAATGCTTCCGCTCCCAAGAGCAAGTCAAATATAAAAGAAGCCTCCCATTACGTTTTTATCAAATCCCATCTCTTTAACAGAGAAACGATCAATGGTTTTACAATCATCTTCTGGAAAATCAAACATAAAATTATTTTAAAATTTAGAGTAAACTTTATGTTCACGTCCTTTGCAATCTAGATTTGACAGATGTGATGAACCTTTCCAACTCAGACATGGGGTTACCTAAATTGTTCCAGTCACTAAGCATGTCCAGAAACCAACAGGTTCCACATATAGTCTGAATTCCAAAAACTAAAGAAATAAATACTTGCATATATCACTGAACGTGACTTTGCAACCTAAAAGAGCAATGTTTGTCATTCAATAAGAAATAGCAACATCTAACTATGTGACTGAGATGTACAGGTTTTACCCCAAAACAGACTCCACGCATTTCCTTCTTATTCATTTGCATCACCTAGGAAGACACTAAGGACACAATGGTCTCTCTGTAAACGATGTCGGCTAATAATTTATGCTGGGTGGCTTCATTGGCACTGGAATGACCTTTATGATAAAAGTCACCATCATCCAGCAAGGTGCTTCTAAAACCCTCTGAGGAACAGGTGAGCCATTCTCATTTTTCACATCAGGAAACAGAGGCTTACAACAGCTGAGCATCTTGTCAAAGGTCTCTTAGCTAGTAAAGGCAGATATAGGTCTCAAACCCAGGTCTACAATTCCAATTTCAATGTCCTTTGTTATATAATTCCCACAGAAATAAGAAAGGACATTATAATCCAGTCACTTTGTCATGGTGAAGACTATCATCACTCCAATTAAATCATAAGCTCCCTGCTAACGGCAACTGCATATTGTTTTCCTTTATAAATTTTAAATTGCCGGATGCAATAGCCAGTTTTAATCAACTTGGCTAGGCTCTAGTCCCCAGTTATTAATCTAGGAGTTGCTAATAGAAGGCATTTTGTAGACATGACTAAAATCTACCATCAGTTGACTTTAAGTAAAGGAGATTATCCTCAGTATTCTGTGTGGGCCTGATCCCATCAATTGAAAGGCCTATAAGCAGAATTCAGGTTTCCCTGGGGAAGAACAAATTCCACCTATTGATTGCAGCATCAGCTTCTGAGACCTTCCAGTCTGCTTTTGCTGATGGCCTGTTCTGTGAATTTTGAATTCGCCTAGCCTCCGTAACTGTGTAAGCCAATTCCTTATGAGAAAGTTCTTAATCTGTAGAAAATGTTTAACGTGGTTCTGTTTTTCTGGCAGAACCCTGACTGACACGCCCAGCCCAGTGCCAAGCACATCATGCAGAAACAACAAATGTTTACCAAAATGTCTATCTGAAAGTCATACAACGTTGGCATTATTTACAAAACTACTTTCACTTACAGCTTATGCTCCACCACGTCATCAAGATCTCTTTCCATTAGAAATATATACATTGATTTTAAGGTGCAAGCCCACAAATAACACCCGCAACTGAAGAAGAATATGCTATAAACAAAGTCAAAGCTTTCCTATCTTCTGTCGCATACAAACTAAGGCATCACAGATCCTCCTACTCAGAAGCAGCAGTGGAAGCTAGGAAGAGAACTCCATTCTTTATTTTCATAACAAAGAAATAAGCTCCTTTCTAAAAAATAAGTAGGTTTAAATTTTAGGAAATACAGATTTTATTTCTGGGTTTCCTCGAAACTCCTCTTACTCATCCATTATTTTCCTTCTTCATCTACATCCCTAATTTATTCAGGACTTTAATTTGTGTGGAATTATCAGTACCCTATGAGTGAGGAAATACTGCGGAGCTGGGAGATAGACAACTGTGCTGCAGTACCGTCCTGCAGGGTGAAAGGTCTATGATAGCTCTAAAGAAGATGGACAGTTACAAGAGACAAAAGTAAGTGTGAAGGGGCCAATTGCAGGCAATCTCCACATATCTCAGAGTTATGAGGATTAAATAAAATAATGTGTAATTACTGCTTCTCATACTTCTCCACCAAACTATCCCCAAGAAAACTGAGAGGGTTATAGGGATTGCTTGAAGAATGGAGGAATAGCCCAAAGCACCCTCTTCATAAGCCCCAAGCAAGAATTTCTTTAAAGTGTAAGATGTTACTTTAAAAATACAGGTAGCCCTTATATTCTGTATTCATGTTTGCTATGGCATA
The DNA here is from genome assembly GCF_049350105.2 of Macaca mulatta. Lineage (NCBI taxonomy): Eukaryota > Metazoa > Chordata > Mammalia > Primates > Cercopithecidae > Macaca > Macaca mulatta. Next base: position 119,571,334 of record NC_133407.1, read on the forward strand.
AAAAAAATACAGCTCTAAATTATTTACTATAATGTAAAAATAATATGCCAGAAGAGCAGCCACATTTAAGCTCTACCTTGGGGTCCAGCATGGTACCACATCTCCTAACCTGAGGGAATTGGGTGGTTCCCTTTGAAAAGTACAAATGAATGTAAAGCACTCGACACAAGGAATAGTACATAGCAGACACTCTAATAAAATAGAGACATTATTATTAAAATCATCGCTGCTGTTGTTATCTCAAGCAAGGGATCGTGGGCCTGTGAAAAATATAGAATCCTTTAAGCCATGCAAATGTGGTAAGACATAAATAAAAGTTTCAAGGAGTTACATTGTATATAGTTAGCAGAGCAGAGAAGACAGGCATAGGGCATCACAGATGAAGGAAGTTACAAAAAAAAAAATTCCTTTAAATTCAGGCAGCTTTACAAAAGCAAAGTTACCACATTCCCCAAGCCTTAATATAGTGCCTCCAACTAACTCTCTAGTCTCTTGCAGCTGCACCGAATATGGGTTCATGAGGACTATCAATGTGGTTCATTTGTTTTTCCAGACTCACCTCTTTCTCAGTGAGTTCAGCCTGTAAAGCATTGACCTTCTCTTTCAGGTCTTTGTTCTCTTTTCGGAAGGATTCTATCTCTTCTAGTCTTTCCCGATCATCTCTTTCTCGCTGTTCTTTCAAGCGCTCAATTATTCTCTCCTGTAAGGCAATTAACAAAAAAGAAGAGGTGAGAACCCATCAGTGTATATGCCAAAGCATACTGCAAAAGAAAACAAGAGGCAGTACATCCAAGAAATGCTCTACAGGAATCAACACACACAAGAAACTCAAAATCGGATTCATGGGGATAGGCTGTGCATAATAGCACTTGGGAAGGACAACCAATACAGCTTTTGACTTGATAATAAAAGTTAACATCACAGGGCTGCAAAGGAACTTAATGTTCAAGTTCTGTGGCTGCTCTTGGTTCATGGTAGTATCCAGCAAATTTCTAGAGCAGCTCTAGAAGAGGGAGCTTCAGACCCCAAGACTCCAGACCTGACACAGCCTCGCACAGGAAAGGAGAAGCAGAACATGCCTCTTGGCTCAGCCCTCTTTGCTTAGCCTCTTCATTTGGCATCCAAGAGCCTTCATTGGTTTCTGAAGACTGTTCTCTGGCTGGATGGGAATGAAGCGGGGCAGGACCCAAACCCTCTAGGACTTAGAGCTGGGACTCATTGTGAGAACTTGAAACAAAGAATCAGCCCATTGTGTATGTGATTTTCTAGTGTGTCTGAGGATGTTTACTTCTCTGTTTTGTCAATGGTTTCTTGATAGTCAGTAGAGACTCCAAACCACTGGCTGAGTTTGAACAAAGTTCAGCAGCAGCTTTATTTTATTGAGGGCTTACTACATGCTAGGCACTGTGATGCGCTCTCCTCATCAGTCCTCATCACAAGCGTAAGGGCAGATCCAGTGCTCTTGGTGACAGCGTAGAGGTGAGGAAACCCAGAGCTCCGAGACGCAAGGTGGCCCAGGTCATAAACAGAAGGCCTCCCACATCCTGGGCTCTCGGACTGTCAGCCACATCCATGACACCACACTGCCACAAACATACACCTGGAGCCATTCAGGGAGGTCTGCCTTTGACTTTCACACTGAAATGAAAACGCTGCTTTGTAGACTTCTTTTCCAAAAATAGGAAACCTGCCTGATATCAAAGTAAGAAACTTACACACACACACACACACACACACACGCACATGAAAATTCCATCTGCGTAAAGCTTGAGTTATATTTCTGAAATCAGTTTGAAATTATCCAACACATATCTAAACTTCCTCTTGAATGGTCATGTTAAAAAATACTGGTGCAACAACTGTAACTGTGGCCAAGGATCCTGATATTATCTTTTATATTCTTATAATAATTGCATAGCACAAGACAATGCCTGATAAATAAGACAACTGTAAAATAGTATTTAATGCAGAGGGAAGTTAGTTTGAACACTTCTCCTATGATTTAAGATCCCCTGAGGAAGCAACTGTTCTACCCCACTGACAATAATTTATGTATCTAATGCTTTCGGCGGAGGAGGTACCATTACTGTTTTCCAATTACTTAAAAACACTTTAAATGAAATATATTATTATAATAGAGGAGGCAGAAATATAATAAATGAATCAATTAATTGCCTATATTTGCTTCTTCTTGATCCCAGACCTAGTTTACCTACCCGTGACAATGGTGAGTGGATGACTATGTGATCCACAAGAGAAGGAAATGGCCACAGTACGTGGTCAGTCTCTCAAGAGTTTTCAATGATTTCAGCAACTGAGCCTTTGCTGCCTTTTGTCTACACTACAACCAATTACCCAGTCACTTCTCCGTCCCATCACTTCCACTACATGGCTGTTGGAGTGACATTTCTAAAGCTCCAAAATGACCTGTCGCCTCACTATTTGGAAACCTTCCCAGGAATCCCTCTGGCTGGACCACGTGGCACTTATTCCCACTCAGCAGCCTTCACATGGTTTCACCGCATGATCATCCTCCCAGCCCTACTTTCAAGAGGGCAGCACTAAAATCCTTTGAGTCTTTTTGACCCACAGCTGGGCGAATCATCTGGCATACAACAAGCAATTAAAAGAGTTGAAGGAAGGAAGGAGAACTCAAATGAGGGATCATCTTGGCTTCAAAGAAAAGGTAATAAAATTAAGCAGGCATGTTAACAGCCAGAAGGCGTCAGAATCGTTTGGAAAGTAGGTCGATTTGCTCTAATCACTTGTACTATTGACTAGGCATTGATGACAAAAAAAATCAACAAGCACTATAATGTTTTTAAGTGTTATTGATGATTCAATACTACAAAATATTTCTCCGTCAATCACAAAACCAATTTAACTGTCAGCCGCGCAGGGCCAGATGTCAAAAACATGTGTTAAAAGGCCCTAATATGCCATGATGTACTTGATTAACAACTAACTTGCAGAAATTCCAACAATGTGTTCTTGTTTTAGTCTTATTTGCATTGGCAAGCATTCCTTGTGCACTCATCTGGCTCTGCACAGGTTTAATCTATTTGTGCTTTATCACAGGGTGGGAACTAAATTACAGCGGCCTCCAGCTCCACTATCTGGCTTTCTCCACTGCTTATCTGCTATGTGGCTACAGCAAGGCTTGGCGAGACCAGCTTTAGAAATACAGTGGGTTCCGTCTCTTGAGCTTCTGTGTGTCAATCCTAGAACCAAGTCATATTCAATCTTAACTCACGGAGAGGCATTATTCTTTGCACTCTGTTAATAGTTGAATAAGTTCCTGGAAATTAAAAGGAATAACATACTCCCTAGGATGCCATAATCCAGGGGAAATGGTGAATACTGCCTGATAGATTCTTTTCATCAGCCAAAAGACAGCGAATAATTAAATGTACTTAAAAATCCATGAGTTTTTATTAATCATTTTGTTTCACAGCATGCCTTGTTACAGAGGGATCTGTGCAATTAAATGTGGATAAAAATGGGACTTGTGAGCAAAACTCCACTTAAAGGAGATTGTGATGTTGCCAAAAGCACAAAGATCTTTGAGTTTTAGTCTTATTCTATCACCTGTGAGCTAGGTGGCCTTGGTATAGTCCAGAGGAGGCAGCAAAGTCTCAACCAACGACCAGCTTAGACAGGGTGGAAACGGCTTCCAGGGGCGGTGGGTTGAGAAGTTAGCATGTGCCATGATTAATTAGCGATGTCTTCCTAGGCCCAGAAATGGGGGATGATGCTGTACATGTCAATATTTTTATTTCCGGGCAAGTCATTTCACCTCATTGAACCCATTTCCCATCTTAAAATGGAAGAGCATAGACTTAGTGTTTCTCAAAATGTAGCCTTCTGACCACTTGGATCAGAACCCTTCAGTATGTTTACAAATCAGAGGTTCCTGGGCTCCACAGCAGAGCAGCTGAATCAGAATCTCTAGGAAATAGGACCCAGGAAACTGTATTTTAAGAAACCTCCTAGATGATAAGATTATTTGTATACACACAAAGGTTTGATGCATACTGGAATACTCAAAATAAATCTTCTATTCTTTGTCCTAAGATAGAGAACCTTGCCAGTTCCTATTCAATGGTTTTATCTGTACTTTTCAAATACACTAGGCATTCTGATTTTGGCACCTTTAAAAAATTCCCTCCACATCCATTGCTCTATGTTTGCTTTTATTCTTCATTGCTATGAAAAGTTAAAAAACAGATGCAAACAGAATTTGGAAATAAATAGCTCACAAAGCCAGTATGCAGAGCTCTTTTGTTTGACTTGAGCATCATAATTTTTAAAAATCTGAACTTGAATGTTTTGAAATAGACCAGGGACCTGCAGCTTACCATAGTCACCAGTAGTCCCTACTACACTTCAGCAAAGCCACATCCCTCATTTTTGTTCCCTCCCTGGCCCTTCTAATCATCTAAGTTCTCAACTCCTTATCTATGGTCCAATTCAGATGCCATGAGCCTGAGATTGCAGATCGGCAAACTTAATAATTCATTGTCAAGGGAGTTCCAGGACAGCATGAAACTTAGAGGTCAGCTAATAAAAATGTGTATTTTGAAGATGAGGTACTGAGACCCTGAGAGAAGAGGCTTGCCCAGGTGATGTAACTATCAAGCAGTGAAGACAGTCCAAGGGAGCCAGGCTCCCACAGACCTCAGATTCCTTCCCAGACACCCCCTCAGTCTCAAAGGAAGTACTTAAATAAAGGGAGTAGTTTCAGATTTGGGAATTACTTTGGGATTTAAGCTAGAATAAATCAAATCTTAATAAGGTCCAGAAAAAAATAATAAAATCCTGCCAAGAATTCATGACATGAAAAATTATATGGTATATGTTTACTTCTGTGATTTTTAAGAAAGAAATCAAGAGGTAGAAATGGGATGATATCATACAACCCAAAATTTGCTAATGAACACATAAGCATTAATAGTTTTTGAACAAACATCCCCTCATTCCAATTTTACAAATAAAACTACTACAGAGAGCTCTGGAAATAAATTATTAAAAGATGAAAAGAGAGTATCTTTCCCCCAAAAGTCATCTTATTAAATATTCTTGTAAGTTTTCAAGTAAAACCTTATAATTCTTATACTTTAATCCTGAAGTTATAATCTTTCAATGTTTTAAATTGTTACAGGATTTATAAGTTTATTAACCAGCAACTGTTTCTCCTCCATGGATTTTTTGAGCAAAATTAATTTGGAAATACATACTAAATATGATGTCAAATAAGGTAACTCAGTGTCAAACTCTACATTTTTTTCTTACAAAAGCCTCATTTTAGTTGTTTGCTATATTTTATTTACATTCTGGGATAGGTGTGCATGACGTGTAGGCTTGTTACATAGGTAAATGTGTGTAATGGTGGTTTGCTGCACCTATCAACCCATAACCTAGCTATTAAGCCCAGCATGCATTAGCTATTTTTCCTAACACTCTCTCTCCCTCCCACCCCTCCCAACAGGCCCCAGTGTATGTTGTTCCCTTTCCTGTGTCCATGTGTTCGCATTGTTCAGCTCCTACTTATAAGTGAGAACAGGCAGTGTTTGGTTTTCTGTTCCTGCATTAGTTTGCTGAGTTTAATGGCTTCCAGCTCCATCCATGTCCCTGCAAATAACATGATCTCATTCCTTTTCATGGCTGCATAATATTCCATGGTATATATGTACCACATTTTCTTTATTCAGTCTATCATTGATGGACATTTGGGTTTGTTCCATGTTTTTGCTATTGTGAATAGTACTGCAATGAACATAACACACACATGTATCTTTATAATAGAATGATTTATATTCCTTTGGGTATATACCCAGTAATGTTCTTTATTGTTCTAGGTCTTTGAGGAATTGCCACATTGTCTTCCGCAATGGTTGAACTAATTTAGATTCCCACCAACAGCGTAAAAGCATTCCTTTTTCTCCCCAGCCTCGCCAGCATCTGTTGTTTCTTGACTTTTTAATAATTGCTATTATGACTGGTGTGAGATGGTGTCTCACTGTGGTTTTGATTTTCATTTCTCTAATGATCAGTGATGTTGAGCTCTTTTTCACATGTTTGTTGGCTGCATAAATATCTTCTTTTGAGAAGTTTCTGTTCATGTCTTTTGACCACTTTTTAATGGGGTTGTTTGTTTCTGGTAAACTTGTTTAAGTTCTTTGCAGATTCTGGATATTAGACCTTTGTCAGATGGATAGATTGCAAAAATTTTTCTCCCATTCTGTAGGTTATCTGTTCACTCCGATGATAGTTTCTTTTGCTGTGCAAAAGCTCTTGAGTCTAATTAGATCCTAGTTGTCAATTTTTGCTTTTGTTGCAATTGCTTTTGACATTTTCATCATGAAATATTTGCCTATACCTATGTCCTGAACGGTATTGCCTAGATTTTCTTCTAGAGTTTTTATAGTTCTGGGTTTTACATTTAGGACCATGAAGACTAGCTCTAGACTCATGGGTCTTTTTGTAGTTTCATTTTTTTTCTTTTATTTTTTAAATAACTTTTTAATTTAACTCCAAAAATATGCTTACCCATCTTTTTGTAGCTTTCAGGCTTTTATCACAGAGCCTTGGTTCTCAGACTACAGTTTACATCATGATGACCTGGGGAACTTGCTAAAGTGCAGATTCCCAGGCCCTATGAGGTTCTGATTTGGTAGGTAGAGATGGGGCCTAATAATAGAGACTTTCAACAGAGACTTCCTGGTAATTCTGTAGTAACAGAAGAGAAGCCTTCTTTAGGATACACTGGCTTAGGAAACCCATGGGCATTTAATCTAATTCCCCCATTCATCATATGGGAAATTTGAGGCCCTGAGAGAGAAAATTACTTGACAGGCTCACTCAGTTAATTAATGGCTCCCCAGTTAATTAGTGGCATAGGTGGGACTGGCCCCTAGGTCTCCTTCCAATTACTTCAATACCCCAGAGTTTATAGGCTGTGATAACAGGGAATATAGGAGATAATCTACTACTCTAGTAGGGCATCCCAGAGGAAAACCCTCACAACATCCTATGCATGTATGGACAAATCCTGCAAAGTGCTGCAGAATCAAAAAGGATGAGAAAGACAAAGAAAAAGAACATAATAAAATCTACTCCTACACTTTAAAAGTTAACATTTCTTTTCTTGGTTTCAAGCTAAATTTGAGAATAATGCCAATAACATGGGCCTAAAAACTGTGCCAGCAAAGTCCATGTTCAACCAACAAACAAGCCGTCCCTCCTGAGGATTCCTAGAGAACTGTACCTGCACTGACTCTTACATTCAGGAAGTGTTGGAGGAGAGGAGAGAGCATATGCAAACTCAACTCCAGGGTCTGATACCTGCGATAGGTGCCCAGAGAATGAATGAACTCATTTAGCCAGAATGAAATGGATGAGAAATCATTTTAAAAGTAAGTAAACATCAGAATGAGCTATTTGCCTAAAGGATTTTATTCATTCATTCTTTTATTCAAATTAATCCCTTTAAATGTAAGTCAGAAGGAAACCCTCAGGATGGCATCCCATCCCCTTCAAAGTAAAAGCCAATTTTTAAAAATCTTGTCTCACAAGGGCCTATGAAATCTGCTGCCCTTCCTCTCCCCCATACCCTTGTACTTGCTCTTCCCTCTGCCAGGACATTCTCCCTCCACAAGGGCTCCTGGCTCACCACTCACTTTCAAGTGTTTCCTTAAATGTCACCTTCTCAGCAAGCTCCTACCTGGCCATTCTACTCCAGCACTCCCTGTATCCCTCCCTGCCTTCTTTTCTTTTATAGAAAATATTACCCTCTGAAATCCTAGGTATGTCACTTATTTATTATCTGTCTCCCCATCACCTCCACTACAGTCTAAACTCTGTTAGAGCCAGGATTTTCACCTATTTTCTTCTCTGCTGCATCCCAGGGCTCAAAAGAGGACTTGTCACATGGTGGCAGCTCACACAACCAGTATCCACTACTGAGTGAGCATCCCTGATGCAGGTTATGCTGGGCACAGGGAATGGAAAGATAACACACACATAGGATATGTTTCTTGGGTTTGGAGTCTAGCAGAGAAGAGAAATTAAAAACAGATAAATGGATAATTAAGAATGTGACATGAGCTCTGGGGAGTTTATGGTGTTCTTGAGACATAACGGGGATACCTAGGAGGTGTCCCTAAGGAAATGATCAAATAATAATAATAATAGTGATAACATTACATCTCCTATTCTAAACACATTCCATATTTTCCTGCATTTTCTCCTCAGCATAATCCACTGAGGTTGCTATTATTACCCCCTTTTACAAATGAAGAAACTGAGAGGTTAAGTAATTTGTCCACAGTAGAAAGTATCAGACCTAGGATTTGATCCCAGGCAGTCTAGCTCCAAAGTCCACATTCTTGACTACTGCACAATACAACTTCTCATGAAGCTAACCTCTCAGAAGAGGAGGAATTAAATTTGCAGAGAGTGAGGAATATCCTCAGCTGGGGAATAGCATCTACAAAGAGTCTGAGGCAGGAAGGAGTATGGTACACTTGAAAATCTGGAAGCCCCACATAAGTAGGGCACAGAGAACCTGGAAAAAGAGAGATGGGGGATGAGGCTGGAAATGAAAGAAAGAATGAGGGAGGGAGCAGGCACACAGTGTGGGGGCTTGCCAGATCAGATGGGAGACAGGACCCTGGGGGCCAGGTAGAGGACTTCAATTTATCTCACCATAAGAGCAATGGCAAGCTAGTGAAGGTTTTTAAGGAGAGCCAAGGGTGATGTAATCAGATTTGCATTTCAGAAAATGCCCCTGGCTGTAGTGTGCCAAGTCCACTGAAGAGGGCTTGTGTGGGGAGAACAAGGACCAGCTGGGACTAAAGGTAGTGTTAGCAAAAGAAGAAAAGCAGGCACATTTAAATGCATTTGGATTAACTTTCCCCAACTCTGTTTCCCCACATCCTGATTCCCCAGTTTTTGAGTGCATGCTCACCTTCTCTGACAGAGCTTCCTCTAGCGTCGCCAGTGCAGTATCTGTATTACTGGAATCTGTCTGCAAGGACTTCACTCTGTCTTTCAGGTTGGTCAGTTGCTTGTCTTTATCCCTAAGTTGTTCTTGCAAGTTTTCAATCTAAAAATAAAAATCAGTATTTTAGTGCATATTTGATTACATATCCTGGGCCAAAATTCCTGAAGTGGATCTATCAATAAAAAAAGAAGAAAATAAAAAGACCTGAAATGATAGAAATTGTCAGTATTATGAGGTTATGCTTTGAGGTTAGACTCAAGGCCATTTTGATGACATCTTCATTTCTCCATATAGTTCAACTCTCTGTATTTAATGGTGATACAGAGGAGCAGAGCATCTCCCTCCATACAAAGGTAAGCCCTTCTGACACATATGTAAGCACTATTATTTCTTTGTATTTCTATCCCTTTTACCAGCCTTTTAGGTCTCATGTCAATAGGCTTGAACTTGGTACACTGAACCAGGGAAATATTATGCAAGATGAATTCATTGATTAAACAGACATTTCCTGGGGAGCCCATTCTGCACCAAGCACCATATCAGTATATGGCAGATCCCATGTAGCCATTCACTCACTCTTTTATTTCAGTATTAAAGTTTGTGATATGCCAAATGTTGTCAAGTGGCTGTTTCAAAGTAACCACATGAAAAGCCAAGTAGGTTATCACCAGCAGACTGTTAATGGGAAGAACTTGTGATATAAGTCAAATGTAACAAGTACTAAACACTCCATTTGGCAACTAAGTCATGTGCTGGCAACCAACCAGCCACTTTTATCCACTATCTGCAGCCTGAAATAAACACGCCAAATAGTCGATTATAATGCCTGTCCAGGAGCAGCAGCAAGGACTTTCTCCTGGGCATTGAGGACATTATCATTCATGTTTTTATTCTCTGCTTTCAAACCATGTATTTCTTATCTAAGGATTTAAAAAAGCCCCACTATACAAACAATTTATTCGTATTAAGGGTTTTAAAATGACAAGGAAAAAAAGCAGTACAACTCTAAGATAAGTCCATTCAAAATATTTGCATTCTGCACCCAACTTTCTCAGGAAATCATTCCAAAAGTATGTTTCACAATGTACACTCAAACAAATTTTTTGATTACTTGATTCCCTTAGCATGTATCTGGAATGGTAATCCAAATAATAATAGTAACCCCAGTAGTAATGAGGAGGAGGAGATGATTACAACGACAACAGAGGTGGCAGCAGTAGCAGCCTCAAAAATAGCTCTGGATGCAAAGACAATGGCTCTGCTGACCTTCAATCTGGAGGACATGGCCTTAGCTAATTTTTTCAACCACTACAATGGAAACCCATAAGCTTTGTGGCCTAACAAAGATGGAATTTTTCCTTCTTTCCTTCCTTCCTTCCAGCCTCCTTCCATCCTTCGTTCCATCTTTCCTTCATTCATTTTTTTTTCTTCTGCCTTGAGATAGACAACTTAGAAACTCAGGTTATAGGTCAAATAATTATTCTTTTTCTTTATCAAAATGTACTGTGTTCCCATCCAGCTGCCACTATGAAAATTCATTGCCACTCCGTGGAAAACACAGCAATTCAGAAGGCATAATCATCTCCAGTCAAAACAAAGGCTTCCTCCCTTCCAGACAAATGTTCACACAAAAGTACGCATGAGTAAGAATATGGATGGTTATATGTTAGAATGATACTGGTTATGTGGAAGAAGCCAGCAGCTGAGAGGACTGACTCTTGGAGAGACTGTATGTTATTACTTTGAATACACCCATGGATACATTTGTGTACACATGTGTACGCAAATCCTTAGCAGTTCTGAGCAAACTAATTAGATCCACTGGCCCACCCTGGGAGACAGTGCCCCGGGCAGAAGAGGAGGACATTAGCCTTGGGGCAGTAGTAGGCAGCAATTTCAAAGGACTTTGGGCATGAGAAATAGAGACCAAAGGAAAAGTGGCCGTGCACTTACGTCACAATCCCTGGGGCCTCCTCATATAACCAAAAAGACTAGGGAGACTGAGGGTCAGGGTCCTACTGGAATGCAGGTAGGGGTTACGAGCTGGAGAAATAGGGATGGTGGAAACTGAGGGTCAGGGTCCTACTGGCATGCAGGTAGGGGTTACAAGCTGGAGAAACAGGGATGGTGGAGACCAGAGACATGCGGGTGGTATATCTCTTTATCTCACATCTAAGAACCCAGCAAAAGAGCCAATGATACTGCAGGCATGACTGACTAACAGAGCTGGAATTAAAGATGCATTTACTGAGCTAGGGATGCACCAATTTAGGAAATGCTGCACAAAGATCACCAAGAATGACTCTTAAGAGAAAAAAATAAGGTACAGAACAGTGTGTAGCATATAATCTCTTGCATAAAATTTGAAACATCTATAAATAGATAAATATATCTGGAAAAAATCACAAGAAATTTTAACTTTTGTGGGGGTAAGGTCTGGGAGGCAGAAGGAAGAGGGAGTTTCTGGTTTTCATCTTTGTACATTTGTGTAGATTTCTGCTTGAATTTTCTAACCATGTGGGTTTTATTATTGGTAAATGTCAATCAGGGTTATCCAGCGGGTAAAACTGTGGGCCATTTTTGGTTTATATTTTTATATAAAAAAATAAATATTGTGCACATGAGTATATAATAATTTAATAAATAACACAAATGCCTACTTAATACTAAATTGTCCAAGTTGCCAGCAGTTACTGATTGTTGATATATTTATTTATTTATTTAATGGGATCTAAATATTTTCCTTTTATTTTAGGTTTGGGGGTACATGTGAAGGTTTGTTATATAAATAAACACGTATCAAGGGGGTTTGTTGTACACAACGTTACATCGCCCAGGCATTAAGCCCAGTACCCAATAGTTATCTTTTCTGCTCCTCTCCCTCCTCCCACTCTCCACCATCAAGTGGACCCCAGTGTCTGTTGTTTCCTTCTTTGTGTTCATAAGTTCTTATCATTTAGCTCCCGCTTATGAGTGAGAACATGTGGTATTTGGTTTTCTGTTCCTGTGTGAGTTTGATAAGGATAATAGCCTCCAGCTCCATCCATGTTCCCGCACAAGACATGATCTCATTTTTTTTTATGGCTGCATAATATTTCATGGCATATATGTACCACATTTTCTTTATCCATTCTGTCATTAATGGGCATTTAGGCTGATTCCAAGCTTTTGCTATTGTGAACAGTGCTGCAATGAACATTCACATACATGTGTCTTTATGGTAGAATGCTTTATATTCCCCTGGGTGTATACCCAGTAATGAGATATTGGTATAGTTAAACCATGGCCTATTATGCAAGTATTTAAAATCCTGTTTGCATAGCATTGCTAACTAAATGAAAATAGTAGAATCTTTAAAAAGCAGAATGTAAAAGAGTATGGCATTAATTTTGTAAAAAGAAAAATTATTGCATAGAACAAAAATATATATAAGGAATCTACTAAAATGTTTTATTTGGGAATGGGGTGACTAATGATTTTATTTCTCTTCTTCATGCTTTTCTGTATCTGCCAGTGTGTTTTCATTGAGTGTAAACAGAATAAAAAGATATTTTAAAACCAACTACAAAATATCAGAGTGGTTAAGTGAGTTTCGAACAATAAATTTTTGCTTTTTAAAAGGACTCTGCAGGAGAAAATATTCCTTTCATACTCCAAAGATGACTGAATTCTTAAAATTAAAACTTAAAAGACTGGAGAGAATATAAAATTCTGTATCTTTTAAAAAAGTACTGCACATTTTTCTCGTGTTCACAAATTGTTATGACATTTATATGAAAAATGTTGAGAACCTTTTTCTTCAAAGGGTGAGGTTGTGCATGGTTCAAATAGCAGGAATTGGAAAATAAGCAAATTGAAAACAAGGGTTAGGATGGGAAGCTTTGGGGGTGGAAAGCGAAGGGGTTTTTTGAGAAATTTCATACTGCAGAAATGGACACCACCTTAGCAACACAGACAACAAAGTATGAGATGGCCCTGAGCACAAGAGAGCGAGAGAGAAACCCTGCCCTTGCCTTTGACCTGAGCTGCCTTCTGGTCATGGCTGGGAAGATTCAGAAGGAGCCACTACTGCTGAAGCAATAGCTGCACCTTCTGGGGCAGAACCCTGGAAAGGAGATAAGAGAGTAGGAGAGCTCAGACCCTGGAGGTCACTTGACAACCCTAATCCTAAGGCCTTTAGCTGACTTCTGAAGCTCTGCCCAAGAATTAATGGGGTCCTTAACTCTGGGCTTGCCAAGCCTGAGATGGGCCAATGTTCAGCAGGGGATCTTTGTTGTGAATTTCACACAAGTGTAGTCCTCAGCACAAAAGGGGCCTCTGACTAACAGCCACAGTCTCCTTGACTCCACATTTGCTCCTCCTTCCATTTGGTCTCCATGCTGCAGCCAAGGGTAAGCTTCCCAATACGCAGATCTAACTGTATGACTTCCTCCCTTAGAACCCTTCAATGTCTCCCCATTGCCCCCCAGATAAAGCCCAAACTCCCTGATATCATACATGATGCCCTCCAAGGGATGGTCTGTGTGATCTTCTACCATCCCTCAGTTCAAGTCCTGGCCCTGACAAATCACTAGTGCTATTCCCTAGCACGAGGATCTCCTTATATCTTCCCTATCTTTGTGTATCTATTTCTTCTTCCTGGAGCCCTCTTTGTACTCCAACTTTTCATCTATTCAAGCTCTACTCAAACCTTTAGATATCAGCACACTCCTTGCCTCCTTCAGGACTCCTTCTCTAATGCCCCCCAACCCAGGTTAAGTCCCCTAATATGCATTTTTCATATAGTATTAAAATTGCTTCCTTACTTATCTATTTCCGCAACTTGGCTGTGAGCTCAGTGAAGACAAGAGCTCTGTTCTACTCACTGTTGTATCTCCGGCTGCAGCACCCAATTGTTGACAACACCAATGAAAGAAAGAAGGAAGGAAGGAATCCTAAAGAAAGTGGCTTGTGTAAAAGGAAGAGGCCAGAGTAGGTGATGGCTGAGTCCCTTCAGCTCTGGGATTCTACAAAGAAGTAATAAAAAGTGATGGAGAAAGTCTATACATAGCTTAAAACAGGACCTAAAACATACTTAGTCATTGTTATAGTTTCAAATATTACCCAAATGTATCTTTCTGGTTGTTTTCATTATAAAATTCCAAAATCCATTCACTAATAATATTTATCTTCTAAGACTTGTCTCTGGATTTTGTGTTATCCACACCTAGAGTATCAGTTAATATTATTAGCTAAAGCAACAGAAACAGCTCAGTCTGATTTAAGCAGAAAAATGGGGAAATTCACAAAACTGCCAGAAAAGCTAGAAAACCAAGGTCAGGGAAAGTAGAATTATGCCCAAAGTTTTGATGCAAGTGGTCTAGTGCAAACATTGTTGCTCCAACTGTTGAAAACCAGACATTGAGGCTTACAGTACAGTGAGCTCTGTCCCACTTGTTCTATCTTTGGCCGCAGCACCCAACTGTGTTGGCAATACTACATATTAACTTACTGAATAAATGAAAGAAGTGAGAAAGGAAGGAACCCTAACAAGAGTGGCTTCAACTGACCCCTGGACACCACCACTAGCCCTGCGGTCATGCTGCCCCATGACCTTGACTTTGCAGTCCCTGCAGCAGAGAGAGGGTCCTTCACTATCCCAACATTCCAAAGACACTGGGGCAGGTACATCTAATGAGGAAAGCCAAGATAAGGCATACAGCCCAACTGCAAGGGAGGCTTAGAAACCAAGTGTTGGCAATTTCATCTTCCATAGTGAGATGTTCTTCATAAAATCAGAACAAAGCTCAGAGTCTGGATGGCCAAAAAATAAGACCCATATCCACAGCACCTAGGGAGAGCTCTGGTGTTAGCTCCCGAGCCAGCAAACTGCACCATCCTAGAACAATTGCTCTGGACTTTCTTTCTCTCAAGTTCCTACAGGCCTACAAGGTTAAGGTTTGACTCAGACACTTCTCCAGTTTGGCTAAGTTCCCTCTTGAACCTGGCGTCCTCTTTCAAGCTCATTCAGGTTGTTGGTATTATTCAGCTCCTTGCTGGCTGCTGGCCAAGGCTACTGTCAGCTTCCGGAGGTTACAGAAAGGCCCTTGCCACATGGTACTTCCGTCCCTCTTTAAAACCAGCAACCAAGCATTTCTCACATATAAAATCACCCTCCTGCTTGGAACATCTCTGACTTCCCTGTCTCTGACCTCTAGCCCTAGATTTACTGTGCTCATGTGATTAGGTAGGGCCAACAGAGATAATCTCCCTTTTGATCAACTTAAGGTCAATAGACTAGTGACCTTAATTACATCTGCAAATTCTCTTTTGCATAAAATGTAACCTAAGCATAGACATAACACCAATAGGCACATAATATGGGAACCATCCTAGAATTCTGCTTATACCCATATTTTTTGTTTGAAATAAAAACATGTTGGTCTTTTAGATCTCTTAAACAGAGGATTCTGTGAGTGGAATTTATTCAAAATAGAGGAATTCTCCACTCTAATAGGATGTATAACATTTTAATATGGTCAAAAAATAGAATAAAAATTTGAAAACGAACTTTCAGCTTATAAAAAAGTTAGTATTGTATGCAGCAGACCTCCTTCCTCCATTTCTTTTTTCTTTTTTTTTTTTTTTTGAGATGGAGTCTCACTCTGTTGCCCAGGCTGGAGTGCAGTGGCATGATCTCAGCTCACTGCAACCTCCGCCTCCCAGGATCAAGCCATTCTCCTGCTTCAGCCTCCCAAGTAACTGGGACTACAGGCATGCACCACCATGCCCAGCGAATTTTTGTATTTTTAGTAGAGACGGGGTTTCACCATACTGGCCAGGCTGGTCTCAAACTCCTGACTTCAAGCGATCTGCCTGCCTCGGCCTCCCAAAGTGCTGGGATTACAGGCATGAGCCACTGCAACCGGCCACCTTCCTCCATTTCTTGGACCTATCTCCATTCTTAAGCAGCATAGGTTCCCTGCATTAGGGTCTATTCAGGAAACCTGTTTAATGAGATGACTATTTAGAAGGCAACATATAGCTGTCTCCAGTCAAAAAGCAGCCTCACAACTTTCAGCTAGTATAACAATGTCGTGATGATGAGGAGGAGGAGGATGAGAATGATGAAGATGACAGCCATTATTTATTAAGTGATTCCTACAAGCCAGGCACTGTACTAAAATCTTTTTGACATTTTATTTTGAGATAATTGACATTTGCATGCAG
Organism: Macaca mulatta; assembly: GCF_049350105.2. Classification (NCBI taxonomy): domain Eukaryota; kingdom Metazoa; phylum Chordata; class Mammalia; order Primates; family Cercopithecidae; genus Macaca; species Macaca mulatta. The sequence continues at coordinate 119,587,547 of NC_133407.1, forward strand.
TTATAAGAAATAATACAAAGAGAACCCTTTTACTCTACCTAGTTTCTGCTCATGGTAACATCTAGAATAATTATAGTAAAATACTATAACCAGGGAATTGACATTGATACAACCCAATGGCCTTATTCATATATCATGAGTTTTTATATGCACTCATGTGCATTTGTGTGTTTGCGTTTATCTGTATTTAGTTCTATGCAATGGTACCACAAGTGTAGATTTATGTGACCACCACCAAAGTCAAGATACAGAACAAGACCCACACCACAAAAATCTCTTGCATTGCCCTTTTATAGCTGCACACAAATCCCTCCTGCCTCTGTCCCATCCTTAACCCCTGGTAACCATTAATCTCTTCTACATTTCTTTAGTTTGGTCATTTCACAAACGTTAGATAAATAGTCACACAGTATGTAACCTATGGGATTGGCTTTTTTCACTCAGCATAATTCTCTGAAGATCCATCAAAGTTGTTATAGTTATCAATAACTTCTTCCTTTTTATGCTAAGTAGGTATTCCATGGCATGGCTATCCCAGCTTGCTTAAGCACTTACCTGCTGAAGGACATTTCAGTGTCTTTAGTTTGAGCGGTTACAAATAAACTACTATGAACATTCAAGTATGGGTTTTCTTTTTTCAGTGACATAAGTTTTCACTTTTCTGGGATAAATGTTACCAGAGTGCAACTGCTGGGTTAAATGGAAGTTGTAATTTCTATTATATATAAGATACTACTGCACTGTTTTCCAGAGTGGCTTTACCATTTTACATTCCCATCAACAGTGTGTGAATGTGAATGATCTGGCCTCTCTACATCCCCACAGACTTTTGGTGTTGTCAGTATTTTTTAGTTTGACAATTCTTTTAGGTGTGTAGTGATATATCAATGTAGTTTGACTTTGCATTTCCCTAACGGCTAATAATTTTTAACATATTTTCATGTGCTTATTTGCCATCTATAAGTCTCCTTCGGTAAAATGTCCTCAAGTCTTTTGCCCATTTCCTAACGTTTTTGTCTTACTATTCACTGTTGTGACTTCTTTATATACTCTAGGTATTAGTCCTTTGTCAGATACACGGTTTGCAATTATTTCCTCCAAGTCTTGTCTTTTCATTTTCTTAACAGGCCTTTCACAGAACAAAAGATCCAATTTATTAGTCTTTCTCTTTTTTTTTTTTGCTTTTTTTTTTTTTTTTGAGACGGAGTCTCACTCTGTCACACAGGCTAGAGTGCAGTGGCACGATCTTGGCTCACTGCCAGCTCTGCCTCCCTGGTTCACGCCACTTTCCTGCCTCAGCGTCCCGAGTAGCTGGGACCACAGGCTCCCGTCACCACGCCCGGCTAATTTTTTGTATTTTTAGTAGAGATGGGGTTTCACCGTGTTAGCCAGGATGGTCTTGATCTCCTGACCTCATGATCCTCCCACCTCGGCCTCCCAAAGTGCTGGGATTACAGGCATGAGCCACTGCGCCCAGCCTGGATCATACTTCTGATGTCACTTTCAAGGTTTGTTGCCTAGTCTTAAATCATGAAGATTTTCTCCTATAGTTTTTCTAACAAATTTATACTTTCATGTTTTATATTTAAGTCCATTATCTACTTTTAGTAATTTTTTGCATAAGGTGTGAAATTTAGGTCAATGTTCAATGTGTTGCCTGTAGATATCCAACCGATCCAGCATCATTTGTTTAAAAGGCTATCCTTCTTCCACTGGAATGCTTCTGCACTTTTGTAAAAAAAATCACTTAGGCTTATTTGTGTGGCTATATTTCTGGGTCCTATTCTGTCCCATTAATCTATATCTCTACCCTTCAACAATATCATACTGTCTTGATTACAGTAACTATATAGTAAGGTTTAATATTAGTAGAGTGAATCTTTTAATCTTATTCTTTTTTCCCCAAGATTGTTTTAGTTATTTGGGGGGTTAGGCCTTTTCATAAGAAATTTATAAAAAGTTTGTCTATGTCATCAAAAACTTTTGGTGGGATTGTGATAGGAATCTCATTAAATCTATATAGCGCTATTTGAACAGAATTGACATCTTTACTATGTTGAGTCCTCCAATTCATTAATACAATACATATCTCAATTTGTTTAGGTCTTCTTTAGTTGTGCTCATTAACATTTTATAAGTTTCTTTTACACAGATTCTTTTATACAGATATTCTTTCATTTTATACAGATCCTGCATGTTTTCCTAAGTTTGCATCTACATATTTTATTTTCTTTGGATAATTGTAAACAGTCTTATGTTTTTAATTTTATCAATAGCTTCCACATATTCTGTTGTTAGTATATAGATATGTAATTAAACTGTGTGTGTTGGTCATGCATCCTGAGACCTTACTGAAGTCACTTACTAGTTCTGGGAGTGAGGTGGGTTGTTTTGTTTCATTTTTTTTCGCTTTTTAAAGATTCCTTTGGATTTTCTGTGTGGACAACAATGTCATCTGCAAAAAAGGATGGCACTTTTTTCTTTCCTTTTTGCAGTGGCTAGGGCTTTGGAGTACTATGTTGCACAGCAATAGTGAGAATAGACATCTTTGTTTTTATCCTGAATTTACAGGGAATACATTCAGTCTTAATGGTGAAAAACAGATGTTCGCTATAGGTTTTTTGAAAATGTGCTTTATCAAACTGAGGTAGCTCTCCTCTGCTCCTAACTTACTAAGAGTTTTTTTTATGAATGGGTATTGAATTGTGTAAAGTGCCTTCTCCGTGTTAGTTAACATGTTTTTTTCATCTTTATCCTGTTTATACAGTGGATTATAATAATTGGTTTTGGTGTGCTAAATCAGCCTTGCACACCAGGAATAAATTTCACTTGGTCATGGCATATTATTCTTTTTATACACTTTTGAATTTGATTTATGTAATATTTTGTTGGAGATTTTTATATCTAAATTCATGAGAGACAGTAATCTATAGGGTTGTTGAGGGGTTTTTTTGGCTTTATTCTTTTTGTTTTTTAATTTGATACTGTCTTTTTCAGGTTTGGGAATCAAAGAGTTACTGCCATCAAAAATTAGTAGGAAAGTATTCCCTCTCATCTCCTATCTGGGAAAAATTGAGTAAAATTAGGATTAATTCTTTAACATTTTGGTAAAATTCTCCAGTGAAGCCATCAGGGCTTAGAAATTTCTTTTTCAGGAGCTTTTTAACCACGCCTTCAATGTGTTTCATGGTTTTAAGACTATTTGGTTATCTATTTCATGTTGGTTACATTTGGATACTTTGTGGTTTTTTAGAAATTGGTCCATTTCTATTAAACTGTCATATTTATGAGCATAAAGTTATCTATAGTATTCTTCTATTAGATTTTTAATAGCCACGGGAACTGTAATGAGAGCTTCTGTTTCATTTCTGACATTGGTGATATACATCTTCTTTCTTTTATTTTTATCAGGGTTTCTGCAGATTTATCAATTTTATTTATGTTTTCAAAGAAGGAGTTTTCAATGTTATTGATTTTCTCTGTTGTTTCTATATTTTTGATTTGATTAATTTTTGCTCCATTTTTATTATTTCCTTCCCTCTACTTAGTTTCAGTTTATTTTGTTCTTCTGGGTTATTGAGGTAGGAACTTGGAGTATTCAAGAGCTTTCTTCTTTTTTCATATAAGCATCTAATGCTTACATTTTCTTCTCAGCACTGCTCTAGCTGCATCCCACACATTTTGATATTTTGTGTTTTTCTTTTCATTCAGCTTTATATATGTTTTTCCTTTGAAACTTCATCTCTCAACTATGGGTTACTTCGCAGTGTGATGTATAATTTTCAAGTGTTTATAGATTCCCTTGTCTTTCTGTTATCGATTTCTAGTTTTATTACATTACGGTCGTAGAACATACCTTACATAAATCCAGTTTGTTCAAATTTGGTGAGGTGTGTTTTGCAATGGAGGATATGGTTTATCTTGGTGAATATTATATATGTACTTGCAAATAATGCATTTCAGCAGCTGTTAGGGATATTCTATAAATAGCAATTAGTTGATAGAATTGATAGGTTCTTTCCATATTTTTCTACTTTTCTACATTTAGTTTCCTATATTTAGTTTCTTTATTTAGTTCAATTGCTGATAGTGGTATGTTGAAGTCCCAAACTATAATTGTGAATTTGTTTATTTTACCTTTCAACTCTAATTGTTTTTCTTTCACATATTTGGAAGCTCTGTTGCATATACATTTAGGATTGCTATATCTTCTTGGTGAATTACTTTGTTTTATTATGATATAATGTAATGTCACTGATTGTCCATAGTAATTTTTTCTGCTCCGAAGTCTACTTTATCTGATATTAATATAGCCATTCTTGCATTTTAAAAATTAATGTTAGAACAAAGAGTGATGTCAGTAAGACGGCAGAATAGGAATTCCCAGTGCTAATCCTCTGACAGAAACATCAATTTGAACAACTGTCTATGCATGAATAACCTTTATGGATGCGAATTAATCTATGGGTAAGTAATTATACTCCCTGAATGCAGCACAAATATAAGAAAAGACTCAGTGAAGAGAGTAAGAAGAACAGTTTCACATTATTCAATCAGCCCTTCCTGAATCCCAGGCAGTGCAGCATGGGGAGAGAGATACATGGCGAAAAGAGAGTAAAATGAGCACCTGACTTTGCCATGGATCCTAGCACCAGGCCTCCTCCAGTGAATCCTGGCTCCAGGCTGGCCCCTGAGAAGTCAGATTCCAGGCCCACTCTATCACCGGACCAGCCCCTGTGGGCACAGCATTAACAATTCCCAGTGAGGATCAGCACTAGGCTGGCCTCCGAATACTCAACACCAGGCACATACCCATAGACCCAGGCACCAGGCCTGCCCCAGCCCAGGTCAGCCCCGATGAGCACAGCCTCCAGGATGTCCCCCATGGATACAAGCTTTTGGTCTGCACCCATAGACCCAGACAACAGGCTCATCCCTGTGGATCCCAATGCAAGCTGGTCCCCATGGATATAAGATCCAGTCCCACCCTAAATAACCCAGGTTCTAGGTCTCTACCATGGACTCAGTACTGGACCTTCCCATGTAGATGCTGCTCCAGGCCTACCTCTTCCGCATACCCATGGCTGGCCCCATGCAACCAGGTACCAGGCCAGCCAGACCAAGGACTCTAGCAGCAAAGCTGCCCAGACTCCATCTCATGGCCCCTCTAAAATCTCTGGACAGGCTAACAGGTGAAGGCCTTTCCCTGCTGAAGCCAGTCTGTAAAGACTAGAAAAGGAGTCTACTTCTTCAAAGGTGCAGACAAAAATTCAAGGCCACAAAGATCAAGAATAATCAGGGAAACTTGATACCACCCAATGAACAAAATTAAGCATGAGTAACCAACTGTAAAGAAATGACTATCTGTAAACTGACTGGTAAACAATTCAAAGCAATCATCTTTAAAAACCTCAGTAAGCTACAAGAAAACACAGACAACTAAAGAAAATCAAGACAATAACACAAAAATGAAGAAATACATAAAAACAAGAAAAAACAAAAAACATCCTGTAGCTAAAGAACATAGCTAAACTTGAAAAATTCCACTGGGAGCTTTGGTATCGTTTGATTTGTTTGACCCCTCCAAATCTCACGTTGAAATTTGATCCTCAATCTTGGAGGTGGGGCCTAATGGGAGGTGTTTCAGTCATGGGAGTGGATTCCTCCTGAATGCCTTGGTGCCATCCTTGTAGTAATGAGTGAGTTCTCACTCTATCAGTTCCAATGAGAACTGACAATGAGAATAAGAGTCTGCCACCTCCCTCTTCTCCCTCTTGTCTCCTTTTTTGCCATGTGATCTCTGTACATACCAGCTCCTATTTGCCTTCCACAAAAAGTGGAAGCAGCCTGAAGCCCTCACCGTGCTGATGCCAGCATCATGCTTCTTGTACAGCCTACAAAACCATAAGCCAAATAAACTTCTTTCCTTTATAAATTCCCGAGCCTCAGGCATTCTGTGATAGCAACACAAATGAACTATGACAAACTTCAATAGCAGATTTAATCAGGCAAAAGAAAGAATCCACAAACTCAAAGAAAGATCATTGGAAACAAATAATGACAGAAAACTACCCAAATCTGGAGAGGGAAATGAGTATTCAGATCCACGAAGCCAAAAGAATCCCAAATAGATATAAAAAGATCTTCACTGAGACACAATATGATCAAATTCTCAAAAGTCAAAAACAAAGATAATTTTAAAAGCATTAAGAGAAAAGTGATACGTCATATAAAATGGAATTTCCTTAAGACTATCAGATTTTACAACAGGAACCTTGCAGCCCCAACCAGGCACTGTGGCATGGCACATTACTATACTATCAGCTAGCTACTTGGGAAGTGAGGCTGTAGGATCACTTGAGCCCAGGAATTCAACTCCAACCTGAGAAACATAGTGAGATCCTGTCTGTTTAAAAAGTAATAATCATAAAGAAAGAAAAAAAAAAGTAAAAAGAAAGGCTAGGCAGAGTAGCTCATGCCTGTAATCCCAGCACTTTGGGAGGCCAATACAAGAGCATCATGTCAGCCCAGGGGTTCAAGACCAGCCTGGGCAACAGAGTGAGACACCATCTCTACAAAAAAGAAAAAGAGAAAAATTAGCAGGGTGTGGTGGTGCATGCCTGTGGTCCCAATTAACAAATTATTGTAGCTATAGTTATTTTTAATACTTTTGTAGAGTGAAAAGTGATTTATACTCCACTATTACAGTTTTAGAGTACCAAATACGTGATCAAAGTCTTATCTTTACAGTGAATCTTATACTTTCACATATTTTCATGTTTTGGTTAGCATCCTTTCATTTCAACATGAAGAATTCCCAGTAGCATTGCTTGTAAGGCATGTCTAGTGGTGATGAGCTTCTTTCATTTTAACTTAAAGAACTACCACTAGCATTTCTTGTAAGGCATGTCTAGTGGTGATGAACTTCCATAGATTTTATTTGTCTAGGAAAGTTTTATCTCTCCTTAATTTCTGAAGGACAGCTTTGCCAAGTGTAGTATTCTTGGTTTGCAGGTTTCTTTTTTCTTTCAGAAATTTGAATCATATAATCACCCTACTCTCTCAGCCTACAAGATTTCTTTTTTTTTTTCTTTTTTCTTTTTAAAGACAGGGTCTTCCTCTGCCACCCAGGCTGGAATGCAGTGGCATGATCATGATTCACTGTAGTCTTGACCTCCTAGGCTCAAGTGTCCTTCCCACCTCAGCTTCCACCTACAGACTAGCAGTAGTAAGTCCTTACCTATAAATAATTCAGATAATCAGGATAATTTAATCCATTAACTTTAAATGTAAATAAATTATACAATCAAAAGACACAGAATGTCTAAATTGATTTTAAAAACAAGATTCAACTATATGCTGATTATAGAAGACTCACTTTAGCTTAAAGGACACATATAGGATAAAAATGAATGAACAGAAAAAGATATTCTATGCAAATTGGAAGTAAAAAAGAATAGGAGTGGCTATTACTCATATCAGACAAAACAGACTTTAAGTCAAACGCTGTCATAAGAGACAAGGTCATTACATAATAACAAATTTCATCAAGAAGGTAAAATAACCATACACACACACACATACACACACACACACACACACACACACCCATCATCAGAACACTTAAATATATTAAGGAAATATAACCAAAACTGAAGGAAGAAACAGACAGCAATACAATAATAGTAGGGGACTTCAGTACTCATTTTTAACAATGAATAGGTCATCTAGACAGGAAAACAATCAAGAAACAGTAGATTTGAATAAAAGTGGGCCTAACAGACATATACAAAACATTCCATTCAAAAGAAGTAGAATACACACACTTCATAAGTGCACATGAAACATTCTCTAGGATAGACTATATCTTGGGCCGCCAAACAATGTTGAAAATTTAAGAAGACTGAAATCATATCGAGTATCTTTTCCAACCACAATAGTATGAAATTAGAAATCAATAATTGAGGAAAACTGGAAAAATTCACAAATATGTGGAAGTTAAACAACACACTCCTGAACAACCAATTGGTCAAGAAGGAAATCAAAAGGGAAATTTAAAAATATATTGAAACAAATAAAAACGGAAACATAGCATACAAAAATGTAGGGGACGCAGCAAAATCAGTTTTAAAAGGTAAGTTTATAACAAGAAACACCTATATTAAGGAAAAAGAAAGATACCAAATAAACAACTTAACCTCATACCTCAAGTAACTAAAAAAGTAAGAATGAACAAACCCCAAAGTTAGCAGAAGCAAGGAAATAATAGAGAGCAAAGCAGAGACAAATAAAATTAAGTTTAGAAAAACAACAGAAAGAACAAAAAAACTCAGAGTTTTTTTTTTTATATATATATATACTTTAATTTCTGGGGTACATGTGCACAATGTGCAGGTTTGTTACATATGTATACATGTGCCATGTTGGTGTGCTGCACCCATTAACTCAACATTTACATTAGGTATATCTCCTAATGCTATCCCTCCCCTCTACCTCCTCCCCACAATAGGACCCAGTGTGTGATGCTCCCCTTCCTGTGTCCAACTGATCTCATTGTTCAATTCCCACCTATGAGTGAGAACATGCGGTATTTGGTTTTCTGTTCTTGCGATACTTTGCTGAGAATGATGGTTTCCAGCTGCATCCATGTCGCTACAAAGGACACAAACTCATCCTTTTTATGGCTGCATATTATTCCATGGTGTATGTGTGCCACATTTTCTTAATCCAGTCTGTCACTGATGGACATTTGGGTTGATTCCAAGTCTTTGCTATTGTGAATAGTGCCTCAATAAACATATGTGTGCATGTGTCTTTATAGCAGCGTGACTTATAATCCTTTGGGTATATCCCAGTAATGGGATGGCTGGGTCAAATGGTATTTCTAGTTCTAGATCCTTGAGGAATCGCCACACTGTTTTCCACAATGGTTGAACTAGTTTACAGTCCCACCAACAGTGTAAAAGTGTTCCTATTTCTCCACATCCTCTCTAGCACCTGTTGTTTCCTGATTTTTTAATGATTGCCATTAGCTAACTGGTGTGAGATGGTATCTCATTGTGGTTTTGATTTGCATTTCTCTGATGGTGAGTGATGATGAGCATTTTTTCATGTGTCTGTTGGCTGTATGAATGTCTTCTTTTGAGAAGTGTCTATTCATATCCTTTGCCCACTTTTTGATGGGGTTGTTTATTTTTTTTCTTGTAAATTTGATTGAGTTCTTTATAGGTTCTGGATATTAGCCCTTTGTCAGATGAGTAGACTGCAAACATTTTCTCCCATTCTGTAGATTGCATGTTCACTCTGATGGTAGTTTCTTTTGCTGTGCAGAAGCTCTTTAGTTTAATGAGATCCCATTTGTCAATTTTGGCTTTTGTTGCCATCACTTTTGGTGTTTTAGACATGAAGTCCTTGCCCATGCCTATGTCCTAAAAGGTATTCCCTAGGTTTTCTTCTAGGGTTTTTATGGTTTTAGGTCTAACATTTAAGTCTCTAATCCATCTTGAATTAATTTTCATATAAGGAGTAAGTTCAGCTTTCTACTGACGGCTAGCCAATTTTCCCAGCACCATTTATTAAATAGGGAATCCTTTCCCCATTTCTTGTTTTTATCAGGTTTGTCAAAGATCAGATGGCTATAGATGTGTGGTATTATTTCTGAGGGCTCTGTTCTGTTCCATTGGTCTCTATCTCTGTTTTGGTACCAGTACCATGCTGTCTTGGTTACTGTAGCCTTGTAGTGTAGTTTGAAGTCAGGTAGCGTGATGCCTCCAGCTTTGTTCTTTTGGCTTAGGATTGTCTTGGCAATGCGGGATCTTTTTTGGTTCCATATGAACTTTAAAGCAGTTTTTTCCAATTCTGTGAAGAAAGTCATTGGTAGCTTCATGGGGATGGCATTAAATCTATAAATTACCTTGGGCAATATGGCCATTTTCACAATATTGATTCTTCCTATCCATGAGCAAACAACTGGAAAGCCACTATGAACATGGAATCTGGAGCACATAAAACAGATTCAAATGCCAAAAACTCTTGATAGGAAATCAACCCATCCTTGGTTTGATCAGCTACTCCTGCCAAGAGCTGCACAATCTTTGGGTTACTATTTGGATCATTATACAGTCCAAGATAGCGCTGAACAAAGTCTTCCGGAGTCATGTAACGCTCTCCATCAACCTCAGTACTGGCATACTGTAGAAATATGTTTCTTAACTCATGAGGATTCCCTTGCTTAGTTGTCTGCACCTTGACCACCATGCTGTGCTCGGAAGCTGGGGTAAGAGTTTGTTTTTTGAAAAGATGAACAAAACTGACAGACCTTTAGCAAGACTAATAAAAAATGAGAGAAGCCTCAAATAAATAAAAGTATAAATGAAAGATGAGACATGACAACTGACACCACAGAAATACAAAGGATTATAAGAGATTATTACCATGAGCCATTATAAGCCAAAAAGTTAGATTACCTAAAAGAAATGGATAAATTTTTAGAAACATATAACGTACCAAGACTAAAATATAAAGAAATGGAAAATCTAAAAAGACCACTGGGTAAGGAAATTAAATCAGTAATCAAAAACTTCCCCACAAAGAAAAGCCCAGAATCCAATTGCTTCAAAGGTGAATTCTACCAAACGTTTAAAGAATTAATGCCAATCCTTCTTAAACTCCTCCAAAAAATTGAAGAGGAGGGAACATGCTATGGTCTGAATGCATCCCTCAATATTCATGTGTTGGAGAATTAATCCACAGTGCAAGAGTACTGGGAGGTGGGACATTTTGAGATATGTTTAAGTCATGAAGGTTCTGCCCTTATGAATGGATTAATGCCATTATAAAAGGGCTTGACAGAGGGAATTTGGTCCTTTATGCCTTTGAGACTTTGGCCTTGTGAGGACACAGCCTTCCTCCTCTCTGGAAGATACAGCATTCAAGGTGCCATAATGGAAGAAGAGAGCAGTGCTCAGCAGAGGCAGGCACTTTGAATTGGACTTCCCAGCCTCCAGAAATTTGACAAATAAATTTCTGTTCTTTACAAATTACCCATTCTCAGGTATGTTGTTATAGCAGCATGAACAAATGAACACAGAACACTTACAATCTCATTTACAAGGCCAGCATTACCCTGATACCAAAGCCAACAAGAATACTACAAGAAAAAGAAATTACAGTCCAATTTCCCTGATGAATCTAGGTGCAAAAATCCTCAACAAAAGACTAGCAAACAGAACTCAACAACATATCAAAAGAGTCATACTCCATGATCTAGTGGAATTTATTCCTGGAATGAAGAAATTTTCAACATATGCAAATCAATAATGGGCTATGCCACATTAATAAAATGAAAGATAAAAATCACAGGATCATCCCAATAGATGCAGAAAAAGCACTTGACAAAATTTATCCTTTCATGATAAAGACTCTCAATAAATTGGGTATAAAATGAATGTGCCTCAACATAATAAAGGTTATACATGAAAAGCCCACAGCTAACTTAATACTCAATGGAGAGAAAATGAAAACTTTTCCTCTAAGATCAGGAACAAGACAAGGATGCCCACTTTTGCCACTTCTTTTCAATACAGTACCTGGCGCCTTCTTTTCACTATAGTACCTTGCCACAATTAGGCAGGAAAAAAACAATAAAATCATCCAAATCAGGAAGGAGGAAGTAAAATTGCATCTGATTGCAGATGACATGATCTTATATAGAGAAAACCCTGAGGGGAGGGACCAAGATGGCTGACTGGAAGCAGCTGCTGTCAGTGGCTCCCACCAAGAAGAACGAAAACAGCAAGTGAATCATGCACCTTCAGCTAAGGTATCCAGGTTCTCTCATCCGGGCTGACTAGGCGGTTGGTGTAACCCATGGAGAGTGAGAAAAAGCAGGATGGAGTGACGGCCCACTTGGGAGCTGCACAGGACAAGTGGAGCTCTCACCCCCAGGCAAGGGAGGCAGTGAGTAATTGTGCTACTCTGTCTGGGAAACCAAGCTTCTCGCACGAACCTGTACAACCTGCAGATCAGGAGATTCCCTCATGAGCCCATGCCACCAGGGCCATGAGGACCAAGCAAAGAGCTGTGCAGACACTTAGCAGCCACTCGGGTTGAAGCCAGTGGCAGCAGGCTGGAGACTGCCTAAGATGACCAAGTTCCCAAGGGGAGGGGCAGCTGTCACAGCAAACCATAGCAGCCCTATAGAAGAGGGGCCTGACTGTTAAAAGAAAAACAAACAAACAAAAAGCAACAATGACAACAACATCAACAAAAAAGCCCCTACAAAAACCCCATCCAAAGGTTAGCAGCCTCAAAGATCAAACAAAGGTAGATAAGCTTACAAAGATGAGAAATAATCAACACAAAAATTCTGAAAACTCAAAAACCCAGAGTGCCTATTCTCCAAGTGATTGCAATACATCTCCAGCAGGAACACAGAACTGGGCTGAGACTGAGATGGATGAAGTGACAGACATAGGCTTCAGAAGGTGAAGAATAATGAACTTCACTGAGCTAAAGGAGTATGTTCTAACCCAATGCAAAGAAACTAAGAACCCTGATAAAACATTACAGGAGCTGTGAATGAGAATAACGTTTAGAGAGGAACATAAATGACTTGATGGAGCTGAAAAACACAACATGAGAACTTCACAATGCAACCACAAGTATCAATAGCTAAAGAGACCATGCAGAAGAAAGAATCTCAGAGCTTAAAGACTACCTTACTGAAATAAGACAATCAGACAAGATTAGAGAAAAAAGAATGAAAAGGAATGAACAAAAGCTCCAAGAACTATGGGATTATGTAAAAAGACCAAACTTATGACTGATTGGGGTACCTGAAAGAGATGGGGAGAATGGAACCAAGTTGGAAAACATACTTCAGGATATTATCCAGGAGAACTTCCCTAGCAAGACAGACCAACATTTAAATTCAGGAAACCCAGAGAACCCCAGTAAAACATTCCATGAGAAGATCAACCCCAAGACACATAATCATCAGATTCTCCAAGGTCAAAATGAAGGAAAAATGTTAAGGGCAGCCAGAGAGAAAGGCCAAGTCACTTAAAAAGGGAAGCCCATCAGACTAACAGTGGACCTCTCGGTGGAAACTTTACAAGTCAAAAGAGATTGGGGGCCAATATTCAGGAAATTGAAATAGGACCCCTTCCTCACAACTTATACAAAAATCAACTCAAGATGGATTAAAGACTTAAATGTAAAACCCACAATCATAAAAACCCTAGAAGAAAATCTAAGCAATACGATTCAGGATATAGGCATGGGCAAAGACTTCATGACAAAAACTTCAAAAGTAATGGCAACAAAAGCAAAAATTGACAAATGGGATCTAATTAAACTAAAGAGCTTCTACACAGCAAAAGAAACTATCATCAGAGCAAACAGACAACCTAAAGAATGGGAGAAAATTTTTGCAATCTATCCATATGGCAATGGTCTAATATCCACAATCCACAAAGAACTTAAACAAATTTACAAGAATAAAACAAACAACCCCATTAAAAAGTGGGCAAAAGACATGAACAGACACTTCTCAAAAGAAGACACACATGCGGCCAACAAATATATGAAAAAAAGCTCAACATCATTTATCATTAGAGAAATGCAAATCAAAACCACAATGAGATACTATCTCATGCCAGTCGAAATGACAATTATTCAAAAAATCAAGAAACAACAGATGCTGGCGAGGCTGTGAAGAAAGAGGAATGCTTTTACACTGTTGGTGGGAACGTAAATTAGTTCAACCATTGTGGAGGACAGTGTGGTGATTCCTCAAAGACCTAGAACCAGAAATACCATTTGACCCAGCAATCCTTCCACTGGGTATACACCCAAAGGAATATAAATCATTCTATTATAAATATATATGCAATGTACATTCATTGCAGCACTATTCACGATAGAAAAGACATGGAATCGACCCAAATGCCCGTCAGTGATGGACTGGATGAAGAAAACGTGATCATTCTCAGCAAACTATTGCAAGAACAGAAAAACAAATACCACATGTTCTCACTCATAAGTGGGAATTGAACAATGAGATCACTTGGACACAGGAAGGGGAACATCACACACTGGGTTCTAATGTGTGTGGGGGCGGGGGGATAGAATTAGGAGATATACCTAATGTAAATGATGAGCTAATGGTTGCAGCACACCAACATGGCACATGTATACAGATGTAACAAACCTGCACGTTGTGCACATGTACCCTAGAACTTAAAGTATAATTTAAAAAAAGAAAAGAAAATGTGGTATATATACACCATGGAATGTTATGCTACCATGAAAAGGAACAAGATCATGTCCTTTGCAGGGACATGGATGGAGCTGAAAGCCATTATCCTCAGCAAACTAATGCAGGAACAGAGAACGAAACACTGCATGTTCTCACTTATAAGTGGACACTGAACAATGAGAACATATGGACACAGGGAGGGGAACAACACCCACTGGGGCCTGTGGGAGGTGGTGGGAGTTGGGAGAACATCAGAAAGAATAGTTAATGTATGCTGGGCTTAATACCTACATGATGGATTGATAGGGCAGCCAGTCAAATACCCTTTTATTGCCATCGGGCAGACAGTATCTATTATGTACTTCTCTATCATCCTCACCCTCATACCACTCACCAGCCTAATTGAAAATAAACTACTTAGGTGATGGATTGATAGGTGTAGCAAACTACCGTGGCACATGTTTACCTATGAAACAAACCTGTACATCCTACACATGTACCCTGAAACTTAAAATAAAAAATAAAAAGAAAAAAAAGGAAAACTTTAAAGACTCCGGTAAAAAACTGTTTGAACTAATAAACAATTCAGTGATGTTGCAGGACAGAAAGTTAACTTGCAAAAAATCAATAGCATTTCTACATACTAACAACAAACTATCTGAAAAAGAAATTAGGAACACAATCCCATTTACAATAGCTTCAAGAATATAACAGGAATAAATTTAATCCAGAAGGCGAAAGACTTGTACACTGAGAACTATAAAACATTGCTAAAAGCAACTGAAGACACAAATAAATGGAAAGATATCCCATGTTCATGAATTTGAAAAATTAATATTGCTAAAATCTCCATACTACCCAAAGCACTCTTCAGATTCAAATTAATCTCTATGAAAATTCCAACGTCATTTTTCACAGAAATAGAAAAAAAAATCCTAAAACTCATATAAAACCAAAAAAGACCCTGAATAGCCAAAGCAATCTTGAGCAAAAAACAAATCTGGAAGCATCATGCTACTTGATTTCAAAATATACTACAAAGCTATAGTAATCAAAACAGTAAGGTGCTGGCATAAAAACAAACATACAGATCAATGGAACTGAATAGAAATTCCAAATATAAATCCATGCACTTGTAGTCAATTTATCTTTGCAAAATTGCTGAGAACATGCAATGGGGGAAAGAGAATATCTCTAATAAATAATGTTGGAAAAACTGGATATCCATATGCAAAAAAAAAAAAAAAAAAAAAAAAATTGAACCCTTATCTCACACTACATGTAAAACCCCACTAAAATAGACTAAAGACTTAAATACAAGAGCTGGAACTGCAAAACTACCAAAAGAAAACATAAGGAAAAACCTTTTTGACATTCATCTCTCCAATGATTTTTTAAAATAAAACCCCAAAACAGGTAGCAAAGGAAAAATAGGCAAATGGGATTGCATCAAACTAAAAAGCTTTTGCACAGCAAAGGAAACACAGATGATGAGCACCACAACAGATGTTGTTACAATTTTTCTTCAACCATCACATATGTGATTTAAGGACCACAAGGAGAAAGATAGTTTGTTTTATTTATAGTTTATAAGCCATTTATTATTAATTACTTTGATTTTTTTTCCATTACACTTTATTTCCTTTCTGGTTGGAGAGCTTCCTTTGCCATTCTTTTAGACAGGGTCTCTGTCACCTAAGCCAGAGTGCAGTAGCATGATCATAGATAGCTCAGGGTAACGACAAAACCTTGGGCTCAAGAGATCCTCACACCTCAGCCTCCTCTGAGTAGCTGGGATTACAAGCATAAGCTACAGCACTCATCTCCCTTATAGCCATTCTCTAAGGAGATATATATATATCTCCTCAGAGAATTTTCTAAGATTATCTATTTTCTCTGTGTTGTTCAGATTAGGTCCTATTGAGCTGTCTTCAAGTTCAATGATTCTATCTTCTGTCATTTCCACTCTACTGTTGAGTTCTTCCAGTGAGGTTTTCCACTTTTTAAATGCATTTGTAATTACTCATTCAATCAATTTTATGATAATTGCTTTAAAGCTTTTGTCAGATAATTCTAATATCTGATTCATATCAGCTGTCTTTTTCTCATCAAAATTGTGATTTTTCTTATATGACAGGTTTCTTGGTATAATGGGTGATTTTCTTGGTATGACAGGTGATTTTCTATTTATCTTGAACATTTTAGATATACATTTAAGAGGTGGGGGGTTTTTCCTATTTATATTCTACATATATCTTTTACCTAATAAGAAGTCATCTGTTTTGGTTTAGCATATTAGTTCAGTCTGACCTCCCTGGGTCACTGATATCACTGCTAGGGGCAGAGAGATTCTACCAGCAGTTTGTGGCTGGTGATAGGTTGAGCTACCCTGGCTCTGCCGATGAAGCTGCTGTAGGCATCCTGTGCTCACCACTTCTGGCAGGTGTAAGACAGGAAAATGGGTTGGCTTACTGAGGGCTGGCAGTCTGTGCAGACTGAGCCATTACTAAATCCCAGTTGGGCTTCTCCTGTTCCACTCCTTTGGCCAGAGAAAGCGGGCATTCCCTTCCTCTTTCTTCCTTCCTTCCACCTTCCCTGTCTCACTTCCTCCTTCTTCCTTTCTCTCTTTCATTCCTTCCCTCCACCAATTCTTGCTGGCAATTCAGGGTCACAGGGCTCTCCAGTTCCCAGTAAGATATACATGGGGATAGGAAAAAAAGCCAGGAAACTCGCCATGATGCCATTCTTCAAGTCCTGAGGTCCCTAGCCAATCCACTTTCTTCTTTACTACCTGTCAAAGTCCTTTTATGATTGCCTGTGGTACTATTTTCAAGTATTTAATTGTATTTAGAGGGAAGGAGCAAGTATTAATGACTTTATGACACCCTGTTGCAGAAATGGAAGCCACTAAATACTTTTTAAAAACAGATTATTTCACTTACTCTTTGAAAATACCATCAATGATTTAAAATGAGAAGAAGCAAAGTAACTTGATTAAGGTGACCCAGCAAATTAGTGGCAAAATGAGGTTCACACTCAGACAGGCTCAAGAAGCCCCACCTCCCGCTTCAGCCTCTGCACCACTACCCCAGGAGCCTTTTAGAGAAGGAAGTCTCAGCCCCCTTCCTGAACCTGCACATATAGTTATACATTCCCATGAGATGAAAGAGGGAAAGGAACCAGTTTCTAATTGGGGAACTGAATTGTTTGCAAAACCTGATCTTCCATTTCAGATTCATCCCCAAATGACATAAAGCTACATGGGAAATAAATTCAAACACATTCAAGCCAACTCACTGTGTTGGTAAATATTCTGTTAGCTGAAATGCCAAACACAAAGTGAAGAAGAGGAGCTTCCTAATACCACTAAGATTTGCATTCCTATCATGGGGCTGGCACATAGGAGGTTCTCAGTAAATATTCCTTGACTGAAAACAAAGTGAACCAGCCATTTAAAACACTGGATGAGGTTTGGCTCAAATACCTCCTATTAAACAGTGTCCCTGAGAACAACCAACCACATCATGACACCCTGTGGAATATTTGAGATACTGCAGTATGCAAGCTCTACCAAAGTCCAAATTCAAATGGACGAGTGAAAGCAGAAAATAAGACCGCTCCCCAAAGTGCATAATCAATGTTTAAAGGTCTAGAATGAATGCTCTTTTATCGTCAGCAGTCTGACTTCAATGAATAAGGTACTTTAAAATAAAAGTACTGGCTTCCCATGCTCGGTGCTTAACTGAATTTCAGAACATTTATACAATTTATTTTCTCTTAAAACTAATTTTAAAATGTGGTCCAAACCCCTAACCAAGACAGCATGTTTCCAAATAGTAAGGAATTTTGTGTAATTTTTCCTTTAGACATAAAATGAATAGGCAGCAAATTTAAAACATCCCCAAATTGTCCTAAAACGGAACATCCTGAAAACGTCCAATGATAGAATGGCAGGCAAAATCCAAAGGAGCTTCTAGAAATATTTTATGATTTCAAAATATGAATAAGTGATTACTGTTGACAAGATCTTCATGGTTTGCTAACCTTGGCTAAACGTATTGAGAGGATGGCAGAGGAGCTAAGGGGTCTGGAGCCCCCAAAAAGAAAAAAACTCCTAATATAGTGTAAACTCATTTCTGCTGGATATCATGATAGCGAGAAAGAAGATTTATTTTTGTTTGTTTTCCACATAAAAACCTGAAGACCCATCAAATTTAGTATGTAAAATATTCTAGTTTTTTGACATTTTGTACTCCCTAAATAAAACAAAAAGCAGAGTGTACACAAGGGGATCATTGTATGTGGCAAACGTATATTTGCACACATTGAACAGAAAACGATTAAGAATTTTTTATGGCACTACTTTTATTGGAAAGTCATAGCTATATACGTTATACAGCTTTGGGATCAAGTTTCAACCATGTATACACCTTTCATATTTAATTGACTTCTTTATTTATTCAAATAGTGTCTGACATCAGAAAAATTGGACGGCTTATTGGAAACATAAGACACTCAGAAAAAAAAAACGGAGGAATTAAAAAGGAAGCAATAGGACAAGTAAAAAAAAATCTTTTAAAATCTTTAAAATCTCATGAAAACCAAATGCAAATGACTGATTCTGAGAAATATATCACAGATCTTCCACAGATTTTCGTTAACACATTTTCTTTTAATACTCATACATTCATTTTCCACCCTCTAACTCTATTCTAAACTTAAAAGTTAGTTGACAAGATACTACCTGCCTTTCATGCTTGCTTTGTTGCTATTTAATTCCTCATCTACAATTCAATTGCAACTAACTTTAAAATTTAAGAACATCATCTAATCTTTGACTATTTAAATAATGTATATTTTAGTAATTAAGATTTGCCAGTAAGATCACTTAAAAAAAATCATTAAACTCTTCAGGATAAAAGTCTTTTCTTGTCCACACACTGTCAATAAACAAAGTGCTAATCTTGTCACTTTCTTGGCCACTGTCTCAGGAATGCTTCTTAAGTACTCAAAGGATTAAATTAAATCTCACCTGCAGACAGGCTTTACAATTCGGCCGAAAACCTAGTTCTCAAAGGAAAATTACTTTCATTATCTTAAGTTAAAACCAAATATTCTGTCCTCTGGGATTTGCAGGAAAAAGAACAGCATCAAAGAAAACAATTCACTTCAAGAGAGTTTGTTCTTCAAGATTCTGTCTGAAAGAATTATTTAAGGGAGAATTCGTTTTGGGAAACATTTTTTTCAAGGTCATTCTAAAACAGCTATAAAACTGTGTTATTTAAATTACTTCAAGTTGATGCCTTTTCACAATTTTGACTGTGTTCTTGGGGTTTGGGGATTTTATTTTAAGAATTATTTTATGTATAGTCCTTGTTTTGAATTCTAAATTTGGTTATGATCTTTTACTTTTTAAAGAGATTATATAACTTTATGAGCTAAACATTTGAAACCTATGGAGGGAATAAAAAGAAGAGATTTATTTCCTTTGAGTTCAAAAAGGAAATAATAGAATAACCTAATTTGAGATTAAAAGTATGTATTCATTTGGGGGAAAAATTACAGCACTTCAGTACTCAAGAAACTATTTTCCAACTTAAAGTACTCTATCTATGCTCTTTAATTTAATTTAAGAAATACTTAATAGGATAAAATACTCATATTGCAGAAAATTTCCTCTTAAGAACAGATAGCATTTCAAAAAATCCCTCCACAATGTTGTTATAAGAGTCACCGGGGGCAGGATTAGGACGTGGTTCATTTTTGGACTCTTGCATCTACTTCCTAAATAAACAAATCCTAACTCTCGCTCCCCAAATCAAATACAAACCCAGAGGAAGGACAGGGAGATGAACTACCAGACTGAAAAATAGAAACATTATGTCAAAGCACCCTACATCGTTATTTGCAGACAATTTATTTTGTTATTGCTTAGTATCCTTCATGCTAAATGTTCTGTCCCCTACAGCAAATGTTCCATTTCAAAAACATAGTAACATGTGCTAGAAATAGAAACCACTAAAGCAATAGTTCTAGTGGCTATAGAATGTATTTTATGGTAGATTAGAAAAATATACTTTAAAACTGAAGTTCACTATCAATATAATCTATAAAATAACCTAAGAGTATGATAGAATTCTTTTTTAGTTGGCATAAAGCTTTAGAAATAGAGATTAAAGTGCATTTTACCATCATCGGGCTATCTCTAAAAGAGGGCTGTTAACATGCAAGAATTAAAGGCAAATTTGCAAATTTACTTTTTATTTTCATTTTAGAAACATCAAGAAATGTAAACAGAACCATGACACTTCTTCAATTAGATTCATGAGCATGACCTGTGGGAAGATCATTTACTAATTTGACATATTTTTTCTTTGACCTGTGCATTTGATGCTTTAACAGTGTGTTCTACCTGCATGGCAAGACATACCATAGCCTTATGTTTCCAGAGTCCAGTTTTGAATAGCCCTGATAAGGACCTCAAAGATGGATCCTACCTGTGCCACAAATCCCCTTCACTTCAGATGGATTTCTATAGGGATGTATAATCTTACCTAGCATTCTGACTAAAGCCACGGTGTTGCATCTAAAATTCAAAAATGCTATCCAGTAACTTCGAGCACCTTTAAAATTTATATCAAATATTTTAGAAACTAAACATAAAAGGATTTCTGGAAATGAAGCGTTTGCATGAGGTTAAGGTCAAAAATTCCTCTCAAGAATTTTTTGTGACACCGTGAGATATGTTCTTCATTGGAACAAAGTGATGGGTGAACAGAAAGCCCATAAGAATATGATTCAGCAACCTCTGAGACACACCAGCATCCAAATGATTTACACAACTCTATACAGATGATCCCCTGATATCATATTCCTATCATTCACCGTGCTGTGGTGAATCACACATCTGCAAAAAATATACTCAATTATTAAAAGATAAAAATTACACAAAAATAGCATGGCTTCCAAATTTGACTACATATGAGAATCATCTGAATACCTGATAATGCAGATTCCTGAGCCCCCAACTAGAAGTGCTGATTCAGTAGATTCAGGGAGAGGTATGGTAATTCACATATTTAACAAGTGCTACATGTGATTTTTGATCTCCCAGTCCCATGGACCAGAGTTTTGGAAACACTCGAACTGAAACACTTTTACATCAAACCAAGTCTGGAAAATAAGAGTTACTCCCCATTTCTCCCTCAACCATCACCTTTTTCAAGAAAAACTGACAATGCTCTCCCTTAGTTTCCAGTACTGAACTTATTTTTCAAAGGTCTGAGAATCAGAAAGCATTATTCACTGCCATTTAGGAGACGCCCACAGGACATGGGTCCAGGAAGAAGCTGGGGGTGAGAGGGGGTGGCAAGGCAGCTCCTCCTCCCTTGCACCTTCCTTCTTAAGAACAGCATAGACATCGGTGGTATTTACATTGATAGGGGCATCTTCCATGAGAAAGCAAAGGGAATGCAAAGATTCCATCTCTGTGAAAGCCTTCTTCAATGGGAAGTCATCAGTTACTTATGACAATCATATCCATAGCCTAGCTTCACTTAGAACCCATTGGAGGCCAACGATAAAACAAAGAGGCTGAAGATACAACAAATACGCATAAAAATAATGAGACCTGATAAATTCTAATGGACAGGGCTTCAGCATAAATTAAACAAATTCTATATATTCTTTGCCTTTCAAGTTCCTGGTGAAAAAACTTCATGGAATCTCCCACTTATTGAGAGACAAGAGGCACAAAAAGATTATGAACAGTCACCCTGTAGGCCTGTGATCTAAACCCTGGGGCTGGACGGATGAGTTGAAATAGTTAAGAAAGCCTTTCATTTTCTTCCTTTCAAAGTTTAATGTTGTTCATTCCTTCCAGCAGTAACCATCTGCAGTTAAGAGGTCTGATTACAGCACATGCAGAATTTACAAAGTAAAATAATGAGGCAGGCCCCAGATTCATTCCACTAATGGAAAGGAGTCTGTCTTCTGCAAAGTGTCAAAAATTCAATCTCATCTGCTAGCCTGACACTGAAGAAAACGTAAACCCGGGCTTCTTTTCCCAATTAAATTCAGGGTCCCCTAAACTTTCCTAGGAGGCTAGCCTTGTTCTGAAATCGGATATTTAAAGAAGCAATCTGCTTTTGTTTATGCATTTTTGTTTCCTATTAAGATCCAGAATGTGTTTTGTTCTTTTATTGTCCAAGGCAGCTTCTCCACGTGTAATTTTGGAATCTCACAGATCCATGTTTCGGGATGGCCATCAAGAACTTCTATGCTTTGTTAACAAATTCCTCTGGTCCCTTAATACCACTGGATGCTGTCCTTAATCAGAGCATGTGTTTGGTGTAAGTGATCCCAATCCAGATGTATACATAGGTGCCATACTGCAGGTCATTGCAAAACTCCCTGCAAAAGAATATTAAAATGCAAGGGGCTGCTACAAGGCATCAAGGAGTACTTCTAGAAGAAAAAGGCCAGAGTTCATAAACCAGATACTTTACTAATAATTAGTTAAAATGTACAAGGAACCAACTGTGAAACCAAATGCAACACTTAAAGCACACAGCATATTTAAACAAGCCCTGAGAACAAAATGAAGGGGGAAAATGGGGAATATTTGAAGTGATACACCCAGGGAAAGGTGCAAGGAATTACTAGTAGTTTTGTTCCAAGATAGCTTACATACTTTCAAGTACTTTTTTAAAAGAAACAGATAACTGTAACTTTGAAAAATAAAAGCAATTTGCCCTCATGTTTAAATTTCCACAGGCTCTCCCTTAGGCTTCCTCTTTTCCATGGTTCAGTAATTGCTGGCAAGAGGGGCCACTTGCACCCTCAAAATAAGGGGCAAGTGGCTAATTATTTCTGTACAAGTCCATGTGCAGATTCAATCAGTTGCAGATGTAGAATTGTACCCACAAAAAAGAAGCAGCTTCTATATTATAGGGCCCTAGATGCAGTGGAATTCCAAGAAAGCAACACAATAACCCTGCAATTCATGGGATGGTGAATCCCTATGTAGTACCCCAAATGGGCTGCCTGGTGATTTTCTTTAAAACAAATTACTAAGAACAATAAAAAAAAAAAAAGATTTAAAGATATTCAGATGATATTCAGATAAGCAAGTCAAATCTGCTCTCAATACTTATCTTGGTCTAAATATTAAATCTTAAATTACCTCAGTGTTTTGTCTAACTCTAACTCAGTCTTCTTTTAACTCAGGAGCAGAGCGGGCAGGAAGAAACTATAAGCCAAGAGTAAGGTCTCCCAGTGCCAGGCACTGTTTGCTGATTGAATCTGCATAACAACTCTATGATTTGGTGACAATTATCCCTATTTTACAGACAAGGGTCACATTGCTACAAGACAGTAAAGTAGGACTTGAACCCAAGTCTCTCACATTCTAAGCACAGTGCTTGCTTTGTTAAAAAACCACAGTCATCTGCCCACCACTTTAATTTTTTTTTAAATATCTAATGTGAATTGGCCAACAGCATGCTCAACAACAGCTCTTCTGTAAGCATTTACTTCCAACTGGTCTGACTACATACTATTAGCACTGCAGGTCCAGTCTCAGTGAGAATCAAATAGTTTCAAGACAGCATAGGAAAAATGCTTCATTAACAAGAAAATCAAAGCATCTTCCTTCTCGATATGCCTGGTTATATATTTTTTGAATTCATTCAATATTGAGCTAATATTTGTTTAATTCCTCCTGTATGCCAGGTAAGCTCTGCAGACCTGGTGAAGAAACCAGACTCGGTCCCTGCCTCTGTAGAGCTTATGTACAGTGGGGGACACAGCCAATAAATAAGTCAATAAATGCACATAAAATGTAGTAACTTCAGACAGTGATAAATACAAAGTACTAGGTACAAAAATAAAGCAGTTTAGGGAACAGTAAGTGATCGGGGGTTTGCAGCTGAGTTACGTGAGATGGGTATTCAGGAAGACCTCTTGGAGGAGGTGAAATCTAAGGAGAGTGGTAGATGATATGAAGAACCTGCTGGGGAGAACTACAATGCAAAGGCCCTCAGGCAAAAAGGAGTTCCAAATGGCCAAAGCAGGGTGGGGGGAGGCAGTACAAAGGAGGCCAGCAAGGCAGGCATAGCCCAGATGATAGAGGATGTTGTGAGAATGCTAAGGACTTTTATTCTGAAAGCAGTAGGTGGCTTTCACATTTTGAGCATAGAGATAGCATGACTCAACTTGTGTTGACAAAGATGAGGCTGGCTGCTGGGGTTGAGTGCATGCTAGGGACACAGTGAAAGCAGAAATGGCTGACAGGAAGCCCCCACAGTCAAGCAGGTGAGATTTCTGTGAAGGGGTGCCCCATATGATCATGACTGGACCACTTTCATAGAGGAAGGAACAAACAACTGCAGTTCACCCATCAATGGATTATTTCTCGGCAATAAAAAAGAATGGTCTACTGATACTGTGAAGGTTAATACTGAGTGTCAACTTGACCGGACTGAAGGAGGCAAAGTATTGATCCTAGGTGTTTCAGTGAGGGTATTGCCAAAGGAGATTAACATTTGAGTCAGTGGGCTGGGAAAGGCAGACTCGACCTTAATCTTGGTGGGTACCATCTAATCAGCTGCCAGTATGGCCAGGATATAAAGCAGGCAGAAAAACATGAAAAGGCTAGATTCGCTTAGCCTGCCAGCCTATATCTTTGTCTCGTGCTGGATGCTTCCTGGTCTCAAACATCAGACTCCAAGTTCTTCAGCTTTGGGACTCACACTGGCTTCCTTGCTCCTCAGCTTGCAGATGGACTATTGTGGGACCTTGTGATAGTATGAGTTAATACTACTTAATAAACTCCTATATATATATATGTGTGTGTGTGTGTGTATATATATATCATATATCATATATGTTATATATTATATATATCCTATTGGTTCTGTCTCTCTAGGGAACCCTAATACAGATTTCCACAACTACATAGATGAACCTCAAGTACATTATGCCAAGCCAAAGAAGCTAGACCCAGAAAGCTACATACCTATGGGTCCATTTATATGACACTGTACAAAGGCAAAACTATTGGGACAAAGCAACAGATCAGTGGTTGCCAGGGCACTGAGGCTGACTGCAAAGGGGCATGAGGGAATTCTAGAGGATGATGAAACTGACATATATCTTGATTGCAGTGATGGTCACAGGACTGTATGGATTTTTTAAATGCATAGATTGTACACCAAAAGGAGGCATTTAACTGTATGTAAGTAATATCTCAAGTTTTTAAGTGACCAGTAAAACATGCTTATATTAATAGGTTTAAAGACTGTACCACTAAGACTGAGCCCATGGCCATACAGCTATTTCTATACAACTGTCTCAGTCTGGGACACCCTCCAGTTGGATCTGGGATCTGCAAGGGACTAGAGTAGAAACAAGCTGGTGGATTGTTGAGGCTGTTTTGTCTCAGTTTCATAAGCAAAAAGTGATGGAAAAGTGTTGGGGTCAAGTGTGAAATTCGTGCCTCTCCTACAAAACCTTCCCTTAGCCCTGCCTAATTCACCAGCCTCCTCTCAACCCTGCCTGCTTACTCCAGTCACACTGAAGTCCTTGAACTGCTAAGCTCCCCAACTCCACCCTCTCTGGCTCAGCAAACACCTTGTCTTCTTTTCTCCTTTCTCTGAAATGCTACATCCTGTCCTTGACAAGGGAAAAGTCCTCCCATATTCTCTCAGCACCTGTATTGCTTCATCATACTCCCTGCAACTGCAGCCAGGTTATTAACTCTGGAATCTTAGCTTGACTTTTGTTTACCGACTCATTTTCCATTAAGCCAAAGCTCCATGGGGGCAGGGACTCCATCTCTCCCATTCCAGGCTATATTCCCAATATCCAGCACATAGATACCAGGCCCTCAATACATACATGTGAAATGAATTTCAATAAGTTGCTCATTAGAAATATTAGGTATGCAAAAGCAGCATTGGAATAGCTTCTTGATTCTTCTAGAGTAGTAGTTATTATGGAAAGCAGATGAGAAACTCACATAAGGATTTCACAGAGGAAAGCCCCTTCCCCACCCACTCCCTGATGCCTGCAGCCAGAGGTCCTGAAAAGTACTTTCTACCCAACAGAAGACACAGGCAGGTGGGACCTATTTACAGTTCAGAATGAAGCACTTCTCCGGGCTGTAGGCTTTAGCAGAACTTTGCTCTGCTTGTTGGGAAGGAATGCAATTCATGATTCATACATTCAATAAGAGACCCAAGAATAATTTCCCAAGGTCCACTTGGAACTCAGATAAGTGCTAGAATGAAAACATTTACCAGCAGATTAAGGTGGTTTTAACATTTTCATTTCAAACCCCTATTTGCAGGGGATTACATGATAAGCCAGCAGTAAAACTTAATTCTCAACTGAAACTTGGCAAATAATGATGGACTGCCTTCACAGGTATTTTTAAGAAAAAAAGGGGGTGGGAGTGCAGAGAGAGAGGCAGACAACCTTTGGCCACTTGTAAGATACTGAAATGCCAAAAAAGAAGAACTGAAAAGTAGTTTTTGTTGTTTCTTTAAATCATCCTTGTAGAGAGGATATTTTTGTTTTCAACATCAATCTTGAGAACCAGAGCTCAGAGATGAGACCAGACTTAGGCAAAACAGGACACTGACTTCCATCCACACCATACACTGGGCAGCTACCCTATCTCTACTAACAATCCAAAAGTTAGCCAGGCGTGATGATGCGTGCCTGTAGTCCCAGCTATTTGAGAGGCTGAGGCAGCAGAATCCCTTGCACCCAGGAGGCAGAGGTTGCAACGAGCCGAGATCATGCCACTGCACTCCAGCCTGGCGACAGAGCAAGACTCCATCTCAAACACACACACACACACACACATAAATTTAACCTGGTCACATTTATTTGTCAGAGTTAATGTCCCAACATGTAGAAAATAGCAACTTCTGCTGTTCTTTAGACACAATAAATTGAGTATAAACTATGCTCTCTTAGGTCCCTGTGGCCCCAGAGAGAAAACCAGACTTTGAGAAATACAGGCAGTGCATGCACTGTCCACTTTGCTTTAAAAGAAACTAGAAAAAACAGTCACACAATTCTAGTAATGTGCTGTTGACCCAGACTGTAAAATCCCAGCATGTCTCCAACCAAGTTCAGAGGTAGCGCCATCAAGGATGCACTGTGGGTAGCTTAACAGTCACTGCAGACCTGTTTGCTCTGTGAAAAACTACAAGATGCTTTCAGCCAGAAAAAGAAAAAGAGCTCAAAACGATGTGGCCACATGGATTCTGTTCTGGATTCTGTTCTCAATCCACTTTAGGTTTTAGAGACATTAAATAGAGAACCAGTATTACAGGAAAAGGCAGCAGTATGCTAATGCACAGGGTCAGCAAACTCCCGCCCACAGGCGTTTCCAGCCCACCACCTGTTTTTGTAAACGGAATTTATTGAAACCCAGCCAATATCTATACTTTTGCTGTAGTACTACAAATGGCAGAACTGAATATTTGCAATGAAGGCCATCTGGCCCTTTAAGAAAACATTTGATGACCCTCAGACCAGTGAATATGAGGAGATATTTAAATTCTGTATGTGTTGGGCAGGTTAATGTCTTTGAACCTCATTTTATCCACAGTAAAATGGGATAATAGTAACACCTATCCCAGAAGGTAGTTATGGCAGCTACAAGAGTTAATGCAAATGTAGAAAGCAAGGGGGAAATGGAATTTTAAGAGCTGGCACCCGAGTTGCATTTTGAGAGAAGTGTTGCCGTTGCTTAGGGAAGTATGAATTACTATGAGTAGTAGTCATCTTTCCCACATAATCATAGGACTGCCAGCCCTACCCTATCTGAAAATAGCGGAGTTGAAGTCTTTTGATGCTCCTCTGCCTCCTGACCACACCTCCAGCCTCTCATCTTTCCACTCTCTTCAGGTGGGATAGGACTGACAGTGTGAAGAAAGGTAATCAGGTGGGCCAAGGAGAAAAGTAGGTAAGGGAAGAAGCTGAACACATGCAAGCTGCTGAAACAAGCAGGCAAAGTGACTGATGAAAAACTCCACATGGCAAAACAGCACCAGCTTTGTGCAGAATCAAGGAAGCCTGATGCTCCACTTTCTCAAGTCCTCCCTGTTATGATGATAAGCCCTGCTCTCCCAACCCAAGGTTTCAGGAAAGACTGCTCAGCCCACATGCCTTGTGAGAGTTGTAAGAGGAGAAGTTAAAGGGAAGAGGCTGTGTGCCACAAGTGGGTAAACTGAACAACCAGACCCACGGGGAAAAGAGGTGTAAGTGAGCAGTATAACAGGGATGGAAATTCACACCTGGAGGGCATTCTGGAAAGAGGAGACTGTGAGGGATGGGGAGAACTGGGGAGGGATGGGCTTCTTTCTGGATGTGGGGTAGAAAATGCGAGCTGTATTTAAATCTCAAAGAACAGGATGACCTCAGGTGCCACCCGAGTTACACACAAGAACTTAGCACAACTGACATATAAAACATTTTCCTGCAACTGTTGTTTCCTGACTTTTTAATGATTGCCATTCTAACTGGTGTGAGATGGTATCTCATCGTGGTTTTGTTGCTGGAGAGGATGTGGAGAAATAGGAACACTTTTACACTGTCGGTGGGATTGTAAACTAGTTCAACCATTATGGAAAACAGTATGGCGATTTCTCAAGGATCTAGAACTAGATGTACCATATGACCCAGCCATCCCATTACTGGGTATATACCCAAAGGATTATAAATCATGCTGCTATAAAGACACATGCACACGTATGTTTATTGCGGCACTATTCACAATAGCAAAGACTTGGAATCAACCCAAATGTCCATCAGTGACAGAGTGGATTAAGAAAATGTGGCACATATACACCATGGAATACTATGCAGCCATAAAAAATGATGAGTTTGTGTCCTTTGTAGGGACATGGATGCAGCTGGAAACCATCATTCTTAGCAAACTATCACAAGAACAGAAAACCAAACACCGCATGTTCTCACTCATAGGTGGGAACTGAACAATGAGATCACTTGGACTCGGGAAGGGGAACATCACACACTGGGGCCTATCATGGGGAGGGGGAGGGGGGAGGGATTGCATTGGGAGTTATACCTGATGTAAATGAGGAGTTGATGGGTGCTGACGAGTTGATGGCTGCAGCACACCAACATGGCACAAGTATACATATGTAACAAACCTGCACGTTATGCACATGTACCCTAGAACTCAAAGTATAATAATAATAAAAAAAACATTTTCCTGATCTTTTACATGTCCTTGCCATTATGATTATTGTTGGAATCATTATTTACTGGAAGCCAGAAAACTTGATTCCCATTGCTTTTTCTATCTCATGATCTCAATCAAGCCATTGAGCCACTTTAGAACCTCAGCTTCCTTATCTATAAAAATGGGCATCATAGCTGCCCTGACGACTCCATTGGATTTAAGGAAGGGATCAAATGGGACAACGCGTGAACTATGAAAATTATAAGGGCCCTTCGCAATGTAAGGTGGCATCATTAAGAAGAAGTTGACTTTTTTTTTCTTTTAAGTAAAACCTTAACCACCCTAACCCTTAAACCCAAAACTTCAAAGCTCTTGAAGCAGTTTACATTTCTCCCCTCTTAATTCCAGGCAATAAAACTGTAACCTCCTCAAAGTTGCAGGAGATACAAAGAGGCAGACAGACCAGCTGCAGCTCATGGTCCACCCCTGCCCCAAACAGGCTGAGATCATTTATTCAAAAGCACACCTTTGAATCATCTGTAAACACCTCCTTCTAGTTCCTAGTAAGTTAAACTTTGCTAACAGCTGGCAATTATAGGGCAATTACTATACCCATTTTGTTCTTAGGCTTAAAGTTATATTCTTTGGAAAAACAGAAGAGAATGATATAAAGTTGGCCTTTTAATAAAATCGTGTACAGTACCTGCCTCCTGACCCATTGCTTTTTAGGAAATGTCAGGCAGTGCTGAAAGAGAAATAGCAGGACTGTGCCCACACATGGGCCAGAGTGATGAATCTGCTTTGAATTGGAATAAGGAAAAACAAACATCATTGAACAGGGGAGATTTAGTTTAAGGGTTTCAAAGTAAAAATTCCAGAGAGACTCCATTTCAAACCACTGCACCCAATTCTGAGTTAAGAGATGAATGAAGTCTAGAGGTGGAACATGATGGGAATACAGTTATATGACTGAATAAATGCCTTTCATATATATGATAGCATATTTAAATATGATTGGCTATATAATGTATCAAATATCTATTATGTCCTATCATCTCTGTGGGGTACCTTGTCCCCCCTGCTGGATACTTTTAACATCCATTATATCATTTCATTCTCATAATAATCCTATGGAAAAGATGTTGTGTTCTTATTTCACTGATGAGGAAACTGCGGCTTCAAGGGATAAAATAACTTGACTCATTCCATACAACTAGTTAGTCACTAGTTCAATATACTGTCTGTGGATAAAACACGGGCCATCTCTTTTAGAACAGCATTTACAATCAAGTTGCTTTGCCAACACTCAAGCAAGCAAGTTGGAAAAACCGTTGCAGTAACAATCAAAAGCCTGTTTTCAAGATGCTTCTATTTTTATTAAGTCATTCAAAAATTGCCCTCATGCTCTGTATATGTAATCTTATATCAAAAAGCAATTAAGATCTGACATGGGCCAAATGTTGGTCTTCAGAGGCTCACAGCCCTCATGGCAGTGCGATGTAATTCAATATTGCAACACAGAGGCTCGGAAAGACAATGCTAGTGTTAGGTTGCAGCATTCGTTACCTCAGGCGAGACACAGGCCCTCTGTGTATACACTATCAAAGCCCCACTAAACTTAAACTGAAATGCCAAACACGGCGACCTGGGCCCCGTTAATCAACATCTGCTCAACAGTTTGCTTCTTTCCACCAGCTAGCAAAGAGAATGCGATACAACCTTTGTGCTGTAAAACCTGGGTAGGCTGAAAGAACAACCTGAGCTGGTGCCTTCTCGCTGGGATGGCAGTATTCCCTGATGGGGAGGGCAGACTTAGGGGAGAAAAGACAGTCATAGTTGTCTTTGAGTTTCAGAGAGTTTCACTCCCAGCAGAATAGCAAATGAAGCAAGTCATTTTCCTCGCTTCCAAGGAGTGATATCACTTTTTTTCAGACAATAAAATACATGGAAAGTGAAATGGTTTGATTATCTTTATAACCAGTAAATTTTATTGTAATCCATGGCCAAATATATTTATGTCTGGTTCTGATATACAACCTTAGGTCCTATTGTTCAGATGAAATTTTACTTAAAAGACGTTAGTCATTAAGCCTGCCCTGAAGAGCTCAAGTAGTGCTTTTCCTACTAGAATGTCCCGTATAACAGGCGAGACAGACAAACTGCAGAGGTAATGGAGGCTGGCTTCCAAATCTGCCACTCTCCAGGGGCCTGTCAGCCCCACCATTAGCACAACCCAGCTGCAGAGAGACTCTTCTTATTTTCAGTGAATTCATTCCATCTCAACTTCTTGGCCAATCCCACTCTTCGTCTCCCCTCTCTCTATCTGCACTTGCATGCCCTCGTGCTGAGAATTGCCACATTGTGGTTGGTTCTGTCTGCCCACATTTCAACAACAAATAACAGCCTGGGTGGCTCCAGGTTTTATGGAGCCTGAATTTGATAGGAGGCCCTTTAAAGAAAAATCTTACTTTTGCAAAATTTGCAAAAACATAAACATGAGAATCCACTGCCAGAGTTTTGGAGGAGACTTGCACAAAGGAGAGGGCATGAACTTAAGCACCGTTAGCTCCCCAGCAAATTCATCTCTGGTATGTAATAATGTTTACTGACTGATGTCCACATAACCCTCAGTCCATCCTGCCTCACCAGACCAAGAGCCTAACCTTTGCCATGTGACAATTCTTCCTTCATCTGGAGCCAAATGCTTTTGAACACCTGTCCCTAGAGGACACAAGGTTTGGTCTGCTCGATTGCTAAGAGATAATTTATGAAAGTCCCCATAAAGGGAGGGAAAGAAGACATGAAATGTCATTTGGTCTTTATAGTTTCCTCCATGTCATGAGGGTGTTGCATACTTGCTATGACTTTGTTTCTCTTGGGAAACAGAAGAAACGTACTTCTCAGTGCCCCAGATAAGAAAAGAAAAGTTACAACTCAGTGGCCTCACTGCCAACCACCTCAGAAAAGAAAGACACAAATGAACAACACTGACCAGGTCATGTTCTTGAAGCTGATCTGGACAAAATCTGTTTCCCAATTACGTATGTATTATGTATCATACATTATTATGTATGGGCCTTGTAAGAGAGTTGGGGCCTCCTAGCACTACCTGGACATAGGTGTCAATCTTTAAGACCTGAGAGATCTCTGCTGGTAATAGCTGGTCGCTACTTAATACCCTCTGAGTCAAGAATAGATGATGTGACAAGTGCTCTCTGACCAGTTTTGGTCTCTTAGAGCTCTCAATCCTGCACTAAACTGCTTTATTGAAAAGCCAATCAATATATTAAGGGATTGGAATGAATGAAGACATGTTCCCTGGTCAATAGGCATACTCTTTTAAAAAAAAAAAATTCGTTAGGCGCCAGTCATTGTACTGAGCTCTTTTCACTCATTCTCCATGAATCCTCATGGCTTCTCTACGAGGTAGGTACCATGATCATATTCATCACAGATATAGGGGCAACTAAGGTTGAGAAGGGTAAGGAACTCGTCTAACCTACATAGTTAGAAAAGAGATAAGCCAAAATTTAACCTCAGGTCTTTTCTTCCTCCCATTTCCCTAATAAGATCCCTTTATTTCTTACCTTCTCCTTCTTCCCCCACAAACACATCATTAAACAATGGCTCTAAATCTTAACACTTATTTTTTATATTTTATTTCTAATTACGGTAAAATATACAAGCAAGATTTACCATCTCAACCATTTTTAAATGTCCAGTTCAGGGGCATTAAGTATATTCATGTTGTTTGCTGTGCAGTCATCACCGCCATCCATCTACAGAATGATTTTCATCTTCCGAAACTAAAACTTTGTACCTATTAAATAATAACTCCTCATCTTAACACTTTTTGTTTAATTTTTCTTTCTTTCTTGTAATTTGTCAGCATCAGGCCCCACATTGCTTACTCATTTCTTAGTTTTGCTTTGGGCCTATAAACTCTTCAGAACAGTTGGATTCTTCTTAATTATATAGCCACTATCACAACCCCAGCTGATCGGGTTGTGTTCTGATGTAGCTGCATGGTTCTTCGGCCTCTCTGAGATGTAGTACCTAAAATGCGCACCAAAGCAACTTCCCAGAACCTTGTTTTCATCTGTTAAACTGGAATCCAAACAGTACCTACCTCACTGACATGTGGGTGTTGTGAAGATTAAATGAGATAATCATTCAATGTATTTCACATATATTGATTAAGCTCCTGTTACATAGTGGATGCTGATCTAGGCACTTGGGATACATCAGTACACAAAACAGACAATGATTCTGTCCTTATAAAACTTAGATTCCAAGAGAGGGAGGCAGATGAAAAATAAACACAATTAATGAGTAAATGATAGACTGTATTAAAAGGTGAAACACTATGGTTTTAAAAAAAGAACAAATAGAGAAAGGTAAGAAATATAATGATCTACTTCTTTAGTTTGGTATGAATATTCAAATATGATAATTTTAAAGAACATTACTTTGCATAATGTTCCACATTAAATTCCTCTCCAATTAATTGATTGTTATTTGTCGGTAGCCTTACAGTGATATAATCAATGTGATTTTCAGAGAAGCACTTGTAAAACAAATCTTCAATTCATATTACAAATTTCTGTAGCAAGATACCTGCGCTTGATAAACAACTGTGCTCTGGTTTTAATTCCTGATATCCAAACATACTCACAAGTTGTGACTACCAGGAAAACCATCCTGAACCCATGCCTCCCCTTAACGTTTAAGGAGACATACCCTGACAAGGCAGATGTACTGACCTGCAACTGGTCTCTAACTGTTACGACCCTTGGACTTCTTCCAACGGCTGGCTCTTGGGAAAGTTGTGAGGTTGGAAAACCTTTACTTTCAGGTTCACGACCTTATGATTGCTCACCACACCATACTCCAGGTGCCTGGTATTAGTGTCGTCCCCACCAACTCTGCCACCACCCCTAATCACTTCTGAAAAGATAAAGTCTCTCCGTCCTCTGGTGACGTGACCGTTAATTTTATGTGTCAATTTGGCTGGACCAGGACATCGAGATATTTGGTCAAGCATTATTCTGGATGTTTCTACGAGAGTGTTTTTGGATGAGATACATTAAGTCAGTGGACTTTAAGTAAGCAGATTACCCTCCATAATGTGGGAGAGGCTCATTCAATCAAAACAAATGGCTGACCTCCCCCAGGCAAGAAGAAATTCCTCAGCAGACTGTCTTCAGACTTCATCAGCTCTTCCTGGTTCACTAGCAGACTGCCTTGGACTCGAACTGCAACTCTTTCCTGGGTCTCCAGCCTGCCAGCCTCTCCCATTAGATTCTGGACTCACAAAGTCCCCATAATTGCATGAAACAATTTCTTAAAATAAATCTTTTTCTTTATATATACACACATTCTATTGGTTCTGTCTCTCTGGAGAACCCTGTCTAATGCATTTGGTCTTTCCTTCTCCACCACAGAAACTTTGGTCCAGGGCCCTTAGCCACTCTCCCTGGCTAAGGGTCAATGAGGGGATCATGGAAAGCCAGAAAATTATAAGGCTTCTTGTACTTTTGTAATGTCTTTCTCCATGAGCACATAAAGATATCTTATTTTTTGCCCCCCCCCCAAGATGGAGTCTCACTCTGTCACCAGGCTGGAGTGCAGTGGCGCCATCTCGGCTCACTGCAACCTTCGCCTCCCAGGTTCAAGCAATTCTCCTGCCTCAGCCTCCTGAGTAACTAGGACTACAGGTGCCCACCAACACGCCCGGCTAATTTTTGTATTTTTAGTAGAGATGGGGTTTCACCTGTTGGCCAGGATGGTCTCCATCTCTTGACCTCGTGATCTGCCCACCTCGGCCTCCCAAAGTGCTAAGATTACAGGCGTGAGCCACCACGCCTGGCGACATAGAGATATTTATATGTACAGATAACGGTTAAGCATAAAATCCAGACTACTTCAGTTCATAACCTATTGCTGCAACTAATCAGCTACAGGAAGTAAGTGACTTTGGACAACTTACTTCAGATCTCCAGGACTCAGTTTCCCTATCTGAAAACTGAGGTGTCTTTGGGCTCAAGGATTCTTATTTTAATTTCCATTTTTGCCCAGAAGTCCTCTCTAAACAATTTAGGAG
Source organism: Macaca mulatta (assembly GCF_049350105.2). Classification (NCBI taxonomy): domain Eukaryota; kingdom Metazoa; phylum Chordata; class Mammalia; order Primates; family Cercopithecidae; genus Macaca; species Macaca mulatta. The sequence goes on from NC_133407.1 coordinate 119,623,133, forward strand.
AGTTGGATATATTATTTGTATTTAAGTCTTTTATCCTAAATCATATCCCATTGTGCCACATCACAATTCTTTCTTTAGTGTTGAAGGAAAAAAAAACCAAAAAACTGTGCTTCAATAGAAAATAAATGTTCAGATCGTCCCCTTTCAGGTTATCTGGTTCTAGCCTTTTATTGTCTTTGAGCTCTTGTACAACTTGGTAAACTGTAAATAACTGATAGCAATGAAAATAATTCATGTCTACAAACAGATTCTGAGCTGTCCAGTAGAGGTTGTATTGACTTCCCCTCTGCATTGGGAAAATGCCAGCTTTGTCTGCATTTGCACATTCATTTCAATATTCCTGATCTACAAATGTGTCTGTTCTCTGAATTCTCTATCCAGTTCTAACATCTGCCTGGTTCCCTAGCTGATTAATGAGTTAAGTAAAATCTTTAACGTGTGTTCATTTTATAACTGTATGAAACTCATAATTTTACCATTTAAAAAAATTATCTTAGAATGAGTTCTATCTCTACTACACTGGGAACATCTTATGTACATTTAATATGTTTGCTAAATGAACACACAAATGAAGGAACTAACAAACAAACATAGCCTTTCTCCCATGGGCCCATAAAGATTTCCATATCCACAGATAATGGTTAAGAGTAAAATCCAGACTACTTCAGTTCAGTTACCTACTGCTGCTACTAATCAGCTGCATTATCCACAGCAATTCTCTGTAATTCCCTTTTCCCATCTGTAAAATGGGAAGAAACTCCCGCCCTTTAAAGGTTGTCATTAGGATTAAAAGAAATAATCCATGAAAAAGTTTTAGTAATATGCACGGCAGCCTTGTAAGTATTTAATGAATTGTACTTATCATCATTTTTAGACAGGTTGACCATTTGGGCAATCATACACATTCTATCTTTCATCTAACAACCCATAGGGTGCCCCGTACCCAACAGGTGCTTCATAAAGGCTAATGACGGTGGCGGTGACCACAACAGTTCCAAAACGTCCTGGCCTGCCAAGCTTAATAAAGTGTGTTATCCATTCTTCCAGACCACTGCTGGAGATGTTACAGCCTGACCTTCTATTGATCCCAACATCGTCCCAATGGACCCTGTTCCATTGTAATTTATTACAACAGCCAAATTGAATCCACATGACAGTGCTCAGAGCCAATTCTCATTGAGGGTCTCCCCCTCTTCTGCCCCTGCCCCTACTGCCCCCAAAGATTTGTGGAGACACTGAATTAGATGATTTACTCAATTCCAGATATTACCGCTATTGAATTCCTTTCTTTAATCTTGCACATCCACCTAGAAAACGATAAAGATGGCCTGGCATGATTTGTTCTGCACTCTCGTAAATTTTTTATTAATGCAGAGTCAGTAACCTCCACTTGCCTGCTCAATTCTTCCCAGCCATGGTCTTTATCTTGAGGAATTCAAGTTGCTTGTTGCTACTGACATGTCCTATATTCCTCAAGCCTTTATTCTCAGTTAGAAAGAAGCAAGTCCAGAAAGATAGTTCTCTGGCTGCAGGCACGACTGCACATAAATAACAACAGGATCTAGCAGATTCTACATGCAAGTCTGCCAAAAGATGTCTGAGCAAATTAGTGCCTCCTGTGCGCTATAAGACAATTTCAATCGCTAAAATTGACATTCTTGATTTTTCCTTCAGTTCAACACAGGGATGGTGTCTCAGGCTCTTTCTCTATTGACTTGGTAAGCATTTTGGATGTGATTTTCTACCTCCTCCTTCTCTCTCTGAACTAGACTAGTCTGCATGCTGACACTCCAGTTGGGAGCCTTACCTAACCAAACTAGTTTGTCAACTACCACAACACTTAGCACAGTGTTTGTTTAGTTCACATGTCCTTGATCACAGAGACCTACAAAAGAAAGGAAGGGACTTTAAAGGATGAATTATTCAAAGAAAAAAATATTTAGCTAAAATTCTAAATAAAGGTCTGTGGCACTGACAAGAAAAAATATATAAACCACACAGAAACATACAACAAATGTTTGGACTATGAATGGAAATGAAATACCAAACCAAAGATTCTTCAAGAACAGTTTCTGAGAGTTTAGGTTTGAACATAGCAAATAACATGTATTTCCTTATGACAATTGCCATGTTTACCAGAAATCTAAGTTAAAGTTACTGTCAACAAAACAAATACATACATTATCTTGGGTGCTTAACTAAGTTCTGTACCTGCAAATCAGTAAACTGCTATAAAAACTATTTTAAAATGCAGGATTAAAATAATGCAAAGGAAAATTAGCTGATATTTATATAAAAAGCTTATACATGGGTATAAGCACATTACCATGATCAACTTAAATTAGCAAATAAACATTTCATGCTATGTGTAGAATTTTTTCTGCATTTCATATTATGAACCATAAATCTTAATTTTCGTTGTTTAGGTTAAATGTTTATTTTGCTCATTGGCTTATGCAATAAAAATAGATAAATAGTTTATATAGATTTAAGAGATCCCATTTTAAAAGCCTAATTTGATTTTTAAGAATAAAAAGGCTATACTGTTTCTTTTCTAAAAAGAAGTATAATATGGCACTTACATGTAAGCTAATTATTTTAAAATAAAGAAGTACTATTGCTTTATAAATGAAAAATAAACAGGATAAATAATAAATGGTAAGAGAACTCTTTTTAGTTCAAGCTTCAGGACAAAACTGTGTACCTCTCTACAAGATCTGGTGTGAATTTTCTGTGAGGATCTTGTGCTTATCAGGCCAAACTTACACATTTAAAAGGTTTGGCCAATTACCATATATCTATCTGCTCCAAGGGTAAAAGCAGCATCTATGATACCTCTGGTCACTCTTCAAACCATTCACTGCTTACTATGAATGATAGAAAACAAAGATGGATTTACACAAACTCATGCTGATTACAAAAAATAATAATAATGATACAAAGCCCTTTTTTCTCATTCTAAAACAAGAAGTGCTAGTTTCTTTTATTTTAAAAAATAGTTAAATTCTATCATTTCAGCACAACCCATTGCACACACATGAACACACACACACACACGCACGCCTTTCCCTGCCCTTTAGGGAGTTTATCATTAGTACACCACCAGAATTGTTTACCCTACCTAACTTCCCATGTAACTTTGCAAGTTTACCATCAAGGGCTCTGGATTCTGGTCTCAACTCTGACTTGAGCTCACCTGTGGTAATGCATTTGATTTCTGGCTCTCAGACCAGAAAATCTTACCTTCTCAACAGACTGAGACTAGGTTATTTCTCAAGTTCTTTTCAGTGCCAACATCCTACCCTGCCCCAACTCTGGCTTCAGAATAACTTCAGGGATGAAAGACTCATGTGGTTATGACAAAGACAGTTTCATAAACAACAAGGTTACTCTCAAAGTTATCTTTTTTTTTTTTTTTTTTTTTTTTTTTTGAGACGGAGTCTCGCTCTGTCACCCAGGCTGGAGTGCTGTGGCCGGACCTCAGCTCACTACAAGCTCCGCCTCCCGGGTTCCCGCCATTCTCCTGCCTCAGCCTCCCGAGTAGCTGGGACTACAGGCGCCCGCCACCTCGCCTGGCTAGTTTTTTGTATTTTTTAGTAGAGTATCCTCTTTAGAATGAACTATTGATAAAAGCTATAACATGGATGAGTTTCAATGCATTGTGCTAAGTCAAAGAAGCCAGACACAAAAGTCTATCCATATACAGGATGATTCCATTTTTATGACATTCCAGAAAAGGCAAACCTATAAGGGATGGGGAATAAATTGGTGATTGCCAGGGATTGGAGGCTGGGGAGAGAGATTGACCACAAAGGGGACAGCACAAGGGAGGATTATAGAAGTGCCCCATATCATTGATGGTGAAGGGGTTTACATTACTTTATGTTTTTGTTAAAACACGTAGAACCATATACCACAAAAAGTGAATTTCACTATTAGTAAAGTTAAAAAGCAATTAAAAATTATCTTCGTGAAATAATTTCATTTTCTTTCCAAGCTCTTAAAAAAATTGAGGAGTTTAGCATTTAAGTTCTGATTTTTTTGTATAAAATAATAATTTATTGAGCACCAACAATGATGGTCAGTTTATTCATTCAACAAATACCTCTTGAACACCTACTATGCTGAGAAAAATTGAGACCGAAAGTAAGAGGTGAGCTTATCCTCATTTTAATGACAGGGAAACTGAGGCAGAGGGCATGTAAGTAACTTGCCAAAGATTAAAAAGACCTTAAGTAACAACACTGAGATTCAAAGCCAGGTCTGTCGCAGTTCATACTCTTAACAAACTAATTGTACTGAAGCATGCATGTATGTATGCATAAGTTACCTCTGTGCAGAAACTTTTTAAAATAAAAATCAGGTTATACTATAAAGTGGTGTTGAGGGTGTGGGAAGATAGGCATTTTCTGATACTTCTCTGCACGTACATATTGTAAAGTTTATTTCAATTAACAAAATAGAGTGAATATCTTTCTATACCATTAAATACACTCATCTATAACATCTTGTCTACTGGCTGAATTTCCATGTATGAATATGCCATCATTTATTTAGTTACTCCTCTACTTGGGAACCATTTTCACTGATCTAGAAAAAAATTTTTTTAAAGAACTATGCTGTGAACAAGGCTGTAGTTAAATCAATACCTACATCTTTAATTTTTTCTTAGGACGAATTCCTAGGTAAAGAATCAATAGGTTAAATAGCTCTGGTCCAATGCCCCATGTTTGTTTTCCCCTGGCTACCTGACATTTCATACGGGCCATCTACCTGTCCCAAAGAACACTCGCCGGCAAGCCTTAAGAAAAGCGTCAGTAACATGGAACTGCAGCAAAGGAACTTTGCCTCCATTCCTACCTTCCTACCTGGCCACCCTCGTCCATGCCCTCAGCTGTTCACAAGTTCACAAACATTCCATTTGGAGACAGCCTTGGTGTGTGTATGCCACCCTTCATAAACTTTTATAAATCAGAGTATCATATGTGACCTGAAGAATTTGACTTCTTATTTTAATACTAAAGAAAGAAATATCTCCACTCCATGTCAATGAGTGCTATTCATTCAAGCACATCCTGTTTGCTTAGCTTTGCTTCATTCAGACTTTATTCACAAAAAAGCTACAGAACACAACAGAAACTAAGGAAGATCTAACCCTTGGGAACGAATGACTTACTTCCCTATGAACCAGAAAGGATGTCTGAGGTAAATAGTAAATACAGTCTGGAAAAGAAGTGAACTTTGTTTAACTCTATTAAATATTTAGAGTATACTTTTAAAATCTCAAATTTGCAATGAAGGTTGCTATATGAAAGAATTGTCTAGAGGCTGTAAGAACTTGTGATCTACACCAGAGCTGAGCAAACTATAGCCCATGGGCCAAACTGGCCCACTGCCTGTTTTTGTGAATAAAGTTTTATTGGAACACAGCCATTCCTATTTATTTACTCACCCTGAATTCAAAAAGAACTTCGGACATATTTATTTACTCAATTTATTACATTTCAATTTTCCAGCTTACATTTATTAAGCACCTATAACATGCCAGCACTGTGCTAAGTACTAAGTATAAAAGAATGACTAAGACTCAGTCACTTCTTTTGCTGAACTCAGGGTTTAATGAGGAAAGAGACATAAAGATATAACATAGCATTTTAGGAAATCTTAGTTATTTGATCGAAATACAATCTGAAAGCTGTAATAAAGGTTCATTTCCTATGCATACATTTTTACATAATCTGAGTCCCCCTAAAATTGTAAAACATCATCAAGACTCCCATAATTTCTTTCTTTTTATTTTATGAGACAGGGTCTCGCTCTGTCCAGGAGCGAGTCCAGGCTTCAGCGAGTGTCATGATCATGGCTCACTGCAGCCTCGACCTCCTGGACTCAAGCAATCCTCCCACCTCGGCCTCACAAACAGGTGGAACTACAGGCATGCATTACCATGCCCAGCTAATTTTTTTATTTTGTGTAGAGACGGGTCTCACTATGTTCCCCAGGCTGCTCTCAAACTTCTGGGCTCAAGCAATCCTTCCACCTCAGCCACTGTGCCCAGCCTCATGATATTCTGACATGGACTTCTTTCTTTTTTAAAAACAAATTTTATTTTATTTTAGGTTCCAGGATACATGTGCAGAATATGCAGGTTTGTTACATAGGTTAACATATGCCACAGTGGTTTGCTGCACCTATCAATCCATCACCTAGCTATTAAGCCCAGTGTGCATTAGCTATTTTTCCTGATGCTCTCTCTTCCCCCATGACCCCCCACCCACCCACTGACTGGCCCTGGTGTGTGTTGTTCCTGTCCCTGTGTCCATGTATTCCCACTGTTCAGCTCCCACTTACGAGTGAGCACATATGGGGTTTGGTTTTCTGTTCCTGCATTTGTTTGCTGAGGATGATGGCTTCCAGCTTCATCCATGTCCCTGCAAAGGACATGATTTCATTCTTTTTATGGCTGCATAGTATCCCATGGTGTATATGTCCCACATTTTCTTTATCCAGTCTATCATTGACAGGCATTTGGGTTGATTCCATGTCTTTGCTATTATGAATAGTGCTGCAATGGGCATACATGTGCACGTATCTTTGTAACAGAATGATTTATATTCCTTTGGGTATATACCCAGTAATGGGATTGCTGGGTCAAATGGTATTTCTGGTTCTAGATCCTTGAGGGATCACCACACTATCTTCCACAGTGGTTGAACTAATTTACATTCCCACCAACAGTGTAAAAGCATTCCTATTTATCCACAGCCTCACCAGCCTCTGTAGTTTCTTGACTTTTTCATAATCGCCATTCTGACTGGCATGAGATGGTATCTCATTGTGGTTTTGATTGGCATTTATCTAATGATCAGTGATGCTGAGCTTTTCTTAGCTTTTCTTCATGTGTTTGTTGGCCACATAAATGTCTTCTTTTGAGAAGTGTCTGTTCATGTCCTCTGCCCACTTTTTGATGGGGTTGGTTTTTTTCTTGTAAATTTGTTTAAGTTCCTTGTAGATTCCGGGTATTAGACCTTTGTAACAGGGGTGGATTGCAAAAATTTTCTCCCATTCTGTAGGTTGTCTGTTCAGTCTGATGATGGTTTCTTTTTCTGTGCAGAAGCTCTTTAGTTTAATTAGATCCCATTTGTCAATTTTTGCTTTTTGTTGCAATGCTTTTGATGATGTCATCATAAAATCTTTACCCATGCCTATTTCCTGAATAGTACTGCCTAGATTTTCTTCTAGGGTTTTTATGGTTTGGAGTTTTACATTTATGTCTTTAATCCACCTTGAGTTAATTTTTGTTAAAGTATAAGAAAGTGGTCCAGTTTCAGTTTTCTGCACATGGCCAATTTTCCCAGCACCATTTAATAAATAAGGAATCTTTTCCCCATTGCTTGTTTTTGTCAGGTTTGTTGAAAATCAGATGGTTGTAGATGTGTGGTAGTATTTCTGAGACCTCTATTCTGTTCCATTGGTCTATGTGTCTGTTTTGGTACTTGTACCAAGCTGTATTGGTTACCATAGCCTTGTAGTATAGTTTGAAGTCAGGTGGCATGATGCCTCCAGCTTTGTTCTTTTTGCTTAGGATTGTCTTGGCTACATGGGCTTGGGCTCTTTTTTGGTACCATATGAATTTTAAAGTAGTTTTTTCTAATTCCGTGATGAATATCAATGGTAGTTTCATGGGAATAGCGCTGAATCTATAAATTACTTTTCACAATATGAATTCTTTCTATTCACGAGGATGGAATATTTTTCTGTTTGTTTGTGTCCTCTCTTATTTCCTCGAGCGGTGGTTTGTAGTTCTCCTTGAAGAGGTCCTTCACATCCCTTCTTAGCTGTTTCCTAGGTATTTCATTCTCTTTGTAGCAATTGTGAATGGAAGTTCATTCATGACTCTTTGTTTTTCTGTTATTGGTGTATAGGAATGCTTATGATTTTGCACATTGATTTTGTATCCTGAGACTTTGCTGAAGTTGCTTATCAACTTTAAGGAGCTTTTGAGCTGAGACGATGGGGTTTTCTAGGTATAGGCTCATGTCATCTGCAAACAGAGACAATTTTACTTCCTCATTTCCTATTTGAATAATTTCTTTCTCTTACCTGATTGCCCTGGTCAGAGCTTCCAATACTATGTTGAATAGGAGTGGTGAGAGAGGGTATCCTTGTCTTGTGCCGGTTTTCAAAGTGAATACTTCCAGTTTTTGCCCATTCAGTATGATATTGACTGTGGGTTTATCATAAATAGCTCTTATTATTTTGAGATATGTTCCATGAATACATAGTTTATTGAGACTTTTTAACATGAAGCGATGTTGAATTTTATCAAAGGCCTTTTCTGCATCTATTGAGATAATCATGTGGCTTTTGTCATTGGTTCTGTTTATGTGATGAATTATGTTTACTGATTTGCATATGTTGAACCAGCCTTGCATCCCAGGGATGAAGCCAACTTGATCATGGTGGCTAAGCTTTTTAATGTGCTGTGGGATTCAGTTTGCCAGTACATTATTAAGGATTTTCACATCGATGTTCATCAGGGATATTGGCCTTAATTTTTGTTGTTGTTGTTGTGTCTCTGCCAGGTTTTAGTATCAGGATGATGCTGACCTTATAAAATGAGTTAGGGAAAAGTTCTTCCTTTTCAATTGTTTGGAATAGTTTCAGAGGGAATGTTACCAGCTCCTCTTTGTACCTCTGGTAGAATTTGGTTGTGAATCCATCTGCTCCTGGGCTTTTTTTTGGTTGGTGGGCTATTTATTACTGCCTCAATTTCAGAACTTGTTATTGGTCTATTCAAGGATTTGACTTCTTCCTGGTTTAGTCTTGGGAAGGTATACATGTCCAGGAATTTCTCCATTTCATCTAGATTTTCTAGCTTATTTGCATAGAGGTGTTTGTAGTACTCTCTGATGGTAGTTTGTATTTCTGTGGGGTCAGTGTAATATCCCCTTTATCATTTTTTATTATGTCTATTTGATTCTTCTCTTTTTCCTTCTTTATTAGTCCAGCTGGTGGTCTATTTTATTTATTTATTTATTTTTTCAAAAAACCAGCTCCTGGATTCATTGATTTTTTTGAAGGATTTTTTGTTTCTCTGTCTCCATCAGTTCTGCTCTTAGTTATTTTCCTGTCTTCTGTTAACTTTTGGATTTGTTAGCTCTTGCTTCTCTAGATCTTTCAGTTTTGATGTTAGGCTGTCAATTTGACATCTTTCTAGCTTTCTGATGTGAGCATTTAGTGCTATAAATTTCCCTCTTAACACTGCTTTAGCTGCATTCCTGAGATTCTGGTACATTATCTCTTTGGTCTCATTGGTTTCAAAGAACTTCTTGATTTCTGCCTTAATTTCATTATTTACCCAGGAGTCATTCAGGAGCAGGTTGCTCAATTTCCATGTAGTTGTGTGGTTTTGAGTGAGTTTCTTAATCTTTAGTTCTAATTTGATTGCACTGTGGTCTGAGAGACTGTTTGTTATGATTTCAGTTCTTTTGCATTTGCTGAGGAGTATTTTACTTCCAGTTACGTGATCAATTTTAGAGTAAGTGCCAGAGAAGAATATATATTCTATTGTTTTGGGGTGGAGAGTTCTGTAGATGTCTATCAGGTCCACTTGATCTAGAGCTGAGTTCGAGCCCTGCATATCCTTGTTAATTTTCTGTCTCAATGATCTAATATTGACAGTTGGATGTTAAGGTCTCCCACTATTATTGTGTGGGAAGACTCCCATTATTTCTATGCTGAGCAGTCAAGGTATTGAAAACTGCTTTAGTTTTCAATAGCGGTGCCACTTTAGTGGACCAGCAGCATTCCCTGTCAGTATCCTGTGAACTCTCCTACTGTTTACTTGCCTTTGAATTTCCGTGAGAGGTTTGGGAACTCTGAAAAGTTATTTTAACATGTACTTATATCAGTTTTCTATTGCTGTATGACAAAATGCCACCAAATGACTTAAAAGCACATCCATTTATTAATTCACAGTTGTGTAAGTCAGAAGTCTGGCAAGGTGTGGCTGGGGTCTCTGCCTGGGGTATTACAAGGGTGAAATCAAGATGTCAGCCAGAAGAGCATTTGTCTGGAGGTTCTAGGGAAAAATTCACTTCCAAATCCATCATATTCATAGTCCTGGGCATTATTCAAGGCATGCACAACAAGGAAGTGGGAAAGCTCAGGGGTCCATCTTAGAATTCTACCTACCACAGTACTTTTGTTAGAGTTACAAATGACTTTTATAAACAATAATTGTATTATCTAAGGACTGATTATATGTGGGTGCTACTGCTGGTTCTCAAAAAACAGCAATCTAAAAAGGAGGTATGATAAAAATGTTATGACAAAGCCCCCAAATTGCCATATAGTTTGTGCCATTAATTTAGAATACAGTTACATATTTTAGTCTGCAAAAGTTGTAGTATAATCAGGTGAGTATAAAGGAAAAAAATACTGGCAATGAGACTGCAGTATCAGAACAGTAGAAAGATGCTATTACCCACAATAACTGTTAAGCGACATGCCCCACAAGAACACATTACCCTTACTTAACATTTATTCTCATGGGAAACTAAAACACGTATTATAGACATTTTGAACCATGGACTTCCCTTACAATATAACATGATAAATGACAATATAGATATGTGTAAAACTCTTCACAGCAAAGCAGAGTCCATTGGCAAACAAAAGATAAGTAAAAAAAGACAGACAGAAAATTTTCTTTCCCACATAAACAAGGTTGATTTAAATCAAACAGCCTGGGAGTATGTGGGAAGAAAAACGGAATCATCTGCAGACTGAAATATGTAAAGGCTCAACTGCCTCTAATCCTATTTCAAAAACTATAAGCAATAGCTGGCAGCTTGGATTGACAGATGTGTCAAGATGCCTGTACCCGTTAGGGTAGCAGCTGCGATCAGGGCATTCTGGACATTTTTATTTTAAGTCATCAAGGAATTTTGCAGGTAATTATAAACAAACCTTTTTTTAAAAAAAATCCATCATAGTGAAATTGAGTATAGAATATGAGGTCTTAACCCAAAGCAAATATTTATTTAAAAGAGAATTTGCCTCCCCTGGGTGGGATCAGCTTTTTCATTGAATGAGAATCAATTCTCAGCATGATCTGGCCCTGAACTGCATTTTTAAATAACACTGATAATTGTTATTGCCACTTGCAACTCACAAGGGACTAGAACATTTATAATATAGAAGTCAAAATGACTCTCGAACTTTAATTATAAAATATATTTGATCGCTAGAAGATGTGAAGAATAGAAAAGCTCCCAAATGTGAAATCTGTTTCCTAAGTGGGCCAAGAGAGTGTGGTCCAGATATATTAAATTACTTCTAATTCCACCAAATGCACTGTGCTGCGTCTTCCTGCCAAACTTTTGCAAATGCTATTCTCGCTTTGACTGGACAACTACTCCTAGTCCCTCATCTCTCAATTTAGTCATCATCTTTTCCAGGAAGTCCTTCTTGTTCATCCCACTCCCCTGGCTAGGTGAGGTGCCCCTCCTATGTGTAGTATACCTGGCTGATATAACACACATCATACACAGTCCTGTAATTGCCTATTTAGTAATTTTCTCCATGAGTCTGAGCTCCCAATGAGCAGAAATTACGCCTTCTTCAATAGTATACGTATCCCCAGTACCTTTGAGGCAGCCAGCTCATTACAGATGCTGAATATGGATTGTCGGATGACTGGACAGCAGGAGGGCAGACAAACAAACAGGCCAGAGTAGGGCAATGGTACCTAAGGCCTCATATGCCATAGGGACATGGAAAGAAGGAAAGGAAAAGTGTAATCAGATTCAGGCTCTGTCACTAATTAGCTCCATGATCCTACATAAGTCACATCATCCCTCAGGTACTCTATATCTTGAGTGGAGAAATGAAGAGGTTGGACTAGGAGGCTTGATCAAGTCTCTTCCAGGTTTACTGTTGTTTCATTTCTTCCTGTCTTCAAGACTGTCCAGCCTTCATCAGCATAACCAAAGTTACATGTCTTTTAAAATCAAATAATATTGGGTTGTGTACACTAGAGCCCAAGGGAAGAAAAATGGAGCTATGTGAAGACAGTACCTGTAGAGGCTGAATGAATGCATGAATGAATGGGCAGGCTTCCTTAACTCTCTTTAACTGTTCCATTAAAGTGTGAATTTTCCTAGCTTTGGTTCCTCTTTTAATAAAATACCATTTCATCAATGTCAGCTCTAGGAGAAGGATAATTTCAAATCCCTTAGAAGAAAAGCAATGTACACAAAGGAGGAGGCTACTGCATTTGTTGCTTCACAAAGAAGCTTAGTTGTACCAAGGAAGCCACAATCTCTATCCAAAAGACACGAAGCACACACAAAGTGACTTTTGAATATCATTTCATTGGAGCAAAATGGACTTCTGACCAACAGGATCAATCAATTGGTTAAAGTAACCAAGATGTTTTTGCCCTAAACCATCTTACCAACACTGGGGCAAATAATTCCAGCCAAGTGTGGCAGCCATGCACTCTTGGTGATTATTTGTCCTGTGGAATTTAATTAGCACTAGAACCCTTGGCATCACCCTCGCACCATGATGAAGACACACTGTATTGGATGTGAGGGCGATCTGGCTGCAACATCCGTCACCCCATTGATCGCCAGGGTTGATTTGGCTGATCTGGCTTGCTAGGCAGGAGTCCCCTTCCTCCTTCACCACTCCATGTGCATCCCTCCCAAAGCTATGTGCTTGGTCAAAGAGTATGACCATCCCCAATAGAGGAGGACCGATCTTCAGTCAAGGGCATATGAGTAACTGTGCTCCCCTGTTAGAACCTCCAAGAAAGCTGTCAAGATGCACTGTATTAAAGGCTGCAAGAGCAAAGATACTTATTCTTAGGTCCGCTGACATACTGCTACCCTACCAACACAAAATACATGTCAATAACTTTCTGTGTAATACATTAAGTCAGATTTTTGTTATATTTTCCAGACCAAAAAAGACACTGTTCAAAAGAAAGTTGGCAAATCACAAACACTAACCTGGATTATACTTATTAATTGCAAACTTTTAGGCACTGTATTAGTTAAATCTATAGTCAAATCTACATTGAACAGAAAATTTTACCCTACCCCAAATGACTAGATCAAATGTATGAAACGATATATTTAATGTGAATATAGAAATAAGATTTTCAACCCAAAAGGTTGATAAAATAAAAGTGTTTTTATTTTCAGTCAGGAAAAAAAGTCATCTTAAAGGTCACTGTTTTTCAAATGACTGGAATGCTGGTATTAAGCCAAATAAATTTAAACTGGATGTTATCTGCTGGGAGAGCTATCTCTGTTCTTCTTAATCAGATGCTTTATTCCTATTACATGTTCCCTGTACTACACCTGACTAGCACCCCGCTAACAAATTAGCTGATATCATAAGAATGGTCAGATCAGTTTTAATAATTGCAATAATTTTCAGGGTTCAAGAGTGTCATATACACTCATATTTATAAGTATGGATTACTATATGTGAAAATTATTAGACAGAAATAGTAACAGTCCAAACATCATACACACTCATGTGCACAGACACAAACACACACAAGACATTCAACTCTGTAAGTTGGCTAAAATAATGCCAGAGAAAAAACGCAGGTAAAAATGTTATGCATTTCAACTGAGATAATACTGAAAGGTGAGAGAAAGGTCTGTTATACTAAGCAAAAACTGTTTTAAGAAATGCTACCTCAAGGCAGGGGGCCTCGAGAACCAAGAGCAGCAGTGATCCTTACACAAGAAGGAAAGGACTCCTGTAGACCAGGGCTTCTCTGGATGATTATTTATTGGGGGCAGAGGTGTCATCTGCATATTAGGACATTTAGCAGCACCCCTGGAATAGACCCTACCCACAAGATGCTTATAGCATCCTCCCAGCTATAGCAACCAAAAATATCTGCAGACAGTAGCAAATGTTCCCAGGGGAGTAGGGAGGTTCTAAGCCTCAGTTACAGCCCCTGGTTAAGAACCTCTGCTTTAGACCCATGGCCACCCTAGCTGTGATCCCAACCCCTGGGATGCCAGGCCAGTTCCTAGCTTCGATGCAAAGTGAGCTTGCCTATACCAAGGAGGTCAGACCTACGTGAACAGCTCACTGCAAAGTGAGCTGCAAAAGTGGAGTAGCTTCCCAGACCGTTTCCTCTCTGGACTTGGCAAGGAATGAGGGATCTCCCAACTCAAGAGTTCACCTTTGACTAGTCCAGGAAAGCTGCTTACATGTCTCAAACCATCTTTTGAGGTCTTAGTCATCCTTTAAGCCAACAACCAAAGGAAAGTGAAACTACCATCAGAGCAGACACGTCAATCCTTTAAAAATGAAGCAGCAAAACAATCTTAGAATGGTACATAAAGAGTTTCTGGGGGAAGAAAAATTAAACAGATATTGAAAGCCACCACAATCTTTCTTTTTTCTACATATAATTTATCATATTTTTAAATACAGACCTGGTGTTATATTTTATTTATGTAATTCATTCCCTACTTTTTTTTTATTACACTATTTAGTGGCTGTATCTCTGCTGGTTTTGTCCTAAAAAGAGGTGTTCTTATATATCAACCTCAGGTATGTTGCTCAAATTGTAGTTTAACTAATCCCTAAAAGTTAACGATCCCACTTGTCTCATGAGGGAAGCAGGACCATAAACTAGAAAAAACACTAGAATAGTGTAGTGGTTAAGAATAGCTCCATCCCTTTCCTGCCACGTCACTCTGAACGAGTTCTTCCCTATACCACAGTCTCTCATTTTAAAAACCAGGATTATGATAGTGCCTATAAGCCATTAGGTCTGTTACAAGAATGCATAACCTAAGGATGCAAATCACTTAGCACAGTGTCTGGTATACAGTAAGGGTTCAACAAATAGTATATAATATAATCATTTTATTATAAAAATAATTACTTGTATGGTCATAATTGAAATGACCACATATAACCAGAAATTTCATTGCATCACTCTCATAAAATATCACCTTCCTAACAATCCAATAAATTAGAAGTGATAACTAGAGAAGAAAGCATTCTTTTTGCAGAATAAGATGATATTCTCTATAAATGTCACATTTCTTTTTATTAAAAAGGAAAATGAAGGAAGAGTGGCGAAACACCCTTACTCAAACCATCCCTTTTTACCTTCCTAGGGTAATAGAACCAAGGCTGGAGATGTTAGGTGTGGGTAGAGCAACAACCATTTCCTCATCTGTGTTTTATTATTCATGGGATAGCTCCATCTTGCAGCCTACACAGAACATACCGTGCTGGGAACAAGAGTGGGTTTGACATTTTGCTGGGGCAAATGACTCTCCTCAGAGCTAACAATACTCTTGGGTGAGAAGTAGATCTCAAAGCAATTTCTCCTCTCCCAAGTTCTCATTCATTGAGAATTTGCTGAGCTCATTTATTCACTCAATCCTTATTGATCAAGGAGCATCAGATGCCAAGAATTTTGCCAGAAGCTGGAGGTATCTTGATGATGATGGTTGGGGCACTCAAGCCCTGAGAGGGAAGCCAATATTCACCAAAGGGATGCATAATTCCAAACTAAGCCAAGACATAGTTCTCTAAGAGTGTAAAACCTCCCCCAGACTGCAGTGTCAGCAAAGACTTCCATGAGTAAGTGACACAAAAACAGAGCAGAAAGCTCCAGTGTAAAGCTTGGAGTCACATATCCCTGACTCTTATAAAGGAAGGGTCTGATTAGATCCTGCCAAAGAGAGTCAGTTGTGTGAAGTTTGGAGCTCTGTCCCAGGACTTTGACTCTTGACTGACAGTGTAATGTGAGGGCAGAGGAAAGAGGGTGAGGGAGAGCAGCTGTCAACAGAAAAGACAGCTGACCAGACACTCCTGGCAAATCACAGTGGTGTTTGCCTTCTCTTGGTCTCTTAGGGCTGCCTTGGTTCTTTATCATCCCCAGTCTGGTTCTACAGACCAGATAGTGGGACCCTGGATATTCTTACAAAAAATTCCCTTTTGCTTAGGGTAGCCAGAAGTGGCTTCTGCTGTTTGCATCCATCAAGTGATTTCCTTCTGGTAACATGCCATATGTTGTTCTCCACTGCACTTATATTTAGGATTATACATGTCTGTCTCCACAACTAGACTGTCAGTTTCTTGAGGACTGGAGATTGTCTTATTTCTCCCTGAACCTCCAGGACCTAGAGTGGTGACTGACTGACACATAGGAAACACTCAGTAAAAGTGAAATGAATATGATTTTGCACATGTCGAAAAATTAGGAGGTTTGCCAATAATAAGTATAAAAGTTCAACTAGATGTTTAAACATTGAGAAAGAGCTCAATTGAGTTAAAAAGTCCTCCACACTTTACTTCAATTTTACACCAACATGGAAATCTCTACGTTCTGTATCTATCTTCTCAGGTATTACTTTAAAAAAATTTAAAAAAAAATATCTGGAAGAAACTCAGTAATCCCACAGTGTCCTTAGCCCTGAGGTTATCATCATTCAGAATTTTCACCACCATACTTCCAAATAGGTAGAATCAAGCTGCTGAAGTGGGAAGGTCCATATATACCACTCCCAGGCGCCAACTCCATTCACCCCTCTCTGCCTTTTCCAACCCACAGGGCAATCCACAAAGTTCAGTAGGCAGCCAGTGAACTTGGCTTCCAGAGAGATCACCATCTGTTTTTCTACCTCTAATAAATAAAGTACCTCTGTTCTATAAATTCACATTGCTTATGGGACTAAGGACTAGAATGAAAATGGAGATAGAATTTTTGTCCAGTTTTAATGAGTTTAAAAAAAAATTCGTGTGTAGCAAGTTTATGCTGTAAGAATCTACGCACTGCGTAACAGTCTGAATTTGATCGGGTTCAAACAATGCTACCATGTCCTAAAATCCTGGGCATTATACGCTTTCCAAATGTACAGTGTCATCAAGGTTTTCTGACATTTCCTACAAAAACTCAATAGTCAGATAGCACTTCACCAGTTACAGTTTAAATTCAGGTATGGGAACAGAAAATTACAGCTTCAGCATGGAAACCGTACCGCTCTTCTGATTTCAGTGTCACAGCTAAACACTTTTCATACACGTGCATTTTTGTCCCCTACTAAGAGAACTCTATGTCTTGGAATTACAGAGTAAAGCCAAAAGTATGATGGTAGGGCCAAAAATCCACTCTAGATGACCTCTGTCTTCCTACAAAAGCTTCATCAGAGATGCTCCTCCACCTGGGGTTTTCTGTTTATTCAGCCTCACTTCCTTCGTCAAGTGATGAAATACTTAGAGCATCGTGTCCATGCCTGTCTACATGGCTTATGCAGCACACAAGACTTCTGAGACCCAGAGCTCTGAAGGCAAAGCTGACAGATATGAAATGCAAGCCTAGCTTTGCCAGGGTAAACGTGGCCAGGAAAGGAGCGTACCTAGTTCCACTGGCATCAACACAGGGTTGCAAAAGAGTCTATGAGAAAGAAATATTAAGTAATACTGCATGTCTGACATTGACATGAGCTTATTATTCTTCCATGCCAACACACCCTAATCCAAAGCTTATGCTATTTCAATCCAAGCCTGCCCTAAAACAGCCAATTATGCTGAATGTAGTCTAAGCTCCAAGGAGTCTCCAGAATTAAAGACAATATTTCATTGGCCCATTTGTTTTTGTATTATTTCTACATTTTCAGTCAGTTTCTAAATCATATGCATCACTTCTCTAGGGATTATTTCCCTTTCACATTGCAGGTATAATACAACTCCTGTGGCTTTGCTACGTTGCCAGTGGTTTTATTTCCTCCCCAAAAGTATTGGTAAACTTGGTTTAAAAACCTGAAGCTGAGCAACCTCTCCAAATAAACATGAAACATTTCCAAACCCATTGTCTACATGACTTAAACACGTGATATCATAATCATGTTGCCAAAAGGAGCCATAATATAAAACTGATTTTGTTCTAGAACTTCCAGACTGGTTCTCAAGCTTTTAAGTATGGCTGTGGAGGAAAGTTTAAAATTCTGCAAAATATTTGAATTGGTAAAAGTGGTCATTTGTCACTTATGCATTGTAAGTGCCATCCCAAAATATTCACTGAGAAAACTGTTGTCATTTATTCCTCAAGAATGAGTGTACTTAGTCTCAACTTCTGACAAAATGGACAAGTGTGATATTTTTCCTTAATTCACTCTCATACCTGGTGTCATCATCATAAAAAGTGAAATTTTAAAAAATGAGGCTTATTCTCTTAATTTACAATAATTATTTTATTATATATTTCTAAAGACAAAAAATACTTTTATCTAGGCTATGTGACCTTGGGCAAGCTTACCATAGCCTCAATATTCCACAATTCCTTAGATTAATAATTGTGCCCATCTCACTAGGTAGTGGTCAAGAGTAAGTAAACAGTGCATGTAACAAGCACCATTTACATGAGTAAATAAAGTATCCAGCAGTGTTCAATATAAGTAAGTTCAATAAATGCAACCTTTGTTATTATTTGCAGCTGGATATTTTAAATGAAAAATCTTCTTTTGAATCCTTAGAACATGCTCCAAGACAGTCTACTATAACCATTTCTCTGTTATTCCCATGTACCCTAGACAGCCCCTTTGATTCAAGGGTCCTTAGTAATCTCTGCTCAGCTCTCTTCTAAATTTCTGTATCAATTAGCTAGTGCTACAAGAGGAGGCTCCAATGACCAGGACCTTGTCCATGAAGATCTCTACAGAAATGAATTAATAATATGATTCATCAAATCGCCAATATCCTGAGAGTTTCTAACAAATGCAGTGTCTCTACTTTTAACTCTTTGGTAAATCCTCTATAATTTGGTTTAAATCTAACTTTGTTTTTAAAATGTGACGCACTATTCTGTACATAAATGTACCATTTAGGCTCTGGCTGACCATAACAGAACAGGAAGAGACTAACTGGCTCTCAGAGTTTAAGAAAGATTAGAGAACTCACTTATGAAAAGTCAAAAGCGTGGGGAATATCCTAATAGATATTAGAATGCTCATCACAACCTCTGCACTGAAACAAATGAATGCCAACTATTGTTGTCATCTTTGCATAGCTCTGTCCTTGAATCAAATTCACAAGAATAAGTGCTCCTGGCAGCAGGGGGTGAGGATGTAATATAACTTTGGCCAATCAAATGCTCCTATGCAAGACTTTAACTCTAGAGCAAGTTCATTTATCCATTCATTCAACAAATATTTATTAAGGATTTAGTAACTTTTGGGTACTAAAGATATGGGGGAAAGGTCTCCCCTTTTGGAATTTATATTCTAGTAATATGAATGAACTAGGTATATTTAAATACATATTATATTTGTTTATATATTTAATACATATTATATAAATTTTAAATATATATATATGTACACACACACATTTGTCAGATGGTTAAAAGTTCTACTTAAAAAAATAAAACTGGATGACAGAAGACAGAGGGCAGGAATGTGGGTGGTCATGCGATTTTATGCAGGATGGACAAAAAAGGCCTGCAACAAAGCACTATTTAAACAGAGACCTGAAAGAAGCAAAGGCATGAGCCATGTGGCTATTTCGAGCAGTTCTGTCAATAGGAACATAGTGTGAGTCACACAGTTAATTTTAAGCTTTCTAGTAACCACATTAAAAAAGTAAAAAGAAACAGGTGAAATTCATTTTCATAATGTATTTTATTTTACCTGATATGTCCAAAATATTTTCATTGCAACATATAATCAAAGTAAAAAATGATTCATGAGAGATCTTCCATTTTTTTCATAAGTCTTCCAAATCTGATGTGCAGTTCACACTTGCAGCACATCTCAGTCAAGGTCTTAATCTCTACATGTGGCTCGTGACTACCACAATGGGCAGCGTGGGCTCAGAATGAGAGTGTCTCCGTAAAGGCTACAGTAAATGTCAGGTACCAAGACAGCACGCCTCACGTGTCTGCAGAAGAACATGAAGGCCACAGTGTCTGGTGCAGTCTGAGCAAAGGGGAAGGCAGTGAGACAGGAGGCCAGACTGGCCAGAGATAGCCTAATCCTGCAGGGTGTCCTGGGCCCTTGCAAGGACTTCCACTGTTACTCTGAGTGACAATGGAAGCCAATGGAGGTGGAGACAGCTGTGCTCCTATGCTTGGTTTATGCTCTGATGTTACCATCCTGAAATTCTCAATTTTGGGACAGGGGCGTCATGTTTACATTATGCAATGGACCCCCAAAATTATGTAACTGGTTGTGACTACAGAGTTTTGATCAGAGAGTGACATGAACTGTTTTATGCATTACAAGGATTAATCCAGTTTCTGTGTTAAGAATAGGCTGTAGGAAACATGAGGGAGGATGCAAGAAAATCACCTGGGATGCTGTAGATCCACGCCAGGTGAGAAATGATGATGGCAGGTGACACCAAGAGCAGGGGCCAGTTAGTTCCATTTGCTGCAGCTGCAGCAGAGCACCTGACAGCATGCCTGTGGATGGCAGCATCCACGCCAGAGGCTCCTGCTGCCCACCACTGATTTCCACCTAGTTTCCACTCTGGCCGCCTGTTCATCTGACATCCCTGTATCTTCCCAACACATTTTTTTTTTTTTGTAAAAGAGCAGCCATTGGTGTCTCTTCTCACCTACCCTTTTACTAAGAGAAGGCAGGATACTCAGTGGTCCCACTAAAACTATATAGAGTAGCAAACAGGAATTCTCCAAAAGAAAATCGGGACGCTATCACAAAATCAGGGTACCCTATAAGGTAGAAAATGAGCTGCTAAAGGAAGGAAGGAATGACCTTAACAAGGTCGAGCATCTTCTATGTTGCATCACTGTGGCTGGAATTTATTATACATTCTTTCCATTGATTTCAATTAAGTAATGGGTGTAAAACATTACTCCTGCCTCCCAAAAATCTGTATGGGCTTCACAGAATAGGATCTACTACAGTTTATGTGAATATCAAATGTATCTAAAATACATTCAGGACCCACAAAATACATTGCTAACTCTCAGTAATGAAGAAAAAATTAACTGTTGGGACCTTTGGTTATTTTAAATTTGAATCTAAATTTGTACAATTCTCTCTATGTTTAAGCTGGTGAATAAAAAAAAACATCACTATTTAGTTTCTAGGTAATCAAGTAGAAAATTCATCAAGCAATGTTAATATCGACATGATACAACTACCAGTAAGTGAAACACCAGTATGAAAATCAGCCTATACTTCCTAATCTAAGATTCATAAAAGATTACTTATTTTCCATGTGCTCAAAATTTTTCTAAAATGACAAAACATGGATGATACCCCACTTGAAGGGCTTATGTCAGCTACTCACCTTTTTCTGAAGAACATTGATTTTTCTTTCCTTCACTTCTAACATATCTTTCATGTCACGAATCTCACCGGCCAGTGTCCCCTTCTCTTCTGTGAGGTCCTGCAGCTGTTTCGTTTTTTTATTGAGGAAAGATTCTTTTTCTTCCAGTCGTAATCTCAGCGCATCTACCTGAAATCAGGAAAAAGACAGAAGGTTGTAGTTTTACAGAAAGGTCATCAGTAACCATCACTTGTGCCCTTGGAGGGGGCAGGGCAGCAGCATGTTCACTGAGCAAGGCACAGTGGAACCACTGCTTATGGCAACCTCACTGCCCTGCATTTTAACAGCCTACATCCTTCTTTTTTTTTTTTTTTTTTTTTGAGACAGAGTCTTGCTCTGTCGCCCAGGCTGGAGCGCAGTGGTGTGATCTCTGCTCACTGTAAGTTCTACCTCCTGGGTTCACGCCATTCTCCTGCTTCAGCTTCCCAAGTAACTGGGACTACAGGTGCCTGCCACCATGCCCGACTAATTTTTTGTATATTTAGTAGAGACGAGGTCTCACCGTGTTAACCAGGATGGTCTCAATCTTCTGACCTTGTGATCCACCTGCCTCAGTCTCCCAAAGTGCTGGGATTACAGGCATGAGCCACCGCGCCTGGCCAGCCTACATCCTTCTTAAAGCCCTATTTGCGCACATCTCAATAGTGATACTTTAAAAATATATATATATATATAAGACTTCTATGAAATAAGACATTATGAAATAGTGGTAGGTTTCCATGTTTGTTTCCCTACTTACGGGAAACTACACGTTTGTTTAAGCTGGAAACAAAGCACATCAATACTCCCATGTCTCTCTGAGAGCCCAGGGAGGGTAAAATATTGCTCAAGCTTTGCAGCACAGTCCTGAAATACGGAGAACATAATGAGCCACGCCATGGACATCTGGAGGAACAAGACTGACATGTAGAGAAACACTCCTAAATTAGAAAAATACATGTTGCCAAGAGGACACTCATGCTGCTAGAGGAAGAAAATAAGATAGAAATGAAACACCCATTCTCCAGCCTCATGAAAGACTGCTTTCCAAATACTTTTAAAGAAAAAAAAAAGACAAAGCATACAAAAAAAATCCTCTTTGTAACTCAGCTCTAAAATTTTAAAAAATTATAATTCCTGCTTTTCAAATGTTGTTAATAAAAAAGAAAATATAAGTTTTTTTTTTTAATTTAACATTCTGAAGGCCATGTGCAAAGAAAGGTCTATTTCTAGACCACTCAGACTAGATCATAGAAACAAGTCACTGGGGTAGTAAAATAAAAAAAAATGAGACAACAAAAAGAATATGAAGACCATCAGAATACCATTTTGAGTTAATTTTCTGTAGCATTTTAAAATTGTACTTTTTTGATGTACACCACCATATTTGCAACCGTGTTTATAAATGTACGCTAATCTAGTCTTAAAATGTAACTGTGACAAACACTTTATTTGAAGGATTATTGTCCTTAATTATTGACAATGATGGACCATGAGATTTCTAAGGGACTTGTTCTCAGCTAAACAATGACATTCAATATGTTACTCCCAAGACATTTACTTTTTTTATTGGATATATTTTTTAAAAAAGATTGGGACCGTTTGCCACAATTATTTTGCTGCCACTTCAGCAGATACTACTGTTATGGTCTGAATGTGTTGCTCAAAATTCATAAATTGAAATCAAATCCCCAATACAATAATATTAAAAAGTGGCGCCTTTAGGAGGTCATTAGGTCATGAGGGCAAACTGCCTCATGAATGGGACTAATTCCTATATGAAAGAAGCCCAAAGGAGTTCATTCACTCCTTCCATCATGTGAAAACACAGCAAGATGGCACCATATATGAAGCATTGATTGATCTCTCATCAGACAAGAAATCTGCTGGTGCCTTGATCTTGGACTTTCCAGCCTCTGCAACTGTAAGACATAAATTTCTGTTGTTTATAAGCCACCCAGTCTAGGTACTTTGTTCTAGCAGCCTGAATGAACTAAGACAACCACCATGATTTATTTTTTCTGGATCATTAAAGACACCTTAACATGTGATTGTAGCCAGGGTTAGAACCATCCAGGAACTAACTCTTCAAGGATCAGTCCTGATCCCTTTGGGAAAGGATACATGAAGTAACTCTTTGTCAGTTCCCTTAATGTGGGAAAGGAATATACTATGTTTACTACAACAAGTCAAAATTAAATAAGATCATGTAGAACAGGGGTCCCCATCCCTCGGACCAGTTCTGGTCCAGGGTCTGTTAGGAACCAGGCCATACAGCAGGAGCTGAGTGTTGGTCGAGCACTGCTACCTGAGTTCCGCCTCCTGCCAGATCAGCAGTGACATTAGATTTTTATAGAATCTAATGAACCTAGGTCCCTCACATGTGCAGTTCACAATAGGGTTCACGCTCCTATGACAGTCTAATGCCTGATGATCTGAGGTGAAACAGTTTCATTCCTAAACCATCCCCTACACCCCACACCTTTTTGTCTGTGGAAAAACTTGTCTTCCACAAAACTGGTCCCTGGTGCCAAAAAGGTTGGGGATTGCTGATATAGAGAGTGTAAAAGACATGTCCACAAAATGATTTTCATAGAGATACCCACAGCAGCATTGTTCATAATGGATCACACAGGAAACAACACAAATGTCTATCAATAAATGAACGGATAAATAAAATGGTGGTATATTTATATGGAATATTACTATCCATAAAAAGGAGTGACCTGCAGAATCACACCATAATATAGGTGAATCTCAAAAGCATCCTGAGTGAGAGAATCTAGAGGATTTACGGCATGACTGTGTTTCCATTTTTGTGAAATTCTAAAAGAGGTGAAAATAATCTATGGTGACAGAAATGAGAGCAATGGTTGCCTGGGGTGGAAGGTGGGAAGGGCTGATTATAAAGGGACAGGAGGGTATTTTTTGCCTCTAAATCGATTAGTGAGAGTGCAGAACAGTTACATGGTGCACAAAATTGTCAAAAGTAATTGAACTGTATACTTTAATAATTTATACTTTGATATACAGTTATAATTTATATTTCGATAAGTTTGAAAAATATATGAATACTTAACTAAGAATTAACAAATATCTTACAAGAATGTCTTTCATAAAAGAGAGAGGTCAAAATAAACAAAACACCAACCTGGGAACTAAATTGCCTTATAATGTAACTGGGAGAATGAAGTGGGGGTTGAATAAGATTCCCATGGGTGATGAGGTATTGAGGTGATGAGGTATTGGGGTGATGGAAGGATTTAATCTTCACCCTCCATAGCAGGAAGTCAACAGATAGTAGCTATACTAGCAATCAGGAAGTAGAGAAGCAAGTATGTTATTTAGAGATATCAAAATAACTGAACAAGAAGAGTTAAAAGAGTTTATCTTAGGGGAAAAAAATGGAACAGGGGAAGTAGAAGATTGCTGCATTTCATTACAAAAATTTTCAAACATTTTGCTTCCTTATCCTATAGGCAAGTAAAATTTGAATGGAAAGAAAAAAAAAAGACAAAATAAATCAAAAACAAAAATCACACAGGAATGTCATAAGAAATCAACAGAAGATATACAGCTACCCAAAACATATGAAAAATACTCAACATCACTAATCATCAGGGAAATGCAAATTAAAACCATGGTGAGAATATCACCTTATCCCAACCAGAATGGCCATTACTAAAAAGTCAACAAACAATAGATGTTGGCATGGATGTGGGGGAAAGGGAATGCTTATACACTGCTGGTGGGAATGTAAATTAGTAAAACCTCTATAGAAAACAACATGGAGATTTCTCAAATAACTAAAAGTCAATCTACTATTCAATCCCACTACTGGGTATCTACCGAAAAGGAAAGAAGTCATTGCATCAAATAGATACCTATGTGTGTATGTTTATCACAGCACAATTCACAATTGCAAATATATGGAATCATCCTATATGCCTATCAAAGAATGAGTAGATAAGAGTAGATAAAGTGTGATATATATAAGATATACATATGATAAGAATGAAATAATGTCTTCTGCAGCAACCTGGATGGAATTGCAGGCCATCATTCTAAGTGAAGTAACTCAGGAATGGAAAACCAAATACTGCGTGTTCTCACTTCTAAGGGGGAACTAAGTTCTGGGTACTGCATGTTCTCACTTGTAAGTGGGAACTAAGTTCTGGGTACACAGAGGCATGTGAAGTGGTATAATGAACACTGGAGACTTAGAAGCAGGAAGGGGGTGAGGAGGCTGAGGAATAAAAAACTACCTACTGGGTGCAAGGTACACTACACAGGTGATGGGTACACTAAAATCCAGACTTCCTCACTATACGATTTAACCAATCATGTAACCAAAAACCACCCATAACCCTAAAGATACTGAAATTTAATATTTTTTAAAAGAAAAAAAGAAAAGTTCAGAGCAGCAGAAGGTGGCATTTAAAAGAGAAACAACAACAACAACAAAGAAGCCAATAGGAACAATAGAAAGAGGACACTTAGGTTTTTAGGACTGGTTCTGCTTTTATCTGCCTGAGAGGGATCAGGACAGATAACTCTCATTTCCCCTCCCCCAGCCTTCCAGCCTCAGTTTCTCCATCTATAAAACCAAGAGGTGTGAACAGATCATATCTGACATCTTAGGATTTTTAAAGACAGGAATCCATTTTTGGTAGAATGTATCAGGGAAGGACAATGATATTAGAGAGAAAGAAAAATTATTGGAGTAGAAGATCCTTTTCTTGCTCCTTGACAAGAAAGGGGTGCCTAAGCTGTGTTTCTAAAGGTCAAAGGTGACAGGGAAGTGAGAGTTTTTCCAGTTTCTGTTCCAGTGAGAAGGATGAAGCTGGGAGGTCCCAGTAGGGGAAGGGGTGATCACAGATGTGTGGAGCCCCCAAGCCCTAATGGCCCTGACTGCATTACAAAAGAGGATGGACATTCTGTGACTGGGGAGGAAAATGGCAGAATCTTCAAATAGCTGATAGCTGTGCCCCTTCTCACATAATAGCCAGAAAGATATAGGGCCTGGGAAGGTGGAGCGGTACTCATGTCCTGGAGATCTTCCTCTTCCTAAATGAAAATTCATGCCAGGTGCACTAAAGATGATGCACTAAAGATGGACCACAGCTTCTCATGTGGCCCATCTTTGTTTAAAGTTACCTTCATCTACCAGCCTGGCAAAACACCACTTTTCTCTTTGGGTTTTCATTATACCTGGTGAAAAAATATGGTTTTGAGTTTATGCACAAAGCATAGGCATTTGGTGGATTATTGGAAAACTGGCAGAACATGCTGAGCACTCTGGATTATAGCAGTGGTTATAAAGGGGTTACAATCAATTATAGATATTTGCACATGGGCTTACCAGGACTCAGTGTGATTCTGAGAAGAAACACATGACTGAGGTCCCATTTGCCCTGCATCCTACCTATCAAAGCTGGATGGTCTATATCTGGACTAAAGGAAATGCCTAATATCCAAACTGTGATATAAATAAATTACAATATGGGAGGTAGTGAGTGGTGCTGGAGAGAGTTTAGAAAAAGACACTCTGTAATGATGAGAGAGAGAGTCGAGGGCTCTTAAAATTATTTGGTGTTGAGTGAAGAGGCAGAGGAAAATATTCCATATACCCAAACATTTTAACTTTTATGTCTCTACCTGATGTTGGAATATAATCTAGACTTTAAGGCTTAACATGTATAGCACCTTCTTGCCATGTGTGATCTATCAGTGCCCTGTCGCATCTTCCCAAGCCCAAAAGAGATTTAAAAAAAAAAAAAAAAAAAAAAACCCTAGCCATGAGAGCATTTCTCCAGGAACAAAATGGAGAGCAAGGATGGTTGTGATCAGCACGTTACTCAAACACCCAAATTCAACATGGCAGGAGGGAGCCTGTGCCAGCTGAGGTCTTCTGTCTGGGGGTTTATTTTCTATGCACTGGAAAGTGTGTACTTAACTTCAAAGGAATTTGGGTCGTGCCTTTCAATCACTTTCACTCTATCTTTAGAGCTTTGCACTAGAAATGGGCTTCAGGGTCTTCTTTTTTTTTTTTAAGATGAAACTTTGACATGAACCACAGGCAATTCACAACCAACATTAGCCCAGTGTGCAGTAAGCAAGTATGACATCATCTCTAAAGTTAAATATGAACTTCCAGATGGTGCAAAACCACAAGCAGGCACACAGGCCTTTGGATGCACCGAAGTTTAAATACAGGGAAGATAAGTTTAAATACAAGAAAAAATACATTCTATTAAAAATTAGAATATCTAGTTCCAAATTGGGTATCAATGACTGAAATTACAGTTTCCCTCTCTAATATTCTGACTCCACTCAACAGAGTACATCATTTAAAACAGAATTAGAAAGCTCGAAGTCTAGATTATACTCCAACATCAGGTAGAGACATAAAGTTAAAATGTTTGGGTATATGGAATACCTTTCTCTGCCTCTTCACTCAACACCAAATAATTTTAAGAGCCCTTGACTCTCTCTCTTAAACTTTGGCAGTTGACTCAATAATAAAACTTGGCAAAGCAAAGAGCACCATCATTTCCCAGAAAAACAAAAGAAAATTAGAACTGTATGGTATAGTCAGTGTACAAAGACCCAGAAGGTTGAATTTCCAATTTTTACATGTGACTTAACCACATGGGAACTAGTCATCTAATGTTAAAACTAGGACAATCTTTCCATTTTAGGAGAATTGCTCATTTCCTTTTGATCCATTTGTGTGTGTGTGTGTGTGTGTATGTGTGTGTGTGTGTGTGTGTGTGTGTGTGTAAGATCACGTGACATATGAAAATGTAACCTTTTATCTGGCAGTATAAAACATAAAACATTTGTTATCACTTCAGTTCCAGGTAATAACTTGAAAGAAAAGAACCATGGCAATGAAATTGGCAAAACGTTGCCAAAATCAGAGTTAAGCATTATTAATCTTCATGTCAGCACCCAGGAATTATAACCAGTTCCAATGGTGAGGTATGTTTCTAGAAGTTCTATACATAAGACACTTGACCTTTCTGCCATATTTTATGTGCGCCTTCAGAAAGGGTTTCAACGTTGTGACAAAACACTAAGTGCTACCTGATGTGCCATAAATAATTTCTAAAAATCAAATGGTTCATTTCAATCTTAAAATGACTACAGCAACACTTGAGAGAAAAAAGCACTTGAGGGAGAAAAAGGGGCCACTTGAAAATTTTCACAGATTAAATACTACTTGCTTGACAATGCTTCAAGAATTGAATAAACAGGCTATCACAAAGAAAAACTTTAAAAGCAAATGAAACTGGAACACTCACAAAAGCTCCCAATATAGTTTTATTTCACATTCAAACCTTCATTTGTTGGTTTTTCCTAATCGTAGACTTGAGTTAAGGGTATATTTGAATTTGATTCAGCTTGCAATCATTCAAATGGGAGACAGTTTCAAAGTTAGAAGTATGAATAATGTACACAGCCTCCAAAGACACAAACACTAAAAATAACCTAAAATCTAAAACTTCCTTGGTAGTAACCACCAGTTCTCACTCACATCCAACTCTCCTTTCCTCCTGAACACAGAAAAGATCACCCTTCTCAGGCAACTTTTGGGAAAATGAAACCCTGTGTTTTCTTCAGGAAATGTAAGCAGAAGTGAGGTACATCACTTCCTGTCTGTTCCACACCACACTCCTTTTGTTCTTTAGAGGCTACATTTCCCAGATGGTGGAGATATAAGATGGCAGAACCTCCCTAAGTCTGGATCCTCAAAGTGACTGTGAGAAACAGGTTCTCCCCTGAGGCCTCAATCCTTAAAACAGGTTGGACTTACAGTATGATGGGTTAAACAACTTAGAAATTATTATAATAAACTACTATGGTTTTGCTGCAAAGTAGGCACCTTAAAACTAAAACTGTTTTTTTGTCTTAGAGATTGTCACGAATCTAAAGAATTAGGGCTATGGTACTTCCTTTCACTCTTTCTATATATAGGACCTTCTACTTCCCTTCTCCTTTCATCCCAAATCCAAAGCAGGCGGGAAAATGACAGAGGACCAAAGACAGCACTAAGAGGAAGAAGCAGTAGAACCTTGGGGGAGTAGATACCGGGGTTAAAGATCAAAGCCTTGGGAAGAAGAGAGAGAAAGACAGACTGAAGAGGAAAGATCCTCTTAAGCTCATCAACTTGAATTTCAGTTTGGATAAACAAGCGGCTCAAGTGGATAACTCTGTTTTGCAACATCCTCTGCAATGCAAATATATATGTTCAACTAACTCATAACAATGGCCTTTCAAATGTCTTGAACATTTCTAAGGTGTTACAAGGAAAATGGGGATAATAACAGTAAGTCCTTCATTGAGTTATTTTGAGTATTAAATTAAATAACACATATAAAGCACTTAGCACAGTACCTAGCACCTAGAAACACTCAATAATCTTTTGCTATTGTTATTATACTTTATTATTCTACTTTCCACCACCTCTAATTCAGTGATTTATATACTGCAGGAATGCAATAAAGGTTGCTGATCAACAGCCCTCAGGAAAAGTGGAGAACCAGCAAATAAGGTTTTGTGCTCTAACATGTACTGAGGCTTTATATTGTTTGACATTTACTTAAAAATATTTCAGCATACACTCTATGATATGTGTGCAGTGTGGAGGGTTGTGTGGGTGGGTGGACGGATGGGTGTATTACCCAACTGGGAATAAGTCCTTCAGAGTTAGTTAATTAGCTATGAAAGACTTTAATTAAAAGCTAACATTCCAGAGTCAGCAACCAAAAATACCTCAATATTCTTTATATTTGATGGACAACTGAAAATTGTCAATTAACATAATTGATGTGAGGAGTGATTTCTCCCAGGTGAAGTGAATGGTATTTGAGATCTGTGCATTGGCTAGAAATGTTGCATAGGCATGTCCACTCTTCCAAGAGCAGGATTTAAGATTGTGTGTCCAAAATAATTATGATGCAAGCCACATCTATACTTTTACATTTTTAATAGCCACATTTAAAAAGTAAAAAGAGGTGAAATTAAGTTTAATAATATATTTAATTTAATCTATTATATCTAAAATATTATTACTCAACTTGTAATCAATATGAAAAATATTGAGATATTTTACATTTTTTGTATTGTCTTCAAAATCCAGCTTTTTTTTTTTTACACTTTTAGCACATCTCAATGAGGATTAGCCATATTTCAGGTGCTCAATAGCCACGTGTGGCTCATGGCTACCATATTGGACGGTGAAGGTCCATGACTCCAGTAAGCCCGAAACCTTCAATCCTTGGAATGGAATCCCATCTAGGCTTAGAATTTCAATCTCCCTTGCATATCAATGATTCAGGGAGGATTTTGGCCCAACAGCAAACACAAGGTTGGCTGAGCCCTGTCATAAGACAGCATCACACTGACTTAGAGAGAAGCTTTCATGCGCATGAAGCTTCCAGAAAAACAGAGAGCTAGAACTTCAAGGAGTGCTCAGGGAAGTTGTACAGCTGTGATGTACTACATGGAGGCCAGGTGGTGGGGCAGGAGTCCTGCCTTCTTCCCTTCTCTAACCATCAGGGGCTATTGACCTTTACAAAAGAAAACTTTTGATGAATAATCGTCAATGACCTTGATGGCTGGGTAATTCAGCTAGCATGAATCTTTCTGGATTCTTGATGAAAGAAGAACTCAGAATAATCACTGCTTTCAAAAGCTCTTTCACGTCAATCTCTAATTATAGCAAAAGTTGCCTTTCAGAAAAAAATGTCCTTCAGCAGCTGCATCATCAAAAACTGGCTCTACGGATGAGGGTGTGCCCATCTCTTACCCTATGCTCGGTTACATCCTCCTGCTCTTTAACTTCTGCAGCTATTTTAATTTCAGATTTCTCTCCTGTCTGTAGGTAACTTTTTTATAAGCAGTAACGAGAATCATTTTTTCATTCATTCAGTAAATATGAAGAATCAATCTTGTGCCAGGCAACATTCTAGTGTTAGGGATATAGCCTTTTAACAAGACAGTCAGCTTTGTGATTTATTGAAATATACAGTTGTAAGGTTGGAGGTGGTGGAGGTAGAACAAATAAATATGTCTATGGTATATGTCAATACCATTTAATAAATACAAGTTTTAGCGCAAGAGTGGAGTAATACAGATATAAACTCTAAGAACTTAAATAAAAGCCTTGTAATACTAAATTCAAACTGGAAATATTATGAATACATGATGTATTTTCATATTTTCTTTTCTTTTTTTAAGATCCCGGTTTGTTATATAATGGTGAGGTTTGGAGCTTCTAGTGTACGCATCACCCAAATAGTGAACATTTTGCCCCACAGGTAATTTTTCAACCCTCACTGGCCCCCCCCGACCCTTCCTATTTTTTTTTTTAATTTCTAG
The DNA here is from genome assembly GCF_049350105.2 of Macaca mulatta. Taxonomy (NCBI): domain Eukaryota; kingdom Metazoa; phylum Chordata; class Mammalia; order Primates; family Cercopithecidae; genus Macaca; species Macaca mulatta. The sequence goes on from NC_133407.1 coordinate 119,654,852, forward strand.
CTTTGTCCACTTTAGACCTAAAAAAAACTGACCACCTCAGTAGCAATGAAAACCCACCCCAAGTGCCCACATTGTAATCTCTAAACCATTTTCACTAAAACAAATCCACTTTCATTGTAGAAATGATTGATTTTAGGTCTAAGGCAGGATGTGCAGGTGAGTACAGAATGCCTTGTTGAACCAGAAAGCAAGGAAGTTATTAAAGACCAATAGAGTCTTGCTATTGGTCAAGGATGGGACAATTTGATGCACCTTTTCTTTAAAATTCACTCTGGGTGTTCTATGGAAAACAGGCACTAGGGGACAGGAATGGAGGCTGGGGACAGGTGAGGAGCTGCTGCAGTGAACCAGAAGGGAGAAAGTGGCTGTCACAACTAGGATGGAGGTGGAGAGGGGGGACATGGCTGTGTGTGTGATGCATTTGGAGATACAGTCAGAAGACAGCTGGCAGAACTGAGGATATATATGTGTAGGGGTGAAAGGAAGGAAGACATCAAAGAAGACTCCTGGGTTGCTAGCTGGAAAAACTCAGTAGATAGTGGAATTATTGCCTGTGCTGGGAAAGACTGGGGAGAACTGGACTTGAGGAAAGGAAATCAAGAGTTTAGGATTAGGCATATGTAGTTTGAGATGGCTAGGAAACATATGGAAAGCAAACGGCTATATGATTTGGAAGTTCGCAACACAACAGAAGCTGGACTGGAGTCTGATCTACATGTGGATGGGCAGTACTGTAATTACATCAACATTTCCCCTAACGACCAGGTAGGACACCTTCTGCACATTTACAGATTCACTCCCGTTTAGATGCAGCTCTCTGAGACCAAATTAACAAAAATGTGTAAGGAGAGGACATCCATATGGTTGAAAACTGAGAGAAATCCCTTTCCTGTAAGGGCCCCTGGTTTTAGGTCTTTTGTTATAAGGTCTCTTCCTCTCACAGTCATGGATAACAAGAGATCTGGTCATTTCAATTGAGCCTTTGGCCTTTCAAGACGGAGTTAATGTCAATGATGTATTTATCCTTCTGTTGATGTCTACAGTCAGTAGAGTAATACTGAATCAGAGATAAAGGACTATATAATCCCACTTCTGTGTGCAGACTTCATTTAGCAGTCAAAGATTTACACACTTGACAAGAGAAAAAAATCTATATTATATTTAAAAATATTTAGATAGCACAAAGAAAAACAATAATGATTGTATAATAAAGTGCTTCATAATTTATAGTACATTTCTCTTAGGTTGTCTGTTCTCATATAATTTGAATTCAAAAAATAGAATTCAGGGATATTTAGTATCATATAACCACATATATCATTTAAGCTGTGCTTATAAAAGTTAAGTTACAATCACCAGCTTGTTAATAACACAGTCGAGATTTTCAGGTTGTAAAAATGCATTTGTCATGCCCACCTGTCAAAAAATTATACCCAAGTCCCACATGCCACCTACTTGAACAAAACAATGCTGGGTTGAGAGTGCTTTGTATCACCTACATGGGAGAATTCATATCATATGTGGGTTAATAATTCAGCCAACTTTATAAACCTGTTTTCATACTTAAGTTTTTGGCTACTTCTTACACTAAAATTAGGTGGTTTTAAGTGACTAGTCCAAAGTTCAAAATTTAATGTTCAGTTCAGTTCCAGCAAATTTCTGAAAACACATGGGAATTGTAACTCATGTGTTAATACTTAAAGTTTTCGTTAATAAAACTTCCAACACTAACCTTACCTCACTGAACTTACCTCACTGATTTTTATGCTCACTATAAAACTATAGCTGTCATAACATTTTTGAATTACTACAAAAGGAAGTAAGCCATTCCAAAGTCAATGTTATTTTGCAACATGATGATAGTTATAAATTCAAAATACTTAAAACCAATTTGCAAAGCTATCAATCTTAGTACCTCCTAACATTTATAAAGCCCATCTTCAAAACATTTGCTATTACCGAAAAAAACAAGTTTAAGAAAATACCATGTATCATTCATATTGTGCTTTCCCTTCAGGTAAGCACATTAAATGTAAGCACAAAATTGTGTTTTAATATAAAATTTTAAAATCTTGATCCTACTTAGATATGCCATGAATTTTCTAAACTATCACTGAAGCTCAAGAACTTAAATCACAGATAATTTAGCACTAAGTAATAATTTTGTGATCTTTAGGTCAGTGCTTTTTAATAAATCCAAACAAATAACTTCCAGTGAGATATGCCTAACGTATTTGTAAATGACTAACAAATTAGGCACTGTATTTGTTAGAGTTAAAACCACGTTTTAGAATTGTGTCTCTCAAATACTCCCAGAGGATGGGGACTTGTGTTTAAGGATCCAGAAGTTTGCTATAAGAGAGTTTTTATGTTGTCTGTTCTTTTCTTTTCTATGTTATCTTTTCGTTTCTATGATTATCTCAAAAGTTAAAATGAATTTATCCTGGATCATGTAAATAACTCTTATAAATCTGGGTCAGGTAAATCTCTCCTTGCTAAGAGATTTCCATATAGCCTTTGTGTTTGCACTTAAGATTGCTTTGGAGTGAAATGGAAAAAGGCACAGAACTTCTTGTTTCTATGATATATTCCCTCCAAGTCTCAGCCACAGGACATCATGCTGACCATGAAAACCAGGGGTCATCAGCACTATAAATAAAAACAGCAATCAGCAAGGAAACTGGATCATCACACAGCATACCACTGGTTCAGGCCTCCTGAACCAGCACCTCAGCCATGCCAGTTTGTACCACATTCATATCAGTATAAATTCATGTGTGGAAAACATTATCTTTCTCCATATTAAATTAATATCATTAATTTAGATTTTCTTAACATTTATCTTCATTTAGTACATAATCTTGATTTGGCTGCATAGTTCTACAAGAGCTATAAACATGCTTAATCTTATCTTTGTCACTAATTAAAGTAATTATTACATAAAACAATACTAGGTGTCTACAAGGTTATTTGAAAAAAAGAAGAAATGTTTTCTCAACTGTGAAAAATACTACTCTAAAATAAACAGTATTTGTTCTTTGAAATTCTCCTGAGTATTGTGTAAAAGTTAAATGGGAGTGTGGAAGCAGGGGGTGTGCCATGATGGAGCAGACTTGGGAAACACTGTGGGCTCTAGTGGTCTATGGTAGACAGTAGCATACTAAAGATTCTGAACAGTCCCATAGCAAAGATCTTCTTTAAATTGATTTACCGTTCCCCACATCTGTTCTTTCCCACAGAACCCGTTCTTTTCTAAGAACACATAATAATATCCTTCAGAATATTTCTAGGAAAGGCTGCTCTAAAGTACCTTTAGGGCATCAAATTTGTAAGGTGTGGCATGGATAAGAAAAGTTTCAGTGTGGTGAAATGGGAACACACTGCTGAAATGGATTCAGAAGGCCTTGGCTGACAGTCTGCTAATACTTTTGAGATGCCCTCTGTGGCTAACATTGCGTTAGGTGGTGCAGGAGGCTCCTACATTCCCCAGGGCAACCTGTGATGTAAGGACTGCTTAAAGGTGAAAACAGTGGAGCTTTCAGGGCTCAGAGACCTAGTGTAGCAGAGCTATGGCTTAAAGCCCCATGTTCTGGTTCAAAATATACCCCACCAGCCCACACCCTAGGTTCATTTCTGGCTCTGCTGGGACCTGGGGATGGGACCTTGGTGGAACCTGCTTATTTCTGAGGGACTCAGTTATCTTTTGATCAAAAGATAAAATTCAGATAAAATTTTGACTTCTAAATCAATGACTTCTAAGGTCTTTGCCTACCCTAAACTTTCATGTCAGGAGGTGAATGATCCAGCTGTACTGTATTAAAACATATTTAAAGCTCTGATAATTAAAACAGTTTGGTAGTGATGCAAGAAGAAAAAGATCAGCCCATGAACAATAATGAGGAAGTCCAAAATAGACTGACATACACATGGAAAGTTAGTATATGATAAAGGTAGCATTTAGATTCAGTAGGGGAAACATGGATTATTCCATTGATAATGACTGAAAACTTACTTTCATTTAGAAAAATAACAACAGTGAAACCTTACCTAACTCTTCACGACAAAAATAAATTCCTAATAAAGGCTTAGATGTAAAAAATTAAATCATAAAAGTGCTAAAAGAGATGGGGTTGAGGGCAGTGGTTAACGCCTATAATCCCAGCACTTTGGGAGGCCAAGGTGGGAAGACTGCTTGACGCCAGAAGTTTGAGGCAAGCCTGGACAACATAGCAAGACTTGGTTTCTATTAATAAAATAAATTGTTTGGCATGGTGGTGTAGCCATAGAGTCCCAACTACTTGGGAGGCTGAGGCAGGAGGCTGCAGTGAGCTATGATCGCACCACTGCTCTTCAGCCTGTGCAACAGAGTAGGACATGGTCTCAAAAAAAAAAAAGGATTAATATAAATATATGAAAAATTTTTAAAAAGAAAATATAGGGGCCCTTCACTTTATTCATAGGGTATAGGAGCCCTTTCTAAGCAAGAGAAAAAGCCTAGACACCATAAAGTAAAAGACAGATAAATAAGGTTAAATATAAATTTAAACTATCTTCATGGAAAAAGACAAATGGCAAATTGCAGAAAATTTTTGTAAAAGCAAAATGTAAAATGCAGTGTGTATTCCAGTGTGTCTAACATGTTTCCAATTGGGAAAAGATAAGGAACAGTTGCTTGTGTGCACACAGGCTATTTCTGGAAAGATGAATAAGCAAATGAAAAGAGTTTATTAAATGCCTACTTCGTGCTCAGTTAAATGAGTGATAGAAACAAGGATTAAATTAACACATTTGTCAATTTAACTTGTAAACTAACCAAGGAATCCCACCCAAAGACTCCTATGAGGAACTAACTCAGCGTAAGAGAAATCTAGTTAGGCCCAGAGCTCCCAGAAAATTAACTGATTGCCTGCATTTCTAGTTTAGCCCTTTCTTGAGGGCAGAAATGCTGCAGGTGGAGAAAACGGCCAGGACACACTCTGCCCAGGAAGAATTATCCATGGTGGTACATATTATAGCTGCTATGACTCTTTATCTAGTGTATTAATACATTGTAGGAAGGCAGGAAAAGAGTAATGGCTGCAATTAGGAGTTCATGACTCCTCAAGGTCAAATCTTAACCTTCCACTTACTCACCATGGCTTACGGAAAGAAAGATACAATCTCTCAAAACTCCAGTCTCCTCATCCATAAAATGAGGGTAATAATAGTACAGATACTCTGAGGATTAATTGAAACACGACTTTTAAGATGTTTATTACAATGTACTGAGAGATAAAGCAGAGACAATCAATGAACAGCAGCTGCTGTTTAATAGTGAAGAGTGATATAATTTATGATTACTATGATACATTATATATTCTATCATCCACATATGATTAGTAAATTTAGTCATTAGAGTATTTATGTTAATATTCTAGCAGTCACCATTAAAAGCTAATCTCACTGACAATAATGATAACATTAACTAACACCTAGGAGGCAGTTTCATGAGGCCCATCAGCATTTTTGAGACAGGTTGAGTTGTTGTTCTCCATTTTAGAAGACCCATGACTTTTAAGTAGCAAAGCCAAGACATCATGCTCAGAAGGAGGAAAGCAGGAAATATTTGAACAGCATGAATGGCAACCAAAATAGTGGAGAGAATGTGGCATGAAGCAAAAAAAGGGTGAATGTACTAAAATTATGACATGTATCTTATCCTTTCTGACATATATAGATAGACAGATATTTATATACAAGGTAGGTATTATTTAGAAGTAAAAACATCAAATCTCTGAGAGGTCTCCTAGTTATAATGATAGAAGTGTGACTTATACATGTAAGGTGTTTACTATATACATGTATATATTATTACACTTACATGTGTGTGTTGTGTGCTATTCTGCATTCAGTCTAATGTGCACCAAACAAAATGTCATCAAATGGAAAATCCTTCAAAATGCCAAGTGTAAGTAACACCTTCCCTCTATGTATTCTGATATTATGATGTTTCAATTTCAGCCAAATATTTAATACTGAAATAGTTTTAACAAATTTGCTCTTCAAAAGAATGAAAACATGTATCCTATCCTCAGACATTCAGAAACATCTTTTATGCCCACAAATGCTGAAGGAAAGAAAGGTTCACTACTGAGGTTCCATTGTAACACATCCCACTAAGGTGTGTGTTGAATTTAGGAACCTACTTTCACATTTAAGCCAAGTAGGGGCTTCACATCATTGACTTTTAGGAAGAGCATAAATGATTCTGAAATGGGTGGTAACACCAAACCCTGTGCAAATTTACCTTGGCCAGAGCAAGCAATTGTTTCTCTGTTGGGACTTGTTATAGCCTCTTCCAACTTGGAAGCATATTCATATGAAGGAACAGGGAGCTGGAAAAAGAACTGAGCTCCATGAGTAAAGAAGACAATCACTACAAAAACTAACTAAGCCAGAAGCAAGAACTGTCATGACGTTAAAAAAAATTAGAGTCGACCTCATTGCTCACTAATTTTTTTTTCTTAAAGACAGAGCAACAATCATCCCTTTGCTGGTATACCATCATGGCTCCTGAAAAATATCACAGCACTTATGGCAGTGAACATTTTGGTATGGAAAATCTGTTTCATCCTGCGAATTTTCTATTTCTGTGTGGGTTTGTGTGTGGGTGTGTATAAATCAATTTACTGTGTAAGCATTGAGTCAACAATATTCTATTGTACTACTCTTGCAGCAGTGGTTTCTTTGTTCATAGTCCTACAATTTTATGAGAGAAATCATAACTTAACTGCTCAAAGAGTAACAATTGGTAATGGGAAGCTCCCACCCTTTTCACATCTGTAAGATGAAGAGGTGGAACTCACTGATCCAGTTGCAACTCTGACATTCTATGATTTTTATGATGCCATTTTGTTAGTTCACATTATGCAACGCTGGGACTCATTAAAACACCCACAAACTAAGGGGCTACTGTTTCTGAGCAGCCTGATATCCTATCAGCAAACCTGGTCACTAGGCATTTACCCATTTAAACATCTGCAGTACATTCTAAAAGGGAGATACAGAGAGTATTTTGCATCACATTTAGCCTTGTGAACAGAATATCTCAGACAGCAAACAACAAAAAACCATGCCCCTACATTTAACAATTACCAATTTTATAGGGAGGGGGAAAATGTGCTGATAGCATTCCTATCTAGCTGAAACACAAGAAATACCCAGCACTAATCTAAAAGGAAGTACTGTCTGAGCCAAAGGGGGATAAATATGTCTAGAAACTACAACCTTCTGATGATGGATAAACCAAATGCATCAAGCAGAGCTTGCCACTCTATAGCATTTCAAATGCAACCAAGTTTGCACAATGATAAGTAAGGATGTTTTCAGGCCAAATATATTGCCTGACTCCTTTATAAACCATATGAATAGCAGAATTTGAGTCTTTTAAGAAGCAGTCACCATCAACTAAAGTGGTCTCAATTTCTACTGTAGTTTTAGAAGTGGAGTGTGAGGGAAGACACTTCTTCCCTCCGAGACTCTTCTTGTCAGGCACTTTAGATCCTGCCCGGAAGGACATAAATGACCAGAAACATGAACAACCACCTCCACTTCATCCCTAGGCATTCCCTATGAGGCACAGGTTTTGCTGGATAAAATATGTTTGTGTCCATTTACATTAAGCTTAAATTCCTTGGCCTCTTATGACGTCATTGACACTGGTCATTGGAAATGTTTCAATGAGACTGACTGTTTATATCTCTCAGAAAGTGCTGTGTTTATCATCTTAGGGATTCTACTTGTTTCTATCACATCTTAGGGATTCTGCTTGTTTCTATCCACTCCAGTCTGTTGGAAGCAGCTTCACAGAGCCTAATGTTAGGAAGGATCCTGAGGCCACACTCAGACTCGGTGAAAAGATGGGCAGGATGAAGCAGTGATGACTTCTAGACACACAAGTTTGGGGAGCCATGGCATGCCTATATTGGCCCCTTGATCTAGAACACCCAACCCTGAATCTTCACAGGTACATGCATGGCTGGCTCTTCATTCTTGGACTAGGCTTATGTATCCTCCAATCTTGAAAAATTGATTTAGTACCTGTAAGGAGTTGAAAGGTGGTCCCCAAAAAGATGTGTCCATGTTCCAGAACCTGTGAATGTGATCTTATTTGGATAAAGTGTCTTTCAAAATGTAATTAAGAATCTCAAAATTAGATCATCCTGGATTATCTGGGTAAGCCCTAAATCCAATGATGAGTGTCCTTATAAAAGACACACAGAGCAGAGATGCAGAAGAAGAGAAGCCCACGTGAGGACAAGAGAAGAGACTGGAGCTATGCAGCCCAAGTGAAGGGGCCTCCTGAAGCTGAAAGAGACCAGGAGGATTCTACCTTAGAGCCTCTGTGGGGTGTGCAGACTTTGCAACACCTTGATTTCTGATTTCTGGTTTCCAGAACTGTCAGACAATAAACTTCTGTTGTTTTAAGCCACCAACTTTGTGGTAATTTGTTATGGCAGTCCTAGAAAACTTATATAGTATCCCCTTTCATCCATCCACTTACCACTACCAGCTAAGGTTTATTATTTTTATGGGGATTCAAAGACAAATGAAACACCGTCCCTGCATTTCAGAGGCTCTTGTTCTACAGAGAGTGATATATAAACCAACAACTATGAGAGTGAAGCAGAGAACTCTACAGAAATAGTGCTGAAAGCATCCTCAGAAGATGTAATATGACTGCAGTCCAAGAGTCTCCATCGATAGAGCCACGGGGGAAGGGCACAGGATCTCCACAGTGGCCAGGTGGGACACAGAGGGGTCATGTGTGAGCCGCCAGATCCTAAAACTGTGTCCACCATAGTCGGTGAGCTTGGATGGCATCTTTTTCTGTAGGAAAAAGAGGGAATCTGTAGAAAGTGCTGTTCCTGGTGAAGTAAAGGGTATGTGAAGGTTTCTTTTCCCACCTCAGTCCCGCTCAAGAACTCAGAGGTCTAAACTCTCTCCCATGAAAACACAGAGTTTCTGCTCCTGACCCTGCACTTTGCCATTCCCCCTTGCCAGACACATTTACCTGAAGTTTCCTTCCTCCAAAACTCTTTGCTATATGGAATCCCAGCATTCCCAACAGTCTTTCCAGAGAAGCAGTTCTACAGGCACTCCTATTCTACTGGGGAGAAAAAAAAGACTGAGGGGAGGCAGAAGACATTCCACAGTAACATAAATTTGGGAAATGCCCTTTCAGGAATTTGCAAAATGCTCTGAGAAGTCCAGTTTAACTCTGGTTAATCAACATTTCCCAAACTTATTTCACTCTAACATTGTCTTTTTTGTCACATTCTATTAATATTCTAGGGAACATGCTATAGAAAATGCTGCATTCAAATAATGTTATTTTTCAAATATAAGTTTAATAGATTATGTTCTATATTTGGTAGGCCCTCCAATATATACTGCTGGCTAAACTCACTGTCAGAACATTTTTCCCTCTCCTGCCCACAACCCAACACCTTTATGAAAAAGCATGTCCCTTTACAAATGCCCCCTGATGACTACCAAGCAAGCAAGAACCAAGCACCCCAGTCCAAGGCACAGTGGTAGACCCCGGGAACATGACATTTCCCAGGTGGCACCCTTGCCCTCAATAGCTTACATGGCTTCACTTTATATAGCATGAGTTAATTCTACACTTGACAAAACCACAAAATTAAATGTATGTTAGAATAAACCCGCTGGGAAAAGATACTTCATTCTGATTGTTAACAATTCTAAGTATTGTTTACACAAATGGGCAAAATATCTTATAAAATTTGCCTTTCTCATATGCCAAATTTCATCATATTCATAAGCATCCCTATGAACCTGAAAAAAAGGAATTTTCTGAAACATCTTTCCTCAGAAGATCAGGGATAGGGCATGCTTCCATGCCATTCCTTTCCATATATTCCCTGTTACCACTAATTAGTTGCATTAACATTATTAAGTTGCAACATATTTATACACAGTACAGTAAAAACTGTAAAAATAATCTCTTGGTTATTTCATGACTACATATGCTATAAGAGTTATTCAGAAGATGAAATTACAAGGAAAGGGGCCTAAAAACTCATTCTCTTACCTCCAACAGTTGTCCTCAACACAGAAATTCAGGGGATAATCAAATTAAGGAGAAAAAAAAATCATCCTCTGTTTTTCTCTTCTTACTACAGTTCTGAATGGAAAGTTATTTTCCAGGCAAAGACGAATGAAAACTGCTCTTTCTAATCTCTATAAAGATTGTGAAAATAAAGATCCATTTCATTGGATAGAGTGATGCCTCCTCTGAAAAGCAGCCATATTCTGACGTAATCAGAGATGAGTGGGCAGGACCTGCACTCTGGGGACTGCAGGCTGGTGCGCCTCTAGCCTGCACCTCCATAACTCATATCACACCTCAGGAAAACAGACATCACAAGAACTGTTTCTGTCACGGAAGAAGACAAGAGCATTTAAAAGTTGGACAATAACAATAATATTATAACACTGAAAGAGAGACTGTTTTCCTTCAAAGAGGAAACATTCACATATATGCTTCACCTGTTTCTGTAACAGATGAGGAGTTTCATTCGAGTTCCTCTTTAAAACAATGTAATAATAACACAACCTACTGCTCTTTATTGAATACCAGGCTAAGGGCATTGCGGCTAGGGAGGTAGAGAGTATCATTTCTCCAGTTTTTAGAGAAGGGAGGTGAGCCTCAGGAAAGTAAAGGACTTACCCATGGTCCCACATCCACCGAAAATCAACCTGGCCTCCCCAGCCAACAGAATAGCCCAGAAACTGAAGGACCTGAAAAATGTAAGTGGCAGACAAATGGAATCCAACAACTTGGGTTTCCTGATTTCTAAATCCAGTTCCAGAGAAGTCATTGTGGTTTTAGTGTCCCCATAATACAGAGGAAGTCATTCATTAAAGACGGAAATGTACTGAGTGGGAAACATGCCAGCAAGAGGAAACTGGGTCACTCTGAGCCTCAGAGGAGAACATCAAGGGGTTTGTGCTCAGACCTGCTGAGCAGATGAAAGTGGCCTATACACAACTCAGCCAAAGAAGTTTTGCAGCTTTTCCCTCATCCTCTGCAACCGGTGTTGGTGTTGGGAGCATAAAAATGGATTTTGATTGGGCTGTCTTTGAGAATTAGACTTTAAATCCAGCAAGATGGGGTACTTTCAATAACAACTGTTACCAGATCCTGTCGCCTGGATGTTCTTACACTCATATTTTATTCATACGTTCACTGGCTAACCTTTTCCTCCCTTTGCTTCACTTATGACACAGACTAAACACTGGAGTTGCAAATTAAATGCAAATGGAGGTCAGGCTGGTGACACAAGGACTCCCTCGGGCTGGGTGGGATGTGGTGGACTGGCAGCACACCTCATCCCATCCGCGGGGCAGCCAGCCACACCTCAGCTCCCATCCAAGACTGCCAGAGGAAGCCCCAGCAGTGCTACAGAGCTTCACATCACCCAAAAAAAAACCCAGAAACCTATATTATTATATGAAATGTCATGATTTTTTCATTCCTGGCAACTTATTTTGATATCTTTAAGAAAAAAAAAAAAAACAAAGAACACAAGGTGAGTACAGAAAACTGAATCCTGGGGACTGAATTCACCCCACAGGTTTCCAGCCTAGAAGAACTCTACTAAACATAGCAGAGTTCAACAATGAGGAATACATTGAGATCATTCCATTTGAAAGACAGCATAGAGAGCTTGTCAACAGTGTTACGTTTTCCTAAGAAAAGGTTTACTTTGAATATATAAATAGACAAACAAGAAATATGCAATTCTGTGTGCTTTCTATTAATATTATGCTCTTCTAAACTACAAGCTAAACAAAAAGAGTTAAGTTGGGCCGGGCGCGGTGGCTCAAGCCTGTAATCCCAGCACTTTGGGAGGCCGAGATGGGTGGATCACGAGGTCAGGAGATCGAGACCATCCTGGCTAACACGGTGAAACCCCATCTCTACTAAAAAATACAAAAAAAAAAACTAGCCGGGCGAGGTGGCGGGCGCCTGTAGTCCCAGCTACTCGGGAGGCTGAGGCAGGAGAATGGCGGGAACCCGGAAGGCGGAGCTGCAGTGAGCTGAGATCTGGCCATTGCACTCCAGCTTGGGCGACAGAGCGAGACTCCGTCTCAAAAAAAAAAAAAAAAAAAAGAGTTAAGTTGAATTTCTTCTTGAAGAAAGCAAAGGACTTACTTAGCCTGCAACCCCAATTTCTTCGTCTTAAACCCACCGATGCTAAATAGCTGGTATATTTTTGAACTTTAACAGAAACCTTGTCAAAAAAGGTGTGCATTATTCACTAAAATGATACATTAACACTATTTGCAAAAATGTATTTGACAACTTTTTTTTTCGTCAACATTGACCAAGTTCCAGGCTCTATGCTGAACTCTGAGGAAACAAACAATGGTGAATGAGATCGTCCTATCTTTATCAATGGGCTAGCAGGAAAGACAACTAAATAAACAATCCCAATAAATACTGGTTACCTGTTAAAATAGGGGAGGGAGAGAGTCCTAAGGGGATGCAGGATGAATTAGAGAGAGCTTCCCGGAGGAAGGGATATTGAAGATGAGATGAAAGAGAAAGTGGTCAGGGAAGGGGAAAGGATAATTTGAGATAGAGGCAATCTCAAATTCAGATGCAGGAAATAGCACTATGGATTAGAGAATCTGAAGTGAGTTTGATATGCCTGCAGAATTCAATTGGCAGGGTGAAGTGGGGACAGTGGAGAGATGATACAGATGAACTGGGCCATGTTATGGATTCTAGGTTTTATCTTGATGGCAAGAGGAAATGGCAAGATCAAATATGCCCTTGAGAAGAAGCGCTCAGCAAGGATGTAATGGAGCCAAAAGTATCACTCTGTGCAGAGACACAACCTTCCCTCCTCTCTAAGAGGGATGAATTCCCACTTGCTGAGCCAGCTCCCAAGCTTCCCTTTGTTGTGTAAGACCCAAGCTATGGACTAAGCTAGTGGTTCTCAACCGGGACAATCTTGATGCCCAGCAACAATTGGCAGTCTCTGTGGATAGTTTTGATGGTCACAATAGGGAGGCAGGAGAATGAGACTGGCATCTTGTGGGTAGAATCCAAAGAAGCCTCCACAACAAAGAATTATCCAGTCCAAAATTTCAATAATCCCATATTGAGAAACTCTGAAATAATTTAACAAAAAAATTAGAAATCTGTCTATCTATCTATCTATCTAATCTATTTTTTAGAGGGGCAGGAGGAGGGAGGGGGAGAGATTCCAAAAAGCTACAAGACCTTGGTATCAAGAGGAGTTTGCCAGGACTTAGAAGAGGTGAGAAGATACAGAATAGCTGAGTGTTAAAGAAGGAACCTGAGATAAAAGGAAGGAATCATTGGTAGGAAGTTCTGTGGCACTGCTAGCCCAGTATCAATGCACTGTAAACAATCAGTGAATATTTGTCAGGTGAATGAATTAATGAATGAACAAACAGATACATCATTGAACTGGATCTTCTTTAATGAGTCAAAGTAAAGAACTGAGCCCATCTTTGTCGCTATGACTTAAATGTGACTACAGACTGCTATGTCAACATCTTAGTTGTTTGTTCCAGCAAATCTTTGCCGAGAAAAAAAAAAAAATCACTATTTGCTCCAGGAAATTCCCATTGATAGATTTATTGGAGAAAATAATCTGCTCACTTCGGCAAACCATTGTCTTACCAATCACAGTTTATTCATGGCAACTCTTCAAGACCCTCACTTTGCTGTGCCCAATAGCCCGACATTATCACATCACAGACTTCGAACAATTCCAATCAGTTCTGCCTGAAAGGCCCATCTTAAACCACTTGAGGCCAAACCCCAAAGAGCTATAAATATTTCGTCTCTAATTTTCCCTTCTGAGACACTGCTAAGACTTTGTCGAGGTGGCATGCTCCCTCATTGGAACAAGGTGTAAATTTGGCTGATGATATTTTGAGGCATTCAACAGAATGGAATTACTTTTTAATTACTTCAGTTATTGGGCTATGTACATGTCTTTGAATGCGACAGGACTGGGACACATTCTAGATCCTGTATTTTTTTTTTTAAGTTGTATTTTAGGGCCTGTCTGGGATTTTGAACCAAAGCTTAAGTATCCAGCTGTACCATGTCTTAAAACATCCCCAAAGAATTTCATCCATTTATTTAAAAATATTCCTGGGGTACCTGCGATGTCCCAGGCACTATTCTGGATGTTAGGAATATCAGTGAACAAAATATTTCTCAGTGTAGTGGGAGAATGGGGAAGGGCAGAAGACAGACAATAAACACTAAATGTAGTAAATAATTAGATTATATAGAATGCTAGAAAATGTCATAGAGCAGGGCTGGGGAATCCTGCAGTTGGAGGGAGCTGCAGTTTTAAACAGAGGGGTCAGTGTAAGTCTCCACTGAGAAGGTGACATTAGAGGGAGAGGACTTGAAGGAGGCAGGAGAGTTTGCAATGTGAGGAGCTGGAGGAAAAGCATTCCAGGTAGAGGGAAGAGCCAGTACAAAAAAAAAAAAAAAAACACAAAGATGGGCAGATGCCTGGCATGTTGGAGCAACAGCCTGGAGGCCAGAGGGTTGGAATGGAGTGAGTGAGGAGACAAGGTCCCAAGGAAATGGGGTAAGGACAGGAATGAAGAAGGGTTACATAGGCCTGGGTGTCACTGTGAAGACTTTGGTTGATATGGTCTCTGGAGGGTTTTTTGTTACTACTGTTGGTCTTTTTTTAACACAGGATCTTGCTCTGTTGCCCAAGCTAGAGTACATGGTGTGATTACAGACCACTGCAACTCGAACTCCTGGGCTCAAGCTATCCTCCCACTTTATCCTCCTGAGTAACTAGGATTATAGTTGTGCACCACCACACCTAAGTTGTTTTGTGCAGGTGCGGTGGCTCAAGCCTGTAATCCCAGCACTTTGGGAGGCCGAGATGGGTGGATCACGAGGTCAGGAGATCGAGACCATCCTGGCGAACACGGTGAAACCCCATCTCTACTAAAAAAATACAAAAAAATTAGCCGGGCGAGGTGGCGGGCGCCTGTAGTCCCAGCTACTCGGGAGGCTGAGGCAGAAGAATGGCCGGAACCCGGGAGGCGAGCTTCCAGTGAGCCGAGATCGCTCCACCGCACTCCAGCCTGGGCGACAGAGCGAGACTCTGTCTCAAAAAAAATAAATAAATAAAAGAGATGGGGTCTCACTACATTGCCCAGGCTGGTCTTGAACTCCTGGCCTCTAGCAATCCTCCCACTTCAATCTTCCAAAGTTTTGGGATTATAGGTGTCAGCCATCATGCCCAGCCCCACTGGAGGGTTCTTGAGCAGAGGAAAGACAGAGCTAGACTTAGGTTTTAACAGGTTCACTGTAGGGAGGCAGTGGGAGAAGCAGGGAGACCAGTTAGGAGGCATCTGCCATAATCCAGATAAGAGTTGAAAGTGCCTGCAGCCCTCAGTGAGGAGGATGAACAGTAGATTCATTCCAGGAAGAGTCAAGGAGATACCTGCACAGGTTGGTTGAGGGGTGCGCTAGCTAAACAGGCATTTAACATAACTTCTAGACTGCTAGTCTCATGAAGAAATCAGGGTCAATCAGACACAAGCTGTCCTTATTCTTAAAACACAACTTCAAAGTCAGAAAAATGGGGAGAGGATCTAAAGTTGGCACACGATTTCAGAAAGAATGCACAATTCAGGACTTATGTTTCTGATACAGAAAAGAAACTTGTAAGGCATGATTTGAGCTCACCGAATAAGAGAAGTTTTTTAAATTCCTTTATGAAGATCCAAACTGTATACTAATTTTCACTATAATCTTGACAGGTGTCTAGTTTCTTAATAAAGTAGGATCCCTTTTGCACTGGAGGTGGGTGGGGATCCTTGAGAAGGGACTGCCTATTCTCTAGGCAGAAGGTTCAACAGCAAGAACCACAGTGAAGACAGCCAAGCTCTGTCTGGCAGCACCTCCAGAGATACAGGAGAATTACACTGGCCCCATGGAAAAAGGAGAATAGATGTAAGTTCACTAGTGAGCAGAATGATCCAGTTACGTATTAGAGCTCGCTTCGTGGAGGTCTGCAACTGGGAAGAAGGAACCAAAATTATTAATGTTTAACAAGGACACAACAATAAATGTGTTTATTCTCCACTGTCCTCTTGTCCTAGTGTTAAAGAGGGAGGGGCCTTTTACCTGGGGTTGTCTTTAGGGCCTTTTTGGACTCTGGGGACAAAGAAAATAGAGGAAACATAAAAATAGCCCAGAGATTAGGTACATGTTTTGTTCTCTGGTTTACTTATTTATTTTTTTAAATTTGTAATGCTGAAAAAATGGAGAGCAAGACAGAGAGAAAAGCCACTTTGGTCAAGGACTACCCATGAGGGAGTAATAGCAGCCCTGGGGTGTTCTTTGAAAACAGGACAAGTGTTGCTAGTGTTTGTAAACTGGCTTATATTTGTCAGCATTCTTGTGCCAGCAAGTCACTGGAAACATTTCCAGTTAGTTTAAGAAGAAAAGAGGATTTAGTGATTTATGTGATTCCTTGGGATAATGTTCTTTGGGATATAGAAGTAAAGATTACTTTTTAATTACTTTGGCTGCTGGAGGTGTTTCACTGACTGTGACCTAATCACCACGGTGATTCAATCAGGGATGATCAGGTGATTAAGCCCAGCCAATTGCAGCCCTTCTTGGGACCACCCAATATATCCAATAAGGAAACATGTTTTATTCTATTGGGGTTGCAAAGATGGGAGGATATGAAGGAGGATATGATACTGGGTCTGCTGATGGCCCTGGCATCTTCCAATATATAGCCCCCAAATGGAACAAAAGGCCAAGATATTGAAGGGGGAAATGAAAGAAATGCAATGATGACAATGTTTGAGTCTCTGGATCCAGCTATGTCTAAAGTCAATGCTATCCTGAAATTTCCAATGACAACAAATCATTAAATCTGCTTTGTTTTCTGTTTTTTTGTTTTGTTTGTTTTTGCTAATTTTAAAAGAGTTGCAGTTACTTACTAGCAAAAGAATGCTGACTAATATAAACTGAAGTCCATTAAGCTTCCCAATCCTTCTTTAAAATGAACTGTAAATCCTCAAACTAAACATAATCGTCTCTGACTCGACCAAGGGGCTTTGGGTCCCAGTCTCAGTTTTCCCAGGCTGCACCCTTACTGATCTACTCTGGTCAAGCCACATACCCAATCTCTGCTTCAGTTTCCTCATCTGAAAAAATGAAGGGCTCTCAAAGACCCTGTCCACTTCTGATACTCTGCTTTCACCTTAAAAATGTGCAGGCAACCACATTCCAAGGGCTAAAGCACTCGGAAACTATTCCTCATCACCAAAGCCACCCTTCTGATTTTTTCATTATACCAAGACATTTTACCTAAATAAAATATAATACAATAGGGAAAACTAAGTACCTATTTAAAAAGCCATTGTCTGAATCTTCTCAATCTAACAAAGTAAGGGAGAAACGTGAGACATGACCCCATCCAAAGTGAAAAGCCTAAATAGTAACTGATTCCCACTGTAATGGCAACTAGGTGAATTTTTTCAAACTTTCAAGAACAAATGCTTTCCATTTAAGATATACTACTCAATCACAGAAAAAAAAAATTGTTAATTGATACTATCAAGAAATCTTACTATCCTATAAATCAACACACAGTCTAACTATGTCCATATATAAAATCCTCCTTATTAGTATGGATACAAAAGTCCTAAATAAAACTAGCATATGGAATTCAAAATACTTAGAGACAACACCACAATAAAAAGGCTTTCACCTAGGGTCCTTCAGCCTAAGACACTTTATTAATAAGCAAAGTAAGAAAAGCCAGTGAGCACTTTAATTGGTATTAAAGTATTATTTAGTAAAATGCAACTTTCATTCCTATTAACATTTTTAAAGGGAAATAGAAGCTCTCTCAACATGAGGGAAAGTATCTCCATAGCAAAGAACCAATATATCATTACTCAAGAAACTCTTCAGGCCATTGCCATAGAAAATATAAGCATAGGCCGGGCGTGGTGGCTCAAGCCTGTAATCCCAGCACTTTGGGAGGCCGAGACGGGCGGATCACGAGGTCAGGAGATCGAGACCATCCTGGCTAATATGGTGAAACCCCGTCTCTACTAAAAATACAAAAAACTAGCCGGACGAGGTGGTGGGCGCCTGTAGTCCCAGCTACTCGGGAGGCTGAGGCAGGAGAATGGCGTAAACCCGGGAGGCGGAGCTTGCAGTGAGCTGAGATCCGGCCACTGCACTCCAGCCTGGGCGACAAAGCGAGACTCCGTCTCAAAAAAAAAAAAAGAAAATATAAGCATATATTTAATGTTTTGAAGTTTAACTATTGCAGAACAACACACAAAAAATATTTTCAAAGCATAAATAGCGACAACAAAGGGATAAAAATATTATTTGCCTTCACATGTAACAAGAAAATTTAAATAACCAATACTTTTTCATAATCTTAGGAAAAAAGTAATGATCTGAATATAAATATACATATATACACACACACATGTATTTCTTATACATATTTCAAAATGACATTACAAAAGATAAATCACTTAGGAATAAGTTTAATAAGGGTCATAAAAACACTGAAAACAGGGAAATATTTGACAGTATATCATATTTACTTAAACTAATCAATTCTCCCTAAGTTAATTTATAGATTGAATGTACCCTATAGATGATTCTTTTTAAAAATAAAGAAAATGGTTCTAGAAATCAACTAGGGGGAAATCAGGTAAGCATGTCCAATACCATTCTGAAAAAGCAATTTTGGATTGAAAGGAGCACTCTCTCTTCCATCCAGAACATAAAGTAGGAGAGCCTGCTGTAGGATACAGCATTAATAATCAGGCTGACAGAGAGCCCCCAAACAGAGCCAATGATAGATGAGAAATAATATGAAGAATGAATCAAACAATGAAGAAAGACCATTAAATAAATTATATTAAGATAAATTAAACAGAAAGAAATTAACTTAGACTAATGCTTTGCAACATCAAAATAGACTCTTTTTAACTTTCATTTTAGATTCAGGGATACATGTGCAGGTTTGTTATATAAGTAAACTTGTGTCATGGGGGGTTTGTCGTATAAGTTATTTCATCACCCAGGTACTAAGCCTAGTACCTAATAGTTATTTTTTCTGCTCCTCTCTCCCTCCTCCCCCCTCCCACCTTCTACCTTCAAGTAGGCCCCAGGGTCTGTGATTTCCCTCTTTGAGTTCATGAGATCTCATCATTTAACTTGTAAGTGAGAACATATGGTATTTGATTTTCTGTTCCTGAGTTAGTTTGCTAAAGATAATGGCCTCCAGTTCCATCTATGTTCCCACAAAAGACATAATCTCATTCTTTTTTATGGCTGCATAGTATTCCATGCTGTATATGTACCACACTTTCTTTATTCAATCTGTTACTGATGGGCATTTAGGTTGATTCCATGTCTTTGCTATTGTAAATAGTGCTGCAATGAACATTCACATGCATGAGTCTTAAAATAGACTCTTGATAGATTCTAATCTATCAAGGAAGTTTTTTTCCAAATAAAGTTAAACTGGTTACACAAATTATAGTCCATGCACATAAGAGAATACAATGCAGCAGTGAAAAGCCTGAGGTCAGCTGGCTCTTGGATAGAATGAGTTCTTGGGTGTACTGCTAAGTAAAGAATATGAAGGTACACAACTGTGGCCATGGGACACTTCCAACTGCAGTGTTAAAATCGCTTTGACTTGTACATGGATTGTACTTTCAAAAAGAATGAATAAACCATAAACAAACAAATGTTTAAAAACCAACGACAACAAACATCAAGGCACAGAGAACAAGCTGAAATTAGAAGAGAGGATTTATCTGATCCTTGGAAGAACTAAAAAAGTGATGACAGAAATGACTGACAAATTCAACTGTATGTACAGCCAAAAACCTCATGACAACTCACAAAACCAAAATTTAAAAGACAAACAACAAAATGGGGGTAAATGTCTGCATTAACTAAGGAAGAGTTCGTATTTCTAATATAAGATTACACTAGACAAGAATCCACCATATAGGCAAATCACGGAGAAAATATACATAGTAAATAAAGCATGGAAATATATTCAACCCTACCAGATAATTAAAGCTGTAAAAAAGCAGGATAGTGTTACGCTGAACATTTTAACTTTAAAAGACCCAATACTAGCAAGGCTGTAGGAAATTTGGTCTCAGTCTTTTGCTGAGGTATTATAATAGGTACACGAGTACCTTTTAAAAAGCAATTTTTAAGTGCACAGAATATGTCATAAAACTGGTTATACCCTTTGACCCAGCAATTCAAATGTTCAAAGATATTCCTACTGCAATACTATCTACACCAGTGAAAAATTTTAGAAATAGCTGCAATGACCAAAAGTAGAAGTGTGGCAGGGGAAATCGTGACACACAGTGTGATTAAGAATAAAATTAGGAGCCAGGCATGGTGGCTCACACTTGTAATCCCAGCACTTTGGGAGGCCGAGGCAGGCGGATCACCTGAGGTCAGGAGTTCGAGACTAGCCTGCCCAACATGGTGAAACCCCGTCTCTACTAAAAATACAAAAAATTATCTGGGCATGGTGGCGGGCGCCTGTAATCCCAGCTACTCAGGAGGCTGATGCAGGAGAATCACTTGAACCCAGGAGGCGGAGGTTGTGGTGAGCTGAGATCGTGCCACTGCCCTCCAGCCTAAGTGACTAGAGTGAAACTCCGTCTCAAAAAAAAAAAAAAACAAGAATAAAATTAGGAGGCTTATAACTACATGGGCACACTTTTAATGACATAAAGTTAAATTTAAAAACTCAAAACCCTAAATTTTAGCTATGTTATAAATGCAACTATATTTAACATAATGTACATACAACATAGCAAAGTCCCAAAGGAACATGGAAACAATTTTTTAAATTCTGTCATAATGTTAAAATTATGATGGATTTAAGCTTTGATATTATTAGAGCATATTAACAATACATTACAAGGGGAACTATTAATTTTTTTTGGAAAATGGCCTGTAGGCAGTATTGAGACAGGTAAATATTTTTCAAAAATTTCCCCAGAATGATATGATACATCAATACTGGCTTATTTGATTCTACATATCTAAATGGATAATCAAAGACTAATCTAGAATGAGAGCTAGAAGAAAAAGGCTTTGACTCCATCTCATGTCTGCCAAGGTCACCTCTGGAGTCCAGAATACACATCTGCTCTTACTAGGGTCTCTACCTGTTCATGTGGAATAACCCTACTTCTTTTGATTGTTGGCCTGATCACTGTCTCCCAGATGTTTTCAAGGGGGTGGGGGTAGGGCCACTGCAGGACACTGGCTCAAGGACGCTAAGTCTCTCTCCAATTGAGGGCACATGACCTCTGCATTCCCATTATAGACACCAGAAAGTTATGTGTGAAGGAATGTGTCCTGGTGCGTCCCTGAGGCTCTGTTCTATGAACTCGAATCCTGCGCTTCAGTCTCAGTGTCTGTAAGAGATTCACTTTCTATCAGCCAAGACCAATTCGTGGTTTAGACAAAAACAAGACAAGCAATCAGCTAAATAATGCACTCAATCTCTCTCCCTCTCTCTCTCAATCTCTCTCTCCCTCAATCTCTCTCTCACTCTCTCTCAGTTCTATCCCTCCCTCCCTCTCACCAGCTCCAAGAGTGCACCTTCTCCTGACTTTGGTGTTGATAACATCAAAAGTATCAAAGGGCAAAATCTGCCAAATAAGGGTAAATCAGAAAAACAGCAGCTGGTTCAGAAAGAGAACTGCGGCACTTTACGGAGCAGACCACTTTCAGCAGCACCCACACAAGACAAAGCTCAGTAAGTCAGCCATACTCATTATTAAACCATCTAAGCCAGGGAGAAAACGAAGATGACGGTCTGAAATTCATTCATAGGATTTCAGTACAAAGCTGGTTTTACCTAACTTTACAACAGCCAGTTTCCACTGAACCATGTCACAGCTCCACAAGAAAAGCCAAATGGCTCATTATGTGAAAAGTTCCAATGACTGTTTTTTAATGTTTAGCAGCAGTTGCTTGGCTCGGCCACTGCAACAAATATTGCTGAACTGTTTAACTTACAAGAGACATTTAAAAGCAAAATAGCCCAAATTCTAAATATGTAATTCATAAAATAGCATATTTTCTTTAATTCATTTTCTCAAAGTTTACAATATCTGTACTAATTCTCTGTAACTAGATATGTTCTGGATACATTCTCAGAGAATCTGTGCAGAATAAAAATTTGAAACATCTTAAAACTAACTAAAAACATCTTTCTAGTATGCTGCAAGGCAAATGCTTTTTAGATGTTTTGCATTTTTATGCTAAACAGTGCAGCTGCGATTGATAAAAAGCAATCAAGCTAATTTAAGTCAATCAACTCCAGGAGGTTCTCATCACTTGGATAAAAATGCTCTCTCACTCCTTAGAAAATAAATAAAGATTTAACAGAGTGACTGCATTTTCTTGACTCTGCTTTCTTGCCATTCCAAAGGCAGCATATAACCAAGAAGTCATGTCAAGCAATTTTTGTCACAAGTTTAAAGCATAATGCAAACTTTTAAGTCATGTTTAATTAGGTAATCCTGGGCCATGGCACATCAACAGAGAACAAACCTTGAATGAAAGAAGACAGACAGACAGACAGACAGACACACACACACACACACACACACACATCGGCACAGATACACAGGCACACACTTATGAAAGGTACAAAATTGTCATTAATCAATTCCTCTTCAGTCTTTAAGGAGAGTATCACATTAAAACAATTTAGTCCTGGCTGGTTGTCATTATTAAAAGGTGATCCTGGATTTTGAAAAATCACTATTTTAAAATTCCTAAGTTCAGGGGTAAACTATAAAGCAGAGTTCATGCATTTCACTAAGTTCATACATATATTAGGAGAAAACCAGGAGGGATGGTTACAAAGTATTTTACTAAAAATAAAGATAAAGATAATATATGTTGAAGATTTAGTGCCAAAGAGGGGAGGAGCCAGTCTAAATTTCCCATTTCCACTAGGAAGTCAACACCACGCTCCTCTGATGCCTGCAAATATGACTTATGTAAGCTCAAGCAGTAGCTGATAAAGGCCTATCATCAGACATATTAGCTACGTAGGCAGAAAAGATCCACCAAAACCATTTGGTCTATCAATAAGTGATCCCCAACAGGCAATATGAAAAAATCAGAAAAAGCTTATCTCCCTCTCACAGTGTAAAACCCTGGCCATGTTACTGAGAAATTATACATACATATTTCTCTATCTAATAGGTGGGGTGTTAGTATCCATTTTGAGAATTAACTATCTGATAGGGCCGAGCATACTAGTGTTAATTTATAAGAGATATCAGATTCTATACTACAGCCATGTATGAACACAATACTTTTTATTAATTTATTGAATATAGAAAGATGGGATACATTAAGGAAAAGGTGACAATAAATGAAAGAGCTGGAACACATTACTCTCTAAAGCTTCTGTGAAATTAGTCATGGGAATAGTACTGACAAGATGAATCAAGTTTTGTAATGGAGTTTCAGAGCAGAAAACACTAAGGAGCATCAGTCCCTGCTGACCATAAAGATACCTCACGCCTGCTGTTGAGCAAGAATGTAGGAAAATACCTTCATATAGCAGCCCTCTACGATTTAATGCCACATATGGAAATTCCACACACTTTTCAGTGATGTATGTGTGTGTGTGTTCTCTAGGAATGTACAAAGTTACATTAAAAGAAAAAAACTGCTTCTATACTCAACAATACTTCTGACACCAAATGTATGGGGTTTTCACATGAAGCAAGTCTCCAATTCTTTGCAGATGCAAACTGGGTATCCTACAATTAAACTCAATTCTGACACTATCTACTCAGAATTAGCACAGAGCCCACAGGTTCAGGACTCAGTCACACAAGACTGCCCCCACTCTCCCACTTCAGATGCCAATTGCATATAGTGGGTCCTCAGGTTACACACACTTCCATCTGACTAAATTATAAATCGGGGGTTCCCGTAATCCCGTCCTAAGTTTTGGAAACTTGCTAGAATCACTCACATAGCTCAGGGAAACATATCACTTGTGAATACAGGTTTATTACCGTCAGCTGAAGAATCATAAGGTTCATATATTTAGAAAGGAGAGCTTTATTTCTTATAGAGAGTTGCAGCCTGCAGGCTGCTCATCCTGCTGGCTAAGAGGTGTATCCTCTGGCAGAAACGAAAAGCAAGCACTTCAAGGGAGGAAAGGGCAAAACAGGAGTTCTTGCAAAATGGGTTGGCTAAGTATACATATTTAACAGGTTCCAAGAGCTATGAATATTCATGAAGGAGGCTTGCATGCATAGTAAGCAAACATGCAAGTTACATACGTCGTATGTTCACTTTGGAGACTTAACATTTAAATGTATTAAAATTAAGCTCTATATGTTAAAAGGTGAAATGGAGGACACAGAGGCATCCTGCGTGTGTAGCCTCTGTAAACCAGCCAGAGGAAGTCCATGGTCAGTCGTCTTTTATAAAAAAAAGGAATGCTAGTTATTGTGTAAATCAGTGGTGTAGCACAGTTTTCCAAAGAGCTGGTTTCCATTCAACCCTTAGGAAAGAAAGCCTAAAGGCAGTTATCTAGGGAGCAGATATAATAGGCATGTCTGACCTCCCATCATGTCATGGCCAGGAACTCAGTTTTTAAGGTTTCTCCGGGGTTCTTTAGCCAACGGGGGTTCCATTCAGCGAGTAGGGGGATTAGGACTTTATTTTTCTTTTCCATTATAAAGGATACAACCCAGGAACAGACAAATGGAAGAGACGCAAAGGGCAACATAAGACACCCTCACCACTTCAGCATGTTCACCAACCTGAAACTGCCCTTGCAAAGATTAGAACAGTGAGAAAATTGTAACAGTGAAAGGGATCTGACCTAACGAACTCTATCTTGCCTTTAACCTCCAAGCTGCCTTTGTTCATTCCCGGGTGTAGGGTAAACTAACTTTGAGAAGAATTGAGTTGATACATTAATTTTGAAACAAAAATGATAGCCCCTCCCTGAAACAAACCCCTCCTTGCTTGGGGACCAGATTGTCTTTGTAAGGCCAACAAATTAGCCACGAGATTAGAAATTACGGCTCAGGAATCATGCAGCCAGAGGCCTCAAGATTCCTAACCTCCCCAATTGCTTGTATGGATAGCAACACTATGTCAAACCTAAGATTGGTGTTTAAGGTATTTTTCAGACCCTGAATTCTGATGGATCAGCTGTTGCCACTCAGACCAGTAAATTGTCTCATCTGGTCTTGAGGGCCCCAAGAAGGAACTGACTCAGTACAAGAAGACAGCTTCGGCCGGGCGCGGTGGCTCAAGCCTGTGATCCCAGCACTTTGGGAGGCCGAGACGGGCGGATCACGAGGTCAGGAGATCGAGACCATCCTGGCTAACACGGTGAAACCCTGTCTCTACTAAAAAATACAAAAAAACTAGCCGGGCGAGGTGGCGGGCGCCTATAGTCCCAGCTACTCGGGAGGCTGAGGCAGGAGAATGGCGTAATCCCAGGAGGCGGAGCTTGCAGTGAGCTGAGATCCGGCCACTGCACTCCAGCCTGGGCGACAGAGCGAGACTCCGTCTCAAAAAAAAAAAAAAGAGGACAGCTTCAACTCCCTATTGTTTCATCCCCAACCCAACAAGTCAGCATTCCCCATTTTCAACCCGCATGCCCACCAAACTATTTTTTAAAAACCCAAGCCTCTTAATTTTCTGGGAGGCTGATTTGAGTAATAATAAAACTCCAGTCTCCCCTTTGGCCAGCTCCACAGGTTCTTTGTCTATTGCAATTCCCCTGTCTTGATGAATTGGCTCTATATGGGCAGTAGGCAAGATAAACCCATTGGGCAGTTACAAACCCAGAAGCTCTCTGAACCCCAATGTTTAGGGTTTTGATAGCAGTTCCATTACATAGGCATGCCTGATTCAACCATTCTCCAGCTCCTGTCCTCTCCTGGAAGGTGAGACCTGGGGAGGGCTAATCATAGGGTTGGTTCCTCTAGCAACCAGCCTCCATTCTTCAAGAGTCACAGCATTAACATAAACTCAGGTGTAGTTGAAAAGGGCTTATCATGGGTAACAAAGGAAGCTACCCTTACCCTAGGGCTCAGAAATGCCAAAGGTTTTAGGAACTCTGTGCCAAGGACCAGGATGAAAACCAAATATAAATTTATTATTGTATCACAAACATATATATCACAGGTTCTTTTAATTCCCAAAGAAATAATTTTCTTGCATTATCACGGACATAAGTGTGGGAATCATGCCTTTTTTTCAGTGTTTCTAATGCTCTGACATTTGGAACCTTGCTGACCCTCCAAACAACTAAGGACTGGGAAAGACTGCCCCTCCCAGAGCTAGCCAATTCGTAGAGATTGCAAGGGACTCACCTTTTAGCATGCCTTTCATATGCAAGCCAACCATCCAGAACCTACACCCTACCACCTCCTGCATTAGGAGCACACACTCAAGGCCACTCTACCCCTGCTGTAATCGCTCCAGGGTCAGGTACCCAACATCTAAGGACAGCCCTTAGGCCCCACACAGAGCCCACTGAGATTATTCAAATGAACTCATCCTAAACCCTGCCCCATCTCTTCTTTCCCTGGGAAACTGCTATAAAGGCTCTCACCATGTTTCTCCTCCCTCTCTCTGCCTCTTGATCGAACCCTAGTGCTTTCCTGTGTGGTCCCACGTGGCAGGGTGTGCCCCTTCCTCTTGGAAACAATAATGAACTATCTTGCCAGTGGCTGCTGTCTCCAGATCTGTTAACCTCACCATATCTGAATAAAAAGAAAATCTTTTATAAGACAATAAGAAAACCATGTTTCACTCTACCCTAGCCTAAACAAGTATAGCCCAGAAGCCTGGCTTTAGAAATATTTATGACCAAGGGTTTGTTTGCTGCCATGAAACTGTAAGTTATAAGGGCAGATATACCTCTGGCACTGAACCTGGAAGGGTCAAAATTGTCCCCCAGGTAATGCAGAGTCAAGGCACTGTCTTGAGAACAGAATAGCAAGCCTTTACATCTTCCTGCAGGAGGAAATGGCAGGCATCTACAGAAGGAACAGGTGTATGTGCATTGGGACACTACCACATCCTTGCAGTCACATGTTCCAGAAATATTTTATTCAATATTCATAAAGTCAGACTCTTCACATCTTCCCACCTGTCCTCCCCTTTCCAGCCACACAACACCATGAGGGATTCCCTGAGCACACACTTTACTCTCTCTATCTTTGCTCATGCTGTGCCCTCAACCTGGAATGCCATGCCTTCTTCTAGCCATTTTTGTCCATCAGGATTCTATTATCCTTCAAAGCCTGGTTTGCCTCTGTAATGGGGCCTTCCTACATGCCCTAGCCTGAAGGAAGTGATTCTTGCCCCTCCTCTCTGACACCTCTTTCATATTCCTTGTCTGGCTCTTCCTGGGGGACCATGTTTATTTCTATTATAAAAAATATATATTAATAGTGAAGACTTTATTGAGTGCTCTGTATTTGTCAGTCATTATGCTAAATTTTTCTCCTCCATCCTATCACTGAATGCCTATTCTCTTTATGGCAGGTATTCTTAATTATCCCTGTTTTACAGTTGAGAAGGTTTTGGAAGGTTAGACAAATTGTGCAAGACCACAGTAGTCAAAAGATAAATCCTGGATTTGAACCTGGATTCCTCTGACACAAAACCTCTGCTCTGAAGAGATGGTGCTGCTCCTTCCTGAGCTACATAATGCCTAGGAGGGAAAGACTGCCCCAGTCATTTGCAAATGTTCTCACTGTGCTTGGCTCAATGCTTACAGTGGATAGTGGATGCTTAATGGTCACTAGACTGAATAAATAATTCTAGTCATGCTTGAAAATTATGAATTGCAATTGTTCTTTCATTGTGCTTTGTCATTTATCTGGTAATAGGCTATTGCCTGGATTTCCCCATGTCAATATGAATTTGACGTAATCCTCCACAGGGAACCATTTGGCCTCCATTCTATATAACTAGCTGCTAAGACAAAGATAACAGGTTAAAGAGACATTTTCATCCTTAGAAGATATCCTCAACAATCATAAGAGGCATGAGTAGAGCACCTGGCCCCAGAGAACACTCCTATGCATTATATCCATTTCACCCCTTCCTAGTCAAGTGACCTTGCACCTGTAAATCGGGATAAGAGGGCTCCCTCAAGGGGGTGTTGTGAAAATAGCATGATGGAAGGCGGGTAGAGTGTGTAGCATGAAGCCTGATACATATAGAGTGTTCAGTAAGCTGTTCAAAAGGAAGGTATAAGAAGAGAAATCATAGCTACAGCTCACTAAATACACAAGAAAAATCACACTCAATAAGCACCTGCTCTGTAAAAGCAGTTCATCCTTGTCTAAACGGTATTGTCCCTTCAGCATCCAATGAGCTCTCCAAATGCTCAACAACAGGCTGGAGGAAGGAGAAGGCACCATGGCAATGAGAACCAGCTTTTCTAAGACACAGGGGTTTAGAGGTGAGCAGATTTTAGACAGTTCATTGACTATTCTGAGCAGAGGAAATGCAATGAAGAAGCCATCTCAGGGAGAGGGAATGGGCCAGCCTGGCCACAGGGATAGCTGAAGCAGCCCTTTTGATGACTCTATCTCTATGACCCAATGGCCAGAATAGAGAATATGTTCAGGGATTTGGCATTAGACTGGCTGGAGTTACAATCCTGGTCTGCCACTTCAGACAATGGGGCCTAGAGCAAGTTACTCAGCTTCCTCATCTGTAAAACAGGATGGCCTTATTTATAGGGACCATGGTGAGCACATGCTAGGCATAGAGTAAATGCTCAGTTAATGATAGAATTTGTTACTAACATGAGCAGGGTCTATAAAATGGGATACTTCTACCTCAGAGGATCATTGTGAGGATTCAAGGAGATGACACACCAATCTCCTAGCACAGTACCTAAAACACCATAGGTGAGCACTAAATGTGAGGTATGATCGTTAGTAGTGAGTGTAATAACATTGATAGAACATGCACAAAGCTCAGCTATTACAGCAGGAATTTCCTAGAAGGAAACAACAAGAAAGAAGAAAATATTAAGAAGAAAAATAAATAGCAGCCAGAACATATTATGTGCCAGGCACATAATATAAAAGCTAGGTCTTTTCCATGTACTAATTTGTTCCTTTACACAGCCTTATGCCTATGTAGTATAATTCCCAGTTTTCTAAGGAAGTTCACACTAATATTCTTAAGCAAGGCTTGGTAAATTGTTTTTGGTAAAGGGTCAGGTAATAAATATTTGTGACCTTGTGGGATATCAGTCTCTTTTGCAATGAATTAACTCTTGGCTATGTTCCAATAAAACTTTATTTACAAAAGCAAGCAGCAACAAGATATGTCCTGCAGGCCATAGTTTGTTGACCTCTGCTTTAAACCATTGAGATTTTGAGGTTGTTACACAGCTTAACATAGACCACACTATCTGACATAATTACTACCACACTTGACAAAGGGAATCTTGTTAAAGTGTTGCGGAGAAGCAATGATACTTTTGTATTTCTCTATGAGAATATTTGTTAAAATGGGATCATGTGAAATTGACTTGGGTTCATATTATTATTTAATCTAGCTAAGTCATATCTGTGTGATTTCCATCCACCAGGAAAAAAGCATTCACTGAACCTCTGGCTGGAAATGCTATGCCATCCCCTTCTTCCCTGGTTTACTCCAACTCATCTTTCAGATCACAGATTAAGCATCTCTTCCCAGGAAGCCCAGTCTAGAATCACCTTTTACTCTTGCAGAGTGCTTAAGTTCCTTTTCTCATTATAATTGTTTTACTGAGATTACTTAATATCTTTCTCTTCCAGAGATGGAAACAGGAACACTGGAGCCATCTCTGGTTTATTCACTGTGGCATCCCCAATGTCTAACCCAGCGTTTGACAGACATAGTTGGAACTCAATAAATATCTGTTGCACCATAAAGCAATTAAGATGAATCATTAGTAGTTGTCTTTCACTGGTAGTTCATAGTGCTGCAATAACCCATCCAAGGTAGTGAAGTGACATGACAGAGCTATAATTCAACACAGGTTTGTCTTGATATCCAAGCTTTGCTCTTGAATAGAATACCCCACTGCCTCCCAGGGATCTGGAGGAAACAACTGTGGGAAATAAAAGTACCAAAGAAAAGACCATCTTAGCAAAAAGGTAGAGAAATATGGAGGGAGTTGAGTAATTGCCTTCAAAATGAGAACACTTAAAAGTTTTCTTTGGTTTACTAAGATGTTTCAAGTGAGGCCTAACAGATGTCTTTTGTTTGGCCTGCACACTATTGCAAAATAATTTCTTAAATTAGTTGCCAGCATTGAAAAAAAAGAGAGAGAGAGAGACTCCACCCAAAAGTCTGGATTTCCTGCTTCTCTTAGAGTCAGAAGATCTGGCAACACTGGGCCTCTAGTTCCTAAGGGGAAGCACCAGCTTTCGATTGGGTCCCGGCTCTCCAGTTATGACAGTTCCCGCTCAGCCAGTTTCTCTGATTTATGAAACCCACTTGGACCCTGTCACATTGATGTAAAAACCCATGGATTATATGGAGATTCAGTGGAGGCAATTTTAAGGGGAGAGGGCTATGAGCTGAGTAGAATGGCAAGAGAGAGTGATTAGCTTCCTTTTGAAAAGATCTCCAAAGGAAAGAAGAAAGGAAGGGAGGGAGGGAAGAGAGAGATTGTAGCGTTGAGATTAGAAGCCAAAATGAAACTATTCAGGAAGTGGGAGGTTTTCACCTCAGCTGTAATTTTGGAAGTGTCTAAATAAACAGGGGCAGTAAGAAAAGAGCAAAACTCTATAAAGCAGTTCCTGACACACGTAGTGCTGATGGAGGGAACGTCCACAGAGTGACTCTTGTTAGAATGATCTGATATAGTACCCTGTGATGCAGAGGGTTCAAATACCTGAAAAGAGTTACCCATGTGCAAAAATCTTAGTAACTATTTCATTCAGACCTTCCACAGCTGGGAGCTTTGATTAAGAGCAGGGATCAGCAAACTCTGTTCTATAGAGAGGTCCACCATTTTGCTTGCCAGGCCCTCTCATAACTGAACTTCAGGCCCATTTTAGAGTTAATGTTGGCTGGCCAGTGAATTTAATAGTCAAAATACCTTATATACTATAAGGAAGGAAGATTGCTTCAGTTCCTGGAGGTAAAAGTACTGATAAATCTGAAAAGGAAAATAAAAATGACCCCAGTATCATGCAGCTGAAAGAGCAGTGAAGACAGGACAGCCCTAATTTGAAATCCTGCATGATTACTGTTTAGACCTCTGGCTTTGGAATATTTACTTTACCTCTGGGCCTCTGTTTTCTCACCTGTAGAATGGGAATAGTTCCATCTATTTTGCAAGATTGATATAAAAATTTACTAAGACAAAACTTGTAAAGTCTGTAGCACATACAAGTCACTCTTTCTCGGTCCATCCATCTTTCTGAAATAGGCGTAGAAAGGTTAACTATTTGCATTAACTCATATCGTCTTTACTTTTGAAAGTATTAGCAAAATGTGTAATTGTAATACACTAAAAACAATTAGAAGCCTCCTTGATTTTCAGCAAGTACAATGTCTTTCTCTAAAACAAAGATGTATTATTTCAAAAGTATACATGGCTTACTTGAACCTGTATACAGAAAGCATACTAATTATGAGTATTCTTATGACTTAAGTGATTTAAGTTTTTTATATTAATTTTCAAAAACACAAGTGCTTCAACTCTGAAAGATTAGAAGTCCAGGCATTCTGTGCAGTTAAATATTTTTTCTTCTTAAGAAAGAGTTTTTACATCTTAAGGCTGAACTTTGAAGATACTGTTTATCTTTTGCAATGTTTAATTAAAACTCTTAAATTTAATTCAGAAAGTCTCATTAAACCTATGTCTTTAGAAGATTATTTTAGCAAAGTTTATACATATATATATATTTTAAACTAGGTGTTAATATAAACATGGGCTTTTTCTTCAAGTTTTTCTTAAGGAAACTGCAATGTTTGAGGCTCACCGTGCCCAGGAGTTTCAATTCCTCCCTGCAGCAACAGAAAACGGCAAATTGCTGCCACATGTGCCTGACTTGCAATCCACACCAGCTCTATGGACCGCACCTACAGCTCAGCCCTACTCCAAGGCAGAGACACACTACTGCACAACTGGCAACTGACAAAGAACTTCACCAAGACTATTTTGGTTTTGCCAAAATGGATGAAAGGTCACATAGTAACATAGTCTGGTTCTTAAAAATAAGTTTGTAACGGCAGAAACATTGGAAACAACCTGTTTATCTATAGGGGAATGATGAACTAAAGCACGGTGTGTGGAGTAAAGAGTAGCCGTTGACAGGGAGGCAGGACAGTATGCACAGATGTAGAAGGACCTCTCAGGCACAGCAAGTGCAAAAGGCAAGTTATTATATTTCATACCCCATATGATTTCATTATGTTGGGAAGATCCCAACAATGTACATATAAATCCCCATACTTACATACAGCATGTAAATAATCTGAAGAATACACTCCCAAATGATAATGGCAGTGGCCCCTGGGGAAGGGGCACAATTTCAGTGTGTTTGGAAAGATGCAAGAGGAATTTATTCTACATTTAAAATTTTTTGTTCTACTTAAAAAAAATTTTTTTTGACAAGGCAAATATAGTTTTGGGTTACTTTATGATTTAAAAGTAAATCAGGCCAGGTGCGGCGGCTCATGCCTGTAATCCCAGCACTTTAGGAGGCCGAGGCGGGCGGATTACGAGGTCAGGAGATCGAGACCATCCTGGCCAACACGGTAAAACCCCGTCTCTACTAAAGAATACAAAAAATTAGCCGGGCATAGTGGTGAGCGCCTATAGTCCCAGCTACTTGGGAGGCTGAGGCAGGAGAATGGCCTGAACCCAGGAGGTGGAGGTTGCAGTGAGCCGAGATTGCGCCACTGCACTCCAGCCTGGGGGACAGAGCAAGACTCCGTCTCAAAAAAAAAAAAAAAAGTAAATCAAAGCCATCCGCAGTTCCAAAGAAGTGTTCTCCACTATAAAGAAAGAAGTCTGGCTGTCTTATTTTGACCCATTCAGGTTGTGATAAGTAGAGACATATTCAAATTTCACCAGGTAAAGAGGGCTTATGAGGGGCCACAGGTACCCAGAAAACTGTAGGAAATAGGACGGCCAGGTCTTGGGGAGAATGATGACTCCTTCTCTAATTTACCAGAGCATCGGGTAGCTCAGGAAAAATGCCTGAATGCACGTGAGTCTTATAATGTAATCTCCTTTTGCCACTGCTTCTGCTGCTTTAGCAACACCCTCCTGTCTCTCCTCTTCATGACTGCTGCTTGCTCCTGGATTCTGCTGTCTTGTGGCTTCTGCTAAGTCCCTTCTCTTCACACCTCTCTTAATTTCTCTGCTACTTTATGGGCTTTATGTCTTCATACCACAAGTTCAACCACCCCAAGGAAACACAAAGCATATTTGATGAACTCATCTACCATTCAATACACATCTCTTATCTCATTTAATCCTTGAAACAGCTGTTGCCCATTCAGTTATTCCAACCTAAAAACCCAGTAATTTGTCCTTGATTCCTCTCTTCTCAACCTCCTCCATATCCAATTTCTTCCCACATCCTGACAACTATCTGCTATGGTCTGAATGCTTATGCCACCCACCCCCAAAATTCATATGCTGAAATATTAACCTCCAAGGTGATGGTATTAGGAAGTGGGGCCTTTTAGAGGT
Organism: Macaca mulatta; assembly: GCF_049350105.2. Lineage (NCBI taxonomy): Eukaryota > Metazoa > Chordata > Mammalia > Primates > Cercopithecidae > Macaca > Macaca mulatta. The sequence goes on from NC_133407.1 coordinate 119,688,721, forward strand.
AATTAGGTCATGAGAGTGGAGCCCTCATGACTGGGATTCATACTCTTGCAAAAGAGACCCTACAGAGCTAGCTAGCCTTTCCTCCATGTGAGGACACAGCAAGAAGGCGCCATCTATGAACCAGAAAACTGGTACTCCCCAGACATGGAGTCTGCTAGGACCTTGATCTTGGACTTCTCAGCCTCGAAAACTGTGAGGAAAAAAAAATTCTGTTGCTTATAAGCCAGAAATTACCAGTTTATGGTAATTTTTATAACAGCCTAAACGGACTGCTTAGACACTATCCTTCCAAAATATATAAGAAAACCATCCTCTTATCTCCATTTCTACACCCATCGCTGGATACAAACCACTGTCACTCCTCACCAGGATGTCTGCAATGGCCTCACAACCTCTACTCTGGCTCCACATAGACCATTCCTCACACAGCAGGCCTTTTAGGAATGCAAATCAGACCATCCACCCTTTTGCTTAAATACCTCCTGTGGCTCCCCATTGTACTGTGTCTCCTCTGTAACGCCTGTCCTGACTTCCTCCCCAGCAGGCACATTAATCACCAGGGTTTTTGTAGTTCTTTGTTTCTGCCCTTATTATTGAATTGACTCTCTAGTGTTATTTTTGGTTCTGGGTCTATACATAAGGACACCCTAAGGACGAGGGTATGTCGCCTAACTTACCCAGGGCTTTCTCAGCCAATTTGTATTACAGATAATTGTTAAAGTCCATCCTAACTATGGCCACTTTGCACATATGAAAGTTTTATAAAACAAGAAAGCCCATCAAAATCAGGAAGTACCAAACTCCTAGGATTGATTTAAGGATTATTTGACATTACAGATGGGTTTGGCACCTGTAAGTGTTTAATAAATGTGATATGCTACTATTATTTTATTCTTAATGATATAGAAGACTTCCTGTTGGCAAAATGTGTTAAATTGCATTAATGCCATTAGTGACTTCATTCTACTGATTTTTCCAATTACAAGCACCTAAGGGAAAAATACTTTAATTATGTCAGTCATCTGTATAAGGCATCAGTTTGCCAGTAAAAATAAGAACATAAGAAATATTCCTGACCTGAATTACAAATTTCAGCTTACAGAAGTATAACACCCAGGATAAGGGTGTACGTAACAATTTATCTCTAAAGGACTGGCACAAAGCACCATGAAGATGAAAATAAATGCAAAGCTCTATTCACTTTTTCATAGTGGTCAATCAATGCAACATCTTTCTGTGTTCTGAAAAACTCCTAAACCTTGTAAACATTCTTTGATATAAACCCACACCTACAGTAGCTGAAAGGAAGGAATTGAGCAAAACCATACACTACAGAAGGAGGAAAATTTACAAGACAAGATGGCTCTGTTCTCAAGAAACTGAGAGTCAATTTAGAGAACAATTCTGGAAACTCAGTGTTCAGTACTGTGCTAAGGCACAGCAGACAAAATGATACAGGTGACATCATCTAGAGATGACAAGCACCAACAGGTGTCTGCCAGAACCTAAAAATATGTGGAGAAATGGAGATGATAAATATGGCCAAAAACAAAGAAAAAAAATGGGAAATGAGCTCGCCAGGAACTCGGCTATATAAATTCTATAACTGAACAAAAGAAATATTTTCAAATCACTGTCTTATTCTCTGAAATCTTACATAAATTAGTGAGCATCCTTATCTTTTTTTTACAAATCTACAGTACATTAAGATATCTTGGTAATGATCTTACTCTATTGTATTTCACCCAACATGTGGTTTTACTTTGAAATTCACTTTCTAGAGAAAATGAGCTTCCTTCTTCTAGACTGGAATTTAGATAAACTCAATTTACAAAACATACATTTTAACAAGTCCATATTGAATCTGCTTCAGCCTGGAGAAAGAACAAAAGAAAATAAAATTAACAAGGTCTTACTCCCTGTATTTCATTTTTCATATACCTTCTCTCTTTCTAAAATATGTAGGATAAATATTTAGGATTCCTTGAATCAGGCTTATGTTTTACTCATCAGAAACAACTAGACTGCAAGATTCATGGAAGACCCCAAGCAAGCAAAATAGAGTTTTCTAAACTTTATTTAGAAACCTGAACTGAGAGTAAAATAGAAATTAGGTTCCCCAGTGACTGATACCAATGTGGGTAAAAGAGATGATGTCAAGCAAAAATAGTGTGGCCATCATCTGTGCCTGGCAGCCCAAGGCACTTCCAGGGAAGTTATCATGAATTGACCCTGACTAAATGGAGTGAGTCATCAGCAGGTCCCTGACATCAGCCAGCTGCAAAGTCTTACAGCGACTGGCTAGATTGAAAAAAGATTTCCGAAAGTTTCAACATAAAAAGCCCAACTGATTCCACTTCCCTATCAGATTTCCTTGGGTTTGCTTCTAGGTCTTTTATATCCAAATTACCCTCTCATAAAAACAAAGACTTACAAAAACTGCAAAATGTTAAAACGACTCTTTCCTTCTGAAAGTGTACTTTAGCTGAGTCGATAAAAGGTCTGAAATCATCTTTATGGTTGCCATCATGTTTGGAATAATTTAGCAGCAACAACATCTGTATAAATGAGGACATAAAGTCCCAAGGTAGGTGGCAGACTTCTTGTGGCTTATCCATGTCAATGGGAATAAAATTCAAAGAGCCCATGCAGGCAACTAATTTACTTTTATTTCATTTTAGTGTTTTATTATATAAATATCAAATATCGAAAAAAGTTGAGAAAATAATATAATCAACTCCATGTACCCAATTCTCAACTTCAACAAGTATCCACTCAGAGCTACTCCTGTTTCATCTGACTGCACTCTCCCTCCCCATTCCCCTGATTATTTTAAATAAAATCCCAGATATTACATTATTTCATCTATAAATATTTTAGTATAACCTTTAAAGAAAAGGATTCCTTATTTTTAAAAATTCCATCATCAAACTTTAGAAAAAATTGCCAAGGTTCATTTTTCAAAATGGCAACAAAAATTTTAAAACAGAGTCATTTGTCCTACTAGAATTTCCTATGATGGGAAGCTTGTTCATTATATGCAAATCAATAGATGTGATACATCACATTAACAGAATAAAGAACATAAACCATGTGATCATTTAAATAGAAGCAGAAAAAGCATTTAAAGAAGTTTAACATCGCTTCATGTTAAAAACTCTCAACAAATTAGGCATAGAAGGAAAGGACTCCAACTAGTTTGATGACATGATCTTACATATGGAAAATCCTAAACACCTATAAATCCAACACTGTGAGAGGTTGAGGCATAAGGATCACCTGAGGCCAAAAATTTGAGATCAGCCAGGCAATATAGCAAGACCTCGTTTCTACAGAAATAAAAATAAATTAGTTGGGTGTGGTAGCGTGTAGTAGTCCCAGCTACTTGGGAGGCTGAGGCAGGAGGACTACTTGAGGCCAGGAGTTCAAGGCTGCAGTGAGCTATGATGGTAGTACTGCTCTCCAACCTGGGTGACAGAGTGAGATCTTGTAAAAGAGAAAAAAAAGGAAGGAAGGAAGGAAGGAGGGAGGGAGGGAGGGAGGGAGGGAGGGGAAGGGAGGCCAAACACTACACTAAAAAACCCTCAGAACTAATCACCAAATTCAATAAGGCTGCAGGTTACAAAATCAATATAAAAAAATCAGTAGCATTTATATATGCTAATGGAGAACTATGTAAAAAAGAAATCGAGAAAACAATCCCATTTACAATAGCTATACAAAATATATAAAATACCCAGGAATAAAAAATGAGGTAAAAGATTACCACAATGAAAACTATAAAACATTGCTGAAAGAAACTGAAGACGACACAAATAAACCAAAGGATATCCCATGTTCATGGACTGGAAGAATTACTATTTTAAAATGTCCATACTACTCAAAGCTAACTACAGACTCAATGCAATCCCTATTAAAATATCAATGACATTCTTCACAAAAATTGAAAACTAATCCTAAAATTTGTATGGAACCACAACAGATCCCGAAAAGCCAAAGCAATCAAGCAAAAAGAACAAAGCTGGAGGCATCAGACCACTTGACTTCAAAGTATACTATAAAGCTATAGTAAACAAACCAGGCTGACCATGGTGGCTCACACCTGGAATCCCAGTACTGTGGGAGGCTGAGGCAGGCGGATCACTTGAGGTCAGGAGTTCAAAACCAACCTGGCCAACATGGCAAAACCCTGTCCCTACTAAAAATAATTAGCTGGGCATGGTGGCAGATGCCTATAATCCCAGCTACTCAGGAGGCTAAAGCAGGAGAATTGCTTGATCCCAGGAGGCAGAGGTTGCTGTGAGCCAAGATCATGCCATTGTACTCTAGCCTGAATGATAGAGCAAGACTCTGTCTCAAAAACAAAAAACAAAACAAAAAAACCCAGCATAGTACTGGCATAAAAACAGATACATATTCCAGTGGAACAAAATAGAGAGTTCAGAAACAAATCCACACATTTGTAGCCAGCTGATTTTCAACAATGGTACCAAGTATACACAATGGGGAAAGGACAGTCTCTTCAATAAATGGTACTGGGAAAACTGGATATCTACATATAGAAGAAATAAATTAGACCATATCTCTCACCATATACAAAAGTAAACTCAAAATGGTCTAAAGACTAAAATGTAAAATCCAAAACTATGAAGCTACTAGAAGAAAACATTAGGGAAAATATTTCACGACTCTGACCTGGGCAGGATTTTTGTTTAGATAAGATCCCAAAATCACAGGCAACAAAAGCAAAAATAGACAAGTGGGGTTATATCAAACTAAAAAGCTTCTGCACAGCAAAACAAACAAAAAACAACAATCAACAGACTGAAGAGACAACCTACAGCAGAGGAGAAAATATTTGAAAACTATACATCTGACAAGGGGTTAATATCCAAAAGATATAAAAAACTTAACTCAATAGTAAAAACACAAATAACCCAATTTAAAAATGAGCAAAAGACCTGAATAGACATTTCTCAAAAAGAAAATATTAAAATGGCCAACATGTATGTCAAAAAATGCTCAACATCACTAATCATCTGGGAAATGCAAATCAAAACCACAATGAGATATCACATCACCCCAGTTAGAATCGCCATGATCAAAAAGGCAAAAGATAATAAGCTTTGGTAAAGATACGGGAAAAAAAAGGAGCCCTTAAATACTACTGGTGGGATTATAAATTAGTACATCAGGCTGGGTGGCGTGGTTCATGCCTATAATCCCAGCAGTTTGGGAGGCCAAGGCAGGCCAACTGATTGAGCCCAGGAGTTCAAGACCAACCTGGGCGACATGGTGAAACCCCATCTCTTAAAAAAAATACATATATAAATTAGCCAGGGCCAGGCACAGGTGGCTCACACCTGTAATTCCAGCACTTTGGGAGGCCAAGGCAGGCAGATCACGAGGTCAGGAGTTCAAGACCAGCCTGACCAACATAGTGAAATCCCATGTCTACTAAAAATACAAAAGTTAGCTGGGTGTGGTGGTGCACACCTGTAATCCCAGCTACTAGGGAGGCTGAGGCAGGAGAATCGCCTGAACCCAGGAGGTGGATGTTGCAGTAAGTTGAGATCGTGCCACTGCACTCCAGTCTGGGCAGCAGAGTGAGACTCCATCTCACACACAATAAAAAAGGCCAGGCGTGGTGGCTCACACCTGTAATCCCAGCACTTTGAGAGGCCGAGGCAGGTGAATCACGAGGTCAGGAGATCGAGACCATCCTGGCCAACATGGTGAAACCCTGTCTCTACTAAAAATACAAAAAAAATTAGCTGGGCATGGTAGCATGTGCCTGTAGTCCCAGCTACTCAGGAGGCTGAGGCAGAAGAATTGCTTGAACCAAGGAGGCGGAGGTTGCAGTGAGCTGAGATTGCCTGCACTCCAGCAAGACTCTGTCTCAAAAAAAATAAATAAATAAAAATAAACAAATAAACAAACAAATTTTTAAATTAAAAAAAAAAACAGATTTGTAAGTGAATACTGCTCCAAGCATCAAAACAAGTTCTTCTATGCATTAGGCACTTCCATGCACTTACCCTGTTTATATGCTCAAGGTCTTTGTAGGGCTTGTTTTATAGTCCACTAAACTAAATCTTCTATGAATCAATCCTACTGGAAACTCAAGGATAAAACAAACTACAAACAATTCTTAAGCTTATTTTCAATAATCATATTATAGGTAATAATGTTGGTATTTATTTCTTGTTTATATCTGTGTCTCCAGTACCTAGGACCATGTGGGCAATTTAAAACTAACACACTGGAGATCCAATAAAAAGCTTATCAAAATGATCACCTAATACACATGCACACCTAATTTCCACATCTAAGTTCTCTGCGTCTTTCTCACACACACACATACACAGGGCAAAATGCAAATGTGGTTTAAGTTTTTCCAAATTAAATGTTTAAAATTGATATGTGTCTTTACCCTAATGTACATTTTGAATTTGGATGAGAATGAGGTTGAAAAGTTGGCAAATCCTCATGCCACTCCCTCAGTGACAGCTAGGTCTCTGTCCATTCCCAGCAGTTCTGTGTCCCCTCCTGATCACTCTTTTCCCTCCTTCTGGTCCTACTCTCAGAAGAGCTGTCAAAGACGGTCATCGCTATAGAGAGAGCTGACCCTTCTGGCCCTGGTATTGATGGGACTGGGCAAAGGAGTCACACTCAGTAAATGAGGAGTTGGATCTTCTCTTTCCCTTCACATTTGGCCAGATCTTAATGACCAAACACAGAATCTGTCCCGTTTCAAATCAGCAATTGCCAAGTAGTATTGTAGGAGCCAGACGTTGTTCTGTTATAGTCATAAGGATTTAAGAAATCATCTACATTTGAAAATTTTTAAAAATGCAATAAAATAAATTTCACAGACTTCAAGGTAGAAATGCTTGCAATAATGCCAAACTCCTAAAGTTAAAATGGTCCTTAACTATACAACTTATTACCTCAAGTTGTATTCCTCTCTTTTTCTTAATAAGACAAAAGGAGGAAAGTATGTGTCTGCATGGAATAAATATCTGTATTTAATTTAAGAAAGATAAAAGTTCATATGAAAATGGGTGAAAAATCCTTGCAGAAGCCCTGCTATTTAACTTCACTCTTGACATTTTGGTTTGCTGTGTAAATATACATAAAGAAACCCAACTACAGCAAATGTTAGCCCTTTTCCAGGGGAATGGAGAGAAGTGTGACAAACGTGGATCCAGTGTCAGGAAAGCATAATCACAATGTAAACTGGTGATTTCCAAACGGTGCCCCTCCAAAGAAAAAGAAGGGAATGGAAGTACTTACTAAATTCTGTTTTCCATAAAATTCATTTTTAAAAGAGTAAAGAATGTGAACTCGGGGGTCAGTAAGAGTTTTGTTGGATTTCCCTCCTCCTAAATTCTGTCATCTCCTTTTTAAAGTGGCCAGTCAGCTTCCCACAGACATGACAGAAATACATTCTTTTTTTTCCTGCAAACCATTTACCAGTAAGTAACACTTAGCAGAGGACATGCATTTTCTCACAGATGATTGGCTAATTGGATATTGTCGCTTCCAGTTGCAGCTTAATATATTATAGACAATGCCTTTTTCAAACAGAAGTATAACCAAACAAAAGCACTAATGATCCATTCATTTTCTTTCAAAGAAAATAAAGAACTCCGACTCGATACCTCTACACCCCAAAACAACAGACACAGATTATGAACAGATTTAATGTAGAAATTAAAATGATTCTGTTATCTTAATTACATATTTAGTCACACAGGTCAAATAACATCCTAATGAGCTCAAAAAGAAGGGCCAAATTCTTTTGTTCCACTGGAAAAATAAGTTGCTCAAAATACATTGACAATGGGCTAAGGTTTGGAAAGTTTTTGATTAAAAAAGGATTTTTGTTGGAACACTTATAATGAGATTCGAGTTGCAGTAACAATATGAAATTGAAAGCAGAATTACATACAAAAAGAGTACTGTAAAATATCATTATTTTAGTACAATGGAAAATAAGGTGTTTGTGGTTTTACTCTATAAATTCTGTGTTGTCTGCTCATATGTATCCCTTCTTGGCCTTCCTCTGAATAGCCATTCTGATTTCCAAGCCCTTCTGCACCAGTACTCATTTGTGGTGGGGGAACCCACACAAAAAAACATCTCCTAGGCTCTACCTTCTTCCTCCATTTTATTGGCTTTTCAGGACTAATTCATGTACACCCATCACATTGGTGTTCAGTTACCGGGCAGACAATGAATTTTCCTAATCCATTTAGTGTGCTGACAGAGCCATGTTCACAATTTATAGAATTTCCTTTTAGACATTTACGTATTTCACAGTTCATTAAGATTCAAACCGAACACCTGTGTTTATAAAGTCAAAAGCAATTTTATCCTAACAAGGTGTTAAATAAGGCATTCTCTGAAAGCCTGAACAATAATAACAACAACAAAAGTACTAGACTCTTAACCTATAGAACAAAATGATGCCTGTAGCTACCTGCACCATCCTTTAATAGTACAGAAATGGCCAGAGAACATCCATAAAAAGCTTTTATGACAAACTTGGGGTGCTCCCTTCCATCACATTTCAATTTCTCCATCACAGGTCTTTCATGTTCTGCCTTAAGAAAGCAATAGTACGAGGCCACTCTGCAAAGTTCACCCAGGTAGCTAAAATCTGCAAAAGAGCTAAAAAGCTTTAGAAGTCAAATGTGGTCCCTATAGACAATTCCTTCATTTGCTAGATACAGGGACATTTTCAGCATTCTAAGGCTCACAAAGCCTGACCTTGCCTCATTTGTATGTGACCCCAAAGTTTTCACATCATTAATAAAAAGAGAATCAAAACAAAGCCCACAGACATTAGGGGAGGGGAAAGTGTGTTGTTTGGCACTACCATCATCCATACTCTCAAAATGGAAAGGGAAAAAAATAAAATGCATATAGACGAGGTGGTGACCCCTATAACGACTATGGTTCCCAACATTTTTTTCCCTACTGGTAATAAACCATTTTGCAGACCTCCCAATTGTGGCCACCATGATAGTTACTGTTTTGCAGGTTTATGTCTTTTTCTTGCAGTTAGAAGTGTTATCAATAAAAATTTCAAATGAAGCCTTTCCTGTCAAATAAAAACATTTTAAAATGTGAAGCCAACAGCAGGATTAGGGAGGAAAAATACAAATGACACCAGGTCTTTGTTTTGTATATACATTTTTCTTTTACCAAGTCCCTTAACTGATTAATTTTAAAGACATTCCTTGCAAGTCTTGAAAGTGAGACAAATGCATCCTAAATGGCACTGGGGTAATTTAACAGTCTTAAAAGTTGATTTTGTTGTATGCTACTAATTTTTCTAAAAAGCATCTTAATTTTGAATGCAGTCACTATGAAGGACATTAAACAAAAGGCTGTCTCAGAAAGGACATTTAAATATTATCCTTTGAAGGCTGAACTGATTAAAAACGACTTTACTGCTTGCCAGTCAATTATAGCAAGGGGTGAAAAAAACCTGATATTATTGTTTAAAAGTAAACTGGTTACTAAAGCATAGGAGGAGAGGGGTAAAGGGGGAAAAGGGAAAGGTTGGTTAACAGATAAAAAATTACAGCTAGATAGGAGGAATAGATTCTAGTGTTCTGTTGCACTGTAAGGTGACCACAGTTAGCAATAATTTATTGTATATTTTCTAACAGCTAGAGAGGATTTTTAAGGTTTCCAACACAAAAAAAATGATAAACGTTTGTGGTGACAGATATGTTAATCACCATGAATTGATCACTACATATTGTGGACATGTATCAAAATCACTGTACCCCATAAATATGTACAATTATTACATGTCAATTAACAAAAAGGTAAAAGACCACTTCTTGTCAATCCCACCTTACATTCTATGGCAAATATTATTTCCAAACATTTAAAAAACTCTTTTGCTCCAAATGGGTCAGTCCCAATTAATAAGTAGTTCTTTTAAGTATCTGGAAGAGTTTGCAAAGCCGCGTGTGAATGCATACAGTCCCACAGTCCCTGGAGGCCACTAAGCATTCCCGACTCCTTGTCATGGTTACCTTTAATGCCCAAGAGTTGTAGCTTTACTATGAACTGGGGGACAGAGGGCCCATCTCAGTGCAAATAAACTGAGAAACAAGGCCATGTAAAACGTGTTTTTTTCTCCATGTAACAACATTTTCATTGTCAAAAGTTTAGTTTTTATGATTCATCTTGCAAACTGACAGCCCAAGTCTGCTCTCTCATTTGTGTTATCACACTGAGTCATCTGTGACTCAGAGATGGAAAAATGCTGCCACAGGCTCAGAAAACACCTCCTCCTCCACCAGCACCTTACACAACCTCCCTGAAGAAATTATCATTGCTGCTTCTGTTAAAAATGCATTTAACTTGGGAGGCTGAGGCAGGAGAATAGTGTGAACCCAGGAGGCGGAGCTTGCAGTGAGCCGAGATAGCGCCACTGCACTCCAGTCTGGGCGACAGAATGAGACTCTGTCTCAAAAAAAAAAAAATGCATTTAATTTTTTTATTATAAATGTATGACATGTGCATCATAGAAAATTTAAAGATCACCTGGGTATCCAACAATCAGAGAGAACACAGTCATATACAGCCATCCATTCTTTCACTTGTTTTTACATAGTGTGCATGCATATATGAATATATGTGTATGTATGTGTATGTTTGTGTACATATAAATGTCTTTAAACATCTTTAAGGAAATAAAAACTAAATATTATACAATAAACTTTTCTTAATATGCTAGGATTCTAAACTTCCTGAAAAACAATATCCTCCCTACAGTTTGGACAACAACCTTCATTATTATGGCCATAGTGTCACTATTATTGTAGCCATAATGTTACCATGAGGATTTAAGTCTCAGAGTTACTCATTCTTATCCCCCTTCTTAGCCATATCAGGGTTGTACCTAGAAAGCATTCTTGAAAATCCCAGTGAATTCACCTGTCAAGACAGAATTATAAAACTTGCCACACACTTTGCCTTTATGATTAAATGAGACCAGGCACGGTGGCTCACGCCTATAATCCCAGCATTTTGGGAAGCTGAGGTGGGCAGATTGCTTCAACCCAGGAGTTCAAAACCAGCCTGGCCAACATGGCAAAACTCTGTCTCTACTAAAATACAAAAATTAGCTGGGTATGGTGTTGTGTGCCTATAATCCCAGTTAGTTGGAAGGCTGAGGCAGGAGAATCATTTGAACCCGAGAGAAGGAGGTTGCAGTGAGCCAAGATCATGCCACTGCACTCCAGCCTGAGCGACAGAGCAAGACCCCTTTGCAAAAAAATAAATAAATAAAACAAAGATTAAAAGAGACAAGTCATCTTCCTGACATGAAGAAAGCCCTCAGTCCACTGGGACTCTCATGGAAATCACTAGATTCCTGGTTAAAGGCATTTGGAGCTTGGGAACCCAGGCATTGTCATTTACCATTTATGACTCTGAGCAAGTTATACATCCTCTGAGCTTCTATTTCATCATCTTAAAAATAGGGGCAACAATACCAACTTCACAAGTGGTGAGTCAGTTTTAAAATATCACGTGGAAAACACTCAGCTGCGTCTCCTGGAACTCAGTATAGCAGCCATAAGACACTCAGTAATAAAATTACATTTAAAAGGCTAAGACTATCAGCTCTTGAAATTATGGGTCTCCACCTTGTCCAGCACCTTGCACAGCATAGATGCCCAGTATTATCAATATTATCAAATATTATCAAATGACACCTCACTGATTTAGACACATTGTGGGAAGGGTCTGCGTGATGTACCACCAACTAAAGCATTTCCAAGTCTATGCAGGAACTCCTAAAATAATGAAGCTAGCAGAACGCCTGCAACTCCATAAATATCATCTCTTTTCTCAAGGAGGAGAACCAAGTTGCTTGAGAGTGACCTCAAAGAGGATCAGCTTTAATCAAAAGATAGTCTTAATATTATTAGGGTAACCACCTTAGCGATATTAGCCTTCAATTATAAGAGATACAAATAGGCACTTTGAACAGTTGCATATTTTAGTCTTCAAAGGAGCGAAACATCTATTTCTTTGTGTCTTCTTTTCTTCCTTATCTGCTTTTAAACAACAAAAGAAAGATCAAGATTCTCTGTGGAATTATTAGTAACCAATGATAATGAAATCACTGGGAGTTTATGGTACCATAAATCAGTTCTCTAACATATATCCACATGCCTAAAAGAATGTTTGCTCAGTGACAGCAGAAACCATATCTGGCACATAGTAAGCATTCAAAAAGTATGTGTTAAATGAAAAAATGCATGAAGCCCAGAGAGCAAAGGTTATTGATGTGAAGTTCTTGGAAATGCTCTAGAGCATCTTTAAACCACCTGAAATTATATACACTACTACATGTGAGTATTAGTATGTATGTGCCCATGTGGATGTTTTTCTTTTTTGGTGGGGGGGTTTAATTGCATGAGATTCTCTTCTGTGTTGATTGTATTTTTTAGAAGTTACGAATCCTTGCTTCATAGCTGCCACTCCGTTGCCCTTGTCTGCATAAACACAAAACCCCTGCATTCTTTGTTAATTAATGGCTTCTCAAGTGTTTACTCTTAGACAAGTACTATAGAATCCTTCTCTGGCTTATTTGGGACAGAAATTAGTATTATGTACCACTGTCATATAACCTATCTTGGGAGGCACATGCAAAAATGTTGCCTGGCAGTTTACAAATCACACTGAGTTGGAGAAAAGTATACTTGCCAGAAATCAGGAATAAATATATATCTCTCTCTCGTTCTTTCTTTCTTTTTTTTTTTTTTTTGAGATGGAGTCTTGCTCTGTCAGCCAGGTTGGAGTACAGTGGCATGATCTCAGCTCATGCTCATTGCAACCTCCGCCTCCCAGGTTCAAGTGATTCTTGTGCCTCAGCCTCCCAAGTAGCTGGGACTACAGGCATGTACCACCACATCCGGCTAATTTTTGTATTATTAGTACAGATGGGGTTTCACTATGTTGGTCACGCTGGTCTCAAACTCCTGACCCTAAGTGATCTCCCTGCCTCAGCCTCTCAAAGTGCTGGGATTACAGGTGTGACCCACCACACCCAGCCAGAAATAAAAATCTTAATTTGGAGATAGCACAAAAGAGATGGTCACTTTCATAGTATCTTTATTTCTCCATATCATTCTAAGACAAAACAAAGTGACTCAATTGAAATATAAAAGTCCAAGGTCTATAAATGCACATACCAAAAATTCAAAAGAGACCTACAAAGCTGATGACAAGAGTATTCAGGTGTGACCTGCCCAAATATCTCTGACAAACATAATATTAGTAATGATAATAAAACAGCAATGGTGATACTATAATTTATAGCTGTAACCCTTGACTATAATCAAAGCACTTTTCACATATATGTATCAGGCTGATACAATGACTGCCATTTCATAGACTGTGACATGAAGGCTCAGAGAAGTTCAAGTCTTGTCCACGCCACACAGTTATTGAATAGGGAGACTGAGGTATAGCCACACAACTCCCACTTCTAAATGCTGTGTTTTGTTCGACATTTTACCTTAGATCACAGAATAAATGTTAGGCCTTAATTCTTCCCAGTTTATGGATATGTTATTAATTATTCACTGAAATCCAGAAAAATCAAGGTGCTAGAAAACTCCAATTCATTATTTTCTCTACTGCCGTGGAATTCATGTGTTGGTGGATGGGGTCAGTTGGTATGAAGGAAACATCAAGGGCAGTAGCAAAATAAGAAACTTGGCCTTAGAGTTCTTTGAAGCTATTTTAAAAAGTAAAATGTTATGTTAAGAGCTATGTGGTGTATCTCTCTGTGTATGTAATTATTATTCTATTGATTTATTGCACACATGTCAGAGTGTCTGGGCATTTGTACAAGTTCAAACAAACCAACCAAAGAGCCAAGCCACATAGCCGCAAACCAAGACAACTTGCCTCCTACCCCTCACCCCACCCTTCATCCTACCAACTCCCAAATGCAAATTCCCTGGTAGCAAAACCTTCCTTACAGAGATGAACCGTTAAGCCATGATATCTGTCATTTATACTATGCTAAAAGAGCAGCCAAAGCCAGTTGATGGCACAGATAGAGCAGGAGTCTTCCCACTCTAAAGAGAGCCAGCCCCCTTCTGTTTCGGTGAGAGCTTTCAGCAATGACTCAGGAATCAAATTGCAGGGAGCTATCACATGTAACCTCCTTTGAGGATGAGCATCATATCTTTTTTTTTTTTTTTTTTTTTTTTTTTTTTTGAGACGGAGTCTGGCTGTGTAGTCCAGGCTGGAGTGCAGTGGCCGAATCTCAGCTCACTGCAAGCTCCACCTCCTGGGTTTACGCCATTCTCCTGCCTCAGCCTCCCGAGTAGCTGGGACTACAGGTGCCCGCCACCTCGCCCGGCTAGTTTTTTATATTTTTTAGTAGAGACGGGGTTTCACCATGTTAGCCAGGATGGTCTCGATCTCCTGACCTCGTGATTCGCCCATCTCGGCCTCCCAAAGTGCTGGGATTACAGGCTTGAGCCACCGCGCCCGGCCTTTTTTTTTTTTTTTTTAACCTTTTATTTTCGGTTCACGGGTACATGTGCAGGTTTGTTATATAGGTAAATTGTGTTTCACAGGTTTGGTGTGCAGATTATTTCACAGGAATTTAAACTCAGATATTTCATTGTAGGGCATAAGGAAATACAACATATCTCATCTTCTGACCCACTAACGCACCACACAGTAGGCAGAAAGACTCTTATTTACCTCTGCTATCCCAAAGAGTGGGGAAATCACTTTAAAGTATTCTACCCTGCTGCCAAAAAATCTTCTGCTCATAATCCAACAATAAGAGCAATTTCAACCTAAATTGCTCCCCCTAAGAGACAGACATATTAGGTAAGTTTCTCCTCTGTTTCCATATACAAAGAGATCTTATAAGAAAAAAAAAAGGCAAAAGAAAATTCCTCAGCCATTACCAGCTGATAAAATCAGTAATCTCATACTCCCAACTTCAAAGCAGAAGACTTAGAAAATCATCTCACTTTCTCTGCACATGGAGAATAATTTTTTTCTACTTCAAAGCACCATCTCTTTATTTGGTCATTTTAATTATTGAATGTGGGACGGAAGCTATCCACATAATGTCACCACTGTCTTTTTCATGAAATATGTATAGGTCTAATTTGGAATACATTAATTTGAGAGAAGTTAAAATACAAGGAGGGGAATGAGAAAGGAAAGAGGCCAAGGAATAAAGCCTCCATCAGTATAAGATAGTAGAGGAAAAGCCTTTCTGACTTGGCTCCTCATTCGTTTACTCTGGAGAGGAACCATCAAGAAACCTGACTGCTGGTTTGGGCAAGCAGACTGCCTTGCTTCTCAAATTTTCTCCTACCCAACAACACACAGCAACACAATTACACTAATTTTATCAGTAATGCTGGTATTATTGACAAAACATGGGTACAAGCAGTTGCTTTTTGAATAATACAGTGAAGAAAAATAGTGCTCTAGAACAGCTGTCAGCAAACTATCTTTCTCCATTTAGGGTACCACAGCCAGACAGAAGACTAGTTGGGCATTCCAATGCCCACTCAATCCTCTTCCCACAAAATCACAATGCCAGAAATTGGCAAACTTTCTGTAAAAAGCCAGACAGTAAATATTTTCAGCTTTGTGGGCCATACAATATCTATTGCAACTACTCAACTCTGCTGTTGTAGCACAAAAACAGCCAAAGACAACATGTAAATGAATGGGTATGGCTGTGTTCCAATAATACTTTACTTACAAAAGCAGGCACAGGGCCAGATCTGGCCCACAAGCCATAGTTTTGGTTGACCCCCATTTGAGACAAGTACTAGATGGTAGAAATGTTCTCTAGCTGTGCTGTCTAATACAGTAGCCACTAGCCACATGTAACTGTTGTACTTGATATGCGGCTAATGTGACTACAGAACTACATTTTAAATTTCACTAGATTTTAATTAATTTTAGTTTAAATAGCCACATGTGGCTACCATCTTAACACAACTCTAGATACTATTCACTGCTGCCTCCACAAAGGAGATAGAAGCCAACTTCCAATTTATAGCATAGATTATATGTTTGCCTTAAAAAATAAAATACCCATACCTTTGCATTCACAGTGGAACTGCACACAACTGAAAATGGTATTTCTTAAATGTGAAATATCTACATCACTGAGGCCAAGGTGATTGTTTTGAAGTAATCAGGTAGCTGCCTATCAGTCAATGATCAAAAGTATAGGGGCTGAGTCAGGTTCATGCTAAGACCTATCCAATCCAGAAAGTATTTTCTTCCTCCTCTAGACACTGTCCTGCACCTTGACTGAGAGCACAGACCTACTCAACAGTCCCATTAACTCCTAAGGCCAATCCAAACCTCCCCACAGATGCTAAAATACATACATGCAAAGACACAGCTAAAAGAGCCCAAGAGAGAGCATGCATGTTGATTAGAATGCCTTCTAAAGTAATGCACACAGCACAGCGCCTCAACACAAAATCAAGATTCACCACATTTGTCCCTATTGCCTGCTGCATCTGATAACTATGTTATTCACACAATAACTAGCTTGTGTTTTGCATTTCTTAGCAGACCCAAAGATGTAATCCAAGGAGGAAAAAGCAAGGAAATAGGATAGTAATATATTTTTGTTGTTCTTCTAAACATGAATAAGAGATAACAAACCAATATTTCCTTTGAGAAACTCACAAAATATCGACTTTCTTCAATGGGTAAAAGAAATTGAAAGATACTCCTTAGTAAATAAGAACTCTTTGGAAACATGGGTGCCAGAAGGGGAACCCATACAGATGGTGCACAGCAAAGCAAGACAGACGACATTCCAGTTATTTTATGATTTTTGATAAAATGCAATCATTCTAGATCCAAGCCCTTAACTGTAGTTACCAAATCTAAAATGCTCCGAAGTATGAAAAAAAGAAATTTCAAGTGTGAACCAAACACCTTTGACGCAAACTGACAAGAGTCTAATTATACAGTCTTTATTTATCCTACTTAGTGTAAGACTTTTTTTTAATGCAAAAATATTCATGTGTTTGCTTATGGTGTGTTGCTACAACTTCACTTGCAGTGTTATACAATCTATACAATGCATCTCATCTTTCTGAAAGCCCAACAAATATGAATTTCAAAATACATCTGGCCCCAAGGGTTTGGATAAAGGGTCTTCTGAGGAAAGTTGGTCAGGTAGGGCATTTTCTATCAATTCCATGTCTCTGCTGTCTAGAATCCTGAGACAGTGCCTTACCTCAGTCTGAAGGATGGCAGCCCTCTGTTCTTTGGCAGTAAGCGACTCTTTGAGCACTTCAATGTGTTGCTTGCAATCTGAATTTTGATTGCTAAGGGTTTCAAGCTTTGTTTGTAAGGCAAGAAGTTCTGACTCTTTCTTTGAAAGTTCCTGCTTCAGCTGATCAATCTGCAAAACAACAACAAAATTGCAAGAAATTAGAAATTGCTGCCCCTACCCTTTACACTGGACAACTACTGATTTCTTTCCATTTCAGCAGCCAGTGATCAATAATTCAACAAGGCAGGCCATGAATTTGCTTAAAAAAGATGGCCTTAGGAATCACACAGTCTTTGGGTTCTGGAGGAATATCTGTGAAGGTCACTGAGAGTATAGGAAATAGGAATGGAAAGGTCAGCAGACTGCCCTCCATCCCACTGTGGACCAAATTTCACAATGGAATGAAGCCTTCCCAGTCAAACCTACTCATCTATGAAACCACCAAGTCTGTTACCACCATGGTCCTGAGGAGAGTCAACAGGGATCTAACATGGGTAATTAAACCAAGGCATAACTCCACAGTGCAAATAATCATTCAAGGGCAAGATTTGGCAAAAGAATCCTAAAAAACAAGTAAGCATTGGGGATCTTCTTTTTGCTTACATTAAATATTGAGAAGATACAAAAGAACATAAAATATACATAAGGTATAAGGAAAAATGACCAAAAAAAATCCATCATTCAATTCACCAAAAAAGATCACTAGAATTACCCATGTCCCATCCCATTTCTATCTCCTCTCCCCATTTGGAAATAATTACCACCCCAAATTTTGTGCTTATTATTTCTTTGCTTATCTTTTAGGTTGATCATATATTTTTGCATCCATAAATATATACTATTTGGTTTTGCATGTTTTAAAACTTTATTTGGGCTACAATTTTTTTTTTCTTTTTCTTTTTCTTTTCCTTTTTTTTTTTTTTTTTTTTTTTTTTTTGAGACAGAGTCTCGCTCTGTCGCCCAGGCTGGAGTGCAGTGGCGCAATCTCGGCTCACTGCAAGCTCCGCCTCCCGGGTTCACGCCATTCTCCTGCCTCAGCCTCCTGAGTAGCTGGGACTACAGGCGCCCGCCACCGTGCCCGGCTAATTTTTTGTATTTTTAGTAGAAACGGGGTTTCACCGTGGTCTCGATCTCCTGACCTTGTGATCCGCCCGCCTCGGCCTCCCAAAGTGCTGGGATTACAGGCGTGAGCCACCACGCCCGGCATAATTTTTTTTTTCTACTTTGCTTTATTTCCTACTCAATCTTATGTCCTGGAGATTAAATCATAACGTTGTACATAGAGTTCATTCATTTTCACCGAAGTAGAGTATTCCATTGTAAGACTTCACCACAATTTGCCCACTCTGCTGTTGATAGAAATTTGGGTTTGTTCTTAGCTTTTTGCTACTATAAACAGTGCTATTCTGAATATTCTTATACATATAACCTAGTTCACATAGCAGTAATATTTTCAAATGCCTAAGATTTAAATTGCTAAACCACATAGCATATTCATCTTCAATTTCACTAGATAAAACAAAAATGTATGGCTCACACCTGTAA
This sequence comes from Macaca mulatta, assembly GCF_049350105.2. Taxonomy (NCBI): domain Eukaryota; kingdom Metazoa; phylum Chordata; class Mammalia; order Primates; family Cercopithecidae; genus Macaca; species Macaca mulatta. The sequence goes on from NC_133407.1 coordinate 119,707,601, forward strand.
TCCCAGCACTTTGGGAGGCCAAGGCGGGCAGATCACAAGGTCAGGAGTTCGAGACCAGCCTGACCAATATGGTGAAACCCCATCTCCACTAAAAATACAAAAATTAGCTGGGCATGGTGGCGGGCACCTGTGTTCCCAGCTACTTGGGAGGCTGAGGCAGGAGAATCACTTGAACCCAGGAGGCAGAAGTTGCAGTAAGCCGAGATCGCGCCACCACACTCCAGCCTGGGTGATAGGGGGAACAAAAAAACAAAAACAAAAAAAAGTTTTCCAAAACAGTTCTATTAATTTACATGATCACAAGCACCTTGCAAGTATGCCAATCACTCCATCTCTTTACCAATAACTTATGTCACGGGTCTTTTTCACTTTTGCCAATTTGATATGTGTTGTGCAGGTAGATGATCTGCAGAGACTTTCTACCAATTCCTTCATTCCTTCCTACTTGTACACAAATGTTGCTCCTCACAACTAGAGCTGAAGTTTGTTTACCCTCTTCTTGAACCTGGGCTGGACTGTGACCTTTCTGCCAACCAAATGCAGCAAAATAATCAGTACACCTGTTCTAGCCCTAGCCTACAGAGGGTCTGGCAGCTTCTGCTTCTACCCACTGGAAGCCAGCCACCATGGTCTGGAAGCTCAACCACCCTGTGACCACCATGGTGTGAGGAAGACCACACCAGACACACGGACAGGCCATGCAGAAAGACAGAGGCCTGTTGGTCATGGCGGCCCCTTTGTCTTGTTTCAGGCTTCAAAGGGAAGAATGTCAACGTTTCGTCATTACATTTTGTGTCTGCATTGGTTTTTTATAGACATTTTATTAGGCTTCGCATTATTACAACTATGCCAAAAGTATTCTTTAATCATTAGTGAATGTTTAACATCACCAAACTTTTTTTCTGTATCTTATGGTTTATCACCATTTTTCAACTTTCATATGTTATTGTAATGAATCACATTAATGAAATTTTTAACCTTAATCTCCCCTGGCATTACTATGAAAAACTCCACTCAGTCATTATATATTTTTCATATGTTACTGTATTCAGCTTACTAATATTTTGTAAGGATCTTTTATTTCTGTTTATGACTGAGATTGGTTTATAATTTTCCTATCCTACGCTGTCCTTATCAGGTTTTAATACCAATATAGCCCTCCAAATGAAGTAGGAAGTGTTCCTTCTTTTAATGTGTTTGGAAATGGTTTCTGTGAAATTGGAGGTTTTTTTACACTAATGTTCATTAGAAACCACCAGCAAAACCATTCAGAGCTGCTATTTTCTTTTTCCAAAGAACATTACTTACTAATCCACTTTTAATGGCTATAGGAATATTCATGTTTCTAATTAGTTGAGTCAGTGTTGATACATTTTTTTCCCCAAAGAATTTTTTGTTTCATCTACATTTTCACACTTATTTGCAGGAAATGTTTATAAAACCCACTTATCTTTGTATCAATAGTATTTATGATTATGTCTTCCTTTTCATTTCTAATATTCTACGTTATTAACCTCTCTTTTTTTAAGTTTTATTTTAGCTTTAGCCACTCTTTTTCCTGATGAATCTCAGTAGACACATGTCAAGTAAAGTATTCTAATCAAGGAACCAATTTTGGCTATATTGACTCTGCAATTACACTTTTGTTTTCTGTTTCATTCATGTCTGCTGCTTTTAAATGTTTCCTTCCTTCTACTTTCTTTGGGCTTATTCTATTTTCCTACCTTTTTAAGTTGGATGCTTATCATACTAATTTTCAGCCTTGTTTCATTCCTAAGATAATCCTTCAGACTATAAGGCTTGATTTGGTTATCTTTAAGTTTGCTTGGTTTCTTATAGTCTCTTGCTCTTTATTTATATTTTCAATCTCTTATTTATTTAAACATATGAAACACACGTTAATATTTCATAGTCTTTTTCTTATAATTCCAACTTTTGAAGTATTTGCTTTCTGATTCTGCTGTTTATTCTTTCTACTGACTATCACTTATAGTGGCCTGTTTTCCTGAAGATTTTGTGATTTTTCTCCTTTTTTGGTACTGTGTACTAGTTTTTTTTTGGAACTTTATCTGGAAAAATACTTTAAGGCCTATTTGGTCCTTTAGAGAATTTGCCTCTGCCAATACCTGAGTACACTACCAACCAAGAATGTAGCTGCTTTAAGCTACATTCTCTACCTGAAGTTTTTAGATCATCTTGCACAGCACACTCATGTAAGAGCCAGCTGTGGTTATGGATTCTGAGAACAAATTTTTTCATCTTTTACTTGGCTTAAAGTTTTAAAACAGAAAATTTTCCCTGGAGTCCCCTAGTCTAAGTGTGAGGAGGGGGAATATGGTAAGGTTATTTTTAGTTTGCCTCTGCACTAGCAGTATAGCCATCTGAGATCCCAGCTTCATGTGGTGGTGGTAATAAGGTTCCTACTATCCCTCATCTTGAATAGGCCCAGACTTCTGTCTCTTTTCTTCAATGTCCTTGTGGCTATGAAAACCAGAGCCCAGGTTCATCTATCTGAAAATTGCCCACAAGGATAAATAACCTGATATGGTTTGGCTGTGTCCCCACCCAAATCTCATCTTGAATTGTAGCTCCCATAATTCCCACATGTCCTGGGAGGTACCCAGCAGGAGGTAATTGAATCATGGGGGCAGGGTCAGTCTTTCCCATGCTGTTCTCATGACAGTGAATAAGTCTCATGAGATCTGATGGTTTTATAAAGGGCAGTTCCCCTGCATATGCTCTCTTGCCTGCTGCCATGTAAGACATGACTTTGCTCTTCATTCGCCTTCTGCCATGATTGTGAGGCCTCCCCAGCCATGTGGAACTGTGAGTTCATTAAACCTCTTTCCTTTATAAATTAGCCAGTCTTGGGTATATATGTCTTTATTAGAAGCATGAGAACAGACTAATACATAACCCATGCTCTACTTATCACACAAGCTTCCTGCTATGGCTTAGCTTTGACCCTTGAGGTTCTTTCTTACTCAAGAGCTCATAAGTACATTTTAAAATATACGTTTAAAAATATACTTCATTCAACAATTTTTGTTGTTTTCAGCAAGAAAACTGACATAAACCATAACAAGCTACTGACAATATCAGCTGAGCATGAACAGGAGTGAGACTCCCATGTTCAGAAGGGTTCAGGTTGCACAACTTAGTAGAAAGGTTAATATGAATGGAAATCCCATTTGTAAGAAGTCAGACTATGTCAGGGAACAAACAAGCTTCATCCTGCTAGCCAAATCTAAAGGATTAGTAGTGGCTAAACAAAAAGCAGTCTTGAGAAGGATCCTAAGTATGCTTAAATATTCACTGGGAAAAAATCATGACTGTTTATCAATGTGCCCCAGGTATATGTGAGCAAGTGAGCACTGCTCAGATAGGTGCAGTATCTGAAATACATTATTTCTCTATAATTTAATGAATCATGAGTGTGTGGTCATTTTTATGTGGAACAAAAGTAAGAAGTTCTCTCTCATACATAACAAGAATATAGTATAAATAAAAACAGGGAAAATCAGAATTAGGATTACCTAAAATGATAAAAGATATTAAAATCTGTTATGATCAGCACTCTTCTCAGGGGGGTATGGCCCCAAATCATGTCCAGTTGTAGCTGACAGCACAGTTTATAGTCGATTCCACATATGAAACTGATTCATCTGAAATTAACGCTCAAAAACTTTCAACTCGACACATCTAAGCAAAGATGATATTTACAGTGAAAAAACTGATTTGTGCTAACTTCCACAAATCCCACAGTAGAAAGCTAGTGTGGGGGTTGGGGTATTGAGAGGGAAATGAAAAGGAAATCAACTGGATATAGAGAATGGGGTTTAGTCAGGAAGAAGGGCATGGCAGGTTCTACATATACCTCCTTTAGTCAATAAAAATAGATTGATAATGATGAAACTATTTAAGTCTATAAATATTAAATAGGCAGTGGCTCTAAATAGCTTTCAGATATTGCTGCCATAAGGTAAATTTTAAATAAATATTTATGCAGACAATAACAGAAAAAAGCTTTTCTAAAGGGAACATAGTCACAAGGTAAAAAAAAAATCATATTCTCCCATAAAAATATGCCTTTTGCTTCTTTTACAGCCATAAATTCCATAAAAATGGAAAGTGATGCAATCGAACATACATGAGAACTGAGGCCAAGAAAGGTCTGTCTCTGTGATGGCCAGAAGAAAAGCCAATCGGAATTACATCACATGCTTTATATGAAGTCCATGTGGACATCAGGCACACTTCATCCTGTCTGAAAATTCTTCCCCCACTTACGTCTATGACACAAACTACACCCTGAAAAAAAACACTCTGCCAAGGAAAACAGCTTCTTTTTCACTGCAGATATGGCCCTCATGTCTAGAAAGTGATATGCTTACTATCATGCAGTTTGGGTTAGGAGGTTTGTAATCTATCAGAAGTTTATAAGAAAATGTGTTACAAATTCAGAATAAAGGAGGAGATCTAACACAGCAGATCGGCATCTCTGGCAAACACTGGAAACAGAGGGAGTAGCTAATATAGAAATACTGGAATGAGTAGATGAAAAACGTGTTAGACTAGGAACGAAGCCTTGTACAGAAAGGAAATGCCATTATTCTTTCCCTACCAGAAAAACAATTATGTATTTGGTATGTTCCATTCTCCGAGGCTTAATGGAGCTCCTGAAAGTAATTCATGCTTTCCATGGCCTCTGAGATTCATCTCTCACAGTTTGATTCCTCTAACCCTTCAGTGTTGGGGTAGGAACTGGAGTTTCCAACAGATGAGAGTTACACATCTGAGATCTCCCAGAGGCTCAGTTCTCAGAGACAATGTTCATGCCAAAGGACTTGCAAGATGCCAGGATTTCTACCCTGGCTGACTATGTTTTGTATTCCTGCCTTTGTACAAGTTGAGTTTTGCAACCCACCTTCTACCTTTCCAAAAATGTTATATCATGTTTTTTCTACGATGTCATATTTGTAAAAGCAATTCAGGCATTCACTGATACTTAATTTAATCACAGAGCTTTCAAGAAACCCTACCAGTTCCAACTACCTGCTCTGGATCACGATGGAATTGCACACTCTTCCACGTGCCTATTTAAAATACTTTCTTTCCCTCCAATCTACATGATTTATTCATTTTAATAAGTAATGCAAGCAGTATTCCCAGGCTTAAATGAGGAATTACACTCATCACTCAAAGTAGGAGAATTGGGCTGGGTGTGGTGGCTCACATCTGTAATCCCAGCACTTTGAGAGGCTGAGGCAGGCAGCAGATCACTTGAGATCAGGAGTTTGAGACCAGCCTGACCAACATGGTGAAACCCCATCTCTACCAAAAAAACACAAAAAATAGCTGGTGTGGTTGTGCGCACCTATAATCCCAGCTACTCAGGAGGCTGGGGTGAGAGAATTGCTTGAACCTGGCAGGCGGAGGCTGCAGTGAGCCAAGATCATACCACTGCACCCCAGCCTGGGTGACAGAGTGAGACCCTGTCTCAAAACAAACAAACAAACAAAAAAACCAAGTAGGGGAATTAAGAAAAGTAAGTAATTAATGATAGGAAACATTAGCAATAAATGTTATAGTTCAATCCAATAAGAACATTCTTTCAATGGAGAAAATATTAAAAACTGACCCTTACTAGTACTTTCTAGCTAATTTTTAACAGTAAAAGAGGTATCCGCATGATGTAAGAATTCATTTTATTTGTATTTCTTAGAAATCCATTTTTCCCATTAGTCAAGTTAAATATAACACTTATTGTAATGATTATTATTTGGTTATACTTCTTCAATAATAATATTTATCATTATTAGCTGGTTTTTTGAGCCAGGTACTTTAACTACACTATTCCATTTTAATATTATTTAGTCCATCTGAACCATCCTGTAAGGCTGGTGCTGTCGCCCCTATTTTATAGAAGACAGTGTGGTCGAGTGACTTTGGTCACTCCTCAAGTCACTCCCTATGCAGCTGGCAAAGGCAGGCTGGAGACTTGCTGGAGTCTGCTTTCATCTTCAGCCTGTGGTCTTTCCACCTCACTCCACTACTTCCCTCAAACATTCTTCTGACCTGACCACTTCTGGAACCATTAAAAGTAACTAGCCATTAAAAGTTAAATCTAACTCAAGGATTGATGGTCTCTCAGACAAATGTGGGCTAATAAAGGTCATGACTTGCTGAAGATCATATAAATGTTTTATTCACCTGGACAGAGTCCATGATGAGGGGCAGAGTTTACAAATTTCATGACATTTTCAGTTGTAGAAGTGGCTTGAACAATCTCCCATTGTGGAATAACAGAGTCGGGGGAAAAGTTTAAGCCAAAACAATAATTTCCCCCAAACTTCTTGAGTTCGCTCGTATCTGTGCCTCTGGTCTTCATTCCCAGAATGATTCAGGCACTGTATGCAGGTCACCCTAGTACTATGCTCACCGAACCTCGGCTTAACTCTCTGAGAGGGAGGGACTGCAAGGAAGAAACCAGAGGAAGGACTGAGCAGGGAAACCTATTCGAAACTTTGAGGCAGTCCCTGGTTACATTCAAATCCACTGGAGATGATTCAAATCCTTCATCTCCACTCCTTGATCCATGTTTTCAGCACAATCTCAACATCTAGTTAGAGATGGAAAGTTGACAGAAGAATGGTTTTGTGTTTTTTCCTTGTGTATACATGCATGCATACACACACACACACACACACACACACACACACGTTGTGATGAAGTAAATGCTAGATAGATATCATTTCCTCCCTATAATTTGCAAACTCAGCAAGGAGTATGCACATATTTCACAACTGATAAAAATCATTTAAACATTTTTCTCTCCTCTCCCACTGCTTTCTCACAGAGGTCTGCACTACTCCAACTCTACTGCATTTCATAAAGTAACAAACAAGATTAAAACCTAGAACAAGAGAACAGGCATATTTAAGAGCAAGTGGTAGAAAAAGAAAAAAGAACAAAAAATTTTTAATTGGTGTAGTTATTATTTTCAGAAGCAAAATGATTTAAACAGAGGAATAGATAAAAGCATCTCACAGTCTCAAAAGACCTATTTGGGCTATTCATAAATTTAATAATTATGCATATGTAAAAATAATAAATATTCAGGTGCTTGGTCCTTTTAAAGCCCCAAGTTTATTTTTGAAAAAATACAATCCAAAATCTTTAAAACTGACAATAACAATATAAACTAATGGAGCAGGTTACTCTAAAATATTTTATAAAGATTCCATAGCAATAGATATGGAATCTATTAGTCCATATTAATGTTACTATTATAACATTATTAGTAACATTAATACTACTATCAACAACAATGCCTGACATTTGATGGATACTTTCTAGAGATCAGACAAGGGACTAGGGGCTTTAAATGAATAATCTCCTGGAATCATCAGACCAACCCAATGATGTAGGTATTTTTCTTATCCTTATTTCATGGATAAAGAAACTGAGGCTTAGGGAATTTTAATAATTTAACTAAAGGGCAGCACTGGGGCTCAAAACTATTTATGTCTTAAACACTATGCTAAAACCACAATAGCTTAATAACTTTTTTTTTTTTTCTTTTGAGATGTAGTCTTGTTCTGTCACCCAGGCTGGAGTGCAGTGGTACCATCTCAGCTCACTGCAACCTCTACCTCCCGGGTTCAAGTGATTCTCCTGCCTCAGCCTCCCGAGAAGCTGGGATTACAGGTGCATGCCACCATGCCTGGCTAATTTTTGTATTTTTTTGTAGAGACAGGGTTTCACCACATTAGACAGGCTGGTCTCGAACTCCTGACCTCAGCTGATCTGCCTGCCTCAGCCTCCCAACCTAATAACATTTAAATGAGTTAAATTGGCTTGTAATAGCAAATATTTTGAGACAAACACCTTCTAGGAGAGGCAAGAAATTTGGCAACGATAGCAACTTCAAAAAAATAGCAAACTTAAGTGATGGTGGAAATTTGGAAGAGAGTGGACTATAAATATGTTAATTCCCAAGGAAGAGGAACACCAAAGGAACTCCTAATTAAAGCCTGAACCTCTCAGTAAGAAGAAATTCCACCAAAGGTTTTCCGTGATTGCTTTTTGGAATCTATATGTCTGAACTAAAAATCTTCTGCATTCTCCTTTGTTGTCCATATATTAAATAATATCACATAAAGCATATTATATGGGTATTTGGAAAAAGTACATATGTAAACTGTAACTTTCTAGTCACACTAAGAACATAAAAGTTTATAACCCTGGACCGTACCTTGGTCTTCATAAACTTGGAGTGACTTTTGTAAACCTCAATTTGTTTGATCTCTTCTTCGCGGTCCTCAGTGTTCAGCACACCATTGGCTTTTAACATCTGGATCTCATCCTCAAGATCCCTTATGTTTCGCTCCAATGAAGCGATTTTTGTGTCCTGTTGGTAAAGAAGAAAAGAAAAATAAAAATAAAGAATACAAATTATTTTTAAGATCATCAAAACAGAATTTAAGAAAGTAATTTTGGTAGTGGTGTTACATATTAACCATGGTGTAGATAGCCCCAAATTCAGAACAATTGATTCTTTTCACAGCTGAGGATCATTTGTGAGACGATAGTTTAAGCTCCCAATCAAGACCATGTTTCAATACAATACAGAGAATTACCTAGATATGTTTGTCTAATATCTGGGAATCAAATTACAAAAGCAACAGTGATAAAAGTAATCTAAGTGTTAAAAAACAAAACAGAACACCATTTAAGTGGACAGATTTTAATTTGGGATATAGTTTTACCACTGTATGTTTTTGAATCTACTTATACACACAAAAACAGTTTATGTGTATATTTTATGACTGGTTTTATAAGGCATGTTTGGAATTTGACTCTGAGAGAGAAAGAAATTCAAATCTACTAATGGGAAAAAGGATTCTCATCTAAAATACAGATGTAAGTGAAACTAAATAACTGGATCTTGACTTGGTATGACTGATACACTAAATATTGAAAATTTATAGTGATTGGAAATAGTACATCATAATGTCATAATTTATTTGGCGAGCAGTCAGGTCCCTACGTGACAAAAAACATGACTACCTTGCAGGGCACTTCAACCTATTGATTTATGGAGCCAACAACTAGAAATATTACACTCAGATGTGGAATTAATTGGGAAAAAGTTACCAATGACAGACTCCATACACAAGATAGAGCACTAGAAACAATGCATTAGAAAGTAGAGAAGAGAGAGCTCTCATAGAGGAACCAAAACAAACAAACAAAAAATGACAAAAAAATGTTCCATAACAGTAAGTATTAGGCTTCAATCAGTCTTTAGAATGAAAGTTTGACACATCAAAAACTGACTTCAAGTTTTCTCAGTGTCACATCTGCGTGCCATTTTATTGCACAGAGTTAAGGAGCTCATATTAATTTGTAACTGAATGCTAATTCAGAACAATCTACCAACTTTTTTAACCAATTCATTTTCTCAGAATCAAAAAGACTAAGAATTCCAAAAGTAAAGACAATGAATAGGCTATTCTATTTATAAGTAACTCATTTTTAAAAACCTCGCAACAAATGTGTCTGCCCTGACTTTGTGGCTATTGTCTACTTTATTTGCCTATAATATATGCCCAATGGTATATCTCCTATGGCAATATAGTAATTATCATTGTTATTATCATTAACATTGTCATCATGTTAAAAGGAGAAAAGGAGGACCAGTAAATTTATGCAACTCTATTATGTGCCAAGAACTGAGTGCTCTATGTTCCGCAGATACTTTTATTAATTCTCAGAAAAATTTCAAGAAGATGAAATAAAAAGATTTTGAAAATTCCAAGATTATTAGGAAATGGAACATTCTGTAGTATTTCATTTTCTTTTTAAAATAATACCTATTGTATTTTTTCTGTTATAAAAGCAATATACTCTGAATTCACAGAAAATGGAGAAAACCTCTAATCCTACTGTCTAGAAATAACTACCATTAATGCTTTCTTGTATATTCTGCCAGTATTTTTCTATTTAGATGCCATTTATGGAAATCTTCTATACTACCAGTTTAAATTTTAAAAAGTGTTATGGACTGAATGTTGAGTCCCCCAAAAATATATATGTTGAAACTCTAACCTTCAATGTAATGGTATTTGGAGATGGCGCTTTTGGTGGGTAATTAGGATTAGATGAGGCTAGGAGAGTAGGGCCCTAATGATGGGATTAGAGCCCTTATAAGAAGAGACACCAGGAAGCTGCTCACTCTCCCTCTACCAAGAAAGGACACGGGGAGAAGGCAGCTATCTACAAGCCAGGAAGAGAGCCCTCACCAGAGCCTTATCATGCTGGCACCCTAATCTCGGCGTTCTAACCTCCAAAACTGTGAGAAAAACAAATCTCCCTTATTGAAGCCACCCAGTCTATAGTACTGTGCTAAGACAGTCAAGCTTACAAACATGGGGAGTGATACTTAGCGACTTACTTAAGTCCTGAGCTGTAAGAACTCCATAGATAAAAAGAAAAGCGGCCTGGTGCAATGGCTCATGACTGTAATCCCAGCACTTTGGCAGGCTGAGGCGAGTGGATCACCTGAGGTAGGGAGTTCAAGACCAACCTGACCAACCAACATGGAGAAGCCCCATCTCTACTAAAAATACAAAATTATCCGGCCATGGTTGTGCATGGCTGTAATCTCAGCCACAAGGCTGAGGCAGAAGAATCACTTGAACCCAGGAGGCGGAGGGTGAACCAAGGTCGTGCCATTGCACTCCAGCCTGGGCAATAAGAGCGAAACTCTGTCTCAAAAAAAAAAAAAGAAAGAACGAAAGAAAGAAAAGAAAGGCAATAATGGAAGTGCTACGGAAAAAGAACTTCTAGAAGTTCAGAAGAGACTTTCCAAATAACTAAGAGTCATTTTGAATCAACATGTTTCAGGCTATAAAATCAAAACTCATTAAACAACAATTGAAAAGCTATATAGATAATTAGGATTATTCATAATCCCGCCACTCATATATACCCACTATTAACATTTGTGTTCATTCCCATGGAAGCCTTAAGATTATATTTTCACCTTAAAACATACAAAAAGTTATTTCAATTAAAACTCTAATCAATATGATATAGATTTTTTTCGCTCTATTGAGATACAAATTGGTTGTTGATGAGATTTACAAATACCCAAGTGCAAAATTTAAGCATTTACAAATAGCTAAGTACAATCTTTAGAACTGAACTGTAAAGTAAGTGTGAAGGTAAGGGCTAATATCCCAGATCTTCCTATATAAAATTTCGATGGATTTTCAACTCAAATCTAAGTGACCATAAAATGTGTATGTATGTATACATATATATACCTATATCAATATATGTGTAGGTGGGTATGTGTGTGTGGCACAATACACTTTGACATCTTCACATCTTAGACCTGAATTTTTTCGTAACACTTGGTGGAATTCCAACGCCCAATCATGGAGGCAAGAGGAGACGACTCTGCTTCCTCGCAAGCCTCAGTTTTCTGAGTTTTACTGAGAAAGTAAACTCCTGAGGCTTTAGTGAGCAAGGACTACAACTGACAATTTCTAAATGGCTTAGATGCAACTTTTCACTGGACTCAAGAATTACATACTACTAAAGAAAATCAGAACTAGATTGAGATAGAAAGTTTCTTAACATAGCAAAGCTTCTTGACATCTTAAGTTAAAATTTCACCAAACATATTTTGAAATTATTTTTACTTTTACTAGTTTTCTCAAATTAAGCAACACCCTTCTTTTTTCTCACAAACGTCTTTGTTCCCTGGCTCTGTTGCCCAAGCTGGAGTGCAGTGCTGTGATCTCGGCTCACTGCAACCTCCACCTCCCAGGTTCAAGCAATTTTCATGCCTCAGCCTCCCAAGTAGCTGGGATTACCAGCCTGTGCCACCACGTAAACCGAATTTTTGTATTTTTAGTAGTGATGGGGTTTCACCATGCAGGCTAGTCTCGAACTCCTGACCTCAAGTGATCCACCCACCTCAGCCTCCCAAAGTGCTGGGATTACAAGTGTGAACAACTGTGCCCAGCCTATATTTCTGTTCTTATGTAGAAAGTCAATTTCAAGGGCAACAGAGCTCATACCTCACATCATGAGCACAGAGAAAAGTAGGTAGGAGAATATCATTAGGATTCAAAGGAAAACTGATACAAAAAATACAGCTATATCAGACAGTTTTGGGTTGTGCCCAAGAAGATATTCAAAATGCCAAACCAGAGAAGGACTGAGGAAATGTAAACATGAAAATAAAAAGCAAACATAATGGCTCGCATGTCTACTACTTTTCAACTGTGTCAGTCCAAAGAATTTAGAGGGAAGGAATTTTATCATTTTCCTTTTTAAAAATCGCTAACACTAAGATAAATGACTAAAACCTTATATATGTAAGGAGGACTATGGAAGTCCATATCAAGTCCTGATATGGTTGAATGTGATATATGGATATTGAGATACTAAATGCACATGGCTCAGAAAGTCAACGCACTAATCTGGAATAGAGAAAAAAATACATAAATGAAGACATATGTTGTAACTTCCTGAAAAGTGGAGTTTCAGAAGGTAAAGCAACATTTTATGCCCTAATCGCCAAAGAGTTTTCTTCATCTGAACCTTTTTACAAGTTATTTATGACTGATATTTTAAAACAATATATGGAATGATTTTCAAACACACATCTTGATTATATTTCACAAATAAACAAGCTCTAGAGGCAGATAATTGTGGGCCTTCCTTAGAGATGGGGAAAATGAAATATAACATAGGGTAGCTTTTCTCAAAGTTCACAGAACCCAAATGTTCCATGAAAAGGGGGAGGTTGCAGGGTCATGTATGTTTGAGAAATGCTTATTAGGAATTTTCAATGCACATTAACATGAATGGCTCTGGAAAGTCCTGAAGCAAAATAATCTATTTCATTTTGTTTATCAACAGTATTACTGCCTCTAGAAGTCAATTCCTGAAAAAATTTAGGCCTGTAATGATCACATTAAGCTCTGGGTAATATTACTAAATTGAAGAGTCAAAACAACAATTTGGATTCTTCAAGGGAAAACTTGCCACAATCACCCCCAATTTAAAACGAAGGGGGCGGGGACTAAATATCTAGATCAGCCTGTCAGCTTCTGTCACTCAAAAGTCGTTTACTGAGCCCCTGTTCTAAGCCCAGCACTTAAGACGACATCAGTAAAAGAACAGATGTGGAACCCCATACTCCTGGAACTTAGCACCTCATGTGTCAGGCAATGTTTTTCAAATAGTCTTGAGATAGGGCAACCAAGAAATTGTTTTGTCTTTATATTATATTTTGGTTATGGAATGTAAATATGTAGAAAAAAATTTTCAGGGAAAAAATAAACATCTGAAAAATGTTTGCTTCAGTTAGGAAAAAAAGATCTCAATTGAGTGTCTCTTTTCAATCATTTCTTTCTACAGATTCATAAAATAATACTTATAAAAATTTAATGCATACATTATACATCATAGCTTCTAATTAAAGATTTATACCCAAGACTATTTTACATCTAACATCTAAAAAATGCAAAATAGGTATCTGATGGGCAACTAATAAATAAAACACCGGAATTGAACCCCAGAAGCCATTTACCCACTAGGTCCACCATGCTAATGTTTAAGCCAGCCGTAGATACTAGCACTAGCCCATGAGGGCTATAGTTATAGAAATGAGAATGAAAGTGGGATGGGAAAATTGAAATAAGTTTATTTCTTCCTTTTCTCTCTCTCTCTTTTTTTAAATCTGTCTCTAGATTTATCTAGAACATGTATGCTATAGATTAACAGTAAATTTAGACAAGGAGTTCTCTCATTCATTCATTAATTCAACAAATGCATAGGGCACCTACTGGGAACCAGTCACTTTGCCAGGTGTGTGAGATACCAGGTAGATCTCAACAAGATCCATGGGCATCTTTCTCTCTCTAACATGAAGGACAGTCTGGATCCATGCTACTCAAAGTGTGGTCACAGATAAGCGCCACTGACATCACCTGGGAGCTTTTTCCACGTGCAAAATCTCCGGCTCCAACTCAGAACTACTGAATCCAAATCTATATTTTCACAAGATCCTCGGGTGATTCGGGTGTTCTAAATGACTGCGCATGTCCAGAAGACACAAGGGACAACACTGACCAATGCAGAAGAGACTAGGGTAATTCTATTTTCCAAATACATTTAAAAAAACATGAACCTAGTTTCAAGAGCCATCCAACTTGACGTTAAGTGTACAGCAACCCTGGGAGTAAATTTTCTGGAGTATCTTTGCTAGTCGGGGTGCCATTATTACTCTTTTTGTGTTTGTCAAACATTATGTTCCCCTTAAGCAGTAAGAAACAGATTTCAATCCCTCTCCAGGAACTGTGAATACTGAAATGGTGAGTGGGTGGAACATCAAAAAGAAGCAATATCATTTAGTCACAAAAAGTAACAATTATGTTATTGCTGAGTGTCACAATGTGCTTTCCTTTTAAATACCGTGAGAATTACTGGTTTCATTTTAATATCAGGCCAAGAGAGAAGACATAAGTGGTTTTTACAGAGCATTGAATTCACTGCGATCACATATTGGTCTACGGACATTGATCAACAAACTTAGGGCCAATATGGTTTTTAAAAGATGTGATCTAATGTTCAGGAAACGTCCCTACATAATTATATTACACTTTATTTAGAATAAAATTCTAAACTGTTATTACTGGATACCACAGAGGCTCTTAACAGCTTAACTTTTAAAAATCATCTAGTCATAGCTGCAAACACAACTGAGCAGCCCTGGATCTTAGACTATCTGAGTAAGGCCCTGCCTTTGGAAGGATTTACTGTGTGGGATGACGGTGGTTATATGAGCCCAAGTTAGACACTCCAGAAAGAAGTTGACTTAGGCCTAAGACATATTAGTAAAAAGAACAAATACGAAAAAAATCAAAAACTCGTCTTCTTGGGCCTTATCAAACTATAAAAGATGATGACCTAGATTAGAAGATGACAGGAGAATTCGATGGTATCTAATTCTTTATGGCAAAATGTACAAGCACAGAGAAGGTTGGACTAGATGAAATTAAAAGCAATTAGGGTGCTTTGATGTTTGTTTTCCCAGTCTCCTTTGCCTGCTTCTGACTCATTCTTCATGAAACCCATGCCCTTGGACCACATCCTTCCTGTCGTCCTGTCTCTGCGCATATTACTAAGGACTCATGAGCAGATGTGTATCCAGTGGTTCTTGCTGGACACTGTGTGACCTTTGAAGTTATGATCTTCATATATTAATTTGTTCTTGTTGTTAATGGACTCAGCTCTAAGAAAAAGAGCTAAATCTAAAGCAATCCAGACATACTGTATGTGAAGGTAAAACATCTGACCTTTACGGAATCACAAACCTGGATGCAAATCCTAGTTCAGGCTTTTACAATAAGACTATGCTCATGAGCATGTTAAGAAAATTACAAGTGAGGTATAATGCATACAAAGTGCCTATCACAGAGCCTACCCGAAGTGAGTGAAAAGTTGTCATTATTATCATAAGCCAAAAACAATGTAGTAAGTCCCTACTAATTCCCCAGTTGTTACTTACACAAGTAGAAGACAGTAGCTTACATTTTTATTTCATCCTGTTAAACTTTCTGAGCATGTTCCTAACCTTGCTAATCCTATAACCTAAGGTTGCTACAAGAATTAAATGAGTGGCTACATGGAAGTTTCCAGAATAACAACTAAAACACAGTAGTGCTCAATAAATGTTAGCATCCCTCCTGTTTCCAACTATCGCACATATGTTACTTTTTTGGTCTGCCCAGCTTCCTTTCCTTTTGGGAACTGCATCTTCCCAACATCCCCACGGTTTTAATAGAGTTTTAAATTGTGTGGCCCTGCCCAGAGACAGGTACCATGGATCTTCTGAACACAGTGATTGATTCAGGGGTAAACTTATAACTCTAGGAAGGCCAATCAGAGTTCTTTCAGGGGACTAACATTAATCTAGAGGAGAAAAGATCTCTCTCTTCTTTTCTGAGTAAGGAAAAGGAAAAAAAAAGAAAAGAACTCCATGACTGGATGTGGCCTTCTTTGATATCATGTATTGAGAACCTACCTGAATCAATGGGCCCTTATAACATCATTCGAACAGCTATATATAGCTACATTTGAACCATCCTCTCTCCAGAACACCAAATATGACAGTAAGTTTTCTGTTACTTATAACAGAAAAAATATAATGCACAAGTGATAGTGAGAAAGGTAATGCCAAAATATGTAATATTCTATAAGTCTATATATAGAGAAGTCGGGAATGGGTAAGATTGCCATAGCAAAGTCAAGAAATCTCAAGAAAGCACAGGAGGCTAACATGGGGTTTGGAGATGAATAAAAATAATATTATCATAGAGAAGATGAAATTCTTTCCAGCTAGAAGTAATAATACATACCAAATCAAGAGCACTCAGTATGGTGCCCAGGATATAATATTTAATAAATATAAGTTTAAAGAAAAAGAGAATGAATACAGAGCATCTATGTTTCAAGGAAGAGTAGAAGACAGAATTGCTCAAATAATATAGATCATGTAGCTGCAGAGGAGTTGGAAGTTAAAGGAAGGTGGTGCAGAATGATAATCAGTCTTCAGAATCAAGCTAGGAATTTGTATGAGGCTCTGAAAGGGAGTCATAAACTGGTAAACAAGAAGGCAACAAGATAGCCTTTGGGCAGTTAGTAATAAAACCAGACGCCAAAATGGAATTTGAAAACTGTGGAGATGACAAAACCATCACTTAGTGGTGAAAGAATTCTCAGACATGGTTGAGAATCAAGGATAGAGAAAAGGGTAGAAGAATCGCCAAAAGAAAGAGGGGCAAAAATCATGGAAATTATGGAAAAGTCCTAGAAAATGAGTGATTAGTTTTAAGAAAGAAGAGGAGTCAAAGGTTTTGAGGAGCCTAAAGACTAAGAAAAAGGTTAAGATGTCATTGGTGACATGAGGGTAGTTTCATCGGAGTTGTGTTACCATAATTGGAAACTGAACCCCAGTGTTTTAAATCCCATGGAGTCAGGAGTGATTCCCGAGTCACTCAACAGCCAGTATGGAACAGACCCATATCCCCACAAGACAGACACCTCCTGAAGCACTGGAACCAGGTCTGGGAAGTCCCTGCAGGGCCAAGGATTAACTCTTTAGTTGCTGAATTTGGGGACCCCTAGGTAAGGGCTGGAGATGGGTGAAGGGCACTCTGAGGGTTTGGGGTAGCTGTAGAAGTGTTGCAATATTTTAGCAACCAAGGTAACTGTACCTGTGCCTCTCATCTGAGTATTGGTCCTGCAAAGAAAACTACTTCAGTTAATGTCAAGAGCTTTCCACATCCCTAGTGCATGGAAGGGAGCACTAACTGATTAAAAATCATTTCCATGTGCCTGTGACACACACTAAAGCAAAGGTTCCCCAATGCCAACCTGAATACCAACTGCATCAAAATCATCTAGAGAGTGAGCAAAAAACTATTGATGACTTAGTTTCACACAAGGACATTCTCTTTTGGGGGATTGAGGAACACAAAAATCTGTATTTATTTGTAAGCTCCTCAACTTCGAGGTTAAAAAAAAAATAGCTGAATGTATTGATTACTTACACAAGCACTGTGCTGGAAATTCTCATTTAATCTTCCCCATAATCCTATGAATTAAGGATTTATTTTACCCATTTAACAGGTCAGAAGACTTACAGATGACAAATAGCTTGCCCAAGGTTTCCCCCTGGGTAAACTGGAATAATTTCCTCCATAGATAGGCCTGCCTTGAATAGGAGAGAGGAGGCCACATATTGGAACCTTGCTGTCCACAGGCCAACCTCAGAAGGGACTGGCTTCAGAGAACGTATGCTATTCTGGTTCTTTCTTCCACAGTAATTTTAGCCTCTAAAGATCACCGAGCAAGGTCAAAAGAAAAGAGTAAAGAGGCTGGGGAGAGAGGAAAGGGGGGAAAAATTTTCAGAAACTGCTTCCAGATGAGTGGGCAGTCCCTCCATGTGTGCAAGGCCATCCCCTCAACGATGGGTTGCATTTCATCTTTCACGTACATCTAAATGGAAAGAGGGTTTGAATTCCAGCTGCCCATCCTGAGAATGCCAGCAATTCAGGGAATACTACTTGTAACACAGCGAATGCATTTCAGGGAGCCTAAAAAGATGGACATCTGAACCCTCTATTTCTCTTCCAGTGCTCTTTAGGAAAAGATTGAGTGAAGAAGCTCTCCTTGTTAGCCTTCTGGCAAGCTGAACTTGCTCTTCCCGTTCCTTTTAACCTACTTCCTGGTCTCCTTTTAGAATCGCCGAAACATACCACAGATCATTCTACATTCGACCAGTTTGTCTCACAGAAAAAAAAAAAAAAAAAAAGCAACAGGCAGCAGTGGAATTCAGGCCACCCTAAGTCACCAATGTGGCCTGATGGATGTGGAAACTGGACCATGCCTCAGGGATGAGGCATGTGATGGTTGGTATGCTGTCATTACTGAAACCTGAAAGGGGAAGTTCACATAAGGCCTGTGGTTGACTTCTCAACCCTGCTGGCAGGGGCACACGCCAGTAAGGAAATTGCAATCCCTAAATAAACAATAGGCAGGGAACCTGAGCACCAGCAAGGGAGAGGGCAGGGACTGCTGGCCTGGACAGGGCTGGCCAAGATGAAGCAAATAAAGTTAAGATTTAAACTTTGCAAGAATGTCATGTCACTTCAGACTCCCCAGGAGGGCCCCTTGAGAGTCCAAATTGCCAGTCATCAAGCCTCAGACTTGGCAGAATTTTTGAAGTCGGACAGTTAGTCCAATCCCTTCATTTGTCAGATAAGAAGAGTGAGAGCCAGCAGGGACAAGGGATTTGCCAAATGCCCAATAGCCAGGAAGCTAAGTTCCTAGGTCATTTATTCTGCCATAGACCTCCTGAGACTTGCTATTTTTTCTCCACTGTTTTCTGCTTTCAAAGACACTTTTAAAGTCTTTTCAACATGCAAACTATGTGTGTATTCAGAGTTAAGACTCTCTCTGTCTAAAATAAGCTTATTTATTTCCTTCTCTCTGGTGGTCCTTGCTCAAATACACAACCTCTTTTTTACAGATAAAACTCAATTTCCAAACTCAAAGGGAAGAGATGGAGAGACAAAGGATTCCTTGATCCTCTATTATATGCCAGGCTTTTCCCAAGCCTTAATTCATTTTAATCCCTACCACAACTTGTACAGACTAGTATCATGGACCCATTTCCCAGATGGGAAAGCTGAAGCATAGAGAAGCAGTAAGCAGCAAGCAAAATTCTCAAATTTCCATAAATAGCCTAACCCTCTCCCATTTGGAACCTTCTCAGTTCAGGAAAAAAAAAAAAAAGATTTTAAAAAACCATGCATTTTCAAGGTTTCTGATGATGGCTTTTTTTTTTTTTTTTAAACAAACTCTTTTTTTCAAAATAATTCCTGATCATTTATATGTTTAGAAAAGTACACATTATTGAAAATATGAAAATTTAGGGGAGTGATATGGTTTGGATCTGTGTCCCCACCCAAATTTCATGTTCAATTGTAATCCCCAATGTTGGAGGTGGGATCTAGAATGAGGTGACTGGACCATGGAGGCAGTTTTTCATGAATGGTTTAGCACCATACACTTGATGCTGTCCTTGCAATAGTGAGTGAATTCTCATGAGATAGAGTCATTTAAAAGTGTGTGGCACCCCTCCACCCCCCGCCCTACCTGCTTCGTGCTTCCACTCTGACCATCTGACTGTGACTCTTCCCTCTTCACCTTTCACCATAATTGTAAGTTTCCTGAGGCCTCCCCAGAAGCCAAGCAAATGCCAGCAACATGCTTCCTCTACAGCCTGCAAAACTGAGCCAATTAAACCTCTTTTCTTTATAAATTAGCCAGTCTTCACTATTTCATTATAGACACGTGAGAATGGACTAACATGGGAGGAAGGAAGAGGAAAAAAAATCCTTTATAATCTTTCTTCCCAGAACAAATGTCAACATGTTAGTACATTTTCCCCCAAGTTTTTACTCCACATTGATAAATACAACCTTTTTACACATTAAGAATACTAAACCTCTAAACTACTATAAACCTTAAAAATATGTTTCATAGTTGGTTATTTTATTATTTTTCCAATTTTTATTTTAGATGCAGGGAGTATATGTACAGGTTTGTTACTTGGGTATACTGCATGATGCTGAGGTTTGGGGTACAAATGATCCCATCGCCCAGGTATTAAGTATAGTACTCAATAGTTTTTCAACCCTTGTCCCCTTGCCTCTTTCCTCCCTAGTAGTCCCCAGTTTCTATTGTTGCCATCTTTATGTCCATGAGTACTTGATGGTTACCTCCCACTTACAAGTGAGAACATGCAGAATTTGGTTTTCTGTTCCTGTGTTAATTCACTTAGGATAATGGCCTCCAGCTGCATCCATGTTGCTGCAAAGGACATGGTTTCATTCTTTTTTATTGCTGTACATAGTATCCCATGGTGTATACATACTATACTTTCTTCATCTAGTGCACTATTAATGGGCACCTAGGTTAATTTCATGTCTTTGCTATGGTGAATACTGTTGCAATGAACATGTAAGTGTGTGTGTCTTTTTTGTAGAACAATTTACATTCCTTTGGGTAATGGGATTGCTGGGTCAAATAGTAGTTATCTTTTAAATTCTTTGAGAAATCTCCAAACTGCTTTCTACAGAGGCTGACCTAATTTGCATTCCCACCAACAGTGTAGAAGTGCTTCCATTTCTCCACAACCTCACTAGCATCTGTTGTGTTTTGACTTTTTAATAATAGCCATCCTGACTGGTGTAAGATGGTTTCTCACTGTGGTTTTTATTTGCTTTTCTGTGATGATTATGTTTGTTGGACATTTGTATGTCTTCTTTTGAGAAGTGTCTGTTCATGTCTTTTGCCTAATTTTTCATGGAGTTATTTGTTTTTCTGCTTATTCAATGTTTAAGTTCCTGATAGATTCTGGATATTAGACCTTTGCTGGATGTGCAGCTTGCAAATATTTTCTCACCTTCTGCAGCTATTGTTGGTTTCCTCTGTTAATAGTTTCTTTGGCTATGCAGAAGATCTTTAGTTAGGTCCCACTCAACAATTTTTGGTTTTGTTGCAATTGATTTTGAAGACTTAGTCATAAATTCTTTCACAAGGCCAATGTCCAGCATGGTGTTTCCTAGATTTTCTTCTAGGATTCTTATAGTTCGAGGTCTTACATTTAAATATTTAATCCACCTTGAGTTAAGCTTTATATATGGTGAAATATAAGTGTCTAGTTTCATTCTTCTGCATATGGCTAGCCAGTTATCCCAGCACCATTTATTAAATAGGAAGTTGTTTGCTTATCTTTGTCAATTTTTCAAAGATCAGATGGCAATAGATGTGTGTATTTATTTCTGGGTTCTCTATTCTGTTCCACTGGTCTATGTGTCTGTTTTTATACCAATATTATGTTGAAATTGGGTAATATGATGTCTCCTGCCTTGTTCTTTTTGCTTAGGATTGCTTATATGGTTTGGATGTTTGTCTGCTCCAAATCTTGTGTTGAAATGTGATTCCCAATGGTGGAGGTGGGGCCTGGTGGGCGGTAATTGGATCACGGGAGTGGATCCTTCATGAATGGTTTAGCAGCATCCCCTTGCTGCTAAGTGAATCCTTGTTCAGTTAGCTCACAGGAGATCTGGTTGTTGAAAATAGTCTGGGCCCTCCTCCCAGTTATTGTTCCAGCTTGTCATGTGATATACCTGCTCCTGCTTTGCCTTCTGCCATGACTGTAATCTTCCTCAGGAAGCTTCCACATGAAGCTGAGCAGATGTTGTTGCCATGACTGTACAGCCTGCCGAACCATGAGCCAATTAAACTTCTTTTCTTTATGGATTACCCAGCCTCAGGTATTTCTTTATAGCAATGTGAGGACAGCCTATTACAATCGCTTTGGTTATTCAAGTTCTTTTTTGGTTCCATAAAAACTTTAGAAAAGTTTTTTTCTAGTTCTGGGAAAAATGACGTTGGTAGTTTGATAGGAATAGCATTGAACCTGCAAATTGCTTTGGGCAGTATGGCCATTTTAATGATGATTCGTCCACTCTATGAGCATGGAAAGTTTTTCCATTTGTTTATGTCATCTGTGATTTCTTTGAGCAGTGTTTTGCAGTTCTCCTCATAGAGATCTTTCACCTCCTTGGTTAGATGTATTCCTAGGTATTGTGTGTGTGTGTGTCTATTATAAACGAGATTGCATTCTTGATTTTGCTCTCAGCTTGAACAGTATTGGTGTATAGAAATGTTACTGATTTTTGTACATTGATTTTGTATCCTGAAACTTGACTGAAATTGTTTATCAGTTCCAGAAGCCTTTTGGCAGTCTTTAGGGTTTTCTAGGTATAGAATCACATCGTCAGTGAAGAGATATAGCTTGACTTCTTCTTTTCCTGTTTAGTTGCCTTTTATTTCTTTCTCTTGCCTGATTGCTCTGGCTAGCACTTTCAGTACTATGTTGATTAGGAGTAATGAGAGTGAGCATCCTTGTCTTGTTCCAGTTCTCAAGGAGAATGCGTCCAGTTTTTGTCCATTCAATATGATGTTGGCCATGGGTTTGTCATAGGTGGCTCTTATTATTTTGAGGTATGTTGTTTCAATGCCTAGTTTCTTGAGGGTTTTTATCATGAAGGGATGTTGGATTTTATTGAAAGCTTTTTCCACATCTATTGAGATTATCATATGGTTTTTGTTTTTAATTCTGTTTATGTGGTGAATCACACTTATTGATTTGTACATGCTGAACCAACTTTGCATTCCAAATATGAAGCCTACTTGATTGTGGTGAGTTAATTGTTTGATGTTGTTGAATTTGGCTTGATAGTATTTTGTTGAGGATTTTTGCATCTACATTCATCAGGGATATTGGCCTGTAGTTTTCATTTTTTGTTGTATCTTTGCCAAGTTTTGGTATCAGGGTGATACTGACTTTGTAGAATGAGTTAGGGAGGAGTCTGTGCTCCTTGACTTTTTGTTACACTTCCAGTAGAACTAGCACAGCTCTTATTTGTATGTCTGACAGAATTCAACTGTGAATCTGTCCAGTTCAAGGCTTTTTTGGTTAGTAGGTTCTTTTGTTACTTATTCAATTTCAGAACTCAATATTGGTCCATTCAGTGTTCCCATTTCTTCCTCATTCAATTTTGAGAGAGTGTGTGTTTCCAGAAATTTACCCATTTCCTCTAGATTTTCTAGTTTGTGTGCATATAGGTGTTCATAACGGTCTCTGACAATCTTCTGTATTTCTGTGGGATAAGTTGTAATGTCACCTTTGTCATTTCTGATTGTACTTATTTGGATCTTCTTTTTTTCTTTGTTAATCTAACTAATGATCTATCAATCTATCTACTCAAAAACCAATTTTTAGTTTCATTGATTCTTTGTATGCATTTTTGGGTCTCAATTGTGTTCAGTTCTGCTTTGATTTTGTTAATTCTTTTCTTCTGCTAGCTTTGGGGTAAGTTTGCCCTTGTTTTTCTAGTTTTTCTAGGAATGATGTTAGATTGTTAATTTGAGATATTTCTAACTTTTTGAGGTAGGCATTTAGCAATACAAACTTTC
This sequence comes from Macaca mulatta, assembly GCF_049350105.2. Taxonomy (NCBI): domain Eukaryota; kingdom Metazoa; phylum Chordata; class Mammalia; order Primates; family Cercopithecidae; genus Macaca; species Macaca mulatta. The sequence continues at coordinate 119,731,244 of NC_133407.1, forward strand.
CTCTTAACACAGCTTTTGCTCTGTCCCAGAGCTTTTGGTATCTTGTGTCTCTGTTTTCATGTAGTTCAAAGAATTTTTATATTTCTGCCTTAATTTCATTGTTTACTCAAGTCTTTCAGGAGCAAATTGTTTAATTTCCATGTAATCATGTGCTTTTGAGAGATCTTCTTGGTACTGATTTCTATTTTTATTCCACAGTGGTCCAAGAATATGGTTAGTATGATTTCAATTTTTCTGAATTTATTGAGACTTGATTTATGGCTGAGCACGTGGTTGATCTTGGAGTATGTTCCGTGTGCAGGTGAGAAGAACATACATTCTGTGGTTAATGAGTGGAATATTCTGTAGATGTTTATTAGGTCCAATTGGTCAAGTGTTGTGTTTAAGTCCAGAATTTCTTTGTTAGTTTTCTGTCTCGATGATCTGTCTAATGCTTACAGTGGGGTGTTGAAGTCTCCCACTATTATCATGTGTTGCTGTCTAAGTCTTTTCACAGGTCTACAAGTTCATATTTTTTAATCAATCTGAGTGCTCCAATGTTGGGTACATACATTTTTAGGTTAGAAAAGTCTTTATCCTTTATCATTATGTAATGGCTTTCTTTGTCCTTTTTAACTATTGTTGGTTTTAAAGTCTGTTTTATCCAACATAAGAATAGTGACCCCTGCTCCTTTTTTGTTTGTTTGTTTTTTATTTGCATGGTAGATCTTTCTCCAACTCTACTTTGAGCCTATGGGTGTTGTTACATATGATGTGGGTCTCTTGAAGACAACAGACAGATAAATTTTGTCTTTTTATCCAACTTTTCATTCTGTGACTTTTAAGTGGGGCATTTAGACTATTTACATTCAAGGTTAATATTGACATGTGAGGTTTTGATCCTATCATGAAGTTGCTTGCTGGTTGCTTTGTAGTTTTGATTGTGTGGTTCCTTTATAGGGTCTATGGGCTACGTACTGTGTTTTTGTGGCATCAGGTATCATTCTTTTCTCTCCATATTTAGAATGCCCTTAAGAATCTCTTGTAAGCCTTAAGTAAGCAAAGTTATTGATCATTTCCTTTGTAATATTTTCCTTTATTTTTAATAACAGTTTTCATGAGACATAATAAACATACCATAAAATTCACCGTTTTAAAGTGTACAATTCAGAGGTTTGTGCAACCATCACTGCTATTTAATTCCAGAACATTTTCATCATGCAAAGTCCAGTACCCATTAGCAGTAACTCTTCTTTCCACCTTCCCCCTAGCTCCTGGCAATCACTAATCCACCTTTTGTCCCTAATTTGCCTATATTGGACATTTAATTAATAATATCATATAATACGCGGCCTTTTCTGACTGACTTCTTTCACTTAGCATAATGTTTTCAAGATTCATCCATGTTACAGCATATATCAGTACTTTATTACTTTTTACTGATGAATAATATTCTACTATGTGGATATACTTTATTTTGTCTCTTCATATATCAGATGATAGACATTTGGGTTGTTTTTGCATTTTGCTATTATAAATAATGGTAGCATGAACATTTGTGAACAGTGTTTTGTGTGGACATATGTTTTCAATTCTGTTGGGTGTGTGCCTACAAGTGAAATTTCTAGGTCATGTGGTAACTCTATGTTTAATATTTTGAGGAACTGCTAAACAGTTTTCCAAAGTGGGCTTTACCATTTTATGTTCCCACCATCAACATATGAGAGTTCTAATTTTTCCACATCCTCCCCAACACTCATTATTGTCTGTCTTTTGTATTTTAGCCATCCTAGTATGGGAGAAGTTGCATGTAATGCTGGTTTTGATTGGCATTTACCTAATGACAAATGATGTTGAGTATTTTTTATGTCCTTATTGGCCATTTGTATTCTTCTTTGGAGAAATGTCTAATTAAATCCTTTGCCCAGTTTTATAATTGAATTATCTTTTTATTGATGAATTATTTTTCCTTTATTTTTAAAGGAACATTTTAATTAAAGTATTAATATAATATTAGAAAGAACCCAAATCATAGGTTTTCAGAATGATGAATTGTGATCAAGTAAACACATCTGGGCCAACCAGATCACAAAACAGAATATAATGGAAAAAGAATATTACCTGTACTTCAGATACCTCCTTCCTGGCCCTCCCAACATTCACTTTTCCCTCCTCTTCTTCAAATTAATTACTATACAGACATCTAATACTACCAATTAGTTTAGCTTGTTTTGGGAACATATATTATATATGTTCTTTTGTGGCTGGCTTCTTTCAACTTTATTTTGGGGGTAGTATTCATTTATGCTATTGCATATGACAATAGCTTGGTCCTTCTCATTGCCATATCGCATTTCATTGCATGAATATTCCATTACTGTTTTATCTACCCTACTGCTGACAGCTGTTTCACTTGTTTAAAACTTTTAGTTATCTACATTTAGTTATGTTTTGTACCTTTTCATTTAAATTAGGTCTTGTATAGCCATTGTTAGACTTGCTCTTATATCTTTGGGGTTTTTTAATACCAGTGTAAGTGATATTGTTTTCTCAATTTCATATCTTAATTGTTTATAACTAGTATGTAGAAATAAGATTCATTTTAAAATACTGGCCAGCCATTTGGCTAAATGTATTTACTAATCTAATATTGTATATATGGATTCACTGATATTTTCTACAGACACAATTAAGGTACTTGTGAATAAAATTGGTTTTATTTATTTTCTTTCTAATTTTTATACCTAGGATGTCCATAACATTATCGAATAGAAGTGATGGTAACCGTAGATGTGTTTATAGTATTCTCTGATGGTAGTTTGTATTTCTATGGGGTCGGTAGTGATATCCCCTTCATCATTTTTTATTGCATCTGTTTGATTCTTCTCTCTTTTCTTCTTTATTAGTCTTGCAAAAATCACAAGCATTCTTACACACCAGGAACAGACAAACAGAGAGCCAATTGCTACAAAAAGAATAAAATACCTAGGAATCCAACTTACAAGGGATGTAAAGGACCTCTTCAAGGAGAACTACAAACCACTGCTCAGTGAAATAAAAGAGGACACAAACAAAGGGAAGAACATACCATGCTCATGGATAGGAAGAATCAATATTGTGAAAATGGCCATACTGCCCAAGGTAATTTACAGATTCAATGCCATCCCCATTAAGCTACCAATGACTTTCTTCACAGAATTGGAAAAAACTGCTTTAAAGTTCATATGGAACCAAAAAAGATCCTGCATTGCCAAGACAATCCTAAGCCAAAAGAACAAAGCTGGAGGTATCACACTACCTGACTTCAAACTACACTACAAGGCTACAGTAACCAAAACAGCATGGTACTGGTACCAAAACAGAGATAGAGACCAATGGAACAGAACAGAGCTCTCAGAAATAATACCACACATCTACAGCCATCTGATCTTTGACAAACCTGACAAAAACAAGAAATGGGGAAAGGATTCCCTATTTAATAAATGGTGCTGGGAAAATTGGCTAGCCATAAGTAGAAAGCTGAAACTGGATCCTTTCCTTACTCCTTATATGAAAATTAATTCAAGATGGATTAGAGACTTAAATGTTAGACCTAAAACCATAAAAACCCTAGAAGAAAACTTAGGGAATACCATTCAGGACACAGGCATGGGCAAGGACTTCATGTCTAAAATACCAAAAGCGACGGCAACAAAAGCCAAAATTGACAAATGGGATCTAATTAAACTAAAGACCTTCTGCACAGCAAAAGAAATTTCCATCAGAGTGAACAGGCAACCTACAGAATGGGAGAAAATTTGTGCAATCTGCTCATCTGACAAAGGGCTAATATCCAGAACCTATAAAGAACTCAATCAAATTTACAAGAAAAAAACAAACAACCCCATCAAAAAGTGGGCAAAGGATATGAACAGACACTTCTCAAAAGAAGACATTCATACAGCCAACAGACACAAGAAAAAATGCTCATCATCACTCGCCATCAGAGAAATGTAAATCAAAACCACAATGAGATACCATCTCACACCAGTTAGAATGGCAATCAAAAAATCAGGAAACAACAGGTGCTGGAGAGGATGTGGAGGAATAGGAACACTTTTACACTGTTGGTGGGACTGTAAACTAGTTCAACCATTGTGGAAAACAGTGTGGCAATTCCTCAAAGATCTAGAACTAGAATTACCATTTGACCCAGCCATCCCATTACCGGGGATATACCCAAAGGATGACAAGTCATGCTGCTATAAAGACACATGCACACGTATGTTTATTGCAGCACTATTCACAATAGCAAAGACTTGGAATCAACCCAAATGTCCATCAGTGACAGACTGGATTAAGAAAATGTGACACATATACACCATGGAATACTATGCAGCCATAAAAAAGGATGAGTTTGTGTCCTTTGTAGTGACATGGATGCAGCTGGAAACCATCATTCTCAGCAAACTATCGCAAGAACAGAAAACCAAATACCACATGTTCTCACTCATAGGTGGGAATTGAACAATGAGATCATTTGGACACAGGAAGCGGAACATCACACACTGGGTTCTATTGTGGGGAGGGAGTACGGGGGAGGGATAGCATTAGGAGATATACCTAATGTAAATGATGAGTTAATGGGTGCAGCACACCAACATGGCACATGTATATATATGTAACAAACCTGCACATTGTGCACATGTACCCTAGAACTTAAAGTATAAAAAAAAAGAAGTGATGGTAACTGGCATATTGTCTTATTCCTTATATCATAGAGAAAGCTTTCAACATTTTACCATTGAACATGATATTACCTAAAGCTTTCTTGTAACTATTCTTATTAGATTAAGAAAATCCTCTACTTCCGAGTTTCTTACAAACATTTTTGGGGGCCAGGGATGGATGTTGCATTTATCAAATGCTTTTTCTGTACCTATGAATTATACTCATTTTCTCCTTTATCATCTTAATATAGTGGCTAACATGATTGATAGCCAAATATCAGTCCAACTTTACATTCCTAAAATAAACACCACTTGGTCATGTCATTTATTTGTCATTGAGTTCAATTCACTAGGATATTTTCTATCATCAGTGTTTACTCAGGAGATTGCTTGTAATTTTCCTTTTTTGTAATATATTTGCTGGGTATGAATATCAAACATATGCTGGCCTCATAAAACAAGATGGGAAATGCTCCCTCTTTTTCTATTCTGGAAGAGTTTCTGTACGATTGATTTCATTTCCTCTTCAAACATTTGGTACAATTCACTGAAAAAAGCCATCTGGGCCTCTAATTGTTTCTGTTTGGTTTGGGTTTTTAGGTTTTTAGTTTGGTGGTAAGATTTTAAATTATAGAATCATTTCATTTAATATATAAGACTACTCAGATATTCTATTTCTTCTTAAGCAAGTTTTGACAAGTTGTGTTTTTAAAAGAATTTTTTCATTTATCATAAAGTTGCTAATAAAATCCTCTCATATTTTTAATGTTAATAAGATTTATAGTGATGCCTCCCTTCATCCCTGATATTGATTATTTTTGCTGTCTCTACTCTTCTTGATGATTCTAACCAGGATTTGTTATTTTTGTTAATCTCTTCAAAGAAACAGCATTTAGCTTTGGTGCTCCTCTCTAGTATATGTTTATTCTCTATTTATTTAATGTTAGCTTTTATGTTTACTATTTCTTTCTCTCTACCTTCTTTTTCTACTGGTTTAATGTGATCTACCACAGTTTTTAAACTTACAATGTCTTCTCTCAACCAAACTGAATGATTTGCTCTTCCAAAGACACTCCTTATACTTACTAGACTCGTGGCTCTTATAGTTTCCGCTGTTTATAAACCATATTTCCCTTTACCAAAATCATACCAGTTTTTCAAGGCTCTCTCCAAATGCTACCTCCTCCAGAAAGCATTCTATGTTCTTCTCTTATTTGATATCCTTTGACTCCTCATAGCTCATTTGCCCTTCTTAAGTCACTTTATAACCTGGTTTATGTACTTCATTCCATTAGATCCTTAAAGACTTCAAGCTCAGTTTTTCTGAAAGCCTCACCATGGTGCTGCACACAAAATAGTTGCTCAGTAAACCCTGGTGCTTATGATTCAACTTCAGCAGTTAGATTCACAAAAACTAACCTGGGTAATAGCAGGAATTATTGACTGTCAACATTTAGTCAAACATTTAGAGTCAAATACATCATAAGAAGAGTTTGGGAGGAAAGGGAAAGAATTCTCATCTTCTAAAAAAAAATCTTACTTGCTTCTAAAAAAATATCTTACTTGCTTCTAAGTGACAACCATGTATCATCCAGAGCTAACATTTGACTTGACCATCACTTAAAACTCACATTTTGCCCATTATTTAAGGCAAATAGTTAAATGAGATAAAGGGGTTTGTTGTTGTTTTATATTGGGGGTTCCAGTTGGAAAATGAGAAGGTAAAGAAATTTCCCAAGGAAAAAAAAAATAAGCTAAAGGATAATTCTAATATTGTAAATGCACACTGCACATCAAAACATGCAGTCCTTTACAAGTTTGAACAAGTTATCACACCAGGCTATTAAAAAAAGACTTCAGAGCATGACTTAAAATGCAGGGGGAGAAACAGGGCATATGTTGGCTGTAACATACATATTTGGAGCCCTATTTGGAGCCATGATAACACATACATGTAAAAAGAATGAGTTTTACCTTTTAACACAAAGTACAGCTCTGCACCTTTCCAAAAATATCACATAAGCCACTCCATCTCTCATGAGCTGCCTCTACCCATTCTAGGATGCAAACCTCAAGGCACAATTTCCAAAGTAAATATTGAAAGAAAAAACATTTGAACCTATGGCCTATCTTTAGTAAAGGCAGAAAGAAGGAGTAAAGAGCACAAGAGCTTTGAGGGGAAACTTATGTTCAAATCTCAGCTGCCAATCTGACTAGCTGCAGGACCATGGGCAGGTTGCTTATCCTCTGTAACCCATAGCTTTCTCATCTGTGAAATGGAGATAACTGTGCCTATTCACAGGTTTATTGCACATCAAGTGCTGTAGCCTTCATGTGTGGTAGTGATGTTGTTGTCATTGGGTATTACTGCTGGTGCAGGTGGCACTGTTGTTGTTAGTGCTGTTATTGTTTTTAATAGCCATAAAAGGAGCAGGGGCATACTCTTAAGGCCTAAAAGCCATCATCATAATTGCTTTACTAGAAAAACTGGGATTGGCACAAATTTCATATGAACACAGCATCCTGGGAGAAGAAGGTGAATGAAATAAACCTAGGTAGGCCCTACAGTCAAACAAGTGTCAGCTACTTCATAGTGTCCCTGACCAGATTCCAGGACTCAGACAAGTTCACAATGGGTATTGGGTTGTGTTCAGTAGTCTAGGTTTGCCTTTGAACTCTCTCCCCTTCCTAGTTACATGAAACTCAGGAAAGTTGCCAAATAGTAGTTCTTGACTTCACAGTGTTCCAGTATATCCCTTTCATATTTTGTGGAACTAAGCAGGCTAAATTTGACCAAATATCAAGATACCTTTTAAGTGAAACTTCACCCAGCTGCAGGTCAGCTCCATGCAAAACAACAGTTATCTGCCTGGGCACAAAGACAAAGTAAAGTCTTATTTTTATAACAAAAAAATTAACCTCTGCATTAAAGTTGTACCTGAATGCAAAATCATATTCTTTCACCAATAGTACCACTTACACTTCAGCAACTCAGAGGAACTCAGTCTTATTTTGCTTACTACTTACTTCCAATAAAAAAAAAAAAGCCTGGTGGGGACAAATGTCACTCAAGAGGAACAACTCAAGGCACACAAGTGCTCTCGCTGACCATGGGACTGGAAAGTTAAATACCCACAATCCTCACTTCAATTACCACAGAAATACTACTTTTAACTTCACATTATGTCTCTGGCTTCTTAATCCACTTTAGTTAACAAGTTCACCAAATCAAGCACATATTCTGAAACTTTTACTAAAACCCTTATGTCACTCATATATGTCTTCTTTGATAAATTCTGCTGAAAATCTGATAGTTTCTGCTGTACTAGCAAAATGTTTGTTTTTCCCAAAGAATATCATTTAATGTTTTAAGCAAATGAGATCTAGAAAATTCTATTTATTTTCTTTTTAGCCTCAGCTGCTAAGTTTGGAGTGAAGTTTTATGTGTCATCTCAGTAATTATTATTACTCTAAGGGTTGGGTTTTTACATTTTTTAAAAAGCACAACATTCTCCCTGCCCTTCCATTTGTGACTGTTGGAGCTGCTATAGCCATTTGCTCACAGGCAGGGAGAGGTTGCCTGAAAATAGAGCTCACATGAAGGAAGACGAGATAAGGGATGGAATAAGAGAAAATGGGATCTGCTAACATCTTTTGAGCCTCTGGATCAAGATGTGCCCGAAGTAATACCCCTGTTTTTTTCCAGTAAATTTTTTTCCAATAAATTTCCTTTTGAGTTTAGCCACTTAGAAATAGATTTTCCTTCACTTAAAAGTTCTCACAATGAAAAAGGGGTTTGAGATTATTTGACAAGAACTGCCATTACTGTCATTCATTTTCTTAAAAAAAAAAATTGGCTTTATGAATGACACAAGAAAGTAAAACTTTTGGATGTCATGTTTATGTCATGTCAAATTTATAATAAAAATAAGTTACACATTCTTTCAAAGGAATTAGCATTAAAGAAAGAAAAAAGAGAAAACAAGCCTTTTAACTGCCATTCTTATTGACAGTTATCCACAAGAGCAGAAAAGAGGAGCTTAGTAAAGAATCTTTAGACACAAAAGCAAAAGAAGGAGGAGCACTGCAATACCTACAAGAAACTAATTTTCCAAGAAACACACACAATGTTCTAAGTGCAAACTTGGAACATACCTGCCAGACCAAATCAGGATCAAAATTAAAAGTTGAAGCTTCCTGCAAGAAGATAAATTACAAATAACTTTATTCACTTGGCTTCCTTTCATTTTTCATTCAGGTAACTTTAGCTCCCAGGCTCGACTGGCTGGTAGTAGATGTGATGTCTGCAAAAGAACTGCCCCCAATTTGACGCAGGCAGATGATATTTCCCAAGGTTCACCCCAGAAAAACACATTTTCACAACTCCAAAGTCCAGGGCGGGTACACAAAAGTCTAGAACTACCAGACTGTGGTTCTAAATAGTGCTTAAATTTAGGCAAGATTTCACAGACTTTCACAACAAAAGTCTTTTGTGAGTTTATGCAAAGCGTGTATATGGGGACAATGGGGGTTGAAGCACACCCTTAGTTCCTCTAAAAAGCAAGAAACAAATAAGGATAATCTCTGAGCCCAATTTAGTCTATGAAATCTCTTCTTTCTTTTTTTTTTTCTTTGAGACAGTGTCTCACAACGTCACCCAGGCTGGAGTTCTGTGGCAAGATCTTGGCTAACTGCAACCTCCGTGTCCCAGATTCAAGTGATTCTCCTGCCTCTGCCTCCTGAGTAGCTGGGATTACAGGTGCCCGTCACCATGCCTGGTTAAATTTTTTTTTTTTTTAGATGGAGTCTCGCTCTGTCGCCCAGGCTGGAGTGCAGTGGCCAGATCTCGGCTCACTGCAAGCTCCGCCTCCCGGGGTCACGCCATTCTCCTGCCTCAGCCTCCCGAGTAGCTGAGACTACAGGCGCCTGCCACCGCGCCCGGCTGATTTTTTGTATTTTTTAGTAGAGATGGGGTTTCACCGTGTTAGCCAGGATGGTCTCGATCTCCTGACCTCGTGATCCGCCCACCTAAGCCTCCAAAGTGCTGGGATTACAGGCGTGAGCCACTGCATCTGGGCCTAATTTTTGTATTTTTATTAGAGACGGGGTTTCACCATGTTGGTCAGGCTCGTCTCAAACTCCCGACCTTGTGATCTGCCCGCCTCGGCCTCCCAAAGTGCTGGGATTACAGGTGTGAGCCACTGCGCCCCGCCAAGAAATCTCTTCTTAATTTTAAATTCTATCAAGGCACTAGATGACACCAATGTTTACCCAGGGTTAAAATATAACAGGGTCTCAAGTTCCACTCACTAGGCTGAAGGGTCAGTTCGATTTGGTAGTCAACTCTAAAGCCTGTACAATATTCCCACCAATTTCATAGAGGTGTAATGTACAAAATTAGATGAGATCACAGCCTCCAGCCTGAGCTATACACATAGCTGAGATGACCCTCTACCAGCTGCCTCCATAACTCAATTTAGGTATGTTGAGGATAGATGCTAATGGGACCCAGACTTCTCTGTTGACAAGACAGAAGGCAGTGCTTTTGTAAGTTAACAGGCAACCAAAAAGACAACAGAAAAACCTGAGGATCAGTTTCCTGAAAATTATATTGATCTTCATTTGTCCTAAAAATACAAATGCCTTATGCCTACAAATCAGCAACATTGCCATCCATAGAAGGAGAACTCTAGGTTCAATTTACTGATAATATGTGGATATGAATTTGCCCTAGAATTCAAGTTTCTCTGCCTTCTCATGTAGATAACCTGAGTTTTTTATTTATAATTTTTTGTTTTATAATAAAACATAATGCTAGAAACAACAAACTAGGATCAAACATATTTTTCTACTTTAAAAAGTCACAAAAAAGGTACCAATTGTCTTTGTATGGAGACATTTACCAGGAAACTACCCACCACATTAGAAGAGGTGTTTCTCCTGTTTTTTCCAAAGGCCTTGGGAACTCACTCTTTTTTTTAAAATGATAATTTGGAAATAGATTATATATACATCCTCTTCTCCATTACTATTTGTGCTGACTTGGAAGGTGGGTGTGGAGGTGGGTGGAAGGGGGACTGAGTCACCCTTTGGAAAAAAAAAAAATCAAGTCTTTTGTCCTTTTGTCTTTTCATTTTCCCTTTTTTTTTTTTTCTTTTCTTTTTTTTAAGCCTTAACCAAGTATCAGGGTTGATTCCAATATGAAGTGAGGATAAACTCTGAATTATGAACCACTGGCCTACCATTCCCCAGTGTAGAATGTTCAGTTTCTTTTCAAAATGTTTAAATTATATAAGTTTAAAACAACTGATGAGCCAGGGTTAATAATTATTTTTAATCCTATTGGCATTTGGTGGCTTCAAATATATTTTTCAAACCCAGATGCTACAAATACATTATGAGTGCCTTGACTCATGTAACCTCATTTGGGGGACACATAGTTTTAAAGCAAATGACCTATACTATTTTCACAAAAATCCACTTGGATGAAGAAGTTGTCATTGAATAAGAAAAACAATCCCTACTCAGAATTGCACATGCCAATAATTCAAGAGCTCATATTAGTTTCTTTTCCCTCAAAACTTGGGAATTTGGGGACAGATAATTCAAAATCATATGCTGCAAGAAGGACTGAGAAGACTCATCATCCTATCAGCAAGCTTTAGAATTCTCTTGCAGGCCCATGGCGACCAGCAAACTCCCTGAGTGTTAAACTTGAGCATGGAATTTTCAGATTGCAAACATCTTGGTTATAAACTTAGTGTTTCTTAATGGAACACATTAAATCAAGAATTATTTATTATTGAGATAAATACTTTACTATTTGCACCCTTCTGGCAAAAACTGTAAATAAAAAGTTTTCAAATTTCTAGATACTAGCAAAGAAATTGAGTTTCATTTAGACCAGTTTCTTAATCACAGATCATGACTTGGCCTTGCTCATTTACTTCATGATTCCTTAAATGTCCTGAATCCTCTCAGAAGGATTTTTCTATTCCTTTAAACAGTGTATCTCTATGCCTGCACAGCTAAATAGGATACTTTGCAAGTACTTAGTAAAGTGTTATTACTTCCAGACTTGGTTAGCAGAAAATACTGGGGTCACAAGAAAGTTTTTTTCTTAAAAAGTATTTCAATTTTGAAAATTTTGCTGATAGCATAATTTTAATTATTTAACAATACCACTGCATGTAAAATAACTTCCCTTTGCCAACTCTTAATTTCTCAAAGGTGCTTTTTATTGTGATGTGAATAGGAGGAAAAGAATTATTATAGTTTAAAAATTTTACTTTTAAAACACACACAAAACCTCCCTAGGACTAGACATGCTTTGCAAAGGAACCCAGCTCCTTTCAGCCAATGGATTCTTGAGCCCTTTATTCTTTTGCCCAGAAAAGGAATCCTAATTAAAGGGCCAATAAATTAAATGTGCCCAGGAAGGTAAAAAATTTCAGAAGTAAAGCACCCAGCAGGGTGCCTAGAGAAAAACACAAGGTTCATTTCATGTTTATATTAGGCACCACCAAGTTAGAACAAACTCCCAAGGCATAACTGTTTCTGACAAAAGTACACAGTTCCTACCTTCATTTCGATGACAGTCTGGAGAGCCTTCGTCTTGGCTGGCTCCGGCTGAAGCTGGCTTCTTCGGTGCAATTCCTGGGGAGGAACACGATAGAAATAAGCCTGACGGTTCATCCTTCCGTTATACCATAACCTTTATAGAGGTACTACACAGCCTGCTGGGTCCAGTTTCCCTGTGCACAGACATAAACAAGCCACAGGTGCCTCTTCCCCCACACTCTTTAGCATCCCTCCTGCCTGGAGCCTGCGTTCCAGCGAAAAGCTCCTGGCACATGCGCTATTTCTGAAACTTCCATCAATAATTAATGTCAACTGTGACAAAGCCAGCAAGTAATCATAGTCCAAATACTGTTCAACACTGGGGCTGATGCCCAGCCATCAAATCATAATTTACTAAATTACATTACTCTGTGCTCCCAATACAAACACAGCAAGGAAACAGAGGAAAGAAAATGACTAACGTGGTTGCAAATCCGCTGCACGCATGGCATTTTGCTACCGAGGTAGGTTTGAAATGAGCAATTTAAAACCATTTCAGTACAACTGTGTCACTTTTGAGAGTGATTTGATGAAACCCTGTGAATCTCTTGCTTCCGAATTTACAGTTTCAGTCCTTGTTTAAAATCACATCTGTGGGTGATATATTTATGTATCATGATGCCAAGAAATTAAAATTGGCATTAGTATCAACAGTGTTAGAGGGGAGAAAAAAATTGTTAAAGCCAGATGTGGACCCAAAAACCCCTGTAACGATGATGAACATTTATTTAGGTAAAAAGCAAACACCACGATTACAATTTTTATCTTGAAGGGTCACTTTTTATATGCTTCTCCTCAAAAGAACACTTCTGTTGAGACTTTGAAAAGTTGCCTTAGCAGAAGAGAGAGATAAGGACAATGTGTGCTCAGATCACACTTGGATTTTCTTAACTATCAACAGTTTTAGGAGAGTGAGAAATTGGCAGGAGTAAACAAAAGTGCTCACACATACGCATGCTGCTGATTCAGGTCACCTATGGAATAATTCTATCAATACTTACTTCTGCTTCCACAAAAATCAGTTTAGAGTCAACATGGGGTAGTTCTAGACTTTCAGAACCACTGAATCACAAACATTTACTTTTTTTAAAAAAAGGAGTTAAAAAAGAGAATCAATATCATTTCAAGCTTTCTGCAAGTAAAGGCATTTAAAATTAACTCTACCTCCACCACTATCATCTACTATCACTGTCACTTCAAAAAGATATGACATGGGGTCAGGCATGGTGGCTCACACCTGTAATCCCAACACTTTGGGAGGCCGAGGTGGGCGGATCACGAGGTCAGAAGATTGAGACCATCCTGGCAAACACGGTGAAATCCCATCTCTACTAAAAATACAAAAATTAGCTGAGCATGGTGGCGCATGCCTGTAATCCCAGCTACTTGGGAGGCTGAGGCAGGAGGATCACTTGAGCCAGGGAGACAGAGGTTGCAGTGAGCTGAGACCACACCACTGCACCCCAGCCTATGACAGAATGAGATTCTGTCCAAAAAAAAGATAGGACACATTAATGTAAAAGCTATCAGAACACTCAAGACCCACAATAAAAGACAGTCCTATCCAGGATAAGATAAGCAGGCAATCTTTTGCCCACATCCTATTATGCTATTCTTATTATATTTGCCAGTGGCCCAAGAAATCTTACAGGTGGACCATAGGGCACATGTCCAAGGACCAGTGTAGGGGAGTTAATGCTACAGCTCTGGACCAGGAATCTGAAAATAATATTTTCTTCTCAAACTAATCACTGGCACAAATCAGCCACCCTGTACAAAGTTCTTTCTTAACCTCCAATTTGAAAACTATGCTTCCTAACTATTCAAAATGCTCTTGCATCAGTCAGGATATTTTTTCCCCTAACATATCCCTGGGAAGGGATGAAGTCAACTATTACCAAACATTTATGAATAGAGAAATAGAGATCCTGTGTCCCTCTAGAGGCACTGGACTGCAATCATCTGGCAACACTACCATTTTTGGACTCTGAAAATGGCAGAGATTTTCTGAAGGAAGGACCTTAAGGCAGCTGTCCTTTTTGAGCATCTGTGATGTTCCTAGCACTGCTTGTCTCATTCAAGCATCAGCACTACCAAATGAAGATGTTGTATATGGTGAGCACAGTGGGCTGCTGGAAATTTTAAAAACCTGCACCTACCATGGCCAATATCAAGCTACCCAAGTGGCATCCCTGAATGCAGACTTGGGAAGGGAGACACAATAGCACCCCCCATTGTATGGCATTTTCTACCACACAGACACAATAAATGTAACAACCTCAACATCTTAGATAATAGTAAAGTGTAATAAGAAATTAGGAAGTTATGAGTTTTTAATGTAATCTATTTAATTGTGTGTTTGTATATTTAATTTGTAACTTTAGTTATTAGAACAAGTTTCCAATCAATTTGGAATCAATATATGGCTTTTTTCCAGCTTTCATGGGTCACTACAACCCAGTGCCAACATAGCATTGGGTGGATCCTATGAGATTTCAACCTATACAAAGAAAAAATCTACTTGGTCCTCAACATTACTTCCAAGATTGCTGGAGTTCACTGGAGCAATAAAAACTCATAGACAAGAAAACAAAAAGTAAGTCACTTGTCAGAGTTTCTCTGTAGCAACTGTTAGAAGAAATACATTTCACAGATCACCATTCTGATGCCAGGTGGCACTGAAATCATCTTTTTAAAAGCCAGGAATGCAATTCATAATAATTTCATGCCATAACAATTCCAAGTTCCAGAATGAAAATTATAACTTGAAGAGAGAGGTTAGGCTTGTATAAAACAAGGAAAAATAATGAAGAAACGACTAAGCAACACAGTGAAAATAAAAATCCCAGGGTAGAGGCAGGTGCTGCTGTAATTTCTGCCAAACACAAAAACATTGTCAAGGGTAAGCATGCAATAAAAAAGCTAAACTTGTAGCAATAGTTATGCAAAAATGGAAACAGAGTTCTCTTTGCTATAATTATACAAATTATATTATAATACAAACCAGCTAAAAATCCAGATTGGGCCCTTACCCTCTGTGTCACTCCTTTAAAAATAAAATAAAATCTCCAATTATCCAAGAATTGTAATTTTCTTAATTACAATATTTTTCAACCCTGACTTCATAGATTATGAGGATCACCTTGATTCCTAAGGTGTCAGGTAAATGAAAATTGTAATCTATATCCAGACAACATGGACTGTCTGAAAATCCCATCTCAAACACTTCGCCTATCTCTGAGATTTGGGATTATTATAATACTCACTCTGTGGCAGAGGACCAGTTGCCCAAGGAAGGTTTGTGCTCCTCTTCCATACTATAGAGTTGTTGCTAGAAGGCCCCACAACCACTACCTAGATAGGGCCATGGGACTTATTTCTGGCCAGTGGAATGTGGTTAGAAATGTGCAACTCAATCAACTTCCATAAAAACTTCCTAACTGGTCCTCAACTCTCCCTCTTTTTCTTTTGTTTGAACACCTGTTTTTATTTTTTATTTTTTTTTATTTATTATACTGTAAGTTCTAGGGTACATGTGCACAATGTGCAGGTTTGTTACATATGTATATATGTGCCAGGTTGGTGTGCTGCACCCATTAACTCGTCATTTACATTAGGTATATCTTCTAATGCTATCCCTCCCCCCCCTCCCCCCACCCTACTACAGGTCCCGCTGTGTGATGACTAGCTAGAAGTGAAGGATTTCAATATCCAAGAAGACAGTGTAGCCTCAAGATAAAAGAAGCCCACATTTCTGAAACATCATTTGAAAGGCTGCTGAAGACCTACATTGCATGGTGATATGAAGTAAACATAAACTTCTATTAAGTTAAGCCTATGAGTTTTCAGGCTTTATCTACAGAGATCTCAGCTCTCTCTGCTTTAAGAACTGCAAAGGCTGCAAGGCAAAATAATACCTTATTAGTCCTGTATTGTTTGTTGCTTTTGAATCACCAAAGTGATTTTAACGTGTGATTGCTTGCCAAATTTTCTAAACAGACAGTAGGATGAATTGGTTGCTGGAGGCTCCAACTGCCCCTAACCATCTGAGAGATGTACCCATTATGCACTAATCCTAAACAATTAATGAATTTCCCCAGGAGAATTTGATGTCCTCTCATATAGGTATGAATGAGTATAAGATTTAACTTACTGAGATAGTTTTCACATGACAATATTATTAAATCATGAAGTGCAATGGTACTTAAACTTTTCTGAGTCACACATCTCCGTAAAAATCAAATGGGAGGAGTGGATTCTCTCTGGAAATGGACACAAAAGCACATACAAGCAAAATGGTGTGCACCATGCCAGCTAGTTCACAGAGCCTGGATCAGCACCCCAGAAGTTTACCTTTGAACCAGACTTTGGGCTGAGAACCACTTATTGAGAGGAAAGAGCACTGTACTAGAAGTCAAAAGTCAGAAGCCTGCAGTCCCAGCATGAGACTTTGGGTATGCTGTTTCCCCTCTCTGATCCGCAGAATCAGGAGCTTTATGAATAGGTGTCTAATGCTCTTCCAGCTCTGAGACTATCCAGATTTTTAATAGACAGCTGACTCTGAAATGAGGACCTCCGGTTGGTATTTCTAGTCCCACCCATTCTCACTTTTAAAAACAACAGAAAAAAATAAGAGAAGAAAATTGACAGCATCACAAAATTTAATATCTCACAGTGACATCAATCCCCGCATTATATATTTTCCTGTAATTTCATGACAAGGTTGGCTTTAGCTAGTGCAAAATTGCTAGCTTCTTCAGCTGATCAACATGAAAATATATGAAGAGCCTAGAATTTTGAGCATGAAATCTCAAGTGGTTCATCAGAATGATACTTCTTGGCGTTAATGAGAGTCTAGAGTCTAGTGAGTTAATCTGGATGGACACTAGCTTCCAAGAGGAACCTGGCAGAATAATGTTCACACACACCACATACTTTCTTCAACAGACCAAATAATAATAATAATAACAACAATTAAAAACTTAACTTTCATTCCAAAGGTAATTATTATGTTTATCTGGCTTTTTCCCATTATTGTTCTGGAAATCTATTACTGTATAATAAGCCACCCCACACTTAATGGCATCAGACCGCCACCATTGTATTATGCTCATGAATTCTAGGTCAGTTTCTTGCACATGAGCAAGAAACTACATGGCCTTTTATTACCTAACCTTGAAAGTCCTATAGCACCACTTCTGTCATGCTCTGTTGAAGCAGTCACAAGCCTGCTTCCTAAAGGAAGGAGTGTCAAAGAATTTGAAGACATGTTTTAAAATTGCCACTATTATGGACCAACACCAATTGGAGGAATCAACAGGAAAGGAACACTATAATCTCAAACATCAACTCATGTCAGTCTTAAGACATGGGAGATTCAGATGCTCAAATAATAATTTGATATGGGGGATACAAGAAATACAGCAGTGAACCAAACAGACCAATATCCCAGCCTTCATAGTTGTTTGTTTTTCTTTTTAATTCCAGATTCCAGTGGTGGAAAAGCCACGATAATTTTAAAAGGAGACTAAACCACATTGTTATAAATGTTATAAAGGAAAATAAATCAGAGAAGTAGAATGGGAAATACTAGGGAGGCACGGATCAATTACAACTTTCAATAGGGTAGTCAGAGAAAGCTTCATGAAAAGGTGACACTTAAACAAAGATCTAAAGCAGGGGTGTCCAATCTTTTAGCTTTCCTGGGCCACACTGGAAGAAGAATTGTCTTGGGCCACACATAAAATACACTAACACTAATGATAGTTGATGAGCTTAAAAAAAAAAAAGTCACAAAAAAATCTCTTAATGTTTTAAGAAAATTTATGAATTTGTGTTCGGCTGCATTCAAAGCCGTTCTGGTAGCATGCAGCCCATAGGCCACTGACTGGACAATCTTCATCTAAAGGAAATGAGGGAACAAGCAGTGTAGATATTCCAGGCAGAGAGAACAGTGAAGGCTAAGTGTGTGGCTGAAGTTGCATGAGGGATGGGGAAAGTAGAAAGCCAAAGAAGTGCAGGGGTGGGTGGGAATGAGAGGATGAGCTCCACATTTGGAGTCTGTCATGAGGACATTGATTTCACTCTGAGAAAAACGGGAAGATATTGGAAGGTCTGAGCAAAGGCAAACCATGATATGAGGCACTTTCTTAAAGGAGTACTCCCAATGTTGTATTGCAGCATGGTTTCAGGGTGGTGGTGATAAGGACAGACCCATTGGGGCTAGTTAGAGGTAACTGGAATAACTCCTGCAAGTCATGATAGAACCCTGGACCATGGTAGCAGAGTGGAGGCAAGGAGAAGAAGTTGAGTTTAGATATGTTTTGAACATGAGGCAGACTTGGCTTCCTGATAGATTGCCTGAGGACTAAACAGAGAAGCAAAAGATGGCTCTAAGGCTCTTAGCCTGAACAACAGGAAGAATAGAAGTGGACTACCAAGATAGGGAAGATTGGGAAGGAAAGGTGGGAGTTATGGGAACTAAGAGTTTTGGTTTTGTATGTGTTAAGTTTGTAATGATATTAGATATTTAAGTGAAGATGCTGAGTAGGTGATCAAATAGATGAGTTTGGATTTGAGGGGAGAAGTAAGAACTACAATGACAACTTTGGGATTAGTGAATAGACAGTATTTAAAACCTAGATGAATCAACTAGGGACTGAGTATAGAAAGAAGAGAGATCAAAGTATTGAGCACAGGGGTACTCCAAGAGTGAAGGGTCAGGAAGTGAGGAGCAAGCAGCAAAGGAGCCTGAGAAGGACAGCCAGTGAAGTAGGAAGAGAAAGAGGAGCATGGCATCCTAGAGATCAAGTGAAGAAGCTGTGTCCATAATGAGAGCATGGCCATCATATCAATTGCCACTCAGAGATCAATAGCAGAATTGATCTCTATTATATATATCTACATCAGAGAATTGACCACTGGACTTAGTCAAGGTCATTAGTGACCTCAACTAGAGCAGTTTGGGGGATGGCAGGAGTGAAAGTCTAACTAGAATGTCCTGTGGAAGAATAGGAGGAGAGAAGAGCCTCAGGTTACTATATTTGCACAGTGTGCTATTTAATCAATCATTCATTTTGTCAAAACTCTGCTTTAGATTTGTACACCCAAGTTCATAGCTGCATTAGCCCAATAACCAAAAGGTAGAAGCAACCCAAATGTCCATAGATGAATGAATGATAAACAAAATGCCATGTAAACGTACCACAGAATATTATTCATCCATAAAAAGGACGGAAATTTTAATGCTTGCTGCAACATGGATAGACCTCAAGGACATTGTGTTAAGTGAAATAAGTCAGTCACAAGAAGACAAATATTGCATGATCTCACTTATGATAGGTATCTAGAGTAGACAAACTCATCAAAATAGAAAGTGAAATGGTGCTTGCCAGGGGTGGTGACAGGCAGAAATGAGGAGTTGTGTAACAGGTACAGAGTTTCAGTTTGGCAAGATGAAAAAGTCCTAGAGATAGGTTGTACAACAACGTAAATATACTTAACACTATTGAACTGTACACTTAAAAGTGGTTAAGATGGTAAATTTTATATCATGTGTATTTTACCATAATTAAAAGTTTTTCTAAAACAGAAACAGAAATTGTTGAAGACCCACAATCTTTCCCACCTCTATCCTTTCAGAGAGTAACCATCATCTTGAAGTTGGTGTCTATCTTTTTCATGCATGTTTTTGTGCTTTCATTACATATTTATGTCCTCATAAATAATATAAAGCTAACAATACAGTATGCTGTTTTTTACAGAAATACCAACTGTCTATTGCACAAAGCTTTTTTGCATTTTGGTTTTTACCTCAATAATATTTATGTTTCCAAACTTTATCAATGATATTAAATAAGTAATTCTATAAATAAGTGTTTCCTACTCTTTTTTCCATTACAAATAGTGTTTCAATAAACCTCTCAGTACATGGAGGGATGGAGAACCAAGTGTGTTTTAGGTATCTTAAATGCACAATAATTCTCTTCTTTCTAAAACATACTGTTTTTCCATCTGGAATAATACTCCACCCTTTTATTCCCTTTTGTCTATAGAGGTTATCAAACTTCAGCCCACAGACCAAATCCAGCCCACCATCTCTTCTGGTAAATAAAGTTTTATTGGAACGCTGTTATGCACATTGATTTCCACATTATTTATGGCTGCTTTCATGCTGCAATGGCAGAGCTGGGTGGTTGTGACAGAGAACATATGGTCCTGCAAAGCTGAAAATAGTTACGATCTGGCCCTTTATAGAAAAGTTTGTCAACCCTTGGTCTAGGATATCTTCAAAACTCATACTAGCCAATCTCAGAAAAAATAATTACCCCTCAGGGGGTAGTTTAAAATATGTCCACAAATTCTTCAGCATTCTTTTTATAAGGTGAAGCCTAAATGTCTTCCCCTTCACTGTAGACTGGACTCAGTAACTTACTTCTAATGAATAGAATAAGGTGGAAGTGACATGTTTGACTTCTGAGGCCTAGGCTTAAAGAAATTATGGCTTCTTTCTTGCTCATATTCTTGGATCAGTTGTTTTGGTAGATGGCAGCTGCCACGTCATGAGGATATCAAGACATCCTATGGTGAGGCCCATGTGACAGGAACTGAGGCCTCCTGCCAAAAGCCATGTAAATGAGCCATCAAGAAAGTGGATCATCCAGTCCCATTCAAGCCTTCAGATGACTACGGCCCTGTCCAACAGCCTGACTGCAACCTCATGAGGGGCGCTGGGCCAGAACTACCCAGCTAAGCAACTGCCAAATTCCTGACCTACAGAGTCTGTGAGATAATAAAGGTTTGTTGTTTTAATCCATTAACTTTGCGGCAATGTGTTACGCAGCCATATGTTGCAAATATATCACAGGAAGGTCAACAGCTGACCCTCTAGACTAGTCTAACATTCCATACCCTCATATAGACTCTCATAGCATTGTGTACTTTTCCTTCATGTCATTGAACATGGCCACAATTTTACACTAATTTATAAAATTAATTAATCCATGTCTGTGTATAGCATGGAGTGGTAAACTCCATGAGCACAGTAACTCTATGCCCATTACACTCCCAGTACCTAACACAGTGCCTGCCAACAGTAGGAGCTCAATAAACAAACACTGATGGATTGATTAAATGAAACAGAACAAATGACACTGTACGTATAAGCCTGGAAGTCCTACAGTACTTTCGACCAAAAGGAGTCTGCTGTGAAAGATGATAATAGCTAACAGTTACTTACACATTGCTATGCGCTAAGCACTCTTTTAAGTATTTAATAAATGTTAATGTGTTCAATCCTCAAAATAACCTCCCTAGGTAGGTATTATCACCATTTTATTATCACCATTTTTCACTTGAAGAAACAGAAACAGAGAAGTTATTAACTTGCCCAAGAAAACCTACTGAACTGTACTGCAGAAATTTATCCCAGGCAGCCTGACTCCAGAGCCACTGCTCCTAATCGCCTCGCTACACTGACCCCATTTCACCACTTGGCTTTGAGTTGATATTTGAAGTTGACACCTCCATGGGCTTATTTCACTATAGTCACTTCCCTACTTCTCCTTTGATTCAGTCTCATTTCCCATTCTTTTCTTCAGTATTTGAAAATGAAAGAATTTTATCATAACAGCAGTTGTCTGAGACCGATGTCCATATTAGATATTAAAACTTTTTTTTTTTTTTTTTTTTTTTTTTTTTTTTGAGACGGAGTCTTGCTCTGTCGCCCAGGCTGGAGTGCAGTGGCCGGATCTCAGCTCACTGCAAGCTCCACCTCCCGGGTTTACGCCATTCTCCTGCCTCAGCCTCCTGAGTAGCTGGGACTACAGGCGCCCGCCACCTCGCCTGGCTAGTTTTTTGTATTTTTTAGTAGAGATGGGGTTTCACTGTGTTAGCCAGGATGGTCTCGATCTCCTGACCTCGTGATCCACCCGTCTCGGCCTCCCAAAGTGCTGGGATTACAGGCTTGAGCCACCGCGCCCGGCCTAGATATTAAAACTTAAAAGGCAAACATGGTTAGGCTCACAGGAGAAGTGGGGCAAAAAACAAAAAACAAAAACAGAATCACTTTCAAATATTAATATCTGTCTCAATCTTTGACCAAGCATTTATAAATAATAACAGAAAATATTTACATAGTAGAATTAATAAGCCTAAATTAATAGACAATTACACTGAACTTTGGATCCAGAAACTTCCATTTCAAGACTCAATGAAATATTTAAAGATTGAGCCCATACCCAGTCACCAAAGAAAACCTCAGGTGGATTCCAAAAGGCAGAAGTTAATATACAAGCTACATTCTTTGTCCATGCACAATAAAGCAAGAAGTTAAAAATAAAAGTTGAAAATAAAACCTCACTATTTGGAAAATAAAGCTCATAAAATCTTTAAATTCATCCTCTAGAGTAAGATCCTGTCCTCTCCACCTCCTAGGTGCATGACCTTGGGCAAGTTACTGGATTTTCTCTAATACTCAGTTTCCTCATGGATGTCATGGCTATCTCATCAGGTAGAGAAGTTGGGATAAATATATGGACTGACACACAGTACACAATCATCATTGAAATGTATCCTTATGACTGTTTTTGCTCTTTAATGATTATTAGTTTTCCTGACAGCACGTTAAACAAGGCAGCCTGGCAGAACACCTTCCCTGCCCCCTTGTTCTGTGCTCTGACATTCGCTAGCATTAATGCACTGCCATTGTGTCTAACTGAATCATTTTCAGTTACCAAAAGCCCACTATTTGCCAGGTAGGGCACACAGAGAATACCTGCCTTCACAGAGCTTATGTTCTAGTGCATGCATTCTCAGTGGGGTGATGTCATGCCTAGAGGATTTGGGGAACAGCAAGTTTCCCAGGGTTGTTGGAGTGGAAAGAATGCTGAGGAGAATGCTGAGAGATGAGATCCAAGAGGTAAGGGCTGCGGAGGGGGCAGAATGTATAAGGCCATGTAGATTATCATAAAGATATTCGTCTTACACAGAAGGCTTCAAATTCTAGAGAGACAGGGAACAGTTTCCATGGAAATAGATAAATACAGTACGAAGTCATTGGTAAATTAGTTTTCAGCTGTCACAAGTAAATGGACATTTGGGAGCCTAAAACTATGCTATCTGAATCTCTGTACACGTACGTTTTTCTTTAATTTGTTTTAATGGATAATGTGCTCCTTTTGCTGAATCTGCATTAAAGATTTTTCCACAGATTCATCTTGGTCCTTTAGATGCTATGGTCTTGGAAACCACGGAAATTAATAGAATGAAATTCTATTAATATTTGGCCAGTTGTGTTATGTTGGCAATGTCATAGGGAGAAACAATAAAATGTAGTTATTTAGTTCGATAATTATTGGACACCTAACACATGTTAAGCAATGCAGAGACAGCAAAGATAAATGAAACACCATCCCAGGTCTCAAGGAACTTGACTGTCTAATGGAAAAGGGAATATATTTCCTGGAATATAAGACCACAAATGTTAATTTCAACAATAACAACAGCAGCTATAACTTACACAAGGACTATCATATGTAAAGCCTATGCTTCCCATCTAGTGCCTGATTTGCTCTGCACAGCAATCCACCGCATAGGACTTACCACCCCATGGAAAAGGTGCAGCCACTCAGGCTGACAGAGTTAGGTAACATGCCCAAGATTGCAAGGGTGGTAAGACTTGAGAGTACAAGCACTGTCAGTCTGATGTCTAAACTCGCTCTTTTAATTACAAACATAACACTTGGTTTATATTGCTATCTGCGGTCCCTTCATCCTCTGCAAACATCTAGTGTTTTAACAGAGATCTAAATCTGACTCATGGCTTGTTTCTCAGTTCTGTGATAGAACCCCACCCATTTTGAATGACATACCATGAGAAAGAAGGCAAAATAAGCATCCAGGCCTGATGAGGGAAGAATGACTTTGGAAAACCTCATGGAAGAGTACATGTGGGTGGTTAATCTTCAACCAGCTTTGCATTCCTCTGTTGAACTCCATTTCTGAGCTAAAATACACCTCCCTGAACCTTATATGCACTGTTCTTTGTCCCTCTCATTTGGGGACATAAAAAAAAATTGGACCAATCTCCCACTGTGACAGTTTTCTAGTACAAAGTTTTCTTATTAAAGAGTCATTATTCTATTTCTTACATTACACAGTGTCCTGGTCACTCACTTCAGCCTATGCATCTCATCTCATCTGGTCTCAGAAGCTAAGCAATATTGGGCCTGGTTAGTATTGGGGTAAGAGAACAGTTGGAAAAACTGGGTGCTGTAGGCTTTGAGCACAGAGGCAAGAATCACAGAGTACTATTCCCATACTTTAAAACCTCATGGATTTCCCAGCTGAATTTTAAAACTGAAGTGGACCAGTGGCTCCATCTTACCTTACTTGTTACCTATTTGAAAATTATATTCATCTGTAACTGTTATCTTATGCCTCTACCACCATTATCTATTGAGAGCAGATAACTTGTTTCTTTCAGTTTGCAAGCCCACTAAAAGAGAGAAATTATGTCCCCAGGAGTGGTATTTAATGGATTATACCCAGAGCCTCATCCATATATAAGTGATTTAGACAATGGGACTTTTGAACTGATGAAATTTAGATGAGATTTTGAACTGAGTTGATGCTGCAATGGGATGAGATCTTTGGAGATTTGGGATGTGGTGAACGTATTTTTTATTTGAGAGGAATGTGAATCTCTGGGAGTCAGAGGGTGAAATGTAGTGGGCAGAATGAAAAAGAAGTCCACTTTCTATTTCTAAAACTTATTAATATGTTACGTTATATGGCAAAAGAGGCTTTGCATCTGTAATTAAGATTACAGACATTAAAATAGGGAGATTATCCTGGATAATCTGGGTGAGTGCAATCTCATCACATGTACCTTTCGAAAGCTGAGAACTTTCTCTGGTTGGAGGCAGAGAGAGATGCAGCAGATGAGGATGTCAGAGAGATCCTCAGTGTGAAACGGATTTGATGTGTCATTGCTGATTCTGAGATGTAGGGGCCACATCATGTGCAAGAACCATAGGAAGCCTCTAAGGGTTCAGGGTGGCCCCCAGCTGATGGCCAACAAGGAAATCAGGACCTTGGACCTATAAATGCAAGGAAGTGGCTTTGGCCAACAACCTAAATGATGTGAAAGCATATTCATCTCAAGAACCTTTTAAAAAAAGGGGGGGGTTGGGGTGGCACAGCCTTTATGATACTTAATTTTGACCTTGTAGAACTTGAAGCAAAAAGTCCAGTTGAGTTGTGCTATACCAGGACACTTCTGACCTGTGAGCTAATAAATCTGTGTTGTTTAAGCTGCTAAACATGTGGTAATTTGTCACGGCTGCAATAGGAAACTAATATTGAATGGTTAATCTCTCCTTTGCCCTCCCCTGTTGGAGAGGTTTTTTTCTACATTGAGAGGAAATAAATTCCCCTGAAGCTTCCATACACTGGCCTTTGTTCTACTCATTCAAGGGCATAAAGAACAAATCAGTTTCATCTCCGATAATAATAGTATCCAAGTCCAATGTCTTTCTTACTATAGCGTCCTTTTGTTGTTGTTGGTTTTTGTTTTGTTTTGTTTTGTTTTTGAGACAGAGTTTCACTCTTTCTGCCCAGGCTGGAGTGCAATGGTGTGATCTCAGCTCACTGCAACCTCTGCCCTCTGCCTCCCAGGTTCAGGTGATTCTCCTGCCTCAGCCTCCTGAGTAGCTGGGATTACAGGTGCCTGCCACCATGCCTGGCTAATTTTTGTATTTTTAATAGAGATGGGGTTTCACCATGTTGGCCAGGCTGGTCTCAAACTCCTGACCTCAGATGATCCGCCCACCTCAGCCTCCCAAAGTGCTGGGGTTACAGGTGTGAGCCACCGTACCCAGCCAGTCCTACTGTTTCTTATATGGCATGATATCAGGTGCTATCAGCAACCCCTGGGTCACTTACCTTAGTCTACTTCTATGTCTCAGGTTGAATTCCTGAGAGGCAGAGCCTGAGAAAGGGAATTTCATGCAAGTGGTTTATTAAGAGAGGGCTCTTCAGGAAAGCTTTAAGGGAGGGAAAGATGCCATATAAAGAAGACAGAGAAGTTAAGCAAGGGTGTTGTATAAGAAATCTAACCTGAGCCTGGACTTGCAGGGAGCTCTAGAGAGTAAGCTATGCTGCAGAGTCTGTTCCCCCTGAGGCAAGGGGGCCACCCCTGCCTGTGAGCTCCCCCAGCACTTCTGGACAGGAAAACATTTGGCAATTCTAGTCATGAAAGGTACACTTCCAGGAAAAGTCACAGGTATGAGCTGTTGGCAACAGCACTCACAGCCACCGGTGCATCTGCCCGGCAAAAGGGTTGCTAGGGGTCTGAATTGGGCAAAATGAGCATCTGTTAGAATCTATGATTCAGAGGTTATACACAGAACTCCAGGTTTTATCTGAACCAGCATGGAGTGAATAGGGTAGGACTCCATTATTTTTGTTTTAGGTAAGTGGCTTTAAAACTTATTTTAGCAGTATAAACCTTCAAGCTTGTTTTGTCCCCAAATGAGATGCATGCACACACACACACCCACACACTAAAATTAATTAAGCATCTACTATTTGTTAGACACTGTTACAGGTCCTGCAGACAGGAAGGAATTAAGACAGAATGGCCACTACCATCATGAGGCTTACTGTCTGTTGAAGACAGCAGTCACAAATACGTACATCAACAAATTAAAAATTGTAAATGTATACAGGTAATAAGTGCTTTACAAACAACAGCAATAAGAGGATGCTGAGATAGAGAATGATGGGGGAGGGAATTATAGGATCCATATGAGGTCTGCCTCCCAAACGTGTGGTATAAATCCCAACTTGCTAGTCCTAAAGTGTAGTACCAATTAAGGCATTGTATCTCCCACTGTTATCATCCTCCTCTAACTTTAAGCTGGCAGTCAGGCAAGGTCCCCCAAAGGAGATGACACTCAAACCAAGACCTGAAGGATGAGCAGGAACCAGCACACAAACATCTATAGGGAACATAGTCCAGGCAGAGGGAACAGGAAGAGGAAAGAAGTGGATCTGCTCTGATTAATAGGGTGACAGGGGGAGGAAAGGGCCTGGCACCCATCCACTAAGTCCACTGCAAGGACCCCGAGGTGTCTTCTTGGAACTCTAAGGCTCTTCTGAACACAACTTGAGAGCCATCCTTCTGGGCATCATATTTTGAGTCCCAGATTCTAAAACTTTATTGAAGAAAGCCTCTGGCTCTCCATCCAGTTGCCCTCAGGAGCCACCCAAACATGTTTCCACATTCCTGGATCTTTACACATCTTCCCTCACACCCCTTTCTCTCTCGAGTACTTGGAGAAGGCGTGGGAGAGGGAGGGTCTGACTGCTTCACAGCTCCAGCCAGAGGGCCCATTTTAGAGATGCCAGCAGGGGATGGCATATGAATCAACAGCGTGTTCCCTGCACACCCCCATGGTCCAGATGGCTGCAGATCGCAGGAGCAGAGGGCGGCTCCTACGCAGACAACTTCCCTGCCTGCAGACACGTGCCACACTTCAGACCATGAGAGAACACGGTGGTGGTGGTGGTGGCAGCGGTGGTGGCGGCGGCGGTGGTGGTGGCGGCAGTGGTGGTGGTGACATTTTTACAGAAAAGGGCATGGTCTTTCTTTCACTGCAGATTTTCATTTCAAACACTAGTCTATAATGAGTCCTTGTAGTATAAAATGCTGAGGGCTCACAGAATTGGAAAGCACCGTGGGAACGAGCGGGTCCAGCTTCTCTCTCCCAGCCTGAATCTTTTCACATCCCTGATGGGGGTCACTGGGCTGAAGCCTGAAAGATTTCAGATTGGGGCAGTCATGCCTCCATGATGCAGCTCTGATAGTTGGAAAGTTCTCTCCTTAAAAATGTTAAGCCAAAATCTGATCCATCCGACCCTCCCCTCTTTGCTCTAGTTCTTCATTACACAAAATTTAATAATATCTAAACTGGCCATTCACCAAGGTCTTGCCATGCACCAAGCATTGTGCTAACAATTTGCCATTAAATATTTCATTCAACCCACACCCCAAACTTAGGAGGTAAGCACCAATCTTATCTCCAGTTTTCAGGAGAAAACCAGAGTCTTGAAGAGGATAATGGAGCAGCCTAAGACCAGGCCACTGGAAAGCAAAACTGAGGTTTGGGCCCACATTTGTCATTCTCCAAAGATCAGTCAAGCTTTTGACAGCTACACAGTACAACCTTCACAGAATGAATCTATTTCTTTCTTCATAAGATCGTTCTCCAAATATGGGAAGCCAGACCACTGCTCTCTTCTGAGGACTTTTCTTCTTTACATGAGATACCTCTAGGTTATTCAGCTGTTCTTGATAGAATGCAAGAGCCCAAATAAGAACCATCCTGGCAACTCTTCTCTGGAAAAGCACTATCTTCTAATTGTCCTAAAATATGGTGTCAAGAACTGGCCATTTCACACGCAGCCTGACAACAGCAGAATCTGTTGAGTCCATTCTTCTGGGTCTACTCAAGCAGCTGAAAATCTGGTCAGGATTTGAACAGCTGTGTATGACGCTGTTCGGCATCAAACCAAGATGCTCCTGAATCAGAAGTGGTGTGTCCATAAATGTGTGGGACAAGGTAAGGGGTTCTGTATCAAGGGGCTCACAATGAACAAGTCCTGGCCAATCCCCCTAGAGAATTGCCTTCTGTGAGGGTTGTTCTTGGCATCCCCCGTAGAACTTTCCAACATTTGGCTTGCGGGCACCACACATGGAGCCTTTTAAACCATTATCCATGCATGGAATTGGAGCTTTAGGGTATCAGATGGTGAACACAACCCGCTGGTACTCTCTGCAAGCCAACCCTCCACCTGCTCAAAAACCTCACCATCTAATCTCTGCAGCCAGGTCCAAGCAACTCTGGAATATTTTATTGCATTTGCCTTTATTATTTTATTAAAATCAGAGGAAAACTGAAGCAAAAGGACTGACACAAGTGACAACACATGAAAGCCCAAGGACTGAGACAGGTGGCACTAGTGAGTTTTATAGTTCAAAATGGTTCATCTTTAGCATGAATATAACGCCTTAGCCAGGCCTCAAGTATGAGGCTAAGCAACAAAATTGTTAAGGCTGCCAGAAAGGGATCCCTAAAGGCTGTATCTAAAAAATGAAATGGAATTAGGGATTGTAGAATTTTTTCACATCTCTGGTAACAGTGGTCCCTTTCTCCTATAAAACATGTAAGTATAATTACTGACTTTTGAACATTTTATTTGCAAACCTCTTCTGGCTCTGCCACCAACAAGCTGTGAAACCTTGGGCAGGGTGCTAGCCCTTTCTGTGGCTCACAGCCTCATCTGTAAATGGGGATGACAGCTGCACCCACCTCATTGGGTTGTGAGAATGAAGTGGTTACCAGGTGTAAAGCCAGGCAGCAGTGGTGCCAGGAGAGTATCTGGAACATAGTTCAATAAGTGTTAGCTATCTATTTATTTAAGACAGGGTCTCACTCTGTAGCCCAGGCTAGAGTACAGTGGTACGATCATAGCTCACTGCAGTCTCAACCTCCCTGGGCTCAAGCGATCCCCCCACCTCAGCCTCCCAAGTAAGCTGGGACTATGGGTGCATGCCATCATACCCTGCTAATTTTTAAAAAATTTTTTGTAGAGATAAGGTCTTGCTTAGTTGACCAGGTTAGTCTCAAATTCCTGGATTCAAGTGATCCTTGCACCTCAGTGTTCCAAGAGGCTGGGACCACATGTGCATGCCACCACACCCAGATAATTTTTTTTTATTTTTGTAGAGATGGGGTCTCATCGTGTTGCCTAGGCTGTTCTCAAGCTCCTGGGTTCAAGAGATCCTCCCACCTCAGCCTCCCAAAGTGCTGGGATTACAGGTGTGAGTGACTGCACCTAGCCAAGTGTTAGCTATTTAACATTTATTTAATAGTATGACCCAAGTGAAAAGCTAACACCCTCATAACAGCCTGGAGTACAGAGGGCACCAAGATAAGTCAATGCAGGAAGAGCAGGGTGCTAGAAAAGGGGTGTGTATCCTGACAGGGAGCCAGGAATAGTCACAAAGAGAGGTTGCTCCAAGATGCCAGGTGGTCTCTTTGGCAAAATGTAACAGAGAGGCAACCTGGGCAGAAGGGCACAGGTGGAGTCCAGGCACAGGCAGAGCTGGCCAAGGGGAGGCCCTGGAAGAGATCTTGCTAGGCAGGCTGGTAGCCAGAAGTAGGTAGGCAGGCAGTGGGAGGGAAACATAGGGGAGAGCTGTTGTTCTCAGGGGGTCCAGGGAAAACATGCCAGGCCTCAGTGTTGCAGCAAGAGGTATAGAGTCCTGAGCCAGGTACTACCTCTGGAGGAGGTACACTGCAAACTGTCTGAGTCTCTGACCTAGCTCCCCAGCATGCAGCATACCCTCTGGCACACGGCTGAAATAACAGCGCCTAATATCCATCACCAAGTGTCCTCTCTATGCCTGAGCTGGTTTAGGTCTTCTTCATGGCCTCTCTCACACAACCTTCACTCACAACTCCATGAGATCCCGCGATTAACCTTATTTTACAGATGAGGGGAATAAGGTCCAGAGAGGTGAAGTGACTTGCCTAAGTGCTCAGATGAAGGATAGATGAACAGATGGGCAGGTAGATGAAATAAGGTTGCATTGTTGTCTCAAACCCAAGACAGAAAACCATTTCCTAGAAAGATGTTGCACATCACCCTCCAATCTCATCCCCGGCCAGTTAGCTGCCCTGATGTTCCCCTGACTGCAGTCACACTCACCCACCTACACTCCCCCAACCCAGACTCCAGGTTCATACCTACCCAGGGGGTCCCTCCTATTACATTCCCTTCAGTCATGAACTCAGATGAGTTCAAATCTTATCTACTGCATAGGACACATACACACACCTGTGCACAAATGTCTCAATTCTTTCCTCCCGTCCTGTATTTTGCTTTTATTTCCATTAGAACACTGATAACTATAGTCAATATTTCGGGTATTAACAGTTTCCATGTATCAGGTACATGTTAAATATACATGTTCTATGTCCTTTAATCTTCACAGTTGTTCCCATTTTACAGGCAAGGAAACTGAGAAAACTAAGTGACTGGCCTAAAATAACACAATTCAGATTCAATCTTCAGCGTTTCCTCTTAGCCATTATTAGCTACATCTCTCCAACATTCTTCATGCATGAGTATAGTTATGTCTCCCACAGGATCTCCGGGAGGGTTGGGCAGAATGTGGCACTCCACGCTCTAACATGACTCCACAGTGTCCCACCCTCGGTTGACACTCCCCACTGTTTGCTAAATGTAGTTAACTTCTTTAAGTTCCATCCATGTTTAAAATGAGGTTAATAGTTGTAACAGCGTCTAGCACATAGTAAGCATGAGATAAATGTCTATTAAATAAGTAAAATAACTCCTGGAAAATAATGTACATAATCTCATTTATATTCTATCCATTTATTTCCACTCGATAGTGTTCCAGAAGAAGTTTAAAGTGACTCTTACATCAATCCTCTGTGAGGCATATTATTATCCCCACTTAACAGCTGAGAAAACTGAGGGTCAGAGAATTCATGAAATTTTACTGAAGTCACAGGGTTGGTGAGCAGCTGATGTGATTTAAACCCAGGCCTCCCTGAACACAGAGACCATGCTTTTCTATTACAAGAGACTCAGGCTAGGACCCAGGCAGGAGTGGGAATCGCCGTAAGATGGACTTGATGCTGTGTTACCTGTACCAGGTGAATTCTCTTCAATGAGAGGGGCAATGGGGTCTTGGAATGGAGCTCAGCCTGAAGAAGGTAACCCATTGGCCTCACTAATGGCCCAATGGGGAACTGAAGATCTTTAGATACTGGGATACTGGCAGATCTTAACCAAGTCCACAAGAAACACACTGATTTGACCATGGGTGTCAGTTTTCCATAAGGTCTCCCACGAAGTAGTACCACTAAGGCCAGTAATCATCCCAATGAAAAGGGTCCCAAAGGCAGAGGAATTCTTTGAGCTGCATTGTCCATAAACTACCTACCCCATTTTGACTTTCCTTTGTGTATAACTGTTTAATCAATTTACAAACCAGGTATATGGTAGATTGGCAGTCTATATTAACGATATTGGGAAAGAAAATTCACTAATATAGGGAAATGTTCACAACAGGTTAAATGAAAAGAGTAATTTAGAAAACAGTGTGTACTCCTTGTTTTAATAAAAAAATATAAACTGTGTGAAAAAAAAGTGACTGAAAGAATATATATCAAAATGTGTGGTGGCTCTTGTCTGTAATCCCAGCACTTTGGGAGGCTGAGGCGGGTTGATCACTTGAGGTCAGGAGTTTGGGATCAGCCTGGCCAACATGGCAAAACCTCGTCTCTACTGAAAATACAAAAATTAGCCAGGAGTGGTGGCACATGCATGTAATCCCAGCTATTCAAGAGGCTAAGGCAAGAGAATCGTTTGAACCTAGAGGCAGAGGCTACAGTGAGCCAAGATCATGCCACTGCACTCAAGCCTGGGTGACACAGCGAGACTCTGTCTCAAAAAAAAAAAAAGAATCAAAATGTTACCAGAAATTAGTTGTAGGCAAGATCGTGAGTAATTTCCAAGTTTCTTTCTTGTAAATTGGTACTTTCTAAATTGCCTAAAATGAGTTCGCATTAATTGCATAAGAAGAATTTATGCCTAGTATTTTTAACTTCCAATGCATGAGCTCACTTTCATCATGACAAGAAACTGATGAGGCAAGTACTATTATTATCCCCATTTTGCAGCTGAGAAACCTGAGGCCCAGAGAGGTTAAATCACTTGCCCAAAGTCTTAGAACCTTGTGATTGGTTTGAATCCTAAAGCCAAATCCTAAAGCCCAAATGCTGGATTTCATAGGGACAGCATGAGTAAAAGCATGGCAATAAAATAGCCAGGTTAAGGACATTTCTATGTTTATGGTCCTATTTGGTCTTTATAACTCTTTTGGTGAGTTAGACAGGGCTACCAATAAACTGGAACTCAGGGAGGTTAATTAGTTTGGGAAGATCGTCCAATAAGGTAGTCATCAGCTCTCATCAAATTATTAATTGCTTTAGTATCTATCTTTTCCATCATGCCACAAGGTCCCTAAAGACAATCACCTGTTTTGTTCCCTGCTATATCCCTAGCACGTAACAAATATCCAACATACAGTAGGTACTCATATAAAGAATAGAACTAAAGAACGGTGTGTAGTGAGTTGAATAGTGCCCCCTCCTCCCGCCGCTACCCCACAAAAGAAGATCTATCCATCCAGAATCCGTGGATTAACTTCATTTGGAAAAAAGGTATTTGCAGATATAATTAAGTTAAGGATCTCAAGATGAGATAATCCTAGATTATGCGGGGAGGCCCAGTCCAATGATGTCCAATGTGCTTATAAGAGAAAAGACGGAAAAGACAGGCTCAGCACAGTAGCTCATAGCTGTAATACCAGCAGTTTGGAAGCCCAAGGCAAAAGGACTGCTTGAGCCAGGGAGTTCAAGATCAGCCTGGGAAATATAGTAAAATTCCATCTCTGCAAAAAATAAAATTCAAAATAATTAGCTAGGCATGGTGGCAGATGTCTGTAGTCCTAGCTACTTGGGAGGCTGAGGTGGGATGATCCCCAGAGCCCAGAAGTTTGAGGTTACAGTGAGCTATGATCATACCAGTGTACTCTACAGCCTGGGAGACAGAGTGAGACCGTCTCTCTTTTTTTTTTTTTTTTTTAAAAAAGTTTAAAAGATGAAAAATGGTCTACTTATATAGGGCACTTACCATGAATGGAGTTTGCAGGACTGGAAGTTGCTCTGGATGAGTCAGTGAGTGAGTGGTGAGTGAATGTGAAGGCCAAAGACATTATTGTACACTACCATAGGCTTTATAAACACTGTACACTTAGGCTACCCTAACTTTATTTTTAAAACTAAAGTAATTGTGCTACAGCATTACAACAGCTAAGACATCACTAGGGGATAGGAATTTTTCAGCTCCATTATAGTCTTATGGGACTATTGTCATATGTGGCCCACAGCTGACCGAAACATCATTATGCAGTACACGACAGCAGGCTTGAAAAAAACCTGAAATTTACCTCTAATCCCACTACGAGAGATAACTGTGGCACAGACATGTTTCTAGATCTTTTCTACATGAATGTGTGTACAGTAGTCCTCACTTATCCAAGGAGAATACATTCTAATACCTCCAATAGATACCTACAACCACAGATAGTACCAAACCCTGTATATACTATTGTATTTCCCATACATAAAAACCTATGATGAAGTTGAATTTACAAATTAGACACAGTAAGAGATTAACAACAATAACCAATAATAAAATAGAACAATTATAACAACATGCCAACATCACTGCTCTTAGGCTTTGGGGCCATTATTAAGTAAATAAGGGTTCCTTGAACACAAACACTATGATACCATGACAATTGATCTGATCACCAAGATGCTACGAGTGACTAATAGGAAGGTGGCGTAGACAGCATGGAGACCCTGGACAAAGGGAAGATTCACGTCTTAGGTGGGACAAAGCAGGACAGCGTGAGATTTCATCATGCTACGCAGAATGGCATGCAATTTAAAACTTACGAATTATTTCTGGAATTTTCCATTTAATATTTTCTGACCAATGATGACTGTGAATAACTGAAAAAAATGCAAAGAAAAATCATGGATAAGGGAGAACTACTATATATATGTATGTTTTGGGATGTGTTTGTGTGTGTGCGTGTGTGTGTGTGTGTGTGTGTGTGTGTGTGTGTGTTCTCTTCAATTAAAATAGGACAATACTGGCCAGGTGCAGTGGCTCAAGCCTGTAATCCTAGCACTTTGGGAAGTCGAAGTGGAAGGACTGCTTGAGTCCAGGAGTTCAAGACTAGCCCAGGCAACATAGTGAAACCTTGTCTCTACAAAAAATACAAAAATTATCTGGGCGTGGTAGTGTGTGCCTATAGTCCCAGCTACTGGGGACTCTGAGGCAGGAAGATCACTTGAGCCCGAGGGGTCAAGGTTACAGTGAGCCGAGATTGCACCCCAGCCTGGGTAACAGAGCAAGACCCTGTCTCTAAAACAAGAAAAAAAAATAGGTCAATACCATACATGCTGTGAGGAAGTCTACTGTCTGCACTTAACATTGAATCCTAATAACCTGATCCTTTGTATAAACCTGACCATCGGGACAGCAGGGGACATGGGAGGCCAGGGGAGCAGTAGGAGTGGCCCACCAAGGCACAGAGTATTATATCACTGCATTGTTTAGAAACACCAAAGCACGAGGAGACTACATGCACACTGATTTTTAGTCAGATAAAAATTACTGTTCTCGGTCTTCCACAGACAATCCACACCACTATAGCTACTCCTAGGAGGGCTGCATCCACTACCTCCCCTTGGCAAGCTGCTGCACCAGGGAAGATGGTGGCTTGGGTGGGGCAGGGGATGGGCATGCTTCACCAGAAGGCAACACGACAGAAGGTACACACAACATGCTCATTAGACAAAGTAAGAAAACCGTCCCACACTCCCTCCTCACAGAGATCTTGATTAAACATATGAGACAATACCCACTATATCTTTTGTGATCTTGAAAGGAAAAGCACCAGAATAGGTAAATTTAAGTATATTAAAAATACAGCCCATCTTCCATCAAGTCCAGGCAACGGTATCCACAGTCAGGCTAAACTCGCTGCTGAGTGACAGGACAGATAACTTTCTTGCCTTCTCTTTTTGTTTTAACATATCAAAGACCAAAACTTCTTGAGATGAGTTATTGAGAAGATATAAGGGAAACTGAATAAACTGCTCTAAAAACCATCAACCTGTCCACAAAGATACCATTAGAGTTTAGCTTCTAACAACTACAATGGTATAATTTTCCTGTTAGCCATTTCCCTTGAAATAATAATTGAACTGGCAAGTCCATTCCTCATAAACACTTTCATCATCTTTGGCTTGACGAGGCCTAGCTACTGAGCCACAGATAAATGTTTCTTCAAGATAGTAAATCATGAGCCATATGTTAGAAATTACCCTTCGCCCCTATAAATGGGACTATACCCCGCTTTGTCCTTTCCAAAACAGTGGAAGGGATTTTTGGCAGCCAGACTCACATTAGAATCCCTGGGAATAACATTGCTAATCCCCAGCATGACACTCTGAAGCCTTCAGAGTCATATTTCACAACAGTATTTTCACAGTGTCTGCAGAGTCCGTGTTTATAAAAACAGATTCAAAACAATTAAAAAAAACACAACTGGAAACTGAGCTCCAGCCATGTCAGGTGTGAAAAAAGCTCTTGGTATTGGCTGTGCACATGCCTGAGATACAGGCATCATCCTAAGAAAAGGCAAACTGTCATGATGGAAAGCCCCGGCTCTGCAGCCCCAGGGGCCTGAATTCAAAACCTGGCTCCTCTCATTAATAGGTGTGTGGCCTCGGGAAAGTAACTTAACCTCGCTATGTCTCAGCTTCAGTATCTGTAAAATGGGAACGGTGATAATGCTTGCTTCACAGGGATATAAAAGTTAAATGTGACAATATAAATGCTTCTAAACTTCCTGATCACAGCTTTCTGAAACTACTTTAGAACAGGCCTACCATAGCAAATACTTAAGGGACAAGCTGAGTCAAGGGCTTTATAGGCCAAGCCTGGAAGTGGAATATTCCACCTTTGTTCATATTCCACTAGCCAGAATTTAGTCACATGACCACACATGCAAAGGTATCTAGGAAATGTAGTCCAGTTGTGTACACAGTGAAGAAGAGGGGAACAAAATAATGGTAGCAAGAGCAATCTGTACAACACATATTTAATAGAAACTAAAGTTTCATGAAACAACTCTTCCACTTATTATACATAAGAAAGGTTGATATTTCACCCAATCGGCTGATTTTCACAATCCACTGATATTTCACAATTCACCATTTCCTCAACAAGTGTTCACTGTTGTTGGCAAAGGTAGTGGCAGTGAGCAAAAGGATAAACTAGATACTTTCAAATTTTTCCAAAAATTCTTAGTGTTTGGGTCCACAAGACTTTACACTGATGACATACTTTAGTTTTGACTTCATGTATTAGGAGTCAGAAATATGCATCTAGAAACACTGATCAATTCCTGGAACCTAGGCTGCCTGTGGAACACGTAATTAACTATAATCATACATTGTAGGAACTAAGAGGAATAAGTATTCACACACGCATGAGTGCATGCATACAAATGGATGATGACCAACAAAAAGAGGTCAGAGGAGACATAAAGGAGAAGGAGCCAAGCCAAGAAAAAGGGACATTTGTCCATTCTGGACACATAACACTGGCACAGAGCCCAGAACTGAGGAAGCACCAGGTACTGCTTTCTCGATGAATGAACCAGTGATGCGTCAGGTCTTGCTCTTCAGCTCCTTGCCCTAGAAATTCCTCACAACTTGTGCATAAGTTAGTGCAGTGTTCTTCCCTGGCCTTCTTAATGGGCTGAGGAATTTGACCTTGCTCCGAATAGTCACAGAGGCAGTGTAAGGGTTTAAGATGGGTAGGACATGATCAAATGTGCATTTCAGATGGATACCTAGGGTTGTACTGTGGCTGGCCTGACCTGAAGCAGGGAGGCCAGGGAGGAGGTCAAAGGAGACTGTGGCCTGAGCTTATCGCCGATCATAGGTAAAGAAAGACAGGCTCTGAATCAGAGAATACACAGATGTCCAAACTGATAGGTGTGGGTGAGTGATTTGGAGATAGGATGCTCAGATTTCTGACATGGGACAACTGAGTACATGAAAGTGCTATTTGTTGAGATAAAAAACACAGAAAGAGAAAAAGAGAATTTGGTGAATTCAATTTTTGTACAAGTTGTTTCTTAGGCCTCTAACATTCAGTCAAAAGATGCCCAGTTGGCAGTGGGAGCATGGACTGTAGGTAAGGAAAGAGTGTTGTGTAGACCCAGGTTTGAGAATTATCAACAAATGAATGATGGTTAAAGTAAAAGGATCACCCTGGGACTGGGTCCAGACTATACAAGATCACAGGCCACCACCACAACTCCCAACCTTGGGGTTGCCAGCCCACTGTACCACACAAGTGGGGAATGGGAATGAGCTTAGATGCTCACCAGACATAAGAGGAAACCACCTCACACCCAGGTGACCCTGGATTATGGCTCAGTTTCTTTATTCATTCAACAGGTATTTCTTGAGCATCTATTATATGACAGGCACTGTGCCAAGGACTAAAGAAACCATGGTAAACAAGAAAGATATGGTACCTATGCATGATCTGTTGGGTAAGGCAGCTGAAAATAAGGAAGCAAATTTTAGTACCCAAATTGTTGGGAAATGCTATGAAGGAAACAAACAGGGTGTTGAGGCCAAGAATACTGGGGAAGGGGAAGAATCTACTGATAATACAAGATCAGAGAAGCCTCTTAACAGGTGACATTTAAATGGAGACCTCAAGGGTGAAAAAGAACCCAATGGGGAACAGTAAGCAGAGTGAACTATATTCTAGACAAAGGCAAAGGAAAGAGATTGGATGTTCGAAAAACTGACAGGTAAGTGTTCTGGAGCTGAGAAAACAAGGGGAGTGGTAATTAAGGGTTAGATCATGAGAAGGAGCTTGATTTTAACACTAAAGGACATTGAATATGTTCAAGCAGAAGAATAACACAATAGACCACACACATTTTTTCCCCTAGAGACAGGGTATTGTTCTGTCACCCAGGCTGGAGTGGAGGGGCATGGTCATAGCTCACTGCAGCCTCAAACTCCTGGACTCAAGTGATCCTCCCACCTAAGTATCCCATGAGGCTAGGACTACAGATGCCCACCACCACAGCTGGCTAATCCTTTCATTTTTTTGTAAAGTCAGGGTCTCACCATGTTGCCCAGGCTGCTCTGGAACCCCTGGGCTCAAGCAATCCTCCCACCTTGGCCTCCCAAAATACTGGGATTACAGATGTGAGCCACTATGCCGGGCCAGTCAGACACTTTTTAAGAGCACCACTCTGGCTGCCATGAAGAGAATGGATGAAGGATAAACTTTGGAGTCAGGACACCAGATAAGAAGGGAATGATGATGGTGATCTCTACAAGAGGATGAGTAGGGGAGATACAGAGGAGTCAAATGGCTTTGAAATATAATTGGAGGTATAGTCATTAGGACATGATTATAAACAGGATGTGTGGGTATAAGGAATAACCAATGATGATTCCTAAGTTTACAGCTTGAGCAACTGAGTGGATTGAATACCTATCTCTCAAGAGTCAGGGTTACTGTGAGGAATAGACTATAATGTTTGTACATCACCCAGCACCAGGGCCAGCACATTAGGTGAGTGGCTATAAACAGGAGGCTTCCTCACCATTACTGCATTACTCTTCCCCCATGAAACTCCCACACAGAGCAGGTTTAATGACTTCTCTGTCCTCATTTTTTACTCTCCTCCATCACACAGAATCCAGGACTGTTCTCTTCACTTTTTTCCCACACACTTTGCCTACTAAAATACTCACCAAAAAAAAAACAAAAAACAAAAAACAAAAAAACCTACCTAGTATCTTTTTACTAAGAAAAATATCTTTCCTCCCAGCTCTAACAAGTTACTCAAATTAATCAGTTCCTCCCACCAGGGCCACCCTCACCCAACTGTGAATCAGAAAGTGTTCCTATCCTCATGTCTAAAACTCCAAGTGGCTGTTGGCCAAAGATGTGAGTCTAGAAATGCCCCCAAGCAAAATTCATATCCGAGAGCCTAGCAATTATTTCCAATAATATTCCTCACATTAACACCATGTGTCTTTTAGTAACTGAGTCAACTTTCTGATGCTTAGGCTGAGGTGACTTGAGGAGAATACTCCACAGATATAAAAGGAGGAATTGCAAAGACTTCAAGGATTACACAAAAGAAGGAAGCAGTCCGTGGTTGTTGGAACCAGGTTGTACCAGCTCAGGAGCTGAATCCCCAGCTATCCATTAAAAGAAATTATGTCGGTAGCTTGAAATGGGCCGTGGTGGGAGTAATTATGCCAGAGAAATCTGCAAATACTACAAATCAGGAATGTCCTTCCCCATCCATTATGAAAGCCAGTTGTTAAATGTTTACCAGCACATCATGGGAAGCAGCTTTTGCTTTTAAGCTACCATTTAATAGGCAATTACTATGTGCCAGGCACTATGCTAAGTACCTTACTCATGTGACCTCCCTCTGCTCAGCAACCCCCAGTTTGCTGACCTTGTCAGAGTTCTTGGTACTCATCTTGCTGTCTCATCCCACCTCATCTAAACTTTCTTCAGTCCTTCTGCCTGGTTTTCCCTTCTCTCCCTATTCTATCTTCACTACCATCTCCCTAACATCTGACACAGCTCTCCTTCGGAAGCCTTTGCTGAATTCCTCAAGAATTAAATCCAGCAAACTATCTATCATGTACCAAGCAAACAGAATTATTGCTTCCTCTGTATCCCTTCTGTGTCACGTACAGACTTGTCTCATGGACATTAATTACTTGAATTATATGAAAATGCTCATTTAGTTTTACTTATAAAACACAGGATGGAATCCTTTTGGGGTCAGTTCACTCTTCTCAGAAGAACTGTATGGAAATCAAAACTTCATTCCAAGGAGTGTGAAAAGTGAGCATGGCCCAAGCCCTTTTTCCTCAATTGTCTTTTCCTTTCTAAGGAACTAGGAGTAGAATTAGTAAAACAGAGCTTGAAGCAGTTCTAAGAATCTCATTAAAATACGTGTCTAGCAAAGAATTCATTCCCAACACTCAATAATCCTCTGTTTATACATATGCAGCCCAGCCACCAGGGAAGGACTGATCAAAGCCATTTGCTTCAGTGGGTACAACAGGCTACACCCTGAGTAGAAACCCAAACTGTTAGGCAAGTTCTTTTTAAAAACACAAGACAATATATAACTATCAGACACATAAACGTTGCTATCAGCAAAGAATAAAAGGTTAAGAATATGCTCTTATTCATAATAGAAATAATAGAAATAGTTCCCATGGAACAATTTCCTCTTTACAACACTAGGAGTGCAGCATCTTACTATGTTTCCAGCGAATTCTTCTTTCCTTCTGGAAGCCTGTTTTCTGGATCAGTTTCAGAAAGGATGCTTTATTAACATGCTTAGCTACATGAGAAGCAAATGCTGCCATTAACTCAGACTCAAATTGCAAAAACATAACTTCTTCCAATTCCTGAATCAAAAGAGTCATCAGGCTGTTGGTTTGGCCATCTTTGTATTCCACCATTAGGCAGAACACCGCAGGCCATCTGAGCAGAGCCCAAGGTTTTAGCTTGCTGCAACATCCAAAGTCTGCAGCCACTTTCCCTAGTAATCCCTAATAACCCCAAGAACATCCCCAGGTAAATACCCCATTTGGGTTTTGAAAGCCTCAAATTATCTTATCCATGAATTGCAGTGCATTTTAGCAGGGCATAAAAATTACTCATGTTGAGGATAAAAACCAGTTTCTCTTAATTATCCAAAACACATTAAACACCTTTATAAATAGCTAAAAAGGTAAATTAAAATTCCAAAATTTGATTATAATGATTTTGCATTTATAGAGTCTCTAGGAATATCCTAACTCATGTGCAAGAACTCAAATGCAACTGCACTGCAATCTAGAGCAAAAGAGAGTTTGCAACCATAAAAGGGTATTCTGAGCATCTCTAAACTCAAGCTGTTTTTTTGTTTTTGGGGTTTTTTTTGTTTTTGCTTATTTATAGATGTTTTTATATGTGGCTTTATGGGGGTATAAATGACCAAAAATATATATATATTTAAGGTATGCAATGTAATGTTTTAATATAGATACACATTGTGCAATGATTATCACAACGAGATCCTGTCATTTGCAAAAACATACATAAACCTAGAGGAAATTAGGCTAAGTGAAATTAGCCAGATATATATGATATGTATGGAACCTAAAGAAGTTAATCTCATGAAAACAGACAGTAAAAGGGGACAAATGTTCAGTTATAAGATGAATAAGTTCTAGAGATCTATTGTACAGCATAGTGACTATAGTTAATGATAATTACATACATGAGATTTGCTAAGAGGTAGATCTTAAGTGTTCTCACCACAAGAAAAGGAAGGTAACCATGAGGTGATTAATATGTTAAGCTCAAGCTCTTAAGAAAACAAGCCTTTGCTATTAACTTCTTTAGAAAAAATAAAATGCATTCCACAACCAGTGACATTGAAATCACACATGTCTTAGGTCTAAAGAATCATGGGCCTTCAAGCTAAGAAAGCTCTTGGGTAAAAGATCAGTTGGTATTGTACCTGGGCTCGTATTTCCTGAAACACAGTATAGAAGTTTCTTTGTGCAGCTGAAACATAAACCTCTTAGGGAAACATTTCTGCCCATTACCAGCTTATCAGAGACCATCAAGAATGGGATCACCCAGTATCTCCTTCTTGATTTGATTAAACTATCATTAAGTGCCTGAGAGATGAACAGTGGCCTGACAGCCTCTGACCTTAAAGTAACTCTAAGAGCTATTTGTAGAAGCTGAAGGAGATTGGATTTTTCTGTCCACTTTTGTAGTTCGTGACCTTTGGCTTAAAAGGGGTACAATTAGGTCTTACTCATGCTGATTAAGACAAAAATGAAGAATTATTTCTGACTTGAGAAAACCCCAATTCTTAAGTTATAGTGTACTTTCTAATTGTCTCTAATTTTACAGTAATTTCATGAAGATCTGCATCAAACATTTTCTACCTGACTTAATAAATAAAATACGAATTGAAATGTTCCAGGTATGAGGAAAAAGCACATTCCCCTATCTAAATTGTGTTTATGACATATCAGGGATTGGTATCCCCTGAATCATCCCAATTATTTTGTGACTATGCTCCAGAAAAGAAGCATATGAAAAACAATATACAGAGGACAAATTGAAATCTTGGAAATAGGAATTATGATACTATTTACAGTGGACATGGGAGGACCATATGAGTGAAGGAAGGTACTTGATAAGTGCTGAGTGATATCTCAAAATAAGCTCACAG
The DNA here is from genome assembly GCF_049350105.2 of Macaca mulatta. Classification (NCBI taxonomy): domain Eukaryota; kingdom Metazoa; phylum Chordata; class Mammalia; order Primates; family Cercopithecidae; genus Macaca; species Macaca mulatta. Next base: position 119,774,612 of record NC_133407.1, read on the forward strand.
ATTAACCTAAAGAACCACTTTGTGCAGAGGACCTGACAAGAGATATCTTTCATTGCTTTAGGAAAAAAACTAACAGGACAGGCGTGGTGGCTCACACCTGTAATCCCAGCACTTTGGGAGGCTGATGCGGGTGAATCACGAGGTCAGGAGTTCAAGACTAGCCTGGCCAAGATGGTGAAATCCCATCTCTACTAAAAATACAAAAAAAAAAAAAGTTAGCCAGGCATGGTGGCAGGCACCTGTAATCCCAACTACTCAGGAGGCTGAGGCAGAGAATTGCTTGAACCCAGGAGGTAGAAGCTGCAGTGAGCCGAGATCGCACCACTGCACTCCAGCCTGGGCGACAGAACAAGACTCCGTCTCAAAAACAAAAAAACAAAAAAAACAATACAACTTTGAGTGCATTAGGTTGCTCTAAGTGCCATGAGGGCAGAGGTTGTTTGTCTTGCTCACAACAGAGTACTCTCATCTCCCAACATGGTACATGGTACACAGTAGGTATTCAAAAAATACTTGTGGGCTGGATGCATGATTTAATTTTACTTTTGCTCTACTATGTAAAGTCTCACTTTTATTAAAAGACATGCAAACATTTGTAATTCATTCTCCCAAAGTTTTTAATGTGACATAAACATTCAATAAGATGCATTTTTTTTCTTTTTTTTTTTTTTTTTGTTTGAGACAGAATCTCACCCTGTCGCCAGGCTGGAGTGCAGTGACATGATCTCGGCTCACTGCAACCTCTGCCTCTCAGGTTCAAGTGATTCTCCTACCTCAGCCTCCTGAGTAGCTGGGATTACAGGCGCACACCACCATACCCAGCTACTTTTTGCATTTTTAGTGGAGACGGGGTTTCACCACGTTGGCCAGGATGGTCTCAATCTCTTGACCTCGTGATCCACCTGCCTCAGCCTCCCAAAGTGCTGGGATTACAGGCATGAGCCACCGTGCCCAGCCTGGATGCACATTTTCACAGTCACATCAATAAGATGCAAGATTGCCCCCCAAAAAGCCACTTATACTCAGCAAAAAAGTTTTTTTTTAACCATGGGACATGTGTGCTTGTCTGTCTGTCTGTCTGTCTCATTATAAAGTCACACGCTGGATTTAAGTTGTCTTTGAATTCTTTCTCTTCAAAAGTACTTTCACATAAACTCTTTTAACATTCCATAAAACTCTGCCCTTTCCTAACGTAACCACTTGCCTCATGTAGAATCTCAACTTCTTTAGACAAAAAGCAGACCCAGTCCTTACTATCTGCCACCCAGGCATCAACATCTCCTTCACTGAAGAAATTAGCAAGGAATATGATAACCAGGTTTCATCTGATTTTCTTTTTCAGGCCACGGATGACTAAATGCTTGATCAGAGCAAGCAGGACCCTGTGTTCCATAATCATGTGTCACAATACGTAAGATTGCTATGGAAATTTTCCTCATTAAGCCCGTCTGCAAATGTTTGTCCCCAAGTCCAGGGTGCTCTCTCAGAAAGAGGAGTATGTTTCTGCCAAATTGTTTTGGGTCACTGGAGTGCACTGCATTCTGAGCAGGACCCCAATTACTCCAGCATCTGATTAATGTCTGTCCAAACTCTTATCCCATAACAAGACCCTCTATAACTCAGCTAACCACCTAACAACCCACATCATTAGGGCCTATTATCTTTTATAATGTTGATTCTTGGTATCCAAGGGCTGTGGTTCAGACAAACTATTTAAAGGCATTAAAATAACAACCGTCTTGCCAGCTGTGGGCATGGCCACCAAAACTACCACCAGGTCACAAAACCAGATGCAACAGATGCCATAAAGAAGACTAAAAGGCAGAGGGAACACCCACTCAAGAAAACAAATCCACTTGTGTCCTACAGGAGAGCACTGGGCAGCAAATCCCAAGGTCTGGAGAATCAATAGCTGGTAAGAGAGATGGTAGCACTCCACATCCTTTGCCTGACCCTGCTGAGTTGCTCTCTGAAATTTTATTTCCTTTCTTGCCAAATTTCATCTTGAACAAGGCTTAAATTTATTAAATCTCAGACAAATTTTATCTCCTTTCTTCTGGCCGTAAGACCCAACACTACAGAAATCATATATGGGGTTTCTGATAGCAGCTGTTACTCACCGTTGTCCTTTCAAATTAACTTGTGACTGTAAGTTCATGATGGAATAAGTATCATTGTTGAGCGCTCTCTACTTAGGCATGGTTAAGCATTTTCCCTGTCCTTATAAAACTAACTTCTGTTTTACAAATGGGAACAGAGTCAGGGAATGTTCACTAACTTTCTCTAAGTCACACAGCCAAAAAACATACACATACACACACTCACATAAACACCAAGCCAGGGTTTGAACCCAGGTGTCTCTGACACCAGGATTCTTATCCATGCCTCCAAAGCTTTTGGGTCTTAGAATTTATTCCAGACATTTTCAATCAGTAGTTCCCAATTTTCCAAGGATGAAGACACCTTTCCAAATGACAAAACAACATTTCATAAGTCAACATATGAAAAGCTTGGCATAGAGTCTGACACATACTGAACACCCAAGAAATGTTAGGTGAGTTGTCATCATAGCATTGTTACAAGGGACCACAGGATAGCAATTGTACTTTCAGGATGCATTGATAACTATGCTTATGAAATAATTAATTTTGTATCCATTATAAGAGTTACATTAATTTGAGACAAAAAGAGTACTCTGTGTGTATAAATATATGTAGGAGAGAACTACATGTGATTTGCTGAATACAAAAAATACTTGTAGCACATATAAATATGCAGACCTTATAAAACACACACATACCCCAGATGAGGAACTCCTCTTGAGGCCCCAACTTTTCACTGAGTGGTATTCCAGGACATTCCCTTAACCGTCCCCTTCATCCCATTTGTAAACAGTGTACCCATAGGATGCTGCACCTCTAAAGACACACGTTATGCATATCTTTACCTAATTTCACCACTTTTTCACATATTTAAGTTCTTGCCTAGGCAGGAATTTATAGATGCAACAAAGCTACCTATATAAATCAGCCCATCACTGAAATATAATAATTTCTCCCATAAGCCAATAATAATTCAATTAAATAATTAGAAGAGCTGGATGGAGATGAGCAAAATGAAGAGTGACTTTAAGGAGAGAGGTAAAGCATTTAGAATATGAGAAACACGAAGAGAGGAAGATTATCATTAGTTGCTGCTCTCACTGTTATTTTAATATGTTTGCTGTGGGCATCTTTATGATAATATTATGTCTATTTCAATTCAAAACTAGGGATTATTTTTAATAACACTTTCCCTAATTACAAGAGTAATATGATTTTTTAAATTAAAAAACACACAATAGTTTAGGGCAAAAAGTAATCACAATGCCCTTACCCACATATAGAGCTATTAACATTTTCATGTACTTTCACTCGGTCTCTTACCCATATATTTACTTTGTTTTCTAACTATTTATATATCTTTATATTTCTGTACTTACTAAAACTGGAATCATATGATATATAAAGCTTGGTTCTGCCTCTTTCATTTAGCATCATATATTGAGATATTTCCCATTAACTGTTCCTCAAAAACTTAAGTAATGGCATTAAAATATTCCATCTCACAGGCTTAAAGATAATTATCATTGTGATCCTTTACTATTATTTAGAAACATGAACATGGTAGAAGGGAACTTTTCACAAGAAGAAAAAAGTCTTTTAAAAATAACTTTTGGGGGACATGGTGGCTCACGCCTGTAATCCCAGCACTTTGGGAGGCTGAGGCGGGTGGATCACTTGAGGTCAGGAGTTCAAGACCAGCCTGGCCAAAATGATGAAACCCCGTCTCTACTAAAAATACAGAAAATTAGCTGGGCGTGGTTGTGGACACCTGTAATCCCAGCTACTCGGGAGGCTGAAGCCTGAGAATTGCTTGAACCCAGGAGGCGGAGGTTGCAGTGAGCCGAGATCATGCCATTGCACTCCAGCCTGGGTGACAGAGCAAAACTCCATCTCAAAAATAATAATAACTTCTATGATGTCAAATGTAACTTGGTAAACAGCAAACAAAAGGATACATGTGACCTCCTCACCATGAGATTAAGGACCATATTTGTCTTATCTACTATATCTTCAAGGTCTAGGAGAGTCCCTGGTACAATGCATATTTATTTAAAGGCAGGAAAATACAGATGGCTAGGCATTGAAGTTTCAAGGTTATACTTAGAGAACTGCACACTTTGGGAGTCTAGAAAACTCTGTTCCCCAATCACTGTAAGCTGCCACTAGATGAAGTAGTGATCAGGAAGAAAAGACAGTAAAACATTATGTTTTCCTGTCTCATATATGGCATTTGTGTTAAGTGTAAACTGCTTCCATTTTGCAGGATGCAAACTAGCTGGCCACACAGCAAAGTCGACTGTAGTAATTTGATCCCCAAAATGCATGAAGAATTTATCAGATCCAGACAATGTGGGAATAAACTGACGCATCTTCAACCAGATTTTCCAATCAATCTTTTCTGGGACTAAGCTTGGGCAGGGTAGAATTTCCATGATTCATCCTATCAAATCATAAAGATGTCACAGGGCTGCCACCAGTGGACCATTAACTGTTGCCAGGAATATTACATTCATTCCTTCTGACTAAAAAGATGGCAGTTCTAACATCCATAGAGATATTTTGAACATTTATTTAAAAATAAGTTTTTTGCTCTCAATTTAGACAAAGTTCATTCTAGCTTTGCTCTTGCTTTGTTTACAGTTAAGTTCTGCTTTAGTCAACAGGTTAGGAATGTAGGACACCTGCTTGTTTTATTTATACTTGTCTCAAATTGTAGTTTTAAAACACTGTTTTGCCCTATCTTATGAATTTGCAGATTTAACAGCAAACACAAAGCCAACATATTATAAATCCCCAGTGTTCAGAGCAGTCAACAATAAGCAGCAATACCCGAAGAAGGGGGACATTTGTGCTGCTCTTCACACTGAAGATCTTTCTTGTCCTCGGGCTGTGTCCTGGGGCTGCTAACTTCTCAGAAGTTAACTCAGTGGCAAAAGACATTTTGGTGCCTCATTAGACACAGGCAAAGGCTAGACTGTAAGCTCTCTAGCAGGAAAGAAAGTGCCTGGCTAGCGGTGCTGGGGTGAGGAGGTGCTCTACAGTCAAGGGGTCATCTATGAGATAAAGCAAGAAACGTCACAACTAGGCCAGGGAAAAATTCAGGCTGAGAAACTGTAGAATGGTCACAGCCTCAGGCACCAACTGCCTTAGGAACTTAGGCCCAGAAAATGAGAAATGAGAGGCCTAGTGGGTAGGCTGAGCCCCAGAGTCCATTTCACCCTCCATCCAGTTTCTACAGTATAGACACAGTCAAATCTGATCACTCCCCTCCTCTGCTTAAACCCTTCAAAGCCTCCTCAGTGCCCAATGGATCAAGTCCACGCATCTCAAGGCAGCACTTAAGGACTTTTTGCCATTCTGCCCAGCCTCCTTTCACACCACCCCCCTCCCTTTCTCACTAGTTTCAGATCACCACTGATTTGAGTGCCAGTGCATGACAGTGTCATTCATATCCTTCCTTGTCTTGAGTCTGCACCCCTGCTCCACCTCGCATCTATTTGCTCCTCCTCCCTCTATCTGGCCTGCTTCCCGACTCTATTCAGGCCTTCAAGATGCCTTGCTTGACCTCCCAGACTAGGCTGCCATCTCCTAATATACATCACACCTCTCATTAGTCACACTCCTTATTCTGGAAATTTCCTTTGAGGTGTCAGCCAGGCCAGTGGGAACAGGCAGGTTGGGACATTTCCTTAGCTGTTCCCTCTTAGACTACAAGCTCCATGAGGGTATAGACCACTTTTGTCGATTTATTGCTTTATTTCCAATGCCCAGCACACTGAGGAACATAGCCAGTGGTAAGGAAATATTCACTAAACAAGTGAACCCATAAACTGTTTCATTCCTTGTTCAAAGGGATTCAGAAAGAAGAGCATTGGGTCTTGCCCAAGTCCTCTCACAGGCAAGTAAAACAAGGGTCTGTCTGGGGACCCAGCCCCACCTTGGCTGCTGACTCTTAATTACAGAGAATAGTGTCAGTAAGTGCAAATAGCATCCTCCTCATTTTTAACCTATAGACAAGCACAGCAGTTTCAGGCTTCAGAAAATTCTCAAGTGAGTTGACCATGAAAAATACAACTGAAAATTTCATAAAGTCACGGCATTCAGTCCCTTCAGGCAGAGGAGCATTGCTTTGTGGCGTTGAGAGAACCACATTTCCCCTCTTACTTCGCCCTTGACAACATAATATAGTATAAAAATATATACTTTACACACAAACAAACCCCAAGCCAAAACCTTTAAAGTACTTTTATGATTAGCAGACATTTTCCCAATATCATCGGTGGGACATATGTAAACATATATTACAGTAAATTAAATTGCAAGTTAAACTCCTGATCTCATTTCTTCCTCCTAATTAACTGACAATAGTTCTCTTTTGTGCAAGAGCGAACTACCTGGGGGCTGATAAATCAGACATAAAGAAGAGAACTTGGCAAGGGATTCTAGTCAGTTGCTATGGAGATGTGCATTTGTGTTTCCTTTGATAAAAATTATTATCCACGGGAAAAACAATTTGTTGAGCCCATCTAATTGAAAAGAAGGAAACAGGCCAAAAATTGCAGAGTTTAATATTTATGACTCAAAATCTGCTTTTAAGCCTGGAGAATGCATATATAATAGGGATAAACTATTTTTACATAATTTAATTATTGCCTGATGGCATATTCTTGAGGGAATCCACATAGGTGTGCTTTGTACTACATACTACCTTTTATGCTCTAAAATGAATAATGCATCCACACTGTAGGTGTGGGCTTTTACTTTGTGCTTAAGTTACACTATCAGGCTTTCCTTAAGAAATTCCACAACTGAAGACTCAAAATTGAATTAAGCTAAGTAAACTGTCAAAGCCAAAAATCTCCATTAAATGCAGAAATGTTGGATAAACTGCTGGGCCTTTTCAGTAAATGTTATGTTGTTTATGTCTCATCTTTCAGATCTGCATGTTATAAAAACTGTAATATAAGCATAAAATTATTTGACTAACTGTAGTCATCCCTGATATTCAATTAACATTTAATAGAAGATACCCTGTATCCACATTTGAACATCTGCAATATGACAACAAAGTTACATATACTGACACTTTAATCTTCACAGCAACCCTACAAATTAGAAGTTCCTAGCTCCATTTTACAGAAGTTAAAACAAAGAAACTAAAAGCTTAAACCATACTTTCTGAACAGGGGTGATATCATCACCATGGGGGCAAAAATTGATCCTTAGGGGGTGAAAACACCATAGATATTACAATAGTTGATAGAATTCCAAAGCTAAACCCTACTCCATAAAATTTATCTCATTAGGTAGTACTCAAATTTAATATGATTTTTCTGCCAGAGCAATCAGACAAGAGAAAGAAATAAAGGGCATCCGAATTGGTAAAGAAGAAGTCAAACTGTCGCTGTTTGCTGATACATAACTGTATACCTAGAAAACCCTAAAGACTCATCCAAAAAGCTCCTAGAACTGGTAAATTAATTCAATAAAGTTTCAGGATACAAAATCAATGTACACAAATCTGTTGCCCTGCTATACACCAACAGCAACCAAGCTGAGAATCAAATCAAGAACTCAACCCCTTTTATAATAGCCGTGAAAAATTAAAATAAAATACTTAGGAATACACTTAAGCAAGGAGATGGAAGACCTCTACAAGGAAAACTACAAAACACTGCTGAAAGAAATTATAGACAGCATAAACAAATGGAAACATATCCCATGCTCATGGATGGGTAGAGTCAATATTGTGATTGATTCTACACAATAGCAATCTACAAATTCAGTGCAATTCCCATCAAAATACTACCATCATTCTTCACAGAACTAGAAAAAAAAATCCTAAAATTCATATGGAACCAAAAAAGAGCCCACATAGCCAAAGCAAGACTAAGCAAAAAGAACAAATCTGGAGGCATTACCTTACCTGACTTCAAACTATTCTATAAGGCCATAGTCACCAAAACAGCATGGCACTGGTATAAAATCAGGCATATAGACCAATGGAACAGAATAGAGAACCCAGAAATAAAGCCAAATACTTAGAGCCAACTTATCTTTGACAAAGCAAACAAAAACATAAAGTGCAGAAAGAACACCCTATTCAACAAATGGTGCTAGGATAATTGCAAGCCACATGTAGAAGAATGAAACTGGATCCTCATCTCTCACCTTATACAAAAATCAGCTCAAGATGGATCAAAGACTTAAATCTGAAACCATAAACATCCTAGAAGATAACATTGGAAAAACCTTTCTAGACATTGGCTTAGGCAAAGACTTCATGACCAAGAACCCAAAAGCAAACTCAACAAAAACAAAGATAAATAGATGGGACTCAATTAAACTAAAAAGCTTCTGTACAACAAAAGTAACAAAGTAAACAGAGAACAGAGTAAACAGAGAACCCACAGAGTAGGAGAAAAAATTTCAAAATCTATACATCTGACAAGGGACTAATTTTAAGAATCTACAAGGAACTCAGACAAATCAGCAGGAAAAAACATAATCCCATCAGAAAGTAGGCTAAGGACATGCATAGACTATTTTCAAAAGAAGATATACAAATGGCCAACAAACATATGAAAAAAAAAATGCTCAACATCACTACTGATCAGGGAAACGCAAATCAAAACCACAATGTCATACCACCTTACTCTTGCAAGAATGACCATAATCAAAAAATCAAAAAAAAAAAAAAACATGTTGGCGTGGATGTGGTAAAAAAGGAACACTTCTACATTGTTGGTAGGAATGTAAACTAATACAACCACTATAGAAAACAGTGTGGAGATTTCTTAAATAACTAAAAGTAGATCTACCATTTGATCCAGCAATGCCACTCCTGGCTATATACCCAGAGGAAAATAAGTCATTATATGAAAAAGCTACTTGCACACACGTTTCTAGAGGCACAATTCGCAATTGCAGAAATATGGAACCAGCCCAAATGCCCATCAATCAATCAGTGGATAAGAAAATATGGTGTGTATATGTGTGTGTGTGTGTATATATGTGTGTGTGTATGCCAAAATATGGTATATACATACATATATATACACACACACACACGCGCACACACACACACCATGGAATACTACTCAGCCATGAAAAGCAACAACATAATGGCATTTGCAGCAACCTGGATGGAACTGGAGGCCATTATTCTAAGTGAAGTAACTCAGGAATGGAAAAACAAACATCAACAAACATTGTATGTTCTCACTCATAAGTAGGAGCTAAGCTATGAGGACACAAAGGCATAAGAATGATACAATAGGCTTTAGGGACTTGGGGGAAAGGGTGGGAGGGAGGCCAGGGAAAAAAGACTACACATTGGATACAGTGTACACTGCTTAGGTGATGGATGCACCAGAATCTCAGAAATCACCACTAAAGAACATATTCATGTAATCAAACACCACCTGTTCCCCCAAAACCTATTGAAATTTAAGAAAATAAAATAAATTTGATATGATTTTTCTTCTTAGGTGGGACAGTAATGAAAAAGAAGACTGAGAAAACCTGGCCTAACCTCCAGCAAGTGATGGAGCGATTCATTTACTTTTTAAACAGACATGTGGGGAATGTCTATGAACTACACACTGTGCAGGGGCTAGGTGTATACTGGTGAACAAAACAGGTATGTATCCTGAGGTTCCCAAAGCTTCTAGCCTCAAGAGGGACACAAATGTAAACCAAATAACCACAGAAGCAAAGATACTATTGAAAATCATGAACTCTGCTCTGATAGAAAAAGAGAGTAAACAGGTCAGAAATTGCCTGTTTACAGGTGTGACTTTAGGCTGAGAATTGAAGGAAAAGAAGGCTCAAGTGTGAAAAAAAAAGGGGTGGGGAAAGAGTGTTGGGCTCAGAGAACTCACCAGAAAGCCATGCTGCCTTGGAAACCAAGGAATTAAGAGAGGAGCTGCTGCCTCCTCCCAGAGATATTGTTACTTCAATGGCTTAGTGGCCAAAGACTGAGCTCTAGGTTCAAATTACAACTTTACTCCTGATAAGTTTGGGCAATTTTTTTCATCTCACTGGGCCTCCCATTTTGGCATTCATAAAATAACAATAGCATTGCCTACGTGTTGCTGTTGAGGGATTAAAATGAAAATTGTGTAAATGCATTGCATATGATAAAAGCATAATAAATTGGTTGTCTACAATGGTTGTTTATCATTATCATAAATAGATTAATATGAGAAACAAAAGCAGATGCCTCTGAACAGCAAAGGGACTGGGTCTGGCCTCCAGTCACAGTATCAGTAATTGCCTACTGTTTATCCCCTACACCACCTTAAACCGTGATTATAGGGCTGTATGCAGATAAGACCAGCAGCACACACAGGGACTTCTGAATCATGATTATTTCGATGTGTTATAATCAGACACTATCCTCAGGTTCTGTTACATCATACCATTCTGCATTTCCCAAAAGATTTTCCAATATTCTGATGCCATGAAATGCTTTATTTAAAAAACAGGTTACACAGAAAAATGGTTTTGGAAACACTGCCTACAACCAGGGTTTTTGTTGCACGCCAAAAATTGGCTGACTGAAGCAGAAATGTATTGAAAGGTTACAGGGCAGCTCACGGGATCATTGAGAGGGATGGATAATCAGGATGAGATGTCTCTCAGCTGACTCAAGCCCAAAGCACAACACAAAAGCTGTCTCATCACTCAGCAATGCCCCTGCAGCTGGCATGCCTGTTACAACCATCTCCAGCACTGACCACTGGACAGTACCGCTGGCTCCACTGCAATTGTCCCCTGGAGCCTGTGTGCTTCAGACTTCACCATTGCCACAGAGAATATCACTAGCTGCTGTTCAAATTTCTAGACTAACACATCTGACTGGCAGAGCCAAGGTCATGGGCTCAAGAGATGGTTGTCTGGGAAGTTGGGAAGTATACATCTGGTATTTTCTACTTATTTGGTGGGAGTCAAGTTCTGCTTCCTACTAAGACTCTTAAGGTCGAGAATTCTCTCCACCAACTACAGAAAGGAGATTCTGATACTGAAAAAAAGAAAAAAAAAGACGAATGTGTATTATATCAATGGGCTCCAAATGTTTTGATCAGGTACTCTTATCAATAAAAATAATTGAGTATGCACTCTTAGTATATGTGCACATATTTCTAAGTTAAATATATATATAATACTCTAATACTATGATAGATGAGGCAACCTGATAGAAGTCCCACACATAAACATCTGTTAGAGATACACAGTGAAGTAAGGAATTTCAAAATCTATAATTTGAAAATTAGATTATAGATTTTTACAGCTATTACTATGATTCTCTTTTTCTCTCTGCTTTTTGTCAGGCTAACATTAGGTACTGACTAAGCATTAGCAAGTGTCAATAATGCAGAAGCCACCCACTTCAGCAAAACTGGGAATTGAATTCAAACAATGTTATTCTTCTGGCTGTGGTTATAGAAGTCAAGAGATATTATTTCAGAGTCTACAAAAGTTATCAGCTCACCAAAAAAAAAAAAAAACAGTAATTATTGCTCATTGACTTTATTTATGCAGCATTCCCTGTAGAATAATAATAGATGCTTTACACAGAGTCCTGCACAGCAACCTTGCAACCTCCTATAGAAGAGAATACTGAGGGCAGGTTATGAACTTGCCCAAAGCCACACTCAATTCCAAGGCATACTACCTACCTCCATGTAAACATCCTGTCATTTCTGCATAAAATCTAAAAAGCATTTCAAAATTCCTGAAACAATCTACACAACAGTACAATGAGAAGCTCTGTCATCTTCTGATTAAAAAATAAAAACTGGCCGGGCGTGGTGGCTCAAGCCTGTAATCCCAGCACTTTGGGAGGCCGAGACGGGTGGATCACGAGGTCAGGAGATCAAGACCATCCTGGCTAACACGGTGAAACCCCGTCTCTACTAAAAAATACAAAAATTAGCCGGGCGAGGTGGTGGGCGCCTGTAGTCCCAGCTACTTGGGAGGCTGAGGCAGGAGAATGGCGTGAACCTGGCAGGCGGAGCTTGCAGTGAGCTGAGATCCAGCCACTGCACTCCAGCCTGGGCAACAGAGCGAGACTCCATCTCAAAAAAAAAAAATAAATAAATAAAAATAAAAACTGAGGATACAAGAAATCATTGATGATTCAGATAATTCACTCGTTGGTGCAAGAAGAGATACCATTTTACTGTCAGGTACTGTCAAGAGTATATTAAAATGTTTTTAGTAATCAAAGGCAATGCTACTAGCAACATAGGACTTCAGATACTGAAAATTACTGAGGGTACTATGTCCATATGAAAATTATTGGTGCTGAGGAAGGCAGATAGTATGAGATATACTGGTTGGAAGGACAGAGCAGGTTAAGGTTATAGATTATATCTGCTATTTGTGAGAAAAGTACACAATGTACAGCTTGAACCCAGGTACCAGAGTTCTCTAAGCCCCATCCACACTACATTCCTCTTAGTTTCCCATGCAAACAATTTCTGTTTTTCCCTGACCTTCTGCAGAGAATGCTCCCCTGCATGAAACACCATGGACACACGACCACCACCACCTCCTGTTCCCCCATCATCCATTGGCCAACTGTTATTCTTCCCTCAGTTCTCAACTACAACATCATTTGCTTGGGGAGGCCTTGCCTGACTGTTTAAAATAAGCTTGGGTGCCCTTGCATACCACTGCCCAAAATGCTCTGTCTTTCCCCTTTCTGAACCATCTAATCATAAGTACTTATCTAATTGTTGGCTCCCCGAGAATGGAAGGTCAGAGGATAGCCAGCATGCAGATCTTTAGCAATGAATATACTCCATACCTCCCCCATAGTAAATGTTCGACAAATATTGAATAGATGAATGAATGATAAATGCTGTACAACTGCTATAGCTACATGCAAAATACATCATAGCCATCTTGTTTCTATGGGTCACAAAACCATACAAAAGCCTCCTGGCCACGACATGTGAAATGGAAAAAAGGATACCTCTAGACAGACTCCCTCAAGCCTGGCAGAGCTTCAGGCAATGCCTATATCTTTCCTCCATCCATTCCCAGAACAAGTTGGCTTTGTATTGAGACCATCATACTTGTCTTTTCCCTCTATCTCCTCAGGGAGCAGCCATCCCCAGCAGGGTGCCTCTTGTCATGCCAGGAATGAACACAGACTGTGCCACCACAGACCAAGCTCAGAGAGAAGAATTTAACCAGTTCCCTCCCAAAAACAGGGCAGCTGACCATGTCTGTAGACAAATGCAGCTCGGTGGAATCTGGACTGTCCTCACCTCTTCACGTTCCATTTTTCAAAGGAATCTTTGTGTCTAAAATGAACATTTTGAAAACCAGGAATAGAGCATCCAAGTAAGTCAGTATGAATGATCCCATTTGAGGAGATTCCTTTGCTGAAGAGCAAAGCTGGCTGGCATTGTGGTGGGACCTCTGCTAACCACTGTCCCCATTTCACACCACACCGATTGAATTATGCCTCTTGGATGGAAAAATATTTTACCCAAAACCAAGATGGCACATAAATTGAAGGCAATATATGCAAGAAAGTGGAAGCCACATTTGTCAAATGCAGAGAGGACAAATTAATAAAAGGACAACAAACTGAAAGGCTACCAAAGAAAAATGGCAAAAAAAAAAAAAAAAAAAAAAAAAAGACAACCATTTTAAGTCTAGTTGACTTAGCAGGATAACCACACTATTTCTGCTGACACTTTAGCCCTGCAATTTATGTAACTCTCCCCCTTTTTAAAATCCCTGCTTCTTGGCACCTGTACCAACTACTGAACCTCTCTTTGGCACTCTCTGTAGTGACTAATGAGGACCCAGCCCTAGTGATAAAGCAGGGGGCCAAAGTTTTTCCTTAGGATCCTTATTCTCTGAGTGACTATTTCTATGCTAAAAATTACTTGCAGTATTTTCCTCTCCACTAAGGACATTTTTAAAACATATTCTACAAAACATTATCTTTGCATGTTAAAAGCTGCTAATTTTACATGTTAATTCAACCACATCTTTCAGTGATATATTCTTAGATAACTTCAAGTCAATAATATGGAAAGAGATATCCATAGCAACTTAGAATACAAACAGAAAATGACATATAGATTTTAAAGTTTGTGTATGTCCACCATCTGTCAATTAGGTTCACTAAGTAATATGTTCATATACTCACAGAGTTACGTATAATCATATTTTTAGATTCAGATCAGCAAGAATGCTCAAGTTTAGCACAGCCAAGGCTAGCTAGAGTGTGGAAAAGTGAGCCCTCTCAAGCTCTGTGGGTGGATGTCTTAAGCAGCACAACTCATTTATAAGGGAATGTGGTAAAATTTTAATTAATTGTCCCACCAATCCCGCTGCTAGGAATTTGTCCAATGAATTATTTACACAGGGACCTTAGTGTTTATGTTAAAGGATGTATATAGCAGCATTATTCACAGCACACACAAAAACAACCAAAATGTCTAAATCCAGAATAAAGAGGAAACAAGAAAGATAAAAACGACCAGGAGTTCTTCAAGCTACAGCTTGAGTGGTGGGGGTGAGAGGTTTTTCATGACGATGGAAATAGAGATGGTGGGGGTAAAAGGAACACAGAGCAGGCGAGGAGAGTACTTGTTTATTACTGTAAGGGAACAGTGCCACAGTCTATGTATCCTTCATCATGGCATTTGGCAAATTTAACTATAGAACTTTGAGCAACTCTGAAATTATTATTGTGGCTGCAAGACAGAGACACCATGCAAAGACTGAACCACGGGCCAGGGCTTTCTAAGAAAAACACCCCCACACAGGTTTTAATATACGAGTATACCCACAGTTACAAAGCAAACATGCATGTATTCTCCACACAAACAACTGCACATTATTCTCTTCTATATTCTACTTCCTGGGAGGCCCCAAGAGATACTAATCAAAATAAGTAAATACTAATACAAATCGGAGAAACTGAATACCCATTATGAGCCAGGAACATGCTAAGGGATTTACATGACCACCAATACAATGTTGGCAGGTGACCCAGAGTTAACTTTCTCACTGGGAGTGTTATTTCCTATCATCACCTCTTTTCTTGGCCTCTGGTAAGAGGAGACCTGCTCCCATTCCTCATATACCTCTTGCCTATTCCTTGTTCCCCCTGTCCATGTGTCCTCAGGCAAGTCCTTTCTCATGAACACCCAGCTCTTCTCATATTCTCCTGCCCTCACTCTTGCCTTCTACCCTATTCCTAGGTTTCTTTAGTAAAATCTCTCAAGATTTTCTCCACACCCACCATATGCCCCCTCCTTTTTTCCCCATTTGTTCACTGTTTCAAAAGGATCCCTGAAGCTATCAGCATACTACTAAGGAGGAAATAATGAAAAAAGGGGGAAAAAAGCATTATCTGACATCTCAAAGCTGACCTGGCACTCACACCAGGCCATGATAATCTGCAATTGGACATAACAGATCTCACAGAACACCAACTTCAGACAAGGTTACACTGAGACCATGATAAGTCCACATCATAATTTTGTCTAAGCACAGACAATAATGTCACCGTGCCACCCACAAAATACCAAACATCTCCTTCACTTGGCTAAAATAAGTGACTGCTTCTTCTTTACCAATGAAAATTTATCTTTGCTCTATTGTCTTCATTATAGATAACATTTATTGAGATACCCAATCATAGAATTGTGCCCAATTTCCAATCTGCAGCAAAATCTCACTTCTTTAGATCCTTGCCTGAATCATCCAACCCAAACCCAAATCCTAAATTAGGCTTTTGTCTAACACCTTCTTACTAAGGTTCCCCATTGATGCATGTTCTCCCTCATTGCAGCAAGTGATAAAACCAATATAATCAACAACAGGTGTGTGTTCCTGGTACTCAATGTTTAGGTAGCATTGACAATAACATCAAGGGAAAGGAAGCCCTATGTTCTGAAGGAAAATAGGATGTCATCCTATTGATGCTTCCAGCCCACCAATGACCAGGCAGGAAAACACTCATTCCCAGTTCACAGGGATCCAGCTGGAACTTTACATCCTCAGAACCAATAATCTGCCTTTCCAAGCACTAGCATTTATGGCAATCAGAACTGAGCCTCATGCAATTGTGTCATCTTTCTGTTTATTGAAGTACTATTGCAACAGAGATGCTTTCTGCTATTCTACTATTTTTCCAATGAAAATATGTAATATTTCAGCCAGTGAAAAGGACTCAGATCTTAATCAAATGATATCTGTTATTTAGATACAAATGATATTTATATCCAAGATATAAATTACCTACCTACAAAAGATTTAATAACCTATATTTCACTTACGATTGTCCCTAGGAGCAATCGAGTCTCATTTGGTAAGTTAGAGAAAATACTTCCAGCCCACATGCTAGAAGACTGTTTCTGTTTGATTGTTTTAATTAATCCTCTGCAAGGAACCAAGTTTTGTTTGCCATCATCTTCCCAGCACCTAGCACCATGCCTAGTGGTGCTAGAAATATAACAGAGGCTCAAAATATTTGCTAACATTCTGTAGTTGTACAAAATTAAAAGTGCACAAAAAGTGGTTATTAAAAGACAGGGAAGATACTCAGGAGGCTGAGGCAGGAGAAAGGCTTGAGCCGAGGAGTTCAAAACTGCAGTGTGCTATGACGGTGTCACCACACTCCAGCCTGGGCAATAGAGTGAGACCTCGTCTCTCTCTCTATATATATATACACAAAAAGACAGGAAAGAGATGTGAAAAAGTGAAGCTTTAGAGGTATGATGAGATAGTACAAGGCACTACGGGAATGACAACAGCTCTCCACCCTACTCCCAGGCTACAGCTACACGCTCAACTGGTGGTCAGGGAGAAAGAGCATATAAACAGTCCTGTCTAGAAGTCCTAGGCTCACTAGCTCTCTTCTCCATCCTAACTCCTAACATCCTTCTTGGAAACCTCTGTCTTCCTATGACAGACTCATCCAAACTCCGTTGGCCTCTTATTTTTCAACTCTGCTTCTCCAATAATGTTTTAATTTGCTGTATTGTAGTATGTCCATGATTACTCCAAAGACCTTGGCAGCATCCAAAACTGCCTCTTGTTTAAAAGTCTTATGCAAACATATTTCTCTTTAAACTCACTCTATCCTCCAGCTTACTTGCTCAGCTACCTCCACCTCAGTGTGCTCTGTAACCTACGGATCCCACCACTTTCTCATCAGCTCTCCCTCATCATTCCCCCACTGGCTCTGCTTGGATTCCAAGTCACTCATCATAACCACTCCTTTGCAAATACCCTCACATCCTTTCCTCCTCTTGTCCCATAGCATTCACCTCCACTCTTAATGTTAAATACAGACACAATGTGTTCTGTTACAAGATCTGTTTTCATAAAACCAATGAGCTCAAATGTAATTGGTGAACAGGGGAATGAATTCAGTATAATGTGGAAGTTGCATCGGTTCCTGGCCATTTTTTCTAAAGCAATGGGGAGTAAGATATAGGAGCAGACTGACAGCCTCCAACAGGAAAGAAAGCAAATAGTTTTCAGTTCGGCTAAAATCCTCTCTGCTCTATTTTTTTTTTAATTTAAAAAAAAGTCCCTCCAGCATGTGAAAGTACCTCCCTATAAGGGCATACCCCAGCTTTACTGGATCTCACATTATACCGAATTGTATTTCTCCCTGTGCTCTCCTGAACAGAAGCCGCTTTGCTTCCATCTACACTGCCTCTGCACCCAAACACTAGCTTTTCCACCCTACTCTTTTTTGTATCTTTGTATTATCTCATGAGACTGACAGCACCATGAGCTGGTGAGGATGTGACACAACTGGAACATCCACATGGTGCTGGTGGGAATGCAAATCAGGAAAACCGCTGGGAAAACGAATTAGCAGTATCTACCAAACTACTTTGTGCCCCAGAAATTCCACCCAAGAGAAATGAGTGAAGATGTCCACCAAAAGATACGTACAAGAATGCTCATAGCAGCACTACATAGAATAAACAAAAGCAGGAAACAACTACATCGTCATCAACAGGGGACCGGATAAGCAAGTTGTGGTATATTCATATAATGGGAGACTGCACAGTAATAAACAGAAGTTACAGATACGGATAACAACATGAAAGAATTTCATAGACATGATGATGAGAGAAGAAACCAAACACAAAAGTAGATACAATACAAACCCATGTATGTGAACCTCATACATGGGCTGGCAGAAGAGTGGTTACCTCGAGGGGACAATACTGATGGGGAGGGGCCTAGTGGTCTGCTGGGGACAGGAAGCTTTCTATATTTTCATCTGAGTGGTGATGATATAAATGTAAATTTTTTTATTTGTTATTTCTAACTGTGGTAAAATATACATAATATTTACCATCTCAACCATTTTTACCTGTACATTTCAGTGAATTAAGTACATTCACTTTGTTGTGCAGCCATCACCACCATCCATCTCCAGAACTTTTTACATCTTCCCAAATTGAAATTCCATATTCATTAAACAATGATTGTCCATTCTTCCATGCCCCACCCTTGTACCAGCTCCTGGCAATCAGCATTCTACTTCCTGTCTCTATGAATCTGACTGCTCTAAGTACTTCATATATGCAGAATCATACAGTATTTGCCTTTGTGTGATTTCAATTAGCATAATGTCCTCAAGTTTCATCCATGTCTAGCTTCTGTCGGAACTTCCTTCCATTTTAAGTCTGAATAATATTCCATTTTATTCCTATATCACCTTTTGTTTTGCCATTCAACTGCTGATGGATGCCTGAGTTGCATCTGCCTGTTGGCTACTGCAAATATTGCTGCTATGTACATGGTGTACAAGTATCTGAGTTTCTGCTTTCAGTTCTTTGGGGTATGTACCCAGAGGGTATAAAAATTACTTTAATTCGTCAAACTGTATGTTTAAGATGTGTATACTTTACTGATTTGTACATTGTGCATCTTTAAAAGTGTAAAATAACTAAAAAGCAATAACAACAACAAAAATATCCCCCAAAATATCTTCCAGCTGCACTTAGATGCCTACTTGGGTTGCCTTTATGATTTTTTGGGGGTTGGGGTAGGGCAGGGAGGGGTTCCAGTTCATGTTTTTGTTAATGCTTTGGTTATAATGGGTAAGAGTCCATATCAGTCCTATTTTTCCCACTAACCCCAATCCTAATTTTAATGCATTATTTTAGAGAATGCTTTTTTCCAGAACTTCATGTACTTTATTATAATATTTAACATACACCCAGTATATACTTATTTGGCATATATTTACCAAGTGCCAGGCATTATTCCTATTTATTGAGGATATAGCAGTGAACAAAACAGACCAAAAAGGCCTTGCCTTTTAAGGGCTTGCACACTAATAAGTAAATGTTTTTAATGGGTACTCATATGTTATTTATCAACAGTTCCTCCATAGCATATAAACTCCATGAGGGCAAGTTCTGTCCTATGTCCACTCCTAAGCACAGTGCATTATACATAGGAGGTGCTTCTACCATTCTTAGAGCTATCATTCTTAAAGCGCTTTTGTCCAAGCTCTGAATTTCACAGATAAAGAAAGGCAGTTTCAGAGAAATGATAATAGCAGCCCAAGTCACACTGTTAATAAATATCCAACCTGAATGGAACTAGGACTCTTTCCTAGAGAACAGGACAAACTGTAAGATCTAAGGGTTCTTAGATATGATACTTAAGGACAAAGTCTGAAGGGGTTTTAGTCTTTGCTCAGAGAATCATTCAAGAAGAAAAACAGTAACAAGCTAAAGCAATCAAAGATAATGAGGCAGTTCTTGCCATTTTTTCCAGAAGGCTTCTGGTCTTATTATGAGGCTTATTAATTACTTAAGCAGGAGACATGATGTGGATTGAGACATCTCTAATAATAAATGAAAAATGAGAGTAAATTTTATTGTGCAAGGAATTGAAAACATTCTAACTAGTACATGGAATTAGGAACATTCTGAGGCTCAGTTCTAAAAACTCTATTGGTTAGACCATTTTCTCCTTTGGTAAATATCCAGTCTTTTTTTTTTTTTTTTTTTTTTTTTTTTTTTTTTTTGAGACAGAGTCTTGCTCTATCACTTAGGCTGGAGTACAGTGGCATGATCTCAGCTCATCTCTGTCCATGATCAAGCAATTCTCCTGCCTCAGCCTCCCGATTAGCTGGGATTACAGGCACCTGCCACCACGCCCAGCTAATTTTTGTATTTTTAGTAGAGACAGGGTTTCACCATATTGGCCTGGCTGGTCTCGAACTCCTGACCTCAGATAATCCACCAGCCTCGGCCTCCCAAAGTACTGGGATTACAGGCGTGAGCCACCATGCCTGGCCAAATATCCAGTCTTATAATGATGTTCATTAATAATTTAAGCAGAAGACATAATGCTTATTAAGACATCTCTGATGATAAATGGAAAATGAGAATATACTTCATCGTTCTTAAATAGCGTCCATCACGCTATTGAGCCTTAAATTTATTAAGTAAAATAATTTATCAAACTCACTATTTGAAAAGGTGATAAAGCAAATTTCGAAACCAGTAGTAAATAAAGCAGGACTGCATCCATGTATCAACCGGTAAAGTGGGGGGTTTTTGGTTTGTTTTTTGTAAAGAAGGGGTCTTGTCATCTTGCCCAGGTTGATTTAGAACTCCTAGGCTCGAGTACTCTTCCCGCCTCAGCCTACCAAAGTGCTCGGATTACAGACATGAGCCGCCACACCTGGCCTAAAGTGGTTTTAAAAGCATTCAAATTATTATAAACAAGGTATTCCCTTAGAATCCTTGAATTCAAAGTCATTGCACAGAAAAAAAAAAAAAAAAGAACTTTATAATTTATGTATTCCAGAATTATGTATATAAGAAAACATTGTCTTCCTTTTTTTTTTTTTTTTTGAGTCGGAGTCTAGCTCTGTCGCCCAGGCTGGAGTGCAGTGGCCAGATCTCAGCTCACTGCAAGCTCCGCCTCCCGGGTTTACGCCATTCTCCTGCCTCAGCCTCCCGAGTAGCTGGGACTACAGGCGCCTGCCACCTCGCCCGGCTAGTTTTTTGTATTTTTTAGTAGAGACGGGGTTTCACCGTGTTAACCAGGATGGTCTCGATCTGCTGACCTTGTGATCCGCCCGTCTCGGCCTCCCAAAGTGCTAGGATTACAGGCTTGAGCCACCGCGCCCGGCCGAAAACATTGTCTTCTTAATAGCTAGAGCTAAATGAAATGTTTGTGCTTTTTGGAAGCATTTTATTGTTAAAGTAGGAGAAAAGATAAACTCAAAATTGTGTCAAAAAATGAAAACAGTACAAATGACATTCAAATGTTCTTTGCCACTTCTCCCAGTATCTCCAGGACACACATGACCTCTTGTATGTATTATTGAAACCGTTTTTAGGCCTATTTCACCCAAGTGATAAGAAAATTTAAAATAGGATTAAAATATGCATCAGGTGCTGCCTAAGGGCAAAGTATCATGACATTTATCTTCATTCAGTTCTCACAATAACCCTAAGAAGTAGGAACTATTATTACTCCCATTTTACAGATATAGAAACTGGGGCTTAGACCTATTTTAGTTGAAATTCAAACCAGGACAGTGTGATTCCAGGGCTCATGTCTTTAAGCATTATAATATATACATGTACCATAGCTTCTGCTCTGATGCCAGACTCCTTCTGCATTAAGAAAAGAATTATTTTACCAAGCATTCAAAACCCTCCCTGCCCTGACCCCAAAACCTATCTTTGAAGATCAATCTCTTGCACTGCTATCATTCACTGAGCATTCTTTTCTCAGTATACAACAGACTTCCCAAGCCTTTCACCTGTGTACACACTCTTCTCTCAGGAATGTCCTTCTAATTCATCTTTTCCAGTCAAATCGCAACACATTATCTGAGACCTGGCTCAGAAGCTACCACCTGCCATTGTGGCATTCCCTCAACCAACTATGTATGTGGGGATAGCATCTAGACTGGCTACCTTGTATGTGAACGTTCCAATTAGAACTCCATGACAGTCCACGATGTAAGTACACACAATGCATTATAAATTACAGTTGTTGAATTCGAGACAATTATACAGTGGTTAGAGTTATGACACATTTATCTGCACTGAACATATTCCTCTATCTTTTTTGAGCCACAGAGAACCAGGTCATTGCCTGATAGTCTGAATTTCAGCAGCCAAGCACTACCATCAGCTGATCTCTTCATGAAAAATAATATTTAAATTGTCAATGGTGACTTCACTAATAGACCCACAGCCTAGTTACTGAGCATCAGACCATTTCTCTCATAGATCCCCTGGATAAGAAAGGAAATTCATTCTACATAAATTAACTCTTCAGTTGCCTCCACACAAAATGAGGTAAGCATTAACAAACTAGGAAAAAAAAATCTTTATAGAATGTAAGATCTAGACATAATTTTTTTTCTTTTTTGAAACAAAGTCTTGCCTTATTGCCCAGGCTGGAGTGCAGTGGCATGATGATAGCTCACTATAATCTCAAACTTCAGTGTATAAGTGATCCTCCTGCCTCAGCCTCCCAAGCAGCTGGAACTACAGGCATGCACTACCACTCCTGGTTTTTTGGTTTTGTTTTTGTTTTTGTTTTTGTTTTGACAGAGCTGGGGTCTCACTATGTTTCCCAAGCTAGTCTTGAACTCTTGGCCTCAAGCAATCCTCCTGCCTCAGTCTCCCAAAGAGATGGGATTATGGGTGCGAGCCACCATGCCTGGCCTATATTTTCTTAATTACAAATCAAAACAACCCAAAATAAGAAACAAAAATCTGCTCTAAAATAAAAATAAATATATAATAAATAATCCTCTCTGACCTAGACACATGAGATTAATTCAAGAATAGTTTTGGGACTGTATCCCAAACCAAGCAGGGTGCCTCTCTAAGGGCTTTTTCCCAACAATCTAGAATTCTCCTTCTTTTATCTTTTGGAAAACATGCTTGTGTGTGCTCCAATAGCCTCCATTCCAGGTCCTTGCACAATTATCTGGCTCTATCAATGCCTGGGACTTCATCCTTGTGCTACGAGTCACAATCTCAACAGGACACATACAGAGATAAAATGCTCAACCAGTAACCCAAAGAAAAAACTGAAAGTGAAGTGGCCAGGGCCATGATGTTGCTCTGCTATCCTCTATCACACATCAGCAGAAATACCCTCACCTCTCAGTAGTTGGTAGAGCCTGCAACCAACATTTATATTTATACTGGGGAATTCAAATCACTTGGGACAGATACTTGCCAAATCAGAATGGTGAGAAGGCATTCAGGGGTAAAATTTACCCTGGAAGATAAAGCTGGAATTTATTGATGAAATTAGCAAAAAGGGAAAGACACACACACACACATATCCTGGCAACCCTGCTGTCTGACATGAGAGATGGTTGTTATCCAAAAACACATCAAAATAGGGTAATTACTCATGGCTGTGAATCTTGCTTCTCTGAATGCAGTGTTCAAAGGTCTGACCTTGGCAGCAGCGTTGGGTTTGAAACCTGGCTTACCAGCTGTGTGGCCTTAAGAAACTTACTCTCCTTGACCTCCAATTTCCTTACCTGAAAAATCAAAGTAGTACCTCTTCCAAGAATTACAGGATGGAGAGAACGCTTACAAAGCAGATAGCACAGTGTCTGTCACATAGTAAGTATCAATAAATTACAGTTGTTGCTATTGTCATTTGATTTTTATTATCTGAAGACATTAAGACAAAGACTTGTCTGTCTAAAACTGTGCTGCCAGAACATTTCACAACAGTGGAAATGTTCTATGTCTGTACTGTCCAATATAATAGTCACTAGCCACATGTGGCCATTGAGCACTTGAAATGTGGCAAGTGTGATAGAGGAACTAGATTTTTAACTTTATATAACTTTAATTAATTTAAATGTAGATGGCCACATGTGGTTAGTGGCTACCATATCAGATAGCACGGGCATCAAATAACCAAAATACCACTTTCCTTTGAAGGGAAAATGACCTAGCCCAATGGCTCTAAAATTCCAGCTACTAGGCCAGTGCCAATCTGCTATCAAGTTTTCGCTAGTTCACAACAGAACAAACAAAAAATCAATTTTGTGAATTTTTCATAAAGCTAAATGCATTCCATTTAAAGGACAAGTGTTCCTTCTGATATTGGATGTTCGCTCTAAATTCTTATGAAATCTAGTCATTCATTCAACAAATATCTATTATAAGTCCTCATTATATGCCAGTCGTTGCCCTGAGGTTACAAAGTAAATAAAAAAAAAAAATCCCTGCTACAAGGAGCTTACATTCTAGTGGAGAAAGGCAATAAACCACACACACACACACACACACATTTTAAAAGTCCAGTTTTATGAATTGAAAAATACATAAGAAAAATAAAGCAGGACTTTGGAACAGGAAAAACCTGAAGCAGACCTTGGGAGGGATGTGAGTGTGCTCCAGCTCAGTCACTCATTAGCTACAAGATGTTAAATGAGTGACCTTCCCTCCCTGTGTCTCTGCTTGCTTTTCAGTAAAACACGGCACTTGTAATGTGCTGAAGCTCCAAGGATAGTGCCATGCCTAACACTGTTAGTCAGCTGGCAATTTTGGTGCAATGCAGTCCAAGATGGATCAAAAGTAAATCTTTCTACATGCAAACTTCTTTCAACTGGGGAAGGAGGCATGAGAAAACTAATTAATGTCACATGCAAACATTTATAACAATTTGTTCAAATGCCTGTGTCTCTACCAGCTGCCTTCCAAATAAATAGAATCTTTCCTACAAATACAACATTGAGGTTTGTGATTCTCAGATTCAAAATAAATAAATCAATCAACAAAAGAGCAAAAGAGAAAACCAAGGTTTATTCCAAGAGGTATATATCAAGTGCATGCAGGATGCATGGCAATTGCATGGAAATTGCAAAGACTTTTTTCCCCCTAACTTCTTAAGCAGTGATTATCAAACTTAAATGTGTATTAGAATCACCTGGAGGACTTATTAAACGGTAGCCTGCTGGGCCCAATCTCAGAGTTTCTGATTCAGTAGGTTTGGGTGGGCCCAGAGACTTTGGAGTTCTAACAAGTTCCCAGGTGATGCTAATACTGCTAGCCCAAGGACCACACTTTGATAACCACCACTTTTTAAAAATGCCTGTAATGTCAAAGCCATAGCTGAGAAGATTTGCATTGACACTAATCTCTTTTATTTACTTCCAGCCCAATAATGATTGATAGCCAATAATGCCTGCAAGATTTTACCATATGATTTGCAAATCCAGCCCTAGTACAGTGTGAATCATTTTCCAACCATCCAGAACTTCCAGGAATTCATGGACACCAAACCACAGACTTCTGAAAGCCTTCCCTAAAAGGAAAGCTTAAGAAAAGTCCAGAGGATGTAAAGGCACTCAAAAACAAATTCAACAATTACTTCGTAGCAACACTGTCAAACTTTGACATAACCAAAGGCCATATGAAATATACTAGAAATTGACTATGAAGCAAAACATAAGTAACTCAGAAAAAAGTCACACAACTGGAAACTTAAAGAAAAAAACTTAGTATTTCTTTAAAAAACTATACCACAATTGTGAACTAACAAGAAAAATGACAAAAGTTCAGTGAAAATCAATCTACATTATAAAGTACAAATTAAAATTATGAATTTTATTATGAATTTTTACAAATTACAATTATGCCACCTACTCAACAAGGTTTGCATCCATAATTTAATAAAGTAAATACTGATTGAAAACATAACTCTGGGCAAGGCACTGTTGGGATGAAATATGCCTTTTCCCGTCCTCCCCTGCCTCAAGAATATCCACAGATCTATAGCTATGGGGCCAACAACTCCCGGCAGGCATGAGCTGATTAGCATCGTAACAGAAAAATAAGAAGGAACACAGACCCCTATACTGGGGAAATCAGTTTTGCAAGGAGCCTGTAAGAACAGAAGGGCATCCTTGGTAGGAGCACAGCAGACAGCAAGTTCTAAACAGAAAAACGGCTTGGGGAATATTGGGAGAAGGCTGTGGAGTGTGCCAGAAGTGGAAGATGCCCCTGGGAGTACAGTGAAGAATGAGGCTTTTTAAGTGGGAGGGAGATCATCATTCGAGAGCCCTCAGACTCAGCTCATAAAAGAGTTTGGCCTCTCACATCACCTTTAATAGGCCTTAAATGAATAAAGCTTAAAATATTCAGAGATAGAGAATCAAACAGTGGCTACCATGGATGGACGAGGAGAGGGGAGATGTTGGTCAAAGGACACAAAATAGGAGGAGTACGTAAGATTGGCAAGTTAAGAGATCTAATGTACAACAGCTGGACTAAGATTGATAAAACTGTGTTGCAGTAGAGTTTTTTTGTTATTTTAGCTGCACTGGTCACAAAAAAGTAACTATGCAAGATGGCTGATATGTTAATCTGCTTCACTATAGTAAACATTTTACTATATGTATCCCATCAGTGGGTACGGAAGGGAGTGGGGGATGGTTTCAGGATGAAACTGTTCCATCTCAGATCATCAGGCATTAGACTCTCATAAGGAGTGCACAACCTAGATCCCCCATGTGCACAGTTCACAATAGGGTTCGCACTCCTATGAGAATCTAACACTGTGCTGATCTGACAGGAGGCGGAACTCAGGCAGTAATGCTCGCTGGCCTCCTGCTGTGCAGCCTGGTTCCTAACAAGCCAGGGACTGCTACCAGGCTGTGGCCCCAGGGGCTGGGGACCTCTGTATGCCATAATATCATGCTGTAAAACTCAAATATACACAATGAAATGTATTTTTATTTATTTATTTTTGAGACAAACTCTTGCTCTGTTGCTCAGGCTGGAGTGCAATGGCATGATCTCAGCTCACTACAACCTCTGCCTCCCAGGTTCAAGCGATTCTCCTGCCTCAGCCTCCAAATAGCTGGGATTACAGGCACGTGACACCACAACAAGCTAATTTTTTTTTTTTTTTTTTTTTTGGATTTTTAGTAGAGACGGGGTTTCACTATGTTGGCCAGGCTGGTCTCGAACGCCTGACCTCAGGTAATCCACCCTCCTCAGCCTCCCAAAGCACTGGGATTACAGGCGTGACCGACTGCACCTGGCCTAAAATTTATTTTAAAAATAAATTCGTTAAAATAAATGAATAAAGATTTATCCTATATAGAAACCAGAGATTCCTAGGCATAATGCAGAATTTGGGCATAAATATAGTTAATAATAATACCAGATGCCAAGTATGAAACCTTTTTTGAGGTTCACACAAAATGATAGAAACAGTAGAGACAGAAATCACATGTTTGATTACAAATATTCTTACTTTCTCCCTATAATCTGGCGCTAGGCAGGAGTGGGGAGGATTCCCTGGGGAGGCGCTATGGGCTGCCTTCCCTGTGATTCTAATACAATATCTCCTATTGGAAATCACTGCCAGAAACCAGCAAACTGTCCAACATTTTGATATCAACAGGAATGACAATGAAAACTTAAACAGAGGCTGAAGAAATTACAGCTCAAACCTAGGCAAATCAGAGTGTCAAGTTCCATGGTATGCATCCTTGTGGTCACATAAGTAGTCTGCTAGTTATGCAGCAGGCTACTCTGAAGAGGCACACGGTGAATTGTTTGAATTTTTGTATTCACCAATTTTATTCTAGTGCCAAGGAAGAAGAAAGGATGTTTTAATAGGGTTCTCTAACGGCCATCTTCGCAGCCAACACATGGTCCAGGGTCTACTGCCCTTGATCACCTAGGAACTCCCATAGCCACCTAGTGTCCTGTTTGCCAGGCACCGTGCTAGTTAGTGTTGCCCCACTGTAAGTATTAACAGCATACCCTCCTACTCTCAGAAATGTCCTGGTTTAGATTATGTCACCAGACTTTTTATTTATTTTCACCCCACTTCAATCCTTTCTCCACACCATAGCTGACATGATACTTTAATACTGTAGTCCTTGATTCATTCCCAGTTTAAAATGTGTCCATGGATTCCCACTGTATTTGCATTCAAGGCCTACTCCACCAGACTCTTTGCTGCATCTTCTACACACTAGAATTCTTCAGTTCCTCAAGAGCACCAGGGCCTTCTGCCTCAGACCTTCACACATGTCCTTCCTCATTATCTCCCGTTTCCTAATAATTCTCACTCAGCCTTCAGAGCTCAACCCAAACATAAATTCCTCCAAAAAGCCCTCCTGAACACCCCTTCAGATATGTATTGGCACTTTCTTTTTATAATATCATGTGTGCAACTAAATACGTATCTGGTTGTTTAATGTCTGTCTCCATGGAACGCAGCTCTCTGAGGGTATGGACTTTAATGAGGTTTACTCACTGTTAAATTCCCAGTGCCTATAGATGCTCAATCAATATTGCCAAATGGATGGGTTCCCCTGTCAGACCCTATGTCATAATTTCTGTCATAGAAAATAAAGTCAATATTTGTAAACAGACTTCATTTTGTTCACCAGTGTATTAATTTCCTATTACTGCTGTTATAAATTACCATAAACTTAAAAATTACCATAAATTTAACAGCTTAAAACAACACAAGGCCAGGCGCAGTGGCTCATGCCTGTAATCCCAGCACTTTGGGAGGCTGAGGCAAATGGATCACCTGAGGTCAAGAGTTCGAGACCAGCCTGGCCAACATGGTGAAACCCCATCTCTATTAAAAATACAAAATTAAATCTCTACTAAAAATACAAAAATAAGCCGGGAGTGGTGGCATGTGCCTATAATCCCAGCTACTCTGGAGGCAGAGGCAGAAGAATTGCTGGACCCCGGGAGGTGGAAGTTGCAGTGTGCCAAGATTGTGAGACTCCGTCTCAACAACAACAAAAAAATTGCTCTCCTATGTTTCTGGAGGTAAGAAGTCCAAAATGGGTCTCACTAGGTTATAAGCAAAGTGTCAGCAGGGCTGCACTCCTTGTGAAGGCTCTAGAGGTGAATGTGTTCCCTTGCCTTCCCCAGCTTCTAGAGGTGGACCATATTCCTTGGCTCATGGGCATTGACCATCTTCAAAGCCAGCAATCACATCAATCCGACCTCCGTCTCTACCATCACATATCCTTCTCTGACTCCAACTCTCTTGCCTCACTCTTCACTTTTAAGGATCCTTGTAATTATATTGGGCTCACTTGTATAATCTAGGATAGTCTCCCCATCTTAAAATCTTTAATGAAATCACACTCACAAGATCCTATTGTCATGTAAAATAACAGAATCACAGGTTTTGGAGATCCAGATGACCTCATCTTTAGGGAGATATGCCTAAAATTGTTTTATTTATTGTGGCTCTTTCCTTACAGGAACCCTAATAACAACAACAATAATGGGAATGAGAATCTACTACAATTCTATATCTTAGAGAATCACTATAAAAACTCAAGTACAGGCAAGGCAAAGAGTAGCAGCATGAAATAAACTCAATTCACTCTTTTCTTGAAATGATTTCTCAGGTACTGTACATCTCAGATGATTCACTCAATCCAAAGCAACTGTCTTAATAGCCAAAAAATGGAATGTAGTAAAATGGCACATACAACTAAAGAGGATGGCTTTTCCCTTCAGTGGGCTTTTTTATAAGTTCAAATGGGTAACTGGAGAGCTGAGAATGTAATTCCATTAGATTTTATAAGTTGTATAACAACATCCCAAAAATGCAATTCCATTAGATAGACTATTACTAAAGTCAAAGGTCTTGGCCCACAATTCTTAACATTTTTTACACCATAAACCCTGGAATTTCCAGGACATTCAGATGGTTTATGGGAATTGTCTTAGTACATTTTGCACTGTTATAACAGAATATCAGAGACTGGGTAATTTATAATGAACAGAAATTTATTTATCATGGTTCTAGAGACTGGAAAGTCCAAGATTGAGGGGCTAGCATCGGGTGAGGGCCTTCTTGCTGCATTGTCCAATGGCAGAAGGGCAGAGAGGGTGAGATAAAGAGACAAAAGGGGGAAGGTGAGATAGAGACCAAACTCATCCTTTTATAAGAAACTCCTCTGAGAGCAGCATTAATCTACACATAAGGACAGTGTCCCCACTATCCAAACACCTCCCATTAGACTATACCTCCCAACATCGCCACACTGGGAATCAAGTTTCCAACACATAAACTTAGGGGGATACATTCAAACCATAGCAGGTATTAAGACAGAGTGGTTTCAGTTGGGATACAGACATCATGACAAGTATCAGCAGCAACAGCATTTTTCCCTATAGGCTTGAAACAATCAATGCTTCCTCATCTCTTTAGGGTTTATGGCAGAACAACTGCTTTCACAAAGAGTCTTCCCTGTCCAGAGTCCTTTGGTCTACACAACCTCTCCCCCTTCTCAGGTAACCAAACATACTCAGAGGCATACACTGCATTTTTCTAAGACCTGGTCTTGTCCTTAACCCCATCATTGCATACTGAGTTATATTCAGGATTTCTCCCATCCAGACAACTATTTATCCTTGAAAAAAATCAAGTTGGGTTTCATCCAAAGAAAACATTCCCTGCCTCTTATTTCTTAGGTTTGGCTTTCCCTGTCCCACCCCCTACCCCCCACCCTGCTTTTAATTTATTTTTACCTTATGCATTCAACAATCAACAACTATCACTGAATGCCTACTCAGTTCCAAGCTGAAAACTGAGATGTAACAGTAAACAAGATAGGTATGGCCCCTGTCCACATGCAGCTTTCACTTCTACTGAGAACACAAAAAAATAATTACACAAACAGTTGTAATAGTGGTATTTGCTATTTGTCATGTAGAACTCAGAGTGAAGTCACAAAATGAATACACATGGACAAAATAAATACACATGGCTTTTTTGAAAAATAAGATTTCACAATAAAATAAGGGTTTTCTTGTACTCTTTTTAAAAATTTAATGGAACTCAGTAGCAGCTGCCCCTTTTTGATAGGGCATATGGTTTCTGGTTTTCTACCATTCTCAGCACTCCCTTCTGTCTCCCTGACCGAGTCCAAGTTCCAGCCCCCACTTTTCATTCCATTTATGCTGCTGTTTTTGCCATAGACCTGCAAAGTCCAATGCAGTAGCCCCTAGCCACAAATGACTATTTAAATTTAAATTTTACATAATTAAATGTGAAATATAATTAAAAGTTCAGGCCCTTATTCGCACCAGTCACATTTCAAGTACTCAATAGCCACATGTAGCTAGTGGCTACCATAATGGACCAGGCAGATACATAGCACTTCCATTATCACAGAAAGTCCTGCTATCAACAGTCCCTGTCATTTTTTTTTACATCATTCACTTGACTCCTAGAAGCATATCAGTTTGAAATCCCTGGTACAGAACAATATAAAATTATTTAAGTAGGAGGATCAAATTGGATCTGGGAATTCAAAGAAGGCTCCCCTGTGGAAGTGACCAGAAAGGTGGGATCTGAAAGATGGGACAATCTTAGTTGATTGACAGCAGTTGGGGAAAAAGTTATTCAAGCAATGAAAACAATGTACAAGGGAACTTACAGTGGAAACTGTGCTTATAGAAATCTTTCCTGATGATCTTAGCTCACTTCATGTCTCCTTACTAAAAAAAAAAAATTAAATCCTTGGTCAGTACATAGCTGAGCAGCAGGGGGCTGCATATAGACTTGGAGCTTCAAATAACATTTTGATACTTTTTTTTTTCAAGTCACTTGAGAAACCATCTCCACTTGAAGAAAATCAACTTTTCTTCCTCTCTGTTTCAGGATGATAGTTTCCAATCCTGAGACCATCCATGCCCTGAATGTGAAGGCCATCTGCTGAGCAGGCCATTTCCCTGGGAACAGCAAATGCTCTTCTTGAGTGGATTTCGCCAAATTACTTTTCCTTTCTAAAGGAGATTGACTTATTTGTAGAGGAGGGCATCCCATCCTTGAGGCTTTTCGAGAACTTGTAGCTTCATAGAAAACGGTGTGCTTTGAGAGTTGTTTCAGATCCTATGCTGCTGAAGGCCAAGGTTTTAACAGCTTCTCAAGCACTGGAGTCTGTTTATTATATTGAGGTATTCTGGGCTCCTTGATGGTAAGAATATGAAAGCAGGTCCGATCTATGCACTAAGGGGCACCTTGCTTTTCTACTTCCATAGAACCAACATCTACTAAGTGACAAACTATTTCCAAGGCTTCACTAGTTTTGCTGGGAATAGGGAGAAAAACAGATACCTAAGTATTGCCCTAAAAAGTTCACAGCTTAGAGGTAAAGCCAACATAAGCACAATTCCTCCACTCGATGCAAAAATAGACATATGTAACAAGTGTTGAATGAACAACTAACAAAATGTTGGTAAAAACATCAGGTCCAGCCAATATATGAAACTTACAGAAGACCATCTCTCATATAGTTCTTCCACTGACCTCTCCCAGGACATCCAGCTGCAGAATTTGAGGCAAAAAGAAACCCAACTTGCCACTTAAGCCCTTCTGCCCACTCTCTTCTCTCAGATCCTTGAGACCAATAAGATTTAAGATTTTACTTCCATTCACAGACTCCCCAATCCACAAAAGACCTGCCTGCCTGTGCCTAAGGCTGCATTTTATACTTCATTAACCTAGTATTTTTCCTGCGTCAGTGGGGATCTCCATCACGCCACCAGATGACGGCATCACCCTTCCTGGACTCCACATGTGTTTACTGCAAGAAGAAACTAAAATCTTCCATACTCAAGCCCTTTCAGTTGGCCTAATAGTTACTTATACTTTCATCTTTACTATGAAGCAACTCTGCTAAAAAATTTATTTTTCAGGTGCCACCATGGATATATCCACCCTTTGATCAGGGAGAAAAGCATACGTGAAATTGGGAAAGGACACGTTTTCCTTTTCCTGGGCAGGTTTTGGGGATGTCAGTCACTGTAAAAATCTTTTCTTGGGAATGCTGTCCACATCTGCAAACTGTTCCTGTAAGGTCTATGTAGAAATGCATTTAAGAACATAGCTTTTCTTAAGCAATCCTCCCTGGAAAACACCAACCTGGCCTCCTCAGCTGAACTATAAAGTCACATTGCTTTCTTTTTTTTCTATGACAGGACAGAAGGAAGTGATTCACACACCTGAATTCCCTAAGAAACAGAAATTTTCACACAGGAAGGTGTTTTGATAGCTTTTCTTTCTTTGGAAGTCACGACGTGCATGTGAGTTTTAAGGGTTGCTTATTCAGCAGGGAAAGAAAACCTAAGATGGGATGATAACAATGTGAATAATACAGTATTTAAATGATTTCTGCCTTTCTATTTTTTCCTTTTTTTTTTTTTTTTTTGCACTTTATCAGAAGCAAGCATGATTCTAAATTATAATATTGGCAGAACAAATTTGCAGTTTCTGAAGAAGGTATCATCACATCTGCACCACTATTGAGCTGCATAATGTTGCCCAAGCCCCTCGATCTCTCTTAGACCTAGGCCAGAGGGACCCTTGTCCTGGGCCATGGACTTTAAAGGGCACATGACAAACCCCAAAATGCAGGGTTTTTTCTTTTCAATCTTAAATGGAAGTTTTGTTTATTTTCTTAATTTCATAACTGACTAAGCCAATGGGAGGGACTCACCTGAACTTGGACTCCAGACCAGAGGGTGCTGAACTGAGAGCCCATGAGAGAATGAACCACAGCCTCTGTCCTTGGAAACCAAGACAAAATGGGTGTTTAGTGGTTAGGTAGACAGGATCCCCCAGATAACTCTGTTGCCTCCCTTCTCCTTGTTCAGAGGATGTAGTCTGAGAGGCACTTAGAACCCCTGGAAGGCCTGAGTCAGACAAGTGGGGCCTAGAAGTGAAGAATCTGCCTTACTTGCTTCCCTGGGGAACTTGAGCAGGTCATTACCACCTGCTCAGGTTTGGTGGGCCCAGGAGTCTTGGGCATGGTTCCAGCTCCCATCCAGCCCTGCTCCAGCAGATCAGTGCTGCCACACAGCCTCCTTAGTCTGCAGGGCTGGCCCGGGGGAGACTGAGGCTCCAGGCAGAGGGCTGCAGGCCGCAAGAGAGAAGGCAGGCATAGCTTAATTGGACCATTGGCATACTTAGATATTTGGTCTGCAGGTCTCTGTTAGCACTTCTCCAGGCCCCAGCAATGCTAGAACTTGCTTCTAGTTCCTTCTGTAAAAATAACAGAACTCAATTAAATTGCTCTACAGTTTGGACCTGCTCTACAAAATCATTATATTTTCATTTTAGTACCTTAAGATAAAATGACATAAAAACTGCAATTCGAGATGTCAGAAAAAAATAATAAACTAAAATTTATTTTTCCAGAGTTATTTCAAGAATAAACCTTTAAATGAATTACAGCTTCTGGCTTGCCCTTTCCTACCTCTCAGGTTGCATGCCCTATAAAAAGGATGTCATTAAGTAAAACTATGGTTTGAAATGCATAAGGATCCGCACATATAAAATACCACAAATACTACACTGTAAAATTCTCCATGTGGCATAAGAATCACAGTTTATCACACGCTAATGATCAACTGGCAATTAATCCTTAACCACCTCCTAGCACTGAAGACCTTTTCTAAAATATACAAAGGGAAAAAATTATGAAGAGATTACCCTAAGACTCAGCATCCAAACAATAACTTTATAAAGAATAAACGAAGGCCGGGCGCGGTGGCTTACACACGTAATCCCAGCACTTTGGGAGGCCGAGGCGGGCAGATCACCTGAGGTCTGGAGTTCGAGACCAACCTGACCAACATGGAGAAACCCCGTCTCTACTAAAAATACAAAATTAGCTGGGCGTGGTGGCACATGCCTATAATGTCAGCTACTCGGGAGGCTGAGGCAGGAGAAGTGCTTGAACCCAGGAGGCGGAGGCTGTGGTGAGCCGAGATTGTGCCATCACACTCCAGCCTAGGGAACAAGAACGAAACTCCGTCTCAAAAAACAAAACAAAAAGAAAGAGAGAAGGAAGGAAGGAAGGGAGAGGAAGGGAGGGAAAGGGAGGGGAAGAAAGGAAAGGGAAAGGAAAAGGAAAAGGAAAGGAGCCAGGCGCAGTGGCTCACGCCTGTAATCCTAGCACTTTTAGAGGCCAAGGCAGGCATGTTGCCTGAGCTCAGGAGTTTGCGACCAGCCTGGGCAACATGGTGAAACCCCATCTCCACTAAAATACAAAAAATTAGCCAGACATGGTGGCTTGCGCCTATAGTCCCAGCTACTCCGGAGGCTAAGGCAGGAGAATTGCTTGAATCCAGGAGGAGAGGTTACAGTGAGCCGAGATTGCACCACTGCACTCCAGCCTGCGCAACAGAGTGAGACTCTGTCTGAAAAAAAATAAAATAAAAAGAATATAAAAACAATAAACGAAAGCCATGCTAAAAGCAGACGAAGACTAGAAACACTGAAAAGTATTTACTATTATTACTTGGAAGCATTAACTTAAAAGTACCTAGAGATGTCAGCTGTGAAATACTAATCTGAGTTTTAATTTTTCTCATTTTTATACTAATTACAAAGACAGATGTGCTTACTACGCATACTGCTTAAACCATAAGTATAGTAAAAGAAACAGCTTTCCCCCTTCTGATTGGAGGCATAAATAATATTTCTGTAGTATGTTCTATTCCCGTATATCACAGAACTGGCTGAAATGTATCTCTGGCTTCCATAAATCATAAGTACAGTTAAGCGGAACCTCCTCCTCCAATGTAGAAAACAAACATAGGGCAATGAAATCTAGAGTTACACAATATTTGAGTGTGAGTTTCTTCATAGTCCATTTTAATTGATTTATACAGACAGGAAAGAGGGGGAACATTAAACCTTTTACAAACCTTCCCAAGTTTGCCTAATTAGGCCAGTCCTGCATAAAGAGCTTCATAGTCTTGGAAAATCCGAGAGCAATGAAATAAAAATGAGATAAATTGGGGGAAAACACACATATTCTAACACCTGTTCTCAAATCCTGTGCTTCTAACAAAGGGAAAGTCATAGGGTAGCGGACACGAAGAACTATGACCAGCTTCTTCACCAGGCCACAGAATTGTATCTCTGAAATTTCGATCCACATTTTACCTTTATGAAGGAAATCTGTGAAACAAGCCAAAACCATCAAAAGTATACATGAAAAGTCATGCTTGATGTGAGAAGTTTATTTAACAGAACATTAACTGAGACATGTAAAATAACTAATCTCAGTCAGGACTGAAGATACTAATTTTTTAAAAAAGCATTTCCAATCTTTGTTTAAAATGTGCTCAGAATCTTCATGTCTAGTAAGTTGCTGAGTAAATATAAATGTAAAAACTAAAATATCTAAAGTAAATGACCCTGTTTAAAAAAATATTTAAGGCAGTGCTACATCATCTACCATATTTCTTCTGAATTTAAGACACTAACAATTATAAGAAACATCTTAATTTATACCCACAGAGAAAAGAAAATCTTGTAATAGCACTACCAACTGTGAGATGCAGTCCAATTTCAGAGACACAAAAATGTGCTTAAAAATGAGTCATTTAAATATGGAAAACACATCCAGCTATTAAACTTGAAAAAGCTAGAATAAACATTTGTGTAAAACGAACACTTAGCAAACACTTGCAGAATAAATGGGAAAACGAATGACTTTACAAACAACTTTCTTTTTAAATTTTTTTATAGATTCAGGGGTACACGTGCAGGTTTGTTACATGGATATATTGTGTGATGCTGAGGTTTGTGTTTCTAGTGTAGCCATCACACAAATTGTGAATTCTATATCCAATAGGTAATTTTACAATCCTCACTCTCCTTTCCTCTCCCTCATTTTGGAGTCCCTAGTGTCTATTGTGACCCTCTGAATGTCTACATATATCCATTGCTTAGCTCCCACTTATAAGTAAGAGATCATGCAATATTTGATTTTCTGTTTCTGAGTTACTTCACTTAGGATAATGGCATCCAGCTCCATCCGTGTTGCTGTGACAGACACGAAAAGGACTGATGTCTGGAATCTACAAGGAACTCAACTCAACAAGAAAAAATAAATAAATAAATAAAGCTATTAAAGAGTGGGCAAAGGACCTGAACAGACATTTCTCAAAAGAAGACACACAAGCAGCTAAAACACATACGAAAAAAATGCTCAGCATCACTAATTATCAGATAAATGCAAATTAAAACAACAACAAGATATCATCTCACACCAGTCAGAATAGCTATCATTAAAAAGTCAAAAAACAACAGATGTTGGTGAGGCTGTGGAGAAAAGGGAGGGCTTATACACTGTTGGTGGGAATATAAATTTATAACACTTCTATGGAAAACAGTGTGGAGATTTCTCAAAGAACTAAAAATAAAACTACCATTCAACCCAGCAAATCTACTACAGAATATCAACCCAAACAAACAACTTTCTTGATAGAAAATTGGAATAAGGAAAATCTCTGTATATATGATCATAGAGATAAGATCATAGATCACAGAGCTATACATATGATCATAGAAATAGGTAGTCCCCCTTTCACCGAGTCTTTCCCTTACTACTTTGGACCAGCTTTCTCTTCCATCTCAGAGTTCCTACAAATGTTGGCAGAAAAAAGCACACACTCCAACACTAGTTTTACATGCAAACACATATCCACATACATACATACTCACCTCCACACTACAGCAGGGGTCAACTAATGATGACACATGGGTTAAATGCCAGCTGCCAGTTTTGTAAATAAAGCTTTATTTGAACAAAATCATGCTCACTTGTTTATGTATTTTCTATGGCTGCTGTTTCCATGCTACAATGGCAGCACTAAATAATTACAAGAGACAGAATGGCCCTCAAAGCCTGGAATACTTATCATCTGGCCCTTTAAGAAAAAGTATGCTGAACAATTCACAATTGCAAAAATATGGAACCAACCTAAATGCCCATCAACCAACAAATGGATAAAGAAAATGTGGTATATGCACACCATGGAACACTACTCAGCCATAAAAGAGAACAAAATAATGACCTTTGCAGCAACTTGGATGGAGTTGGAGGCCATTGTTCTAAGTGAAGTAATTCAGGAATGGAAAATCAAATACCAAATGTTCTCATTTATAAGTGGGAGCTAAGCTATGAGGACATACAAGCATAAGAATGATATAGTGGACTTTGGGGACTTGGGGAAGGATGGAAGGCAGAAGAGAGATAAAAGATTACATATTGGGCACAGTGCACACTGCTCAGGTGATGGGTGTACCAAAATCTCAGAAATCACCACTGAAGAACTTAGCCATATAACCAAAACCACCTGTTCCCCCAAAACTATTGAAATTAAATTTAAATAAATAATAAATAAATAAAATACATGATAGCAGCATTTTAGAAAGTGCATAATTTATTACATTTATAAGCTCATAACAAAATGAATATTTAGGAACTTTTAAAATGAATTTGAAGTAACAATTAGATGTAAAATTCTCAAAGCTTGGAATCTGAAATATTAAATTCTAGAATTTCTTAAAAACAACTTCTTATGTAAGAGAAACTTGCATAGTTTGAAAATTATTATGTTCTTCCAAGGAAAAAAAGGAGGAATTAAAAAAGAAAAAGAAAGAAGAAAGAAAAAGTTTGCTGAACCATGCAAGAAAGTATAAGACCCTAGAGGACACAGGCCATGTTGTAGGCTGGTCTTACTCTCCCAGCAGCACCTGGCACCAAGTAAAAAGCAGTTAATGTATGCTTATTGGTAGATTTTACTAATCTAAAAGTAGAGTGCCTCTAAATGTAGCTGAAAAGTCTTCTGATATACATACGTTTCACACTTGCCCTTATTCAGGCTAATTTCCACTTCTAGAGGAAGCTCTTTACCCTCCATTTTACCCTTCTTTTTATAAGTTAATATTTAGTACCTAAATTAATCCCACATTAGCTGTATGACTAATACAGCGAGTACTCCATGCATACCCTGATTAAGTTCACTGGACAGATGCTTTGAGGGCCATCAATTGCCATTCACACCAAGAACAATATATAACAAAGAAGCTTTTACCACCTGGCAGTAATTTCAAGGCATCAATCATTTCCCAGACATCTGTTGGGCATGTTCTCTGGGCTACGCTAGAT
This sequence comes from Macaca mulatta, assembly GCF_049350105.2. Taxonomy (NCBI): domain Eukaryota; kingdom Metazoa; phylum Chordata; class Mammalia; order Primates; family Cercopithecidae; genus Macaca; species Macaca mulatta. The sequence goes on from NC_133407.1 coordinate 119,813,723, forward strand.
AAAGGGCTACCAAGAAGAATTAGATACAGCCTCCATCTTCAAGGAGCTGAGAGTGTTCTTAGAGTTTATCTCCTTAGACTCGTTACAAAGTGAACACAGAGTAAATAGCATGACAGCAAAGAGGACCTCAAGCTGCTGACAAGGGAAAGATCTGCTGAATTATTCAATCAGGACTTGGGTGCTTCCTGTGTTCAGAGGTCCTCGGGCAATGGAAGGATGTACAGTCATGGCTCCTTACCTGGAGCCATATAGAGGACAGGGACAAGGGCAATGTTCTGACCAGCCATAAAAAAGAGCAAGTGTAAGAAGAACACAGTCCTTTGGATTCCTGAAGAAGAAGAGATTAACTGTGACAGGATCAGTGTTGAAGAGGAAGTAAGAAAAGACCTGTGAAGGAGGTTTTTAGGTATATTTTAAAAGAGAAGATAAATTTCAATAGAAAATCATTTGGGGTGAGGGAAGAATAAAGGCACAAACATAGGGAGGTGCAGTGCCTGGCTGTACTGTCCATGCTCTATAAGGGGAGCTATTGTCATGCAGTCACCAAATGTTTATTGAGTGCTTATTCTGTGCTAAGTGATGTATCTGAGAGTGAGGCAAGTTCCTTTTTGAGGCAGAAAAAATCACTTCCCAGTTGAGTTTATATTGCCATCACTCTGATGTAAAGAAAGCACAGTGTGGGTGAGAAACATGGTGGAAGACAAGGCTCAACAGGTAGGCTGGGACACAACTGTGAAAGGCCTGGGATGCCTTGCCAAAGAGGTTGGATTCTACTCTAAAGATATTTATAATATTTTACATATTATATATTAAATATAGACACAGTCATGTACCACATAATGATGTTTTGGTCAACAATGAACACCACACTGTATACAATGGTGTTCCCATAAAATTATAATGGAGCTAAAATTTCCTGACCCCATAACATCAATGCCTTCGTGAAATAGCAGCACGAGGCATTACTCATGTATGTGGTGCTGCTGGTGCAAACAAACCTACTGCACTGCCAGTCGTATAAGAGTATAACACATGCAATTATATACATATTACTTAGCAATGATAATAAATGACTATGTTACTGGTTTATCTATTTACTATAGTATGCTTTTTATCTTGATTTTGGAGTGTGCTTCTTCAATATAATTTTTAAAAATTTAACTGTAAAACAGCCTCAGGCAGGTCCTTCAAGAATTATCCAGAAGAAGGCATTGCCATCATAGAAGATGACAGCTCCATGCGTGTTACTGCCCTTGAAGACCTCCCAGTGGGATAGGATGTGCAAGTAGAAGGCAGTGATGCTGATGATCTTGATCATGTGTAGGCCTGGGCTAATGTGTGTGTTTGTGTTTTAGTTTTTAACAAAAAAGTTAAGATAGTAAAAGAAATTAATAGAAAAAAGTTCATAAAATAAGAATATAAGGAAAATATTTGTACAGCTTTATAAAATGTAAAAATTTAGAGTAAGCTAAAAAAAGTTTAATAAATTTAGTATAACCTAAGTGTACAGTGTTTATAAAGTCTACAGTAGTATACAGCAGTGTCCTAGGCCTTCACATTCACTCACCACTCACTCACTGACTCACCCAGAGCAACTTCCAGTCCGGCAAATTTCATTCATGGTAGGTGGCCAACATGGTTCTCCTATCTTCTCTCTTTCATACCACATTTTTGCAGTACCTTCTCTATATTTAGATATGTTTACAGATACCATTGTGTTACAGTTGCCTGCAGTATTCAGTACAGTCACATGCTGTACAGGTTTGTAGCCTGGGAGCCTATCACGTAGGTTTGTAGCATATTGCGTAGCTGTGTAGTAGACTCTACCACATAGGTTTGTGTAAGTATACTCTATGGACATTCACATGACAAAATCACCTAATGTTACATTTCTCAGAACATAGCCCCATCATTGATACAGTACTGTATTATAAATATAATATATATTTAACATAATACAAATTCTGCTCACATTTTAGGGCACTAAGGATCATTCTAACACTGGTTTTCAAAACCAAGTGCATTTACAGCAAAGAACAGAACATAATATGAAGTCAACTCACTGTGAGACATATCACTCATCCTCAAATGTTTGAACTTGATCATTTTGGGAAACATAGAAGGGGCCCAGTATATGTCAGTACAGCAGGCAATGTACTCCTTGTATTGCTAGCTATGGATTAGAGATCATTTCCAAATGACCCAAACTTAATATTCTATACAATTTACCAGACCTATGTTTATGTGTATGCATGTGTGTGTGTATGTGTGGTGTGTGTGTATGTGTGTTTTAATAGACACACACTTTTAGCATTATTATTATTATTATTATTATCATTATTATTTGAGACAGAGTCTTGCTCTGTCACCCAGGCTGGAGTGCACTGCATTCTCTGCCACCAGGTGTCAAGCAATTCTCATGCCTCAGCCTCCCCAGTAGCTGGGATTACAGGCATATACCACCATGCCAGGCTAATTTTTGTATTTTTAGTGGAGATGGGGTTTTGCCATGTTGGCCAAGCTGGTCTAAAACTCCTGACCAGTGATCCGCCCACCTCAGCCTCCTAAAGTGCTGGGATTACATGTGTGAGCCACTATACCCAGTCCTTAGTTGTATTTTAAAAGCAACAAAAGTTCCTTCCCTACCTGAATGCTCCTTTATAAGATGGCTCCAGACATGGCAGGAGAAACATGCCTTTTAGCAGCTTAATCCCCAAATAAAGTCTGCATGGCTTTTTCAAGATTATTCCGCCAACTTTTATGTCCTAAAGTGGCCTATTTCCTAAAAGCAACTTCTCTTATCCTTCCTAAGTGATATTTCTTCCCTAATCATCAGTTTGCCCTAATCATCAGTTTTTCCTCAGATTCTTAAAAAAAAAAAAAAAAAACCTTATCTTCATGAACTGTCATCCCATAATATGTCAGGGTGATTTAATATTTCAACTTTTCTTGGCTAATTTATCTTGACTTAGCTGTGTTTATTAGGCTCTAAATAAGGATTTCCCAACTTTGACATCATTGACATTAGAGACCAGATAACCCTTTTGTCGAGGGGCTTGTCCTGTGCATTGTAGTATGTTTAGCAGCATCCCTGGCCTCTACCCACAAGGTGCCAGCAGTGCCCCTTCCCACATACACATCCACCTTGTGACAATCAAAACTGTCTTCAGTCATTGCCAAATCTCCCATGGGGGGCACAATCTTCCCCTGTTGATAACCACTGTTCTAAACTTTTTAGTTTCATTTTGTAATAATAATAATAAAAGATAACACATATTGAGGTTTACAGTTAGCCATCCACTATTCCAATCATGTTTCCAGATTAGTTCAATCCTCACGATGCCCTCCACTTTAAAGATAAAGAAATACTCAGACAAGATAAGTGTCTTGTCTAAGGCCACGCTGCTGCTAAGTGGCAGAATGACGTCTTTAACCTGATTCCGCTGATGTCAGACCCTTAGCTCTTAACTACTGGACCATCTGGCCTTTCTGAAATTGTACAAAATCAACACCGGTAGAACAAGTACAGGCTTTCTCTTTGTCTTCTCTACTTGGTGCCCTGAAGCCATCCAGAAAACCCAACACACATTTGAGGATTTACCATTTGTATAGCAGGAGTTCTCGCATCTTCGCAGAAGTCAAATTCAACTATCTAACAACTGGTGTGGCTCGGCATGGATGGATCCCATGGACATGGATCATAAACAACCCATGTGAGTGTAACCAGCCATCTGGTGCCTACAGGATGAATGGAGCTCTGCATTTGCCTCAACTGAAGTTTTATTTTGCCCAAGTAGGCACTGTCTTGGGTATGCATTCATAGAGTACCTGCAGGGTGCAGAGAACGAAAAACCGGTGTGGATACTTTAAAAAGTAAGAGATGAGATTCTACTTTCTAAAATTTCAAATCCCATGAGTGGGGCAAAACAGCCAGCTACAACATGACATTAAGAAGACTTACAGTGCGTCACACAGCGAACATTAATTTCAACTAAGGGTGGGGGAAGCCAACTTTTATGCAATTAAAAGTTAGAATTATAGAATATTTTTCTTAGAAACAACTTTTTAAAAGCAAGTCATCTATCAGGCTAATAAAATGTTATGGATAAACATATCTAAGAGGCATATTTGATAAATCTAAAAATAACCTGAAGTTCTTCTATCAATTTGTTTATAATGAATACAGTTTTCTATTATGTTTGAAAGTAGTTTGTGCTCTTTAATGATAAAAACATTTCCCTTATGCTTCAGTGTAATCTATTAATTTGCTCAGTAAATGCTTTGCAAAGGCAAACTTTTGCCCAGCCCATACAAACTGGTGCAAATTTTAAATGGGTGGGTTATGTAATAATTACACTTCCATTAGAGAAATAATCCATCTCACAACTATTGAAGACTGACCAAGAATAAAGTGGTGGGTGGGAAGTAACTTCTCAGATGGTTCTAATGAGCCCCTGAGCTGAAAACAACTGGGTAAAAGAATTTCGGTGCACAAAGGAAATGAGGAATGGCTAGGCGCACCATGGTACAGACTGCAAGCTCCTGTACCCCTAAGTTAATCAGCTCTTCTACCAGCTCCTGCTCTATGATCTTCAGCAAGTTATTTCCTCCTGCTGATCTTTAGATTATTCCTTTGCAAAATGGATTTGTTCAGTGGAATAAATGAGAAAACTCATGTAAAGAGTTTAACATACTACCTGAAACACAGGACGTGCCCACTACCTTTTAATAATAATTGTAGGCTTTGCACATGAGGTGACTTTTAAGTCTTGGTCTTGATGGTAAAAGTAAACCAATCTTCCACTAATAATCCTAATAATTTTTTCATTCCTGCCAATTCCCTTCCTTTGTTTGTTTTTTGTTTTAGAGACAGAGTCTTGCTCTGTTGCCTAGGCTGGAGTTCAGTGGCACAATCATAGTTCATTGTAATCTGGAATTCCTGGGCTCAAGAGATCCTCCCACCTCCTCAGCCTCCCGAATACCTAGGAATAAAAGCATGCACCACCATGCCCAGGCAATTTTTTAAATTGTTTTATACAGACAGAGTCTCGCTATATTGCCCAGGCTGGTCTTGAACTCCTTGCCTCAAGCAATTCTCCTGCCTCAGCCTCCCAAAGTGCTAGGATTACAAGTGTGAATCACTGTGCCTGGCCCTACTACCAATTAATTTCTTTTAAAAATGGGGTTTAGCCACAGAATGTATTGATATACTGCATGGTCTTCCTATTTATAATCAACATTCAAGATCAAATTTTCCATTTGCTTCTCAGTTATCCCAAATCGAACTGATTTGTTACTCTTTATCTCCTGAATCCTTGAACTCCCTAGTCTGCTTCCAATAGCCTCCCATCCTTGCCAACAATTATGCAAACATTTTCACCACCTCAAATGGCTAAGGCAAAGACATATTTGCTTCTACATGCTTCTTTGCAATAACTGATTCTGTAAACACAATAAAGAACATTCCAGGCAGTGCTGAATTTTTTACAGTATTAGTTATGAACCCCTAAAATAATTTATAATGGAAATTCTGAGACATTCTTCACTACAGAGGATATTGGTCCTATACCCAGCAACAAAACACGTGTTCACGGGCACACACAACTGTATGTATGCAATACACGTACACAGAAAAGGGTTCTGTTCACTTAACTCAAATTTATTCAGAACAGTTTATGTTATTTATTTCATGAGTTTTAGACAAGATCTTTTTTAGCACATTACAGAGGCCTGGAGGGGCTTTCTGCATAAAAGACAAAGCCAAGCACTGTTAATGCAAAGTATAGTAACTCAGTGTTTTGAGAAACACGGCCAAACATATTTGAATATGAGGCCATCAGGCCAAGAAATCTTAGTGTCTAGAGCTGAGAGCAAAATTGGCAGTTGGGTTCTCATTATCAGGAGAATTTCTTGCTACATTGTGGCCACTCAGCTTAGCCAGCCTCAACCTTACAAGGATGCATATGCATGTTTTGAAAACATTTAAGATGCAAATATTTCATATCATACATATGCTGGTAAAACATGAGGCATGAGAGACCTGTTTGCAGTCCTTGCTGGGCCACTTACACACCATGTGACATTAATTAACCTATTTAACCTTTCTAACCCTCAGTTTCTTCATCTGAAAATGTCATAGCAATAGCATCTACCCACTACAGGTTGCTGTGAGAATTAAATGAGCTAATACATGTAAAATGCTGGGCACAATGCCTGGAACAATAAGTGCTCAATATGCATTAAGATTAATATCTATTTTAGCTGACATTTCCATTATAAACCACACTCACATAATCTGCATCAAATTTCTTAAATGGATATTCTTACACAGTAAGAGTGCACCCACAAATGGTTTTGCACCATACCATCTAAAAATCTAAAGTCCAAAGATAAACTAGAAACTAGGGCCCATGCCAAGCTGTACATTATGAAGGAAAAAGCAAAGAAGAAGCTCCCACAACATGAGGCAAGAGACAGGAGTAGATCAGATCATCACACTAAGAAAACTGCTACTCAAACAGCTTACCTTTAGGAAGTATGAGAATTTTAACGTCATTGGAGTGCTATTTGGGGTTCACAAAGAATCTTTTCCTGAAATAAGATCTAAGAGGGCTTACAAATATTTCTCCTTCAAAATGTAGCATTGAAAAAGCAAGATGACATGCTCACTTCAGCAGCAAGTACACCAGAACTGGAAAGGAAGAGCAAGGTGAGGCGCTTGTTCCAGAGTCTGACTTCTCACCCACTCCACCACATACACACACAAATTCAGGTAATTCAGGAAGCAGTTCAGGAAGCCCCCTCATCATATATTTTAAAAGCTCCCTTTCCATCATTAAAAAGGCATACATTTCTAATAGGTAAACATCCTCAGTCGAACAAACCTGAAGCATGACTATTCCTAAGTAAAGTTGCCTTCATTTTCCAAAACTCCTAGGCACACTTAAATGGATGTGTGAAATTCCATGAACTCCAAGTAGGGGATGGGGGTTGCTAAGGTGCTTTAACCTTATAACAGTGAGACCCAGTGTAAGACAGACTAACTGACGAACCTGCAAACCAGCAAAATCTTAATGCCTAATAGCAAACTATGTTGAATAAAGAGCCAATCAAAAATTTACTAGAACATGAAGGAGACTTTAAGAGACCACTTAACACAGGCTGCCTGGAGAGCGAGACCTTCTGAAGGTGCACTGCCATCTAAACACGATAATATTTCAGTGATCCCAAACAAAATTCTACACATATAAGGGCTGAAGACAGTTCTCACCCACTATAGAAACTAAAGAAGTTTCCCAACTGCCACCAGAAACTACAGAAAGTTCCCAACAGCCTCACAATCCAACGTTTCAAGTTGATCAACAGAACAACCCAAATGTCCAATTAAAATCTGTCTGGCTAAACTCTGTAAAATGCAAAAAAGTAAGACGTATCAGTATTGTTCAAATAGTGAGTTTTAAAGAAAAAAAGCTCAAAAAATCATATACTATTTCAATCTTGGCTGGTATTTATCCCTACAGTTGATACAACTGTTTTATTTTAAATGGATTGTAAAATGTTACCAGAATGGCCTTAAAATCAATTTAATAAGTGATCTGCACTCTCGTGGTACATGGGAAAAAGCAATGTCCAAAAACGTCCAAAGAGAAACCAGGCAAGAAGAAAAAATAAATCTCATTCAAGGGTGCCATCTAGTGGGCAAATGAGGTGGCTGTAATGTTGCTAAGCAACATTTGGATGGCATATTGAAAACTCTAGAAACTTGGAGCTAAGAAGAAACTTAGTTCAGTGTTTCCCAAAGTATATTTCTTGATAGCAGGATTCTGCCATCAAATGCACACATGCTGGGTGAGACGCTGTGGAAAATACATCTCAACCATAGGATATCTCACAGCCTTAAATATGTTAACCTATATTGGAAATCTCTAAAGGGAGATGTGGCATTCCGCACTTATATTCGATCAGGGAAACTCTTTACTTGTAGATGCCTCTGAACTCCTCACAGAGTGCTGGAGTTTCTCAAAACAATGTTTGGGAAACGCTAATCTAATTCAACTCTTGCCTCCACATTTTACACAGGAGGGCCCCAGTAATTGAAGTAACTCATCCTGGTTCTCAGCGCTGCCTTATAGCTGGTCAAGTTCCATGGCAGGTCTGTCTTTGTAACCTGAGGGGTGGGTGAAAGTAGGAGGGAGGCTGTAAGGTGCTCCCCCTTGCTCCTCATGCTTAGCATTAAAATTCTCCTGTGGAAGGTCTACAGGCTTCATGCTAAGTGCCTATTAGGCTTGGACATCCTATTACAGTTAAAATAAATATTGATTTTAAAACCTAAAATAATACTTTCCTTCTAAGTTCTTATGGTTATTATTTTTTAATCTGCTGAAAATTGATCTTAATGTTATAGTTCAGCTCTATACATTTTATTGTTATAGTTTTGTAAAAACACAAATTAAGAGTGTGTGAGAGTTATTTCTGATGCCTCCCATACATGTTCCATCTAAGGTTAAACCTGAAGGACAACCACAGTATCTAACAATGACTGTGGATATCAAAAACCAAAGAATTACAGCATAAAATAATAAGCTTTAATAGAGGCATGCCTGGCCAGGCACAGTGGCTCACACCTGTAATCCCAGCACTTTGGGAGGCCGAGGCAGGCGGATCGCCTGAGGTCAGGAGTTTAGACCAACCTGACCAACATGGAGAAAACCTGTCTCTACTGAAAATATAAAACAATTATCTGGGTGTGGTGGTGCATGCCTGTAGTCCCAGCTACTTGGGAGGCTGAGGCAGGAGAATTGCTTGAATCTGGGAGGCGGAGGTTGCGATGAGCCGAGGTGGCGCCATCGAACTCCAGCCTGGGCAACAAGAGTGAAACTCTGTCTCAAAAAAAAAAAAAAAAGAAGGCATGCCTTACATTTTCCCAATTGAACAAAATATTACATGGGATGCTAACGTTGGAATTACAAAAGCAGCTTCCAGGGATATTATTACAAACTATCCTGAAAAACTTAAATATATCTTCATTTGGAAATAGATATAAAACTTTTTAAAAAATACAGTTGTGCTCATTGTGCTTCTGGGTACCCCAGGGAACCTATGGAGACATCAGCTATGTAGCAACTTTCAAAGTACTTTGTTCAGGTGGTGCTGACTAAGTGACCTCAGGTTCCACATCTTCCAGGGACAGCATGAGCCACAGCCAGATCTCCAACTCTGATACGTTTCAGTGTTTTTCACTGCTGTACCTTACTAACTGGTTTTTCTAAGAAGGAACCATGTGTTCACAAACTCTGGCTCCAGAGACCACTCCCTTCTCTCAAGACTGAAAATGTAATAATAATAACTTAATGAAGACTAAAAATAAATACAAGTAATAACGTACCCAGCTTGCTACATTTAGAATCATTTTGATGGCTATATGATATTCTATCACTGCCAGATTCCTATTTAGAAAATTTTAAGTTTTCTCTTATTTAAAAAAGTTTTATCTTATTTAAAAACTGTTTAAGAACACTTAAGTTTTCTTTTTCTAAAAAAGGGAGGAATTGCTCTCAATTTTTTTAGGTACAAAATGTTTTCTCTACTGAAAATCATCTCTAAAGGATATCTTCCAGAAGTGGAGTTACGGAATGAAAAGGTTAGACTCATTTATGTTGACAAGCTTTTTTCCCAAAATAGTTGTCCCAGTTTACACCAAATTTGGAACATTTTAGCCTCAGTTATGAATGCGAGGCTTGAGAGATAACTGTAGGTGTACAGACCACTTGTGGTTCAGCCCAGGTCAAACACACACAGCAACTGGAAGGCTCTGGAAATGCTCATTTGTTTGCACATCTCTCAGACTTTAATGTAAGAAGCATCTCCCTGTGAGATACAAATTCTAAAGACTCCCCAGGCCTGTTGTGGTGGCTCATGTCTATAATCCCAGCACTTTGAAAGGCCAAGGATGAGGATAACTGGAGCCCAGGGGTGCAAGGCTGCAACGAGCTATAATCGAACCACTGCAATCCAGCCTGGGCTACAGAGGAAGATCTTGTCTCAAAAAAAAAATAAAATAAAAATTTCCCAAATTCAAAGAAAAGCTTTTACTTAGGAATTCAACCTCAAGGTCTTAATAAGAGTTTAATACCTGCACATAGGATAGATGTTTTAATGGGATTAACAGGGACCCAAATGCAAAGTGGACGCCAGATTAAAGTATTGTCAGTTAGTTTAGATGGGTTGGGAGAGGGCTAGCACCCAAGTTTCAAGCTGGCATAGCTTTGCACCAGAGAGCTGGCTTGTAATTGCCTTACATCGTCCCCTTTTATTTTCCCCATGGATTGCCACAGCATGATGGGATGTTGCAAAGTGACTCTAACAGGCAGGGACTAATTTGAAATACTTCCTTGGCTCCTCACATATTCTAAAGCACCCCCCACCAACTATACTCAGTCCAAGAGTTAACATTCTTTAAGAGCCCTTAAACCACATTTTTTTTTCACTTTGAAAATGTAAATTGATAAAATCCTGCTCTTTTACATTCTGTGTATTTTCTGACAGGACCCGCAAGTATTTTCAAAGGGCTCCATTCTGAGTTAGAATTAGCACATTAGGGACAGCAGATTCACTGTTAACAAGGAGGCCCTACCTCTGGCTCATTTTTCTTTCCTTACCTTGCTTAGAACGGGATTCCCCACATAACAACTGGCCAGCTGATGCTGTTGTACATTTGCACAATCATTCAGTCATTCATTCAAATATTTACTATGCTCTTATTATGTATGTGTCAAGTCCCAAGCCTGGATCTGAAAGCCAAAACTGAATGTTGAATCAATAACTCCAGCCTCATTCATGTATCAGTTGTGTCACCTTGTACAAGTAAGCTAATTTCCCTGAGCCTCAGTTTCCTCAACTGTAAAGTATGAGATAATAGTATCTGCCTCACAATATTAAATAATTGTACATACTTCCCAAATTAAGTGTAATAATATACATAAAGAACATTATATCTAACACCTGTTAGTCAAAAAATATAGTTTAGTCACTAATATGAAAAAAGAAGATAAAAATTTAGCTAATTCTGGTGAAAATTATTGTAGCAATTATTCAAAGACCATGTGCCAAATATAATGTTTTATTTGGTATACAAATATTATATCTCCACAATGAAATTTCAATGTAGTTCACAATTCTTATTTCTACCCCCTAGTGGATAATAAAGGGACAACGGCCTTAATCTTGACTCTTAGAAGTAACTCAGTTATCATTTGTTCACACCTGTCCCTGAAGACTCTCTCTTTTCTCCATCTTTTCATCTACCTCCAACTTCTTGACACTGGGAAAGTGGCCTCTGGGGCACACTTGTCCTCTATGGATGTGTGAGAGTAGCTGGTGCCACCCACATTTGGGTGTTGGCCTCTGGCATCAACTACTTAAGGCTGTAACCCCCACCATAGACTCCAACAAGATCCACACACTCTGAGTCCTTCTCATCCCCATCCTGGGCTTCCCTAGTCTTCCAACTGTCTCAGAACTTGTCATAGCTCCCTTTGATGGCTCAGGACCCCGCAGCTGCTTTCCCCATACCACACTGGAGCTTGAGTCCTATAAGGCTCTCCTCAGCCACTACCAACTTGACATACAAGAGGCCTATTGAATGTGCATCACCTCATCTCCCCGGGCTGCCCTGGGAGGCAACCTCATTTACCCTGCTTCTCTGGGCTCCTCCTGAGGAATATACAGCCTAGATACTTTCGAGAAATTTCCGGATCTGAGGAGCTCACATCTATTTCCTTCTTCCCTCACCTGGAATGAGGCAGAGTGCAGGGAATCTCTACTCAGGCACCCATCTGCTTTGCAAGTCCAAAGAGATGGCTCCATCTCTTTCTGCCAGTGGGTTGAATTCTTTCTTCCCTTTGGGTTGGATAAGTGCTTTCCTGCCATTTAGGTATTCTCTGCTCTATGGCTTAGACCCTCACTGTTGAGAGTGGTCTGTGGACCAGCAGCATAAATGTCGTCACCTAGGAGCTTATTAGAAATGCAGAATCTCAGGCTCCACCTCAGACCTAATTAACTGAAAGCTGCATTTGACAAGATTCCCAGGTACATGGTAAACTCATTATAGCTTGAGACACGGCAGGTTAAAGATAAACTCCAAGACAGTTCTCTCAATGTGGATCTTCCCCTACAAGGACAAGAAAAATCGTCTCTCCACAAGGCTAGCTATGGCAAATCAAATGTAACTTGGTGTTCAGACTACCGTAATTTTTTAAACTGTCTGGAAGCTTTAAAGTGAGCCATTACCCCTTCCACGGAAAGATAGAATGCCTATGAATTGCCAGGAGGAGACATGCAGAGACAACTAGGAGCAACTAGTACTTACCATGAATGAAAATCACATTGGTTAATATTTCAAAATCATTAACCTGTTAAGTGCTCATTTCCAACAGGTGATTAAAATCACCTTGAAATAAAGTCAGTACTGAATAACAGAGAGTTGGACACAAAATTAAACTAATATGGGCTGACTATGGCTTTGAGGTTAGTAGCTCCTAATGAGAATTATCCCAATATCCAGGTAATTGACACAGATCTATTTTCTCTCCTTAATATGTCGAGAGAGTTTGCTCTTGATTTCCAGGAAAACATCATAATTTATCTTTTCTTTTGTTGTAACCAGTGACTTAACTTCTAGGGAATTTTTTTTTATGGGAGGCAGCCTGATGTAAAAGAAAGACTGGGGCCATGATATGGTTTAGATTTGTGTCCCGACACAAATCTCATCTTGAATTGTAATTCCCACGCGTCGAGGGAGGGACCTGTAAACCTCACGTGTTGAGGGAAGGAAGTGATTGGATCATGTGGGCAATTTCCCCCATGTGGTTTTCATGACAGTGAGTGAGTTCTCATGAGATCTGATGGTTTTATAAGTGTTCATAGGTTCCTCCTTCACTTTTCTCTCCCTCCTGCCGCCTTGTGAATAAAGTACCTGCTTCCCCTTCTACTATGATTATAGGTTTCCTGAGGCCTCCCCAGCCATGCGGAACTGTGAGTCAATTAAACCTCTTTCCTTTATAAATTACCTAGTCTCAGGCATTTCTTTATATCAATGTAAAAATGGACTAATACAGGCCATATGTTTAAATACTTTTGTGACCTTGAGAATTAACCAGCTTCCATATCTTTTAAATGGGGGTAATAATTCTACCTCAGTGGGTCACTATGAGGATTAAATGAGATAATATATATGAAACCACTGGAAAGAAACAAGCGCTACCCACCCCCAATCTCTTCTAAGTTTTCCATTCCATGTGATCTACTGGACACCTCTAGATGACCTTCATCCATATATATCTAAAATTGTGCTTGGTTCAACAATAAATCCCATCCTCTCTGATTTAAAACACTGAAAATTCATTTCCAAACATATGTCCCAAGTTTCTGCCCTAGTAAAGTGGCAAAATATTTCAATTCTTTTGGTTTATAATACACATTAATGCATCATGGTTTACAGTCTTCGTCAGGGATGGAAAGCTTGAGAACCACCTGCAGTTCAGGCAATTTAACCTACATCAAACCAAACAGCTTCATCCTTATCTGGCCAACGCTAAGGCTCCATTTCCCACCCTGAATAACTCTTGCAGCTCGTATTTCACTGAAGTTACAAAAATAGGAATACTTGAGAAATCTGCCAAGTAAAAGGTCATTTTCCATGGCATCAGGTTCAAGGCCAAATTAATGTGTTGATGCTTTAACAATTAGGACAAATATAGAGGATTTGCCACATTTTGCTTTTCAGCCATTGCCTTGTGTGTATGACGTTGACTCCATTCATCAATTCCAGTCATATTTTCTTTTTTTAAATCTGATTCCAGCACAGAATGAAGTTTATCATCTTTGTCTACAAAACAGGGGAAACGGACTACCAGAGATGTAAAAGCAATTCCCAGCATGCTAGTAATTACAGAGGTTTATCCTGGCTTCCAAATTCTCATCAAGGATTTTTTATTTTTTAGGTTGGAGATATCATGTCACACTACCAGCCACTTCAGTTCACAATGGAGACAATCAGACATATTCAGGGTGACCTTCTCTCTCTTCTGAATGCACCTCTGTGCTTTCAGATCAGCAGCTTATACACAATTTTTTAAGTAGGATAATCCTTTCATTCTTCATATCAAGTCATGCACAGAAGGTTGACAGAGCAAAAAGGGCAGCCAAACTCCTCTGGATATAGCAGGACTAGGGGGCCAGATGCCCTGCCCTGCTGGGTCTCACCTCTCAGCAGATCCTAGACTCTAGGACCCTGCAGTGCACCTATAAAACTCACTGATCCCCCGTCTCTACTAAAAATTACAAAAACCTAGCCGGGCCCAGTGGCGGGTGCCTGTAGTCCCAGCTACTCGGGAGGCTGAGGCAGGAGAATGGCGTAAACCCAGGAGGCGGAGCTTGCAGTGAGCTGAGATCCGGCCACTGCACTCCAGCCTGGGCGACAGAGCGAGACTCCGTCTAAAAAAAAACACCTCACTGACCAAGATGATCTAGACTAGGGATTGGTAAATTCTTTCTGTAAAGGGCCAGATAATAAATATTTTCAGTTTTATGGGCCATACCGTCTCTGTCACAGCTACTCAGCTCTCTTGCTGTAGTCTGAATGCAGCCAGGGACAATGTGTGAACAAATGGTTGTGCTAGTCCTCCAATAAAACTTTATGTACTAAACCAGGGAGCTGGCTGGATTTGGCCCATGGGTTGTAGTTTGCCAACCCTAATATAAACTGGAGATGTACCTTTGTTCACGTGATATTCAAGATGGAGAAGCAGAATGTATCATAGAGAGTGCCCCAAACTCCACTTTGTACAACCTGAACCTTGATTTATTTTCATTTTACCCCTGATATTTACCAAAGTAGTTAATATATGAAAATCGTGTCTATTTCATTTTTATTTATTTATTTATTTTTTTTTTGAAACTGAGTTTTGCTCTTGTTGCCCAGGTTGGAGTGCAAAGATGTGATCTCGGCTCACAGCAACCTCCACCTCCCGTGTTCAAGTGATTCTCCTGCCTCAGCCTCCTGAGTAGCTGGGATTACAGGCCTGCACCACCATGCCTGGCTAATTTTGTGTTTTTAGCAGAGATGGGGTTTCTCCATGTTGATCAGGCTGGTCTCGAACTCCTGACCTCAGGTGATCCACCCACCTCAGCCTCCCAAAGTGCTATGATTACAGGCCAGAGCCACCACCCCGGTCCAAAAAACTATGTTTTTCTTTATAAATCATGATCATCTCAAATGTAGTCTTTTACACACAGTGAATTTTAATTCTTGGAAGATGTATGTTCACTGCAATTCTACATAGGTCAAACCTCCTTGCTGCAAAAAATGTATTTCATAAATACCATATAAGATTAGGTTGTGTCCCTCCTCTCCTGTGTAAGTAGCCAATTTTATGAAAAATTGAGCAGAATCAAAAAAGTTTCCTTATAAAAAGCATTATATCAGAGTGGCTGGGGACACAACAGGTATGGGGGGAAAATGTGGGTTTTGGAGTAAGTTTTGATATAATATCCTAGATACCCTCTAGGTTATTATATTATATATTTATAGTATGTCATTCTGATACAGATATGATATGATATGATATATGATATGATATACGATTCTGAAAACAACCAGACAGAGCCCCTGCCCTAAGGGACATGGAAAGGGCTGCCCAGAAGCCTCGCTTGTTCCATGTGGCCATTCCCAGCAAGCTAGGCCTGACTGGCACAAGGGTGAAAACTGACCCATGCTGTGCTGCCTCCCAGCTTTTGGCTGGATCTACAAAAGGTAAATTCAAGAGCTATGGGTTGGCTGATGTTACCACATAGACCCAAATGCAGAAAAGGCAGGAGAGATGGAACTCCCTGATAGGCTCAGGTTCCCACCACCAGCGCTTCCTCAGGGCCAGCAGCACCCGGCACTTGGATTCCATATGCTTCCTTTTCAGTGAAAACTCCTTTTCTAATGTTGCTAACTAGAGTTTCTTGCAACCACACAATCTGAACTTTCAATACACTGCCCTGCCCCACTTCTCATTCCACCTTTCCAGCCACACTGCTCAGTCTTCTCCAGAGAGAATGAGAATTTGCTCCATCAATCCATTTGGTCTGCAAGCGGGGAAAGCAAGCTCTATGAGAATGTTGTGCGGGACCCTCAGGAAACCACTCCTCCCCGTAAGTCCTGGGACTCTCTGCCACTGCCAAACATCTTCTTATGGGAAGCAGATGAGAATAACAGACTTTCCATAAAAGTTAAGTCAAAAGCTTACCAAATAAGGCAAAAAAAAAAAAAGGTTGAATGAGATGTCGCCAAGGGCCCTTAATTTCTGTACCAAGTGAAACAATTAAAAAACAGGAGAACATCGCCCCCGCACCCCAGTCCTGGAACAGCAATTCACAGTGGCTTCCAGGGGCTTGGCTGCAAGCTCAAGCAGCCCTGCTATTATCCACCCGTAGCTGTGGGAGGTGGGCCAGCTCTGGAGACAAGCACTCCTGACATAGTTGAAGCATCCTTCCTTCAGTCAAACCAAAGATAGCAGATCCAGGTTTGGCTCTGGCCGTAATAGCTCCAGAGCCTGTGTTATTAACCACTATGCTCCACCACTTCCCTCTGGCTTCTCCTCCTCCCTCCATCTCCTGACCTGTCCAACCCATGCTCCACTCCAGATCAGCCTTCCTTAGGAGCAGCTTTATAACCATCACTTTCTTGCTGAAATCCAGCAGCTGCATCTTGTTCCCAGGCCAATTCTCAGAATGCCAATTTGATTATGTCCCTGCATGACACACAAACCTGTAGTGGCATGGTCTACCATATCTCACGAAATCTTTCTCTAATGCTCCTCATTGTCCTAATGAAAACCTCTCTCCCTGTCCACTCTATTCATATTCTTGACCTCATTAATTCAGTTCCTTGGTTGCACTAGCCACTGTTCAAATGTTCTAGAGTCACATGTGACTATAACTACCATATTGGACAGCACAGTTCTAAACTTTCCTTGGTTCCTCTAAGGTCCCAGCTCTCTGCTGCCTCCAGTCTTTTTAAGCTATACCCTCTGTCTCTAGCGGGTCCCCACTCTCTCCTTCCCAACCCTCTTCTTAAATTCCTTTTGATCCTTCAAGTCTCAGCTTAAACACAACTAATCCAGGCTTCACAAGAGGCTTTCCCTGCCCTCTCATGCCTAGGTTAAGTAACCCTGTTAAACACTCCAGAACACATTTAATAATTGAGATTATTTAATTGTGTACAATCTGTTATTTCCCATAAGGATATGTACACTATCTTATAAATGGCTCTATCTACACTGTCTAATGGACAGTCAATAAAGGCTCACTAACCTTATTCTTGTGTATAATGTCTACAAGAAGAGGAAGCCTCACCTACCTGTCACCCTGAACTTCTTCTGATCCTCCCTACCTTTCCTATACCCCAGCCATTAAATAAATTGCACAGCTTATAACCCACTCTCCTCTGGACTCATCCTGTGTTCTAACTTGAGCTTTTCCTGGGCTGTGCCCTGTTTGGCTATCCCATCCCATTTCATCTCTCAAACTCTGCCCCTTTCAAATGCCACTTCCCACAGGGAGCCTTTAGGATTCTCAACATTGAGTTGAACTTGTTTATTCTTTAATTTTTTAACTTTTATTTTAAGTTTGGGGTACTTGTGCACTATGTGTAGGTTTGTTACATAGGAAAACTTGTGTCATGGGGGTTTGTTGTTCAGATTATTTCATTACCAAGGTATTATGTCTACCATCCATTATTTATTTTTCCTGATCCTCTCCCTCCTCCCACCTTCCACCCTCCAATAGTTCCCCAGTGTGTGTTGTTCCCCTCTATGTGTCCATGTGTTCTCATCATTTAGTTCCCACTTACAAGTGAGAGCATGTGGTAATTTGGTTTTCGGTTCCTCTGTTAGTTTGCTAAGGATAAGGGCCTCCAGCTCCATCCACGTCCTTGCAAAGGACACGATCTTATTCTTTTTCATGGCTGCATAGTATTCCATGGTGTACATGTACCACTTTTTTTAATCCAGTCTATCATTGACAGGCATTTAGGTTGATTCTGTCTTTGTTATTGTGAATAATGCTATTCTTTGAACTATTTTGTAGACTACGTTTGGAATTGCTAATCTTCAAGTGTGTGTCTCCTGCTGGCCCCTGCTGTGTGGCTTGAAGAGCAGAGGCCACATAATCCCAGTACCCAGCGCCCACCACCATGTCTGGCACAGAGCACACACTCAATGAAGGTGAAGTGGTGGGGGACCACTGAATATTAGTCAGAGTCATCAACAAATGAGGATCCACTGAGCTTGGATAGTTAACAAAGATGATGGCAGAAGAGGAACTGCAAAGTAACTATTTGAGTAGCAGTGTATTAAAGAGGCAGCAGAGAAAGCTAAGGAACCTCTCCAGTATACTTTTGGCAAACTGATTCTCTTTTTAAAAGACAGTAGTGTAAAGGTCAAACAGAGTGACAGATATTTCATTGTGGTAGCTGTCAATTTTAGTGGAAAAATTATGCCCTAATGAAAACTGATATTTGAGTTTCATTCTTTGTTCCTTCTAAAAATGAGCACATAGTTTCACCTGTTACTTACATTTTATTAAATGTAAGAGTTAAACACCATTTCATACCATTTAATTTCATTTGCAAGATGAAGGTCCAATCTAAAGTTACCAACTTTCTTCTCATTACGTATACAAATTCTGGTCCCCAATTTAGGTATCAATTGATTCCAATATGAATATCCTCACATAAGGAGGATCTCTTTCATGGGGATACAGTTGTAATGAATTCCCTGTAACAATTTAACACTCCAAAGACTGTCACTTCTTCTTTGGTCTCAAGCCAATTCACCTGAAGCAAAATTATCCTCTTAATACCCACATAGAAACTGACCAGAGAAGATGTTTTTAGAACAAGAAGCTCTACAGTAGCAACAAGCTAAGCAAATATAATACTAGCCCATTTCCATTCATCTTACTGCCTTTCACGAGGAAAAGCCCTTAACATTTCACTCAGGCTTATGTAACTTACGAGACAGTAACTTAAGTTCAAAGTGGTTTTTATTTTTAATCTGAGAATTCAATTCACTTTTTATTGTCTCGCTGATTTACAAATATAATATAGGAAAGGATGAGACGTTAGCAAGGTGGTGGAGTAGGAGACCCCAGCCATCATTTCCCCCATGAAGAGCAACAATTCAGCAACTGTCCATGAAAAAAAAAGTGTTTCTGGAAGAGCTTAGCAATCTACTTAAGTAGACTCAACAATACAGTGAAATTAAAAAAAAAAAAGAAAAGAAAACATGAGAAAAAGCACACAAAAATAATAGGAAGAACAGTTTCATTTTCTCTGCATCAACCCGTCTGTCATCTGCCCTATAGCTGTGATCAGCACAGCCAGGAACTCCCTAGCTCCAGCAGCCCCCTGCAGAGTAAAGGATCAGAAGGGGTTGTTATAATCAACTATATGCCAACAAATTGGATAATTTAGAGAAGTAGATAAATTCCTAGAAACATAACCTACCAAGATTGAATCAAGAAGAAACAGAAGGTCTGACCAAACCAATAACAAATATAGAATGATGTAATAATTAAAAGCCTCCCAACAAAGAAAAGCCCAAGACCAGATGGCTTCACTGCTGAATTCTACCAAACATTAAAAAAAGAATTAACAAAAATTCTTCTTAAATTCTTTCAAAAATAGAACTAGAGGCAATACTTCCAAACTCATTTTATGAGACCATGATTCTCATGATACCAAAGTCCAAAAAAGGCACAACAAGAAAAGAAACTTATAGGCCAATATCTCTGATAAACATAGATGCAAAAACCCTCAAACCTGAGCATCCCGAATTTGATAATACATCAAATTATATACATTGTGACAATGTATATCCCTGGAATGCAAGGTTGATTTAACACATGCAAATAAATTAATGTGATACATCACATTAACAGAATGAAGGTTAAAAACCACATGATCATCTCAATAGATGCATAAAAAGCATCTGACAAGTTTAACATCCTTTCATGTTGAAAATTCTCAAGAAATTAGGTTTAAAAAGGCAGTGTCCTCAACATAATAAAGGTCACTTAGGAGAAGCACACAGCTAACATCATACTCAATGGGGAAAAACTAAAAGCTTTTTCCCCAAGATTCCGTAGAAGGCAAGAATGCCCACTCTTGTCACACCTATCAACATAATATTGGAAGTACTAGCAAGATCAATAAGGCAGGCTGGTTGTGGTGGCTCATGCCTGTAATTCCAGAATTTTAGAAGGCTGAGGCAGGCAGATCACTTGAAGTTCGGAGTTCACGACCAGCCTGGCCAACATGGTGAAACTCCATCTCTACTAAAAATACAAAAATTAGCTGCGAATGGTGGTGTGCACCTGTAATCCCAGCTACTTGGGAGGCCGAGACAGGAGAATCTCTTGAACCCAGGAGGCAGAGGTTGCAATGAGCAAAGATTATACCACTGCACTCCAGCCTGGGTGACAGCGTGAGACTCCATCTCAAAAAAATAAAAATCAATAAGGCAAGAACAAGAAAAGGCACTCAAATAGGGAAGGAAGAAGTAAAATTATCCCTATTTGTAAATAACATGATCCTACATATATCCTATAAAGACCCTATAGAAAAAGCTGTTTAATAGATGAATTCAGTAAAGTTGCAAGATAAAAGAAAAAAAAATACAAAAAACATTAGCATTTGCCTACACCAAAAATCACCTATCCAAAAAAAAATCAAGAAAATGATCCAATTTAGAATTTCAAAAGGAACAAAATACCCAGGAATAAATTTAACCAAGGAGTTGAAAAGTCTGTACACTAAAACTATAAAACACTGATAAGAGAAATCAAAGAAGACACAAATAAATGGTAAGAGATCCCATGTTCATAAATTGGAATAATCAATATTGTTAAAATATCCATACTATCCAAAGCAGTCTACAGATTCAACATAATCTCTATTAACATTCCAAAGTCATTTTTCACAGAAATAGAAAAAACAGTTCTGTAATTCATATGGAACCATGAAAGACCTCAAATAGCCAAAGCAATCCTGAGGAAGAAAAATAAAGTGGAGGCATCACACTCCCTGACTTCAAATTCTACCACAAAGCTAAAGTAATCAAAACAGTAGGGTATTCACATAAAAACAGACACACAAGCCAATAAAAAAGAACAGAGAGTTCAGAAATAAATCCAAGCATATATGGTCAACTAATTTTCAACAGGGGCACCAAGAAGACACAATGAGGAAAGGATAGCCTCTTCAATAAATGCTATTGGGAAAAGTGAATATCCATATGCAGAAGAATGAAACTGTACCCTTAACATACACCATACACAAAAATCAACTCAAAATGAACGAAAGACCTAAAAGTAAGACCTGAAACTGTATAACACCTAGAAGAAAATATAGGAAAAAACTTCTTGACATTGGTTATAGCAATGATTTCTCAGATAAAACACCGAAAACGTAAGCAACGAAAGCAAAATAAAGAAGTGGAACTACATCAAACTAAAAAGCTTCTGCATAGCAAAGGAAACAACAAAATTAAAAGGCAGCCTATGGATTGGGAGAAAACATTTGTGAACCACGTATCTGATAAGAGGTAAATATTCAAAACATACAAGAAACTGAACTCAATAGGCCAGGCACGGTGGCTCAGGCCTGTAATCCCAACACTTGGGGAGGCCAAGGCATGTAGATCACCTGAGATCAGGAGTTTGAGACCAGCCTGGCCAACATAGTGAAATCCTGTCTCTCCTAAAAATACAAAAATTAACCAGGCATGGTGGTGCGCGCCTGTAGTCCCAGCTACTCAGGAGGCTGAGGCAGGAGAATCGCTTGAACCTGGGAGGCAGAGGTTACAGTTTGTTGAGATCATGCCACTGCACTTCAGCCTGGCTGACAGAGTAAGACTCTGTCAAAAAAATAAAATAAAATAAAATAAAATAAAATAAAATTCAATAGGGAATAAACAAACAAACAAACAAAACACAATTAACCAGATTTTTAAAGCAAAGGACCTAATAGACATTTCTCCAAATAAGTCAAAAAATAGTCTTCAAGTATATGGAAAGGTGTTCAACATCACTAATCATGATGGAAATAACAAATCAAAACCACAGTGAGATACCTCCCCACTCCTGTTAGAATGGCTATTATCAAAAAACAAGAGGTAGCCGGGTGAGGTGGCACATGCCTTTAGTCCCAGCTACTCGGGAGGCTGAGGTATAAGGACCACTTGAGCCCAGTAATTTGAGGCCAACCTAGGCAACACAGCAAGACCTTGTCTGTGTAAATAAATAAATAAACAAACAAACAAGAGGTAACAAATATTGGCAAGGGTATGGAGAGAAGAGAAACCTTAAATAATGTTGGTGAGAATGCAGACTTTTAAATAAAGCTACCATATGACACAGCAATCCTTCTTCTAGATATATACCCCAAGGAAATGAAGTCACCACCTCATAAAGATATCTGCACTCCCACATTCATTGCAGCATTATTCACAATAGCCAAGATATGGGAACAACTGAAGTGTCTGTTGACAGATAAATGGATAAAGAAACACATACAGGTTGAGAATCCCTTATCCAAAATGCTTGGGACAAGAAGCATTTTGGATTTCTGATATTTTTCGGGCTTTGGAACATTTGCATTATTCTTAACAGCTGAACATCCCAAATCCAAAAATCCAAAATCCAAAATGCTCTAATTAGCTTTCCCTTTGAACATCATGTCAGTACTTTAAAAGCTTCAGATATTGGAGTATTTCAAATGTCAGATTTTTGAATTTGGGATACTCAACCTGTATACACACATACACAGTGGAATATTATTTTGCCTTTAATAAGGAGATCCTGCTATTTGGGTCAACATGGATGAAGTTATAAGACATTATGCTAACTGAAATAAACCAAACACAGAAAGAAAAAGGCTACATGATCTCACTTACACGTGGAATGTTTTTTTGAAAATCAAATACAATAGAAACAGGATAGAAGGATGGTCATGGCAGGAAGCAGGGACAGTGGGTAAAACAGAGAGATGTTGGCTGGGCGCCATGGCTCACGCCTGTAATCCCAGCACTTTGGGAGGCCGAGGTGGGTGGATCACGAGGTCAGGAGTTCGAGACCAGGCTGGCCAACATGGTGAAACCCGTGTCTACTAAAAATACAAAAATACAAAAATACAAAAACAAACAAAAAAAATCAGCCAGACGTGGTGGTGGGTGCCTGTAATCTCAGCTACTCAGGAGGCTGAGGCAGGAGAATCGCTTGAACCCAGGAGGCGGAAGTTGCAGTGAGCCGAGATCGCGCCACTACACTCCAGCCTGGGCAAAAGAGCAAAACTCAGTCTCAGAAAAAAAAAAAAAAAAAAAAAAAAAAGCCTGGGTGCGGTGGCTCATGCCTGTAATCCCAGCACTTTGGGAGGCCGAGATGGGCAGATCACGAGGTCAGGAGATCAAGACCATCCTGGCTAACACAGTGAAACCCCCGTCTCTACTAAAAATACAAAAAATTAGATGGGCATGGTGGCGGGTGCCTATAGTCCCAGCTACTAGGGAGGCTGAGGCAGGAGAATGGTGTGAACCCAGGAGGCAGAGCTTGCAGTGAGCCAAGATCGGGCCACTGCACTCCAACCTGGGCAACAAAGCGAGACTCTGTGTCAGAAAAAAAGACAACAACAATAACAATAATAGGGAGATGTAGGTCAACTACAAAGTTGTAATTACATAGGATGAATAACTCTAGAGATCTAACGTTCAGCATGAGGACTATAGTTAATAACAATTCATGTTATTAACTATAGTTTTATAGATATATTCCAGTATTGCATACTGGAAATTTGCTAACAGAGTAGATTTAAGGTACTCTTACCACATACACACACACAATAAAGAAAGGTAACTACATGACATGATGGATATGTTCATTTGCTTGAATATTGTAATCACTTCACAAGGTACAGTCAATTCCTGCATCATGATGTCTCGATAAATGACGGACCACATATAGGATACTAGTACCATATGATTATAATACTGTATTTTTACTGGACCTTTTCTATGTTTAGAAATATTTAGATACACAAATATGTACCATTGTGTTATAATTGCCTACAATATTCAGTCCAGTAATATGCTGTACAAGTTAGTAGCATAGGAGCAATTGGCTATACCATATAACCTGGGTGTGTAGGAAGCTATACCATCCGGGTCTATGTAAGTATACTCTATGATGTTCGCGCAATGTCAAACTGCCTAACAACACATTTCTTAGAACGTATCCCCATCGTTAAGCAACACAGGATTGTATATCAAAACATCATGTTATATACCTTATATTTATACAATAAAAATAAAAGCACATATATAAAAAACAAAATAAATATAAGATAATTCTAAAATTCTAAAATGTTTGTTCTAGCCCCTACATACCTTCAGCAAGTAAAAACTTGAGAAATTCTCAGTATTCCAGAATAATACGAAATTTATATTTGCTAGCGTACAAAATAAATCAACTTTTAATGTGTTATAATTGTTTAATTTGTTATATTATAGTAAGCCTAACTGGTTTAAGTGATTTGACTTTCCCACTTAATCTAAGGCAAGTCTAATAACTTTTAGATTTCAATTAAACATTGAAAAACCAAAATAGAAGGGCGGGCCAATTTGGTAAAGTTTATTCCTCCAATCTAATAAAACATATTGCTTTACAAGTTCTAATTTTCACCAGCCTTCTCCCAGACTTTTCCACACTATATACTCAGCTGACTTTAACCTGATGTGGAATGTCCCTAAAGTTGATTGTGCATGACTATATTTGTATATCAAAACATTATGTTGTATGCCTTAAATCTGTGAGTGAGACCATTCCTATTTTCTAGTAACACTCAGCTAGGTTTGAGGTTAAAGATACAAATAGGAGACAAAATTATAATCGAAAAAAATTGCAAATCCATCAATAAAAAGAAACAATAGAAATTTCATAAGTACTAGCATTTTGGCTAACGTTATAAACACGCAAGGTCGTAACAGCTTGGAAAAAATTGTAATACATACAGCTGTAATAAAGGGTATCTGAGAAGAACTGAGAGTTCCAAGCACCATTTTGACTAAAAAGTAGTAAAGTCAAGTTCCTATTCTGAGGAATTAGATCCTTCCTGGTTCTCATCTCAAATTTATTTCATCACAAGCTTTATTTCACCAGTGCTGAAACCCACAAGGAGCTACCTAAACTCACTGGCACCACAACTATCTAAAAGTCCTATCTTAGATGATCCACATTCATCACACTAAGACACACTCAATTTACTCACGGGTGAGTCTGCTCAGACCCTACTCTACATAATTTTAACAGGCTTGGCAATCTAACTCCCAGTCTATAGCAAATTAACAGACAAAAGCTGAAATGTGAGAAAAGTGCTAGATACACAAATATTGTCAACAGTGAGAGGTGATCTCTTAGCAGCATAGGAGGAACCGGGGGAAAAAAACACAAAACACCAAAAGTGGACATTAAAAGTTCATCTGAGACCACTTAGGAAGGAAGCAAATAACCCTATATTCCCAAATACAACTAAAGGCACCCACCCCTTCACAGGAAAGAGTAATAATAGACGTGGTTAATCATGATCCTAATATGAAGAAAAGGCTCCAATCTGCTCAGAATGGTCTATGTGTAAGAAAACCAGGAAAATTCAAACAGTTGTAATTTATAAAGATTTCGCTCAGAGTGGTTAATCAGTTTTGAAAGTGTTGACACTTAAAGGGTGAGGCTCTGGTCACTTGGGGAGTAGTCTTATAAAAAAAAGCTCCTTTTTCCCACCCCATCAGTTAATGAAGCACTGCATATGGACGCTCCACATTGGAAGCCGTTCCAAGGACAGCATTCCAAAGTCAGCTATAACAACAAACAGCAGATGTCCAGAAAGGCACAGATATCTCCTCCCCACACCCAAACCATTTAAGGAGGAGGAAAAAATAGACCAAAAAATGTGTGACCAGATAGGCATAATTGTCAATTAGCTGAAAAACAAATCTCTTAAGTTTCCAATAAGGGCACAAGAGCACCTAAAAAAAAAGAAAAGAAAAACAACAAATCATTCTAATTCTTACAAAAAAAATGAACCAAATAAATTTCTCCTTGAACAACTGCCAGGCCTACAGGCAGATCTTCCAATATAAAATGATCAAACCTGAAGAATTTTCCCAAGAGAGTAGATACTTCCAAATAGCAAATTTCCATTTTAAAACAAGCATATTTATTGCCATATTTCCAGTTCCAGAATGTATATGGTTGTTAAATATTAAATTCTAGTTTTTAAACTCCTATAATGGAGGAAGGATAGCCCATGTTTAGGGTGGGGCCATGTGAGGGATAAATACTCCCAAATTACTAAAATCTGTCAACTTGGCAAAGACCAGAACTGAGATCTATCTGGCTGAAATGTGACTATCATGGCCAAATCTGAGCTGCAGTGTGTTTCCCACCAGCATGGCAGGCTATTTATGTGTTCATTGATAATTTTTTCATTTCTTCTACAAAGACTCTGTGGAAGATCTATGGCTGAAGACAGGGTCTGTAAAAGACCAGCCATGTATTTTCTTCACACATTTTCTTTACATTGTGAAAAAGTTAAGTGGGAAAATCACACTCTCATTCAAACTGTTCAAAATACAGGAAACAGTACCAAGAAAGATGAAGCAACCCGGTCGTTCCCACTTTATCCATTCTTTGTCTCTATCAGGGTATGCACCCTAGTCCTCTAGGATTATGAACTCCGCCTGGTTTTCCCAGGATTTTCCCAGCCTTAATGAAAGTCTCACATCCTGGGAAACCCCTCACTCTCATGCAACTGGAACGGTTGGTCATCCTACAGGAGCAATGACATCCACGTGGGCAGCACCCAGAGATAAGATTATGCACAATCCCTTGGGAAATATAACTGAATTCAAGCAAGTAGGAGTCTCTTGTTCATATCTGGGTTCAAATCCCATCCCTTCTGCTTCCCAGCAGTGTGAACTTAACCTTTCTAAGCCTCAGTTTCTACAAGTGTAAGATAGAGATAACAGAACCTTACACAAAGAATTATATGAGAATTAAGTACAATCATGGGCCCAAACTAAACTTTCTATTATATAAGCTATCTAATAGCATTAGATATTATCTCCATCAACATTATTTTTTAACTTTTATTTTAGGTTCAGGGGTACATGTGCAGGGTTATTACACAAGGAAATTGCATGTTGCAGGGGTTTGGTGTACAAATTATTTCATCACCCAGGTAATAAGCTTAGTACCAGACAGGTAGTTTTTGGATCCTCACCCTCCTCCCACCTTCCACCCTCAAGTAGGTCCCAGTGTCTATTGTTCCCTTCCCTGTGTACAAGTGTACTCAGTGTTATAAGTGAGAACATGCAGTATTTTGTTTTCTGTTCCTGTATTAGTTTGCTTAGGATAATGGTCTCCAGCTCCATCCATGTTGCTGCAAAGAACACAATGTTCTTTTTTATGGCTGTGTAGTATTCTATGGTGGATATGTACCACATTTTCTATATCCAGTGTACTACGGTCCATCATCATTATTATATATAATCATGAAGTTTAGTTTTAGCACATTATTTGCAGATTTCATGACCTTAACTATTATTAAGAACAAATTGTTCCCCCTACATCTAACAACTACCATTCACACTTGGGAACCCTGCTACATTCACCACTATAAAAATGACATCACCACCAAAAAAAAAAAAAAAATCCATGTGAAACACTTCTTCTCAATTCAGTCAAAGTAACCAACTTGGGCACACCAAAACCAAATAAAAACAACCCCAAAAGTGTGTCACTTGAACAAAAAAAAAGTAGATTTTCCTCCATCTCATTCACTGTCAATAATTGCATTCTCTCTTTCCTGCTCTGCCCATCTAGAAGAGCCCCATTATCAGCATCACCAAGACTGTTGCATCTAAATAGGCCAGGTTGAAACCACCATTTTCCTTTCCTTGGTGACTATTCAGATGCAATTCCATGTGAAACTACAGACCCCATCTAGAAAGAAATGGAGATAAGACCGGGCACAGGGGCTCACACCTGTTATACCAGCACTTTGGGAGGCCAAGGCAGGCCGATCACTTGACATCAGGAGTTTGAGACCAGCCTGGCCAACATAGTGAAATGCTGTCTCTGATAAAAATACAAAAATTAGCCAGGCATGGTAGTGCACACCTGTAATCCCAGCTATTCAGGAGGCTGAGGCAGAAGAATCACTTGAACCCAGGAGGCAGAGGTTGCAGTGAGCTGAGATCGTGCCATGGCAGTCCAGCCCCAGGGACAGGGACTTTGTCTCAAAAATAAAAAAGAAAGAAAGAAACAGAGGTAAAAGTGGATAACTGCAGGAACATGTGTCAACCTAATACCTAACAATAGGCAAACAAAAAAGCTCACATGACCAAAGCTATGTTATGGGAACAGCCCCTGCATCCAAGAAGCAAAGTCCTGAAGAACATACATTAGATGTAGTCTCATGTATAAAAGGGGTATGCCAAAGCCTGTCACAGACACAACAAAAAAACAGAATTTTAGACCAATATCCCTGATGAACATCGATGCAAAAATCCTCAATAAAATACTGGCAAACCGAATCCAGCAGCACATCAAAAAGCTTATCCACCATGATCAAGTGGGCTTCATCCCTGGGATGCAAGGCTGGTTCAACGTACAGAAATCAATAAATGTAATCCAGCATATAAACAGAACCAAAGACAAAAACCACATGATTATCTCAATAGATGCAGAAAAGGCCTTTAACAAAATTCAACAGCCCTTCAGGCTAAAAACTCTCAATAAATTCAGTATTGATGGAACATATCTAAAATAATAAGAGCTATTTATGACAAACCCACAGCCAATATCATACTGAATAGGCAAAAACTGGAAGCATTCCCCTTGAAAACTGGCACAAGACAGGGATATCCTCTCTCGCCACTCCTATTCAACATCATGTTGGAAGTTCTGGCTAGGGCAATCAGGCAAGAGAAAGAAATAAAGGGTATTCAGTTAGGAAAAGAAGATGTCAAATTGTCCCTGTTGGCAGATGACATGATTGTATATTTAGAAAACCCCATCGTCTCAGCCCAAAACCTCCTTAAGCTGATAAGCAACTTCAGCAAAGTCTCAGGATACAAAATTAATGTGCAAAAATCACAAGCATTCTTACACACCAGGAACAGACAAACAGAGAGCCAAATCATGAATGAACTCCCATTCACAATTGCTACAAAAAGAATAAAATACCTAGGAATCCAACTCACAAGGGATGTAAAAGACCTCTTCAAGGAGAACTACAAACCACTGCTCAGTGAAATAAAAGAGGACACAAACAAAGGGAAGAACATACCATGCTCATGGATAGGAAGAATCAATATTGTGAAAATGGCCATATTGCCCAAGGTAATTTATAGATTCAATGCCATCCCCATTAAGCTACCAATGACTTTCTTCACAGAATTGGAAAAAACTGCTTTAAAGTTCATATGGAACCAAAAAAGACCCTGCATTGCCAAGACAATCCTAAGCAAAAAGAACAAAGCTGGAGGCATCACGCTACCTGACTTCAAACTACACTACAAGGCTACAGTAACCAAAACAGCATGGTACTGGTACCAAAACAGAGATAGAGACCAATGCAACAGAACACAGCCCTCAGAAATAATACCACACATCAACAGCCATCTGATCTTTGACAAACCTGACAAAAACAAGAAATGGGGAAAGGATTCCCTATTTAATAAATGGTGCTGGGAAAATTGGCTAGCCGTAAGTAGAAAGCTGAAACTGGATCCTTTCCTTACTCCTTATATGAAAATTAATTCAAGATGGATTCGAGACTTAAATACTAGACCTAAAACCATAAAAACCCTAGAAGAAAACTTAGGGAATACCATTCAGGACATAGGCATGGGCAAGGACTTCATGTCTAAAACACCAAAAGCAATAGCAACAAAAGCCCAAATTGACAAATGGGATCTAATTAAACTAAAGAGCTTCTGCACAGCAAAAGAAATTTCCATCAGAGTGAACATGCAACCTACAGAATGGGAGAAAATTTTTGCAATCTACTCATCTGACAAAGGGCTAATATCCAGAGCCTATAAAGAACTCAATCAAATTTACAAGAAAAAAACAACCCCATCAAAAAGTGGGCAAAGGATATGAACAGACACTTCTCAAAAGAAGACATTCATACAACCAACAGACACATGAAAAAATGCTCATCATCACTCGCCATCAGAGAAATGCAAATCAAAACCACAATGAGATACCATCTCACACCAGTTAGAATGGCAATCATTAAAAAATCAGGAAACAACAGGTGCTGGAGAGGATGTGGAGAAATAGGAGCACTTTCACACTGTTGGTGGGACTGTAAACTAGTTCAACCATTGTGGAAAACAGTGTGGCAATTCCTCAAGGATCTAGAACTAGAAACACCATTTGACCCAGCCATCCCATTACTGGGGATATACCCAGAGGATTATAAGTCATGCTGCTATAAAGACACATGCACACGTATGTTTACTGCGGCACTATTCACAATAGCAAAGACTTGGAATCAACCCAAATGTCCATCAGTGACAGACTGGATTAAGAAAATGTGGCACATATACACCACAGAATACTATGCAGCCATAAAAAAGGATGAGTTCGTGTCCTTTGTAGGGACATGGATGCAGCTGGAAACCATCATTCTCAGCAAACTATCACAAGAACAGAAAACCAAACACCGCATGTTCTCACTCATAGGTGGGAATTGAACAATGAGATCACTAGGACACAGGAAGCAGAACATCACACACCGGGGCTTATTGTGGGGAGGGGGCAAGAGGGAGGGATAGCTTTAGGAGATATACCTAATGTAAATGACGAGTTAATGGGTGCAGCATACCAACATGGCACACGTATACATATGTAACAAACCTGCACGTTGTGCACATGTACCCTAGAACTTAAAGTATAATAATAATAATAAAAGGGGTAACTCGTCCTCATCTATGTAACGCAATAACCATGTTAACCACTTTCCTTCACAGCATCAGTTGATCTTCAACCAATCATAGCTGATGAGATTCTTCCATATATCCTGATTATTATCTGGTGGACCTGTGTAAGCAAACCTCTGCTACCTAAATGATTTCTTCCTTCCCCCGGACCACTGGGTTGCTTCATCTTCCTTGGTATTATTACCTGTATTTGGAAAGGACGGCAGCATGAACAGAGGCATTAGCAAATGCTCCAAGATGAAAGGGGCATTCAAGGACACCTCCCACTTTTTTTTTCTCTTTTTTTTTTTTTTTTTTTGGTGACAGGGTCTTGTTCAATTGCCCAGGCCAGAGTACAGTGGTGATCATAGCTCGCCTGGACCTCCTGGGCTCAAGCAATCCACCCATCACACCTTCCCAAGTACCAAGGACCACAGGTGCACACCACCATATCCAGCTAATTTTTGTAGAGACAGTGTTTTGCCATGTTGCCCACGCTGGTCTCAAACTTCTGGCCTCAAGTAATCCTCTCATCTCGACCTCCCAAACTGTCAGGATTACAGTAGTGAGCCACCACACCTGGTCAAGGACACCCCTTTTATGGAGGATTCTTTTTTCACAGTAATGAAAATCAAACAAACTGTATTTTTCTTATGGCTCTCAGCCATATTTTTTCTTTGGGGGTAATGATTTGTATTATTTTGCACACCAGAGTAGAAGCTCCCAAAGAAAGGCAAGATGGCAGGACTGCCACTAGCCCATGTGACTCCTTTGTGCAAATTAGAAAATGAAGCCCCTTCCTAAGACACTTCACTACTGTGTCAGAACACTGTTGCAATGCACTGATTTTGTTAGATAAGAAACTGTGTTATCATCTTCTGACAAGCTTACAAAATACATGCAAATCCATGATGTCCATGATATAAATGGTGCCCTCTAGAGTTGCGCAGTGCCCAATCTACACAATTCTGTACACTGACTCTAAATGACATCTCTTCATATTTGTAGCAACACAACATTTCAGATAAATCACAGTTGTTCCTTGGTATAAGTGAGGAATTGGGTTACAGCAGGGGTCCCCAAACCCCAGGCTGCCAACCAGTAATGGTCCATGGCCTGTTAGAAACTAGACCACATGGCAGAATGTGAGCGGAGGGCAAGGGAGCATTACCGCCTGAGCTCCACCTCCTGTCAGATCAGCAGTGGCATTAGCTTATCATATGAGCCTGAACTTTACTGTGAACTGCGCATACGAGGGATCTAGGTTGCATGCTCCTTAAGAGAATCTAGGTAATGCCTGATGATCTGGGGTGGAACAGCTTCATCTTGAAAGCATCCCCTGCCCAGCCCTGTTTGTGGAAAAATTATCCTCTACTAAACAAGTCCCCAGTGCCAAACAGGTTGGGGACTGCTGGGTTACAGGACCACCCACCACAGCATACCAAAATCCACACATACTCAAGTCCTGAAGAACCTGAGTACACAAACTCCCCTCCATAAACATGGGTTCAAATCCTGGAAAACCTGTATTTTCAATCTGCATTTGGTTGAAAAATAATCCACATATGAGTGGACCCATATAGTTCAAGCCCATGTTGTTCAAAGGTCAACTATAATTGTGATTTGCCTAAAAACTGTCCTAACAAGTCAAATTCAAATATTGTTTGTGTGGGTGTGTGATTGTTCTGTGTGTGTGTATGTACCTTTATTATATATTATTTAAATGAATGTTGCCAAAAAGGAGAATTGTCTATGGCAGGTTAGATTACTGGCCCACAGCCATGAGAACAGCTATTCTTGATATACCAGGAAGAGAAGTTTTAAAATACATGCTATGCTAAAGTGATGACATGGTGAGAGAAAGAAGAAAAGAGAAAAATCTGGAGTTCTGGAGCAATCTGTTTATTCCCAAGGCAAAAATATTTATCCTTACCTTGCATAACCAAAAATTTTTCTAATGGTCACAAAAATAATTGTACCATTTCAAAATCCAGTTGCTATAGCGCAGGAATAAAGTTTACTTTGTGAGCCTCATCTCCCTTAAATACTTCTACATTTAGCTGCCATCAACTTCACCTTTCCCACCTTTAGATTCTGGCCTTTAAATGAGACCACTAAGAGTTCACAAGGCCCAGGATAACGAGTTTTCCAGAAACACGATCCCAGTTTCCCAAGCAATAGAAGGGCCAGCCTACCATGAGACTCACAGCTTAAAGAAAGTAAATAATTCAAAAATAAAAATTTGTAAATAAGCAGATTTTTCTATGACCTCCTCTGCTGGCAAAGCACTAACTCAGGCAGACTGCTTTTCCTCCCCCTCTGACATCATCACCACTAGTACCAGTGAGTACAGCACGGCCAATGAAAACAGCATTATAAAGAGAGGGGAAGAAGCCAGCCCAGCTGAGATTCTAATAAGGGTTGGGTACCCTTCTTGTTGCTTCAGCTCAGTCCACTACTATTGTCATAACACAGAAAGTTTCTTCGTCGCATTTTAACAGAGGTGGAACCTGAGTCTCAGAGCGGTTAAACAACTTGCCAGAGGTCACACAGTTTTTAATGGTTAGGCATGTCTGGGTTCAAAGCTCTTGCCCTTCTGCTATACCACACTGCCCTGGGTAGAGCTTTAGATCAGTGCATCTCAGACCTTCATGTGTCCACAGGTCTCTTAAAGATCTTGTTACAATGCAGATTCTGATTCCAGAGGCCTGGGACACAGCTCTGAGCTAGCAACTCCCAGAAGATGTTGATGCTGGTTGCTGGACTGCACTTTTAATAGCAAGAATCAGTGGTTTTCAACAAGGGATGACTCTATCCCACAGGAGACACCTGGCAATGTCTACAGACATTTCTGAATGACATGACTTGGGGGAGTAATGCTACTAACATCTGAGAGATGGGCGTCAGGGACGTTGCTAAATGTCCTACATGAGGACAATCCCCTATCCCCAGCAAAGAACTATCCAGCCCAGAATGTCAACAGTGCTGGCGTGGTTGAGAAACCCTTAGAGGGCCTGGGTTCATTTAGACTTCTTTCAAAGCTGCTGTAGATTTGCAAACTTGCACTGGAGTTAAAGGTAGCTCTATTAAGAAATTCTCCATAAAGCCTGATAGAAATGTTGATGCCATGTAACTGACAGCTAGAGCATGATGAAGTTTAATTTCCTCACAAATATTCTGTCATTGTATTGAAGAAAATCAAATCAGCTGATTACAAACAGGGGTTTCAGAAACTGCCCAGAGTTTCTGTAAGGTCCTTGTTTCTTATCACTGGACGTCACAATAGAAAATGCAAGGGATTAGATTATTTTTAGATACAAATTTTATAATTTCCTGTTCTGGCAGCTCAAACCTTTACCTTGTTAGCAAGGATCACATGAAACCATCTTTTATTATTCAGCATTAGCTCCTGCAACCTAATATCAATATCATGCTGGGATACTGCCATGCTCTGCACCACTCAACTCCCAAACTCGGCTAAAAAAAAAAAAAAAAAAAAAAAAAAAAAAAAAAACCTCATTCATCTGGCTCTTTAATGTCACAGCACCAAAAACTTAGTTCAAGTTGAATATTTTTGACTAAAGTAACCATGGCATATTGTGGTGTTAAAAATCTTTAAATGCCATATTGTTTAATTACAGCATATGCTTAGGAAGACTACTTTTGAATATAATTTGAGGGGTGAATTAAGGTTTGGTTAAAAGTATATAGCTTCTTTGGGAGGAGGAGGATTTGAGAAAGAACAACACATGTGCTAGCGCAGGAGTGTCCAATCTTTTGGCTTCGCTGGGCCACATTGGAAGAAGAATTGTCCTAGGCCACACATAAAACACATTAACACTAATGATAGCTCTTGAGCTTGAAAACACACACATACACACACACACACAAAATCTCATAATGTTCTAAGAAAGTTTACAAATTTTGGGGGGCCACATTCAAAGCCAGCCTGGGCCACATGTGGCTTATGGATTGGACAAGCTTGTGCTAGTATATCAGGGCCCCAGGCCATACATGCCCCCATCTTTCCTACTTATCTGTCAATGAACATTGCCTCATCCCTAGGGACCAAGCCCAAAGGTCCCTCCCATGAGAGTCTCTATCATCTCAGTATCCCCTTCAAGACATAGTTTAGAGTTAAAGGTTCTCCGTAAAACAACTGAATGCAAGAGCGAATGAATGAATGAATGCTCTTGCCATTGATGGCCCTGCTTTCCGAGTTTTCCCTCCTATCTAAATATTTCCTTCTCAGTTTTTTTTCACTGCTCCTCTTTCTCCTTATTTGTCTTAAACAGAGATATGCCCTAATTCTATCATCAGAACCTCCTCGCTTGCAGGGAGAGGGGGATGGCAGGGGGTATCTAAACTCTATCTCTTATAAATGCTTCCCAAACCCACATCTCTAGCCTAGTCTTCTGCCTTGAAATGCAAAGCCATATTTTCAAATGCCAAACTCTCCTTCTCCCAAAACCCTGCTTCCCTCATGACTGTCACAGGCATTAGTATTGACCCTGTCCCTAAAGCTGAAAACTCCAGCCTCTCCGATACCTCCACCCTCCTCATTCTTTAGGTTCTTAGATGTGATTCCTATTTCAAAGCATCTTCTTATATTCCTTTCCCTGTCTGCTCCCACTGTCATCACCTTAATTCTACCTCATGAACAGTCTCCTAGGCTTTCAAAACTAACTCCTAAATGGTGGGTTCAGGATTTCCATTCACCCATATATTTTCATACTTCCTAGACACTTGAAGCCTGATTAAAAAAAACAAATTACAAAAATATTAGTATACACATCTAATTTTCTTTAGGGTAACTGGCATGGAAACTGGTTACAGAGAGAATAAGCGTTGGGATTGCCCCTTAGGAAGCCCTTGTTACTCAGCAGGCTGCACCAGCCCCATCCCGACTCTCCCCACACACAAAGGAGGCAGAGTAGCCCAAGGATGGGGAGCACAGGCCTGTTGGCCCCCTGACTGTGACTTCCTGTAAGGCTCTAGGCAGAGTAATCCCCTTCCTGTGACTCTGTTTCTTCATTTGTAACAAGGGGGGATTAATAGGCTCAGCTTTATCAGGGTTGTTGTGAGGATTAAAGGAGTTACTACATATCAAGAGGTTAGAACAGTGCCTGGCCCACCGCGGGTGACTAATAAATGTTAGTTATGATAATGACAATAACAACTATCTACTTAGTAAAGACAGCAATATCCCAGAACAGAGCTCAGACTGGTGGGAGCACCAGTATTCAATAAAAAGATCCAGCAACATCATTAACTTTGTGTTCCAGTCCCCTGAGAGGGACATCACATTGTTTCTTTCAGGAATGCATAACCTTTGTCCAATCATGCGAAGATATGGGAAGAGTCTGAAGTGAGGGAAATTCAGCAAAATAATTGATCAATACTCTTCAAGGGTGCCAAGATCATGATAGATAAGGAATAACTAAATAATTGTTGCAAACTGCAGGACACTAGGGAGAAATAACAACTAAATGCAACATAGGATCCTGGAATGGCAATAAAAGAACATTGGTAGAAAAACTGGTGAATTTTAAATGAGGACTTTAGTTTGGTTAATGGTATCTTACTGTTGTAGCCCATATTTGTGTTGCTATAAAGAAATACCTGAGGCTGGATAATTTATAAAGAAAAGAGGATTATTTGGCTCACTGTTCTGCAGGCTGTACAAGAAGCCTGACACGGGCATCTGCTCAGCTTCTAATGAGGGCCTCATATTGCTTCCACTCCTGGTGGAAGAGGAAGGGGAGCTAGCCTGCAGATCACATGGTGAGAAGGGAGGTGAGAGAAAGGAGGAGGTGCCAGTTTCTTTTAAAGAAAGCAGCTCCCATGGTAACTAATACAGTGAGAACTCACTCCTTATAGCACCAAGTCATTCATGAAGAATCAGCCCTTGTGACCCAAACACTTCCTACTAGGCCCCACCTCCAGCACTGGGGTCACATTTCAACATGAGTTTTGGGGTGTTACATATCCAAATTATAGCATGTGGCATACCAGGCAGAAATGTTAATTTCCTGGTTCTAATACTGGTACTCAAGTTATATAAGAGATGAACACTGGGGAAGCCTAGGGGAGGGACATACCGAAACCCTCTGCATGATTTTTGCAAATTTTATGTAAGTCTATAAGTAGTTCAAAATAAAATCTGATCCTTCACAGAACACTAATGCAGCTTCACTCCAAAATCATTCCCTAACAGTTTTGGGTTTTTATCATGTACTAAGAACATTACTAGGGTTCATGGAAGCATCAGTGAACTGGACATGGTTCTTCCTTTTGATCTTTCACAGTCTAGTGGGAAAGGCAGTCAAGTAAATGAATATTTAGTAACTGTTATGAGCAATATATGCACAGGTAGGGACCTTAATCCAGTCCAGGGCAGGAAGCAGTGAAAGTGAGGACATCCAGAGAAGGTAAAACACCTGTGTTGAATGTTGTAGGACAAGTAAGGGTTAGTCAAGTGAGGATGGAGGAGAAAGGGAGCTCCAGCAATGGGGGAGTTGCACAAACACAGGCACAGAGCCCAGAGGCTGGCTGTTCAGCAAAGCCAGAGTTTCAGCTGACTGGGAGAGACAAGAGAGAAAGGAAGAGTAGGTGATGAGGTGGAAAAAGGCAGGCAGGGGCCTTGTGAGTCAGGCTCAGGAGTTTGTACTTTGTCCTTAGGGCCATGCAGGGTTTTGAAAGGACAGACATGCATTTTTCTAAGATGATCCTGACAGCAGCATGAAGAATGAACTACAAGAGGTACAAAGCTGGGAGACCAGTTAAGAGGACCAAGCCAAAGGTAAGAGCAATGGAAATGAAAGAACATAGACAGACTCAAAAGTGTGTAGAGAGATAGAATAAATAGGTCTTAGTGATATACTGGATACAGAGAGTATGGTAAGCTGAGTAACGGATCCCCCCAAAGATGTCCATCTCCTGATTTCCAAGTCCTGTGTATATGTTACGTTACATGGCAGAAGGACTTTGCAGATGTGATTAAGGATTTTAAAATGAGAAGATTATATTGCATTAACTAGGTGGTCCCAATGTAATCATAAGGGTTTTGATAAGAGGGAGGCAAGAGGGTCAAAGTCAGGGGCCAGGAAATATGACCACAGAAGCAAGGGTCATAAAGAAATTTGAAAATGTTTCAGTGTCGGCTGGAAAATGGAGGAGGGGGCCACAAGCCAAGGAGTGTAGCTGGCCTTTAGAAGCTGGGAAAAGCAAGGGAATGAATCCCCCCTGAGAGCTTCCAGAAGGAATGCAGGCCTAACAATACCTTGATCTTAGCCCAGTGAAACTGATTTCACACTTCTGATCCCCAGGACTGTACAAGAATCATGTATTTGTATTGCCTAAAACCACTAAGTTTGTGGTAATTTGTTACAGCAATAAAAAACTAATACAGGGAGCAATGGAGAAAGAGAAATTGATGATGGTTCCCAGTGTCCAGCTTGGGTTGGGAGGTACATGGTGGTGACAGCAAGACAAGGACACAGAGGGAGAACAGTTGGGAAGAAGACAAGTTCCATTCTGGACAAGCTAATCTTAATATGTTTCTGCAACCCACAAGAAGTCCACTAGATGGTTACATGTATGGTGCTGGTGCTCGAGAGAGAGGTCCAGGCTTGGGATGGAATTTTCCACAAATTTGCCACTCGCTACTATATACTTAACTAGGTCTATCAGGTTTTCATGTTTTAATGAAAAGGTTAGCTTCAGGAGTATTACTGTTACTATAGTTATGGTTATGATATATGCTATGAGGAGTGATTATTTCTACAGGCGAGACTAAGTAAGGGAAAGAACAATATGTATATTCTAACAGCATGGTAGCTATGTTACCCTGAGGAAGTTACAAATTCTCTGTGCCTCAGTTTCCTTATCTTTAAAAAGAGAATAAATACTGAATGGGATTAAATTTAAAATGAGTGCTTGGCACTTAGTTGAGTGCCCAGCACAAAGTAAGTGCTCAGTAAAGAGGAGCTAAGTAAGTACTGCTTATACACAACCCATTAAGAATATTTTGATAACTCTTAAGAAGTTCTTATGTCATCCAAAAAGCTGTAACAAATTCTAATTCTTTCCCCAGTCATTTTCTAAATATATCAAATACTTAATTTGCTATAGGACATTAAAGGTATAGAGGACATTATCTCTGTTTGCAATTTGTGCACAATTATCACAGGATATATATCAATAACGGTAAAGAACAGTTTGCAAGGTGCTGGTGATACTAAAGATGAGTACAATGTGATTCCTGCTCTCAGGGAATGCACAGTCTTGAGAGGAGACAGATTAGATATAGATACAGATACAGATACAGACATACATATCCATATGTAGATTAACATTTATTAAGCACCTACTAAGTGCTGAGCTTTACGACTATTTAGCATGTATTACTTTTA
This sequence comes from Macaca mulatta, assembly GCF_049350105.2. NCBI lineage: Eukaryota > Metazoa > Chordata > Mammalia > Primates > Cercopithecidae > Macaca > Macaca mulatta. The sequence goes on from NC_133407.1 coordinate 119,853,225, forward strand.
AGTTTACTTATTCAAGCCCTGTGAATCAGATATTTCCCATACAGTATAATTGCCTCCATAACATTCCGAAGCAATCACAGAATGAAAGTGGGATGAAGATAAGGTTTGTCACATCTCAGAACAAACACCAGTACCCCAATAAGTGACATGTAAAATGTCACCAGGCAAGGTTTGATACTGGGGAGAGAAGTCAATGGTTTGCAAAGGGTGCATGAACTGCTTTACAAGGAGACCAGCTGATCCGAGGGCAACTCGATTATCCCCTCCTCATTTTTCCTCAAGGAAACATACATGATATTTGCTGAGCCAAGCCTGTGCAAAGTGCTTTGCACAGGTCATGTCACTGGAGACCAAAGAGTAAACCCAAGCAGGTGAATGCAAAGATTTTGTAGGAGGCAGAGAAAACTGCTGATTAAAATTCTATTAGACCGGAAGTCTCCTGTAAATTTCACTAGCATTCCCATGTCTCTTGCAAAAGTTCGGAACAGCTACTAGAAATATGACAACAAAGGCAATTAACCTCATAAAACAATGCAGATGAAAAAACAATGGGAGGAAAATGATTAAGGTTAAAATAAGAGAGGGAAACCAACATATTAAGAGAAAGAATAAGATTTTAAATGAGGTCATAATAGAAACCAGATGAGAAGCCCAAATAGAAAAGGAAAGTTTCAAAGAAAACAAACCAGAAATAAGGAAAGGAACTGGGTGGGAAGAAATGACTAGAAGTTATTTTGACTTTCTACAAAACAGTAGATGGTATGCTGGTTCTCATTTCTGAGGTCAAGTCCCCTGTGAGGTCTCAGGCAAGTTACTTAACTGCCCTGATTAGGTAATGGGACAATGTCAGCACCTACATCTCATAGAGTTGTTCTGAGGAGGAACTGAGTACAGCACTGAGCTCCATGCTTGCAGCTAGAAGATCTTCCATCTAACAGTGGTGCTGCTGTTGCTGATTTATGCTATCAACAGCATCCCACCAGGACCTCCCAAGATGAGATTCCATGACCTCTATTCCATGATAAGCCCAACAACCCTCAGATGTTCCAGTGCCACACAGATTCCTCAGGAGGTGGCTGTGATTTCAGGAAATGTGGTCATTTTGGACCATTCTCTGTAAGTCCTCTATGCAATACACATTTGTATCTGCAGGGCAGCAAAGGAAGGAGCCACCATGCGATAACCACAGCCTAGAAAAAGAAGGAAAGATAATGTTGTTCATAAAGGTTTCCTGTCTTCTGGAAAAGCCTGTGTCATCATGTCTCAGAAGTCCCCACGCTCAGCACAAATATCCTCAAATGTCCACGAAATTTCATGATTGCTCTACCTGTAAGAGTTGCTTAAGGGGCATCCTAACAATACCCATCGAGGTTTGCGCCTGGCAGGTTTTTACGGCATCTCAAGCTTTCAGTGTGCAATTGGCAAGGATTTAGCCATTGTGCACCATTCTGTCCTTTAAAGCAGCTAAAGCTTGAATCTTTAAAATCATCTAAATCTTGACATGCATCATGAAAGTATTGCAACAGAGACCACTGACAGGAACACCACTGTGTATCATGAAAGTACAGTGGAATACCTACATGAAGAGTCATTTCTCGGCCAGGCATGATGGCTTACACCTGTAATCCCCGCACTTGGGGAGGCTGAGGCAGGAAGATCACTTAAACCCAGGAGTTCAAGATCAGCCTGGGTGACATAGTAAGACCCCATCTCTCAAAAAAATAAAAATAAAAAGAGTCATTTCTACCGTCTAAGGCACAATCAGAGTTTGCCTCTTCTTTGCTGTGTGGACTCTGCCAGAATGACAAAAGCCTCCTCCACCCTTTAAAAACACATCACCTTGCAATGCATTCCTATTTGGAGATATAGATGAAAAAGTAGCGTTTTAAAGATGCTCATTTGTCTAAACCAGGATTAACTTCCAGTACACTAAAAAGTGTACATAGGTAGTGAGGGAGCTCGTAATTCCAGATTCAAGTGATTAAATCATAAAAGAAGTTGTTGCTTTTTTTAAGGAACTCTTTGGAAAAATATTTTTAAGGCTAGACAAGAGATACAAAAAGAAAGCGGCACGAAAAAACCTAAAAGAAGTTAAGCTTAGAGTGGCAGCTAATCTCCTTAAATAGGTTTCTGAGTGCAAGATGTGTTAAGTGTTGATAAGCATTTCCTTGGTAAATGGCCACTGGCCCCAGTGTGTGGTACTCCAAGAACAGAACCCCTGCCACGAATCTGCAAGATTCTCTGCAAGAAAAGAACTTTGCTTCATTAATAACTTTTTAAAACATGCACTAACTAATTCACACTGGCAGTTGAAATCTTCCCATCAAAATTCATTCTACAATCAGGCTAAGTTCAAAGATATATGCAGGATAAAGAAAAAACTCAAGTTTAGAGAAAATTTGGGGTGAGTGGGGTAGGTGAACAAAATCATATAGTCTGAACTTAAAGTTTTAGAGTCAGGAAAATAGGATAAAACTAGATAGAGGACTTGGTCAAGTGGGTCAAAAAATAAAAGTTTCAATTGCATAAAAAGCCAAACATGACTTCAGATTTTTAATGTGTTACGCATAAATACTTGCTGCTATTTTAATATTTGCCTTGACTTGAGCTGTTGTGGGACTCTGCCTGAGGCAAGATTTTTAATAGCAATAATAAAAATACTTAATAGTACTTAGAGCAAAGCATGTGTGGTCACGACGTTTTAAAGAGGGGAAGAAAAGGTAATTTTCAACATCTGCAGTACATTTCCACATGATAAAACCACTACACTCCAAAATTATCCTGAAGTTTGTGGTGCTAGAGGCAGGGGAGGAGGAAGAGGCAGTTCATGTAGAGAAATGTTTATTTAAAAAACAGAAAGGGAGACACAAAGGCCATTTAGGGGAAAGCAGGGATGACAACCTTTATTGTAAAATAAAACTGACAATTAATAGTGAGAGTCCAGTAGTCAAAATGTAGGTTTATGTGTCTTCTCAGATCCATAATTATTATCTCCATAAATACTCCTGAGAATCAAATGTCTTTTATTTTCACAAAATCCCAATCTTCCCATGTGGTATATCAGACAAAACACCATCCCCAACCCCTCCTTTAGATTTCTTTTGCAGGACTTGCCTCATTTCCAGCCCTACAGTTTCTGAGAGAGAAGGAGTGAGGGGGAGGGGGAAGTTGGAGGCAGCTTCTCTCTCAGTCTCTCCCTCCATCTGTCTCTCTGTCTGTCTCTATAGGTCTCAATCTCTGTCTGTCTCTCTGTCTGTCTCTCTCTCTCTGTGTGTGTGTCTCTCTCTCTCACACACACACACACACACACACACACACACGTTTCTTTTTAGGCTCAAGCTCCCATCCCCCATCCCCCCTCCCCCCTCCCCCCTCCCCCCAGCACATCTGTTTCCTAGTTAAATCCCCTGCAGTCAGACTCTGGGTAAAGAAGTCTCCTGAGCTGGGCTGCCCTTCCTCAATAAAACCAAGTTTCAAGCAGATGGGGCTAGGAGTTACTGCCCTTGCCACAGTCCCAGGCCAGCCAGCAGACGGATGGGTCACTCTATACCAGCAGTTCACCACCAGAATTATTTTGCAATGTCTGGAGACTTTGTTGCTGTAAGCACAATCTGGGAAACGGTGTAAGTGCTAATCCCATCTAGTAAGCAAAGGTCCACTGTTCAACATCCTGCAATGCACAGGACAGCCCCACACAACAATCATCTTGCCCAATCGTCAACCTTGCTGAGATTGAAAATCCCTGGGCTACACCAAGGCAGCAACATCCTAGTAACAGGCAGTCTTCCCCCAACACTAAAAATGCTCAAATGTCTGGCAGCCCAGCTCAAACAGATGTGAGAGAGATCTGACTACCCAGGGGGCAGGAAGAAGGGCAGAGAGTGGTAAGGGAACTGGCTGTTCTCCTGACCAAATCCTGGCTTAGCTGAGTAAGACCACTGTCCATGGGGAAACCTGGCAAGGCCATGGCACACTAACAACTACCACATGTCAATATTTTTTAACACAACCTGCATATATACACAGTTTCTTTTTCAGGTCAGTTCCTTCAAAGCAGCCACATTTTTTAAAGCACTAATTGTGTACGGCTAAAAAGTGTCAATAAAACACAAGTATTTAAAAAGAGAAGGAGGAGGAGTAATAGAAGGAAGCCTGTGTTTTTATTAGGTAAGGAAGTCCTAATTCTCTTGGAGTTTGAATGGCAATCTCCACTTCTCTGGTGATTCTTAAAGAAGTCTTCGTTCACAGTCCCTTTGGAATCTGCCGGGGTTCCTTCCCAACACACACCACTCCTAAAAGAGGTGCAGACTTTCATGATAACTGACAATACCCAATGTGTTAAGAATCTAGAGATCAAAACTACAGATCTAATAACTGTAAAAGAAAAATGGGTGGCTGGGCGCGGTGGCTTACGCCTGTAATCTCAGCACTTTGGAAGGCCAAGGTAGGTGGATCACCTAAGGTAGAGAGTTTGAGACCAGCCTGACCAACATGGAGAAACGTCGTCTCTGATAAAAATGCAAAATTAGCCAGAACATGGTGGCGCATACCTGTAATCACAGCTACTCAGGAGGCTGAGGCAGGAAAATCCCTTGAACCTGGGAGGCAGAGGTTGCAGTGAGCCGAGAACGTGACATTGCACTCCAGCCTGGGCAACAAGAGCAAATCTCCGTCTCAAAAAAAGAAAAAAATGGCAAAAATGGCAGAAAAAAATACTGTTTCCTGATTTAAAAACAAACCAACCTCAAAAGCCCTATGTGAACAAGCAAACAAACCTCAAAAGCTATATGAAGAAAACAGTAAGATTTGATTCTCTGAATAAAAATAATTGCAGACAGGCTTTTACCACATGTCTTGATTCAAAAAGCTACTTACTTATCCTTAATTCAAAAAGCTACTTACTTCTTATCTGAGTCAGGGGTCAGCACATTTAAAGGGCCAGGTATTTTAGGCTTTGTGGACCAAGAGGCAAAATAAAGGGTATTATATACGTACTTATGTAATCCTTTCAAATGTAATCATTTAAAAAAGTAAAAAACATTTTTAGCTCCCAGGCCACTAAAAAAAAATAAATAAATAAATAAAAAATAAAAAATGCTGCAGGCTACATTTGGCCAATAATCTATGGTTTGCCAAATCTCAATCTAAAAACGTAGCAAGTCTTTGTAATTTTTACTCATGAAGTCTCACTCACTTTTCTTTTTCCTTTTTCTACAAACTACATATACAGAATTATATTTTTCCTTTAGTGAGAATTTAATTCATTTTTATATGTTATAGCTGCTATAACCATAGCCACTCCTAGGAATCACCCATTAGCAGTTCACATTGCCTTTTTAGCACTCTATCTGAAACACGTAAGAGACCCCTCAACCTACATGCCAAACCGGAAACCCAAATAAAGTAGCCCTTTCACATCCGAGCCAAGGTGGAAGGGAAAGGAGATTTTGCTTTAGCAAATTAGAAAAGCAATAAAATGCACATGTCTTAGGAGTTACAAATACAATTTCCGTGTCTCACAATTGACACAGAAAGAAACCCAAAATACTCAACAAAAACTAGATAAAAAGTAAAGTTGGTTTTGGGATACAAAGCATTTCTTTTTGGTAGTGAGATAATCATGAAGTTAAAAAAAATTGTAAAATAAAGCTAACTTTGATGAAATGGGAAAGGTCTGATTCTAAGTGCCACCCATTTGTCCTTATTCTCTGCTCACAAAAATTCACCTATTGTGAAGAATTTATGGAAGGCCAGGTGCTTTCATTTTCATGAGCCAAAAATGGAATGAGAAGACCTAGCCCTGACGTTGCCTTCTACATGGCACTGTTTGATCTTCCCGCTGCTCTATGACTTCACAGATTTTTAGTCCCCAATTCAACAGGCTCTGATAAGATGTGGCAAGAAAATAAATCAGAGCCTTTTGCATTTCTTCCTTTTTCACATTTACAGAGAAAATAACCTTGAGCAAGAAGTCAGAAGACCAGAATCCTAGTCTGTGGTCTACTCTGGATTACACTGAAATCCCTGGAAGCATCAGGAAGTGCTTAGGAACAAGGTACTTCAATCAGCAGGTCCAAATTTGAATGCCAGATCCATCCATCACTATGTGCTCTGAGAACCTCGGCCAGTCACATCACCTCTCTAGGCCTCAACTTCCCCACCTGAGAGGCAGAGAAACTATTGTTCCATTCAGAGTATCAATGGAAGGATTAAATGGCACTCCTCGGGAAGTGACTGGCACAGGCTGCTCTTTGTGAGTGCCCAGTAAATGTTACATGTCATCACTGCTTAATTTCTCTGAGCCTGCATGTCCTCCCAGGGTTGCCAAAAGTATCTGTGGAAATAGTTAAAATGGAATGTGTTTTATAATGGAATGTGTTTATAGGCTTTATATACCAAGCCTCCTCCACATGTAAAGTATTAATGTTTCCACTCAAGACAGGTAGGGCCTTGGTACAGCTGAACCTGTCTCAATTACCCATTGCTGCAGCTTATGAAACATGCTAACATACTCACAGCACCTGTGCTCGGGGTCCTTTCTCACTGCTGAGGTTTTATTTGCGGGGCATTGTTTTAACAAATGATGATGATGATAAATTATGTCAGTTACCCAAAAAATATTTTTCAGAGCGCCATCACACCTAAGGTAAAGCAGGAGGATGAGGGTGAAGAGGAAGTAATCAGAGCCTCTCCCAGCATAACCTCCAGACATTCTCACTCCTCCCTGGTGCCTCCCCACACCCTCAACCCTGTCACTTTCTTTTCTCAGCAGGTTTCAAAATGCCTTGTGTCTAATGGCTTCCTGGGGCTCCACCAGTCTCTGTTACCATAAAAAGCAGTCGATGATACTCATTGAAATGAAAATAGAGTAATTAGCATGTAGCATTCAAACTCAAAAGAATGTATGAGAATTTAAAGACAAGGCAAATGATGCTAAACAGAAAGGAATTTATTTTCCATGTCATCAGAAATGTGAGGGTAAAAATTATGAAAGCCTACTTTTGGACGTACTGTCAGATTACAGAGAGAGCGCTTTTCTGGAAAGATGCTTCATTGACATCCATCCTGCGTGGAGTAATTAGAGAAAATGGAACTCAGTGAAAACAAAGGGAATTTGTCTCAAACTAGCATCAGTCAACGAAAATTCCACATAATCTCAAAAGAGATACCATATTCAAAATCAGACGCTTACTCGGGAAAGAGGCACAAAGGAGACATGTTCAGTTTTTGTAGTTAAATACTAGTAGGAGTAAATGAAAAGGCATGCCTTAGAATGCTCACGACCTTGGGGCATGGTGGTTACAAATTACCAGATGTGTGTGAAAAAAATGAATAAAACTGAGCAATAGTCAGAAATGCCTTGTGTACTTGGGCAGAACGTCACAATCATTTCTTCACCCACGTTCTCAACCTTGGCAGCACAGCTCCACCAAGATTTCATCAAACTCAATACATTCAAAGTCTTCCCTCAACCTTAGCTTCTCCTGCTGACAACACTTGCCTGCCCACGGCTGTACCATCTGCCTGTCCACAGGTCTATAGCAGTTGTCTCTTCCTCCTCAAAGCTCCCAGCACTCAGTTCTTAACTTGTCAAGGTCCTGCCTATAGGTGGAGATGACCTTTCCCTTCAACTTCCATGGCCACCACCCAGATTCACAGTCTTGGTAATCTGAATAACCACAGTATCCTTCTAATTTCTCTCCATGCTTTTGTTCTCTTCCCATCCAATCCAATGTTAACAGACCATCTTCTCTGGTCGTGTCATTCTCCAGGCCAAATGTCTTCAAAGGCTACCCAGAGCCCACACAGTAAAGCCAATTCCCTTTATCTGGTCCTCAGAGCCCTCAGTGATCTGATACCAAATCATCTGCTCAGCTTTATTTCCTTCCCCCACTGAAAGGCAGTTTCAGCTGCTCCAAATTCATTGTGCCTCAACCTCACCACAGTTCCCCCTCTGTGACTTGACTCAGTCATCTCTTCTCCAATCACGCTTCCCCACCAACCCCATGTGCTAAAATTCTTACTGCCTTGAAGACCGGCTCTACCATGGATGAAGCCGGTTGTCAGCTCTCCTGCCTCTAAGCTGTACAGCATTCGGGTGCCATTCAAGGCCTCTCAGTGTACCACACCAAGAAGCAGTAGCATGCAGTGGGGGACACGTACAGAGTCTAGAGTCACACTGCCCAGCTTCCAATCTTGATTGCAGCTTTTGCAGTGTGTGACTGGAGGCAATTACTTACCTCACTGTGCCTCTGTTTCCCTATCTGTGTAATACACATGATGACAACAGTATTTACTTAGCACAGAACAAGACTTGATAATTATGAGCTGTTCCTCTTATTGCTCACCTGAATCTCTGAACAAGACCACAAAATTGCCACCGATACTCCCACAGCATCCTCCATATGGATGCTCAGCATATGCCCAATGATGTCCAACGTATAAATGAAAGAAGACTGCCAGTTAAAGCTACCTGCAATGTTTCTCCTCCACTCCAAACACAGAGCAATCATGCAGAAAACATTTCTTAATGGAGCTCATACCAACCATTATGAACTTTTCTGATATTGACAAAATAAATCACAGAGTAATTCTCTAGAAATTTTTAACAAATTTTTCACTCATTACAATATTTATTGAGCAGCTACCGGCAATATCTGAGGTCTGGGAATACTGATGGAGTGTATTGATCAGGTAAGATACTTACTATATTAAAATAGGGAGCAATTGTTAAGTTCTGTAATATGTATAGGAAACAGCCCTTGTAAAAGATCGTGTATATAAAATGTTATGTTTATATGTTTGGGAATAGTTTCTGTAATTAGCTTTGTTGGTAGAAATAGAATGTATTGAATCTGTAGAGTCAGAATTAGAAATGCCTGCATCAGCAAAATCATGGCTTAGGTCAGCAGAACTAGAAACAAGCATGTATTAAGGAAGCCATATGGTTTTGAGAAGGGGGACTGGAATGGCATTTAGAAGTTCGGGCAGAGACTATACAGGACGAGTTTGAGCCATCAGTAAAGGTCTGAAAGCTTAAGAAATTCCAGGTAATACCTTTTGCCTTGGTGGATCTCCCACTGTCCTGGGGTCAACCTGGATAAGTAAACCAAGAGATCAAGAATTCATGTTACCTCTTTCTCCTGTCTGCCTACCCCCAGCACAGAGGGAGGCCCAGGTCTCCTGAGGGTTTTGCTTGTCCTGGGTTATTAGCAACTGTGGCCTGTAAAGACTTGGGTGCTTTTCTGGCCCTGCTACCAAAAAAGGGCAAGTTGCCCAAAAGGATTAACACAGGAGATCAATAGGATTAGCAGCAGAACATATATCCCTTCCCATCAAGATCTTAAGCCAGATAAGTCCAAAGACCCCTAACTCTCTTCTAAGGACCAGTCAAGAAAATAGTAAGCAGGGTAAGTATAAGAGGATCTTGGTCTATTAATCCATTTCTTTTTCTTTAATGAGATCAGTAGTGTTTCAGATACTTGATTACTAAAACTTCTAGATGGAACAGTATGTTCTTTGCAGAAAAAGCTAGAGAACAGGGTAAACTATGAGCACGTCAAACAATGTCTTATCAAATCAACCTGCATCCAAATACATCAGACAATGCTAGTGAGTAATGCTGAGCTTCGGCCAACCCTTTGGCTCACATTAGCACATCAGTTGGAGTTCCTGGGCAATGGATTTGGTCTTCCAAGTAAGTTAAGATCATAACCTTTTGGTTGTTGTTTCCTGCCAGACAAAGAAGTGGTTTCACACTCAGCCTTTTCCAGACCACCAAAAGACAATAAGACACTAAAGCAACCCACCCCATATGCAACTCCTGCCAACTCCAAATCTCCTAAAACAATAAGCTGAACAAGGCCAGGAGATGGGGTTTATGTGAGGTCCACCACCTCTGCCTGAGAATGAATCATAAAACCACTAGCACTCCATTCCCCAGCCTCACACTGCCTAGCCCCGACCTACTCGATATAATGAAAATGAAATCAGGAACACACTGAACCTAAAACCTCAAGTACATTTTAAATCTTGTTTTAGATCCATCTATATTAACAGAGGTCAGGTAACTTGTTTATTCAAACTAACTTATTCTTACTGGTATAATAACAAAAGTGGTCAGACACATTTTTCTACTTAAAAAAAAAAAAAAAAAAACCTGACAAAGAAGTACATTCTAAAACTCAGTAAAGAATATGGAAATAGCTCACAATAAACTTTGCCTTATAAAATAACTAATGAAGGAAATAACCCACTTATTTGGCAATGGGAAACAACGATTTGTATATTATTACATATTTGGTAGGTCATTAATTAGAAGCTCTTTTTATTTTCTAGCATAGCATTTTTCAAAAATGTCTTACAAAGAACACCAGTGCAACAAGAGAAAAGCAAGTCACGTAAGTTTGAGAAGCTCTGCCTTCTCTGGTCCCCTTCTTAGAAATGACTAATGCATATTTGCATGTTAAAGATTGAGACTGTAACTCTGTGGAATCCCTTGTTTCCCCAAGTTCACTTGGCACTGCAACCCTTTTTCTCTCGTAACACATATCAACAGCCCACAAATGGCTGTTCTGCCAAGCGCAATTTGGGAAAAATTTCTTCTAGAAATGGGATATGGGCCAGGCGTGGTGGCTCACACCTGTAATCCCAGCACTTTAGGAGGCTGAGGCAGGCGGATCGCTTGAGCTCAGGAGACTAGCCTGGGCAACGTGGTGAAAACCCTTCTCTACCAAAAATACAAAAAAAAAAAAAAAGTAGCCAGGCATGGTGGCACATGCCTGTAGTCCCAGCTATTCAGGAGGCTGAGGTGGGAGGATCACTTGAACCTGAGAGGTAGAGATTGCAGTAAGCCAAGACTGCACCACTGTACTCCAACCTGGATGACAGACTGAGACCCCATCTCAAAAAAAAAAAAAAAGAAAGAAAGAAAGAAAAAGAAAAAAGAAAAGGGACATCGTAAAATGGTTTAAGAGCTGAGACTCCAGAGTCAGCCTGATTCAAATACCAGCTTCACCATTTGTTAGCAGTATGACATTGGGTTTGTCCCTCAGTTCCCCCAGGTAAAATGGGCAAAGTAATAGCACCTACCTCCTAGGCCATGGGCATTTCCATCTGAGTGGAACAGTCTTCTAAGATCCTCACATGGATGGTTCCTTTTGGTTATTCAAGTCTCAGTTCATACTGTCACCCCCTCCAAGAGGCCTTCCCTGACAACCCAATATAAAATTAGCCTCACCAGATCACCAGTGCTTCACTCTCTTCTTCATGACATGCCTCTATTTAACCACAAAATTGTCATCTATTTTCCCCCAATAGAATGTAAGCACCATGAAGGTACATTTTAATAATGATCATTGCTATATCTCAAAACAGATCTTCAATAAGTATTCATCCAACGAAGGAATGAATAGAAGGATTAATGAATGAATGAATGAATGGATGGATGGATGCATAAATGAATGAATGAATGAGATGACTCAGTGTGAATCCATCTAAAGCATTCTTCGTGATGCCTGACACATAAGCTGACACACACAGATGCTATTTTGAAAACTTCTGGGGAACCGTGAGTGGTTAATACACACATAATCATAATTCTCCCAATAAGTAACATTCTGACTCCACAGTGTATCTTCTTGCTGTAGTAGAGGTAAACATTTCACAACATTCATTCAGAGGTGTGCTAGTAAACAGGCTTTCAGGAATGGGCAAGGGAATGGGGAAGGTAGACCCTAAGAGTAGCATCTTCCAATTTCCATGGTATAAATACACCAAATATGACCAATTTCAGGCTATGTGTGGTTTAACATCAGGATCACGAGATTCCTGAGAATTTAACAAATTGCTCTCACAGGACTGTAGAACCTTTCTCATGGGAATGGTCCTTTCAGGCCTTGGAGTCTTGTTTGTTGAGTTCAAGTTTAACATGAGTTTTTTTATGTACAGATATATTTTCCAAATTCTCCCCCTCTTGATGAGCTAAAATAAGGGATACCTACTCGTTTTGGTCTGATGCTCAGGGAAACTAGTTGTATGTACTGGGCTGCACTTTCTGTACCCTCTTCTGTGTGCTTTCAAACTGGTGTTTAAGGATCTAAATATGATCTATATCCACACCAAACCATTGTGAGAACCAGCCAATCTCAGAAAACCCAAGATGAATTGTGTTTAGATTCATTTAAATGGGGGCAGCCACATAAGGCACCATCTAGTAAGCACTATCAATGAGCAGAATCTAATTGCAGAAGAAGAATGACCACCCTGACCACAAGATCCCAAGAAGGAGTGAGAAATGGTGCTGCAGATGGAGATTTCTCTGGCATCACAGCCTTGCTACCCCTTGGCATCAAAATAAAACAGTAGCTTTTTCCAACTCTAGTCATCCTCTATCAACTGCAGTTTTGAGATAATACAAGAAAAATTCCAAAATCCACAGTTAATCTACATGCAAGTAACAACATGCCAGTAATTGTTGCTCCTCTTCTGTAAGCTACATGAGAGGTCTATGAAGTAAGACATGGAGAAAATTACTTTCTGCTGTACTGTATTTGTTATCTATGGCTGTGTAACAAATTACCTCAAAATTGAGCAGCTTAAAACAGTACACATTTATTATCTCAGTTTCTGTGGGTCAGGAATTCAGGCACAGCTTAAGTGGGTCCTCTGCTTCACAGTCTCTCACAGCCTGCAATCAAGATGTCAGCCCAGGACCTGTCATCATATCTGAAGGCTCGACTGGGAAAGGATCCACTTCCAAGCTCACTAAATGGTTGTTACCAGGTTTCCATTCTTTGTGGCTGTTGAAATGAGTGCCTCTGTTCCTTACTGGGTGTTGACTGGAGGCCACCCTCAGTTCCTTACCACATGGGTCTCTCCACATGGCAGCTTGCTTCATCAAAGCATGCAAGTATGAAGGCAATAGAGTCTGCTACCAAGATGGAAGTAGCAGTCTTACATAACCTAATCATGGAAGTAACATTGACATTCTATTACTTTTGCCATATTCTATCATTTCAGAGCAAGCTATGAGGATCAACCAATACTCAAAGAAAGAGAATTATATAATGGTGTGAATTCCAAGCAGCAGGGATTATTGGAGACCATCTTGGAAGTCTTCTCACCACATTCACCCTCTTGGAAGATAGATGGGAAGATACTGTGGTTGTTCCCACCCACATGGGAACACCCATCCCAAAATGGGTTGCTCCCATTTTGGCCTAACCAAAACATCTCCTTTTTTTTTTTTTTTTTTTTTTTTTTGAGACGGAGTCTCGCTCTGTCGCCCAGGCTGGAGTGCAGTGGCGCGATCTCAGCTCACTGCAAGCTCCACCTCCCGGGTTCACGCCATTCTCCTGCCTCAGCCTCCTGAGTAGCTGGGACTACAGGCACCACCATGCCACGGCTAATTTTTTTTTTTTTTTTTTTTTTGTATTTTTTTAGTAGAGACGAGGTTTCACCATGGTCTCAATCTCCTGACCTTGTGATCTGCCCGCCTCGGCCTCCCAAAGTGCTGGGATTACAGGCGTGAGCCACCGCGCCCAGCCCAAAACATCTCTTTAAGATTTTCGATATGAAACCAAGCCATGTGGTTTCCCAAGCATGTTGGTAAAGTATCATTAAAAGAAAACAAAGAAGAATAAGAGTAGAGGACATTAAATTTGCAGACACAAAAGTCTTTTACTAAGTTCTAGGCAAATATAACCTACATCAGAGCAAATTCCTGGGAGCATCTGCATTTTTGCAAATCCCAACATGGAAGCCATGTCTTCTGACCAACCAAACAAGTGACTCACAAGAAGCACCACCATCTGAACAGGTATACTGTCAAGAAATCTAGTTTGGTCTAGAAGTAAGTATCTTCTAGAATTTTTATTTATTGCTGTAGAATAGTTTGAAAACATTTTTAATGACATTTTATTGCTTGTTATTTTCTGTGAGATCCTTGTCTCCCTACAGCAGTTTTGCCTGCATGATACTTTTAAGGTCCATATCCACCAGAGTGGCAAGGAACTGCTATAAAAATTTCAAACCTTGGCAGTCATCCACATTTTTTCTAAGCTCTACCTAACCACATATTCTCAGATACATGAGTATCCCAACATTGAATGGTGGTAAAAGGCCAGAGAGACTGCCTCTGAAGGACTTCAAATGATTTAACCCACTAAGGGCAAAACACATACTCAGAAAACCTGTAATACTCTGTCCTAGATGAATGTAAATGCAGACAAAAATTATCTTAATCCTAAACACTCAAAATTAATCTGTGAATTTTACCATTCTTTCCTAAATGCTTTACTTTCTGCAAATCTCATCCCCAGTTCAGTAACAAAAATATTTAGGGTCATTGTGTTGCTAATCATATTTATTTTTTCCTTTAGAGAGGTGATATTTGATAAACAACTAAACTAAATAGTACCACACCTAAAAGACTCTGAAACCGCCACCTGTGGGAAAGCAATTGTAAATCACTTTAGAGTTGATATGTCCTGCATATGTTTGAATCGTGGATATGTGTTGAATAATAATGGAATGCATGTGCAGTGAGCAAAGACTAATACAAAATTCCAGTTTAATGGTCTTAAGCCGGCAGGAAGGTCATAAAGCAGATGACAAAGGGAATTTTGTTAAGGATGTAGATATCTTCCAACCTGTGAAAATAACTTGATAATATATTTTCACTTATAAATTAAGGCTGTGGGGAAATACAGAGAATGCTCTTACCTCTCTAAGATGTATGTTTTCCTTCTCTTTCTGGTCTAAAATCACTTCCAAGTGGCTGACCTGAGACTCAGCCTCTGCCATCCGTCGCGTTCGCTCATTGTCATCCTCTAGGCTTTTGGACGGCAAGCCTTTACTTTGTAACATCTCAAGAAGTTTTTTAATCGACTCATCTCGGGCATTGAGGGTTTGTTTCTGCGTTTCAATTCTCAGCTCCATTTCCTCTAATGTCTTCCTCAAAAGGAACAGCTCCTTGGCCTGCCTGTCGTGCTCGGCTTGGAGCCGCCTGAAGTTCTCCTCCGTCAGCTCGATGGTGAAGTGCTCCGCTCCTCGGTTGCCACTCTCTTGCTGGAGGAGGTGGTTGAGGTCTCTCTGGGTTCGCAGCTCATCTTGAAGGGCTTGGATTGTCAACTGTAGGTGCTGCAGGGAGAAAGATGGAGCAGGAGAGGAGACAGAAGGAAAAAAAGTCAATGAAAATGGCAAGTGCCGTTTGCTGCCACCACACTATGAAGATGGAATGTTAATCATGAGGTCCGGAGGGCCAGCCATGAATTCCTCCACGGTGACTTCAGAAGCATGGGACAGCACATGGAGAGGGGGAGATTAATTCAAGGATGCTTTCTGAATGTCTTGGGAGAAGAGAAATGCACACGTACACAGAAACAATAGATTAGTGTCAATCACAAGGGAAATTATACATCTACAGAGTTTTAATTTAGGAAGTGGAAAAGGTTAGAGGGAAACTTTCACAAACACACCTTCTTTATGCCCAGAACGCTCCAGACTCAGTATTCCTTGTTTCCTAAGGTATTCTTTATTGTACTATCCATTATTTCCCACGATCAATATGTGTTGATTTAAAAATGAAAATAATAGCATCCACTACAAGTAGACACAAACGAAGACTTTATTTTTTTACAAATAAAGCTGTGAACAGGTTTAGTAAACAGGATTACTGCATCTGAAAGCAAAAGGGAATAAATGCAGGCACAGACAAACACACTCAAACACACAAGGAGGTGAGGCTGTACAAAGCAGAACAAACAAGCTGCAAAGAGTGGACAAACCTTGGTTCTTCTGGCATCCAGTAACTGAACAGCATGGGAAATGAAAAAAAAACGAAGCAAAAAATCAACACAAAGAAAAGTCTAGTGCAAGCAAAGGATACTTTACAGAAAGAACTTAATCAACATAAAGTACCTTCACAGAAGAAAGAAGAAAAAAAAAGAAAAAAATTCTAATTACAGCAAAGACCTATAAGCTACACAGAGTTTATAGCATTGACATTTGATAGACATGGAAAAAAAAAAAAAAAAAGGAAAGACCAAACCTGAGGTTTATCCCACCTTTTGTTTTCCTAAATCTCACTGACCCAGGAACCGAAAGTCTTGAAAGTATTACCAGAGAGGGAAGCACCTGTTATTTTGGGTCACCATTTTAAGCAAAGTCAGGGTGAAAGCACCAGAGAAACAAAATAGTTATCAGATGTGAGAAAAGATACCCGTGCTTGAAGATAGTTGGTGAATTCAGCAATACCTTTCCCCATAGGACAAACACCCAGGCTGGTCAGAGAAGGTAGCCACAAGCCTGAAGGCATTTCTATCCTTATGGACAAGCCAAGATGCTTCCAAGACAGCAGCTATTCATTTGCCAAACACATGATCCTGCTTGTGAAACGAATACAATTCTAAGCACAGGAATCAAGAGGGATGTAAGACATAGCTCCCACCCACAGGGAACCACAGTATTATAAGGCATGGGTAATACTATATCTAACTTATATGAATATTGGAGCAGTCAACATTTTGAAATCTGTCTGAATTCCTACAGCTGACATTCAGTGGTATTGAGATCTTTCTGAGTGTGGCCTATATCCTGAAACTAGCACTGGGTGATGCAGCATCTTGATTATATTGTTTCTGGGTATCCAATTCATATCCCCATTTATGAATGTCCATTGAGAAATTCTTAGAGCCTTCTTATCTGTATACCACCGTGCCTCACAGGGTACTGAATGCAGTGAAAGAAACTGATATGTATTTAATGGTGGAGATTATTCGTTTTTAATACAATGCTCCCCTATAAAGTGTAACATACAAAGTTGTGCAACCATCAACACAATACATTTTTTAACATTACCTCAGAAAGATACCTCATGCCCTTTAGAAGTCATTCCCCATCTCCTTCCCTTTCCCCAGGCCCTGGTAATCACTGATTTACTTTCTGTCTTTATGCCTGTTATGGACCTTTCATACCAATGGTATCATGCAATCGGTGGTTTCTTTCACTTAGCAGGTTTCCAAGGTTTATCCATGTGGTATTGTGTATCTGTACTTCATTCCTTTTTATGGCTGAATAATATTCCATTGAACGAATATACCACATTTTATATATCCATTCATCAATTGACTCAGACACAAATATTCATAGCAGCAACATTCATATTAGTCAAAAAGTGTTAACAACCCATTTGTCAATCAACTGGTGAATGGATGAAATCTAGCATATCAATTTAATGGGATATTATTCAGTCCTAAAAAGGAATGAAGTGCTGACATACAAGATGACATGGATAAATCTGAAAACATTATGTCATGTGAAAGAAACCAGTCAGGAAACAATATGTGCTGGAGAGGATGTGGAGAAATAGGAACACTTTTATACTGTTGATGGGACTTTAAACTAGTTCAACCATTGTGGAAGACAGTGTGGCAATTCCTCAAGGATCTAGAACTAGAAATACCATTTGACCCAGCCATCCCATTACTGGGCATATGCCCAAAGGATTATAAATCACGCTGCTATGAAGACACATGCCCACGTATGTTTATTGCGGCACTATTCACAATAGCAAAGACTTGGAATCCACCCAAATGTCCATCAATGATAGACTGGATTAAGAAAATGTGGCACACATACACCATCCCAGGACAATGAAGGAGGTCATAATGACTTCTGTTTCTAGGCTTCCAGGAGACTGCATTTTCTGATAGGCCCTCCTCTACACTACAGCTAGATAAAAGCAAATATACTTTTCAAAGCATAGTTGAGCTTACAAGGAAGTAAGGGAAATCTCCAAGGGAGGGGCTGGGGGAGAGACCACTCTCTGTTCTCTCTGCCTCTTCTTATAAGGAGCAAATGCCAATCCAAGCACTGAGCTTGAGAGAGCGAACTGGGGCTCACTGAAGTGAGGGAACTGAGATTCTCCCAACAAGCCCATATTTGCAGAAGAGGCTAATGTGGTCCTAAGTGCCCCCTGGCGCCTAACAGATGCAAATGCAAATTCTTGTAAGGGGGACAGGCAGTGGGTGGGCAAGGACTGGGAAAGGCGATGAGGCAGAGAACAAAAGCCCTCAGGAGTCCAAAAAATTCAGATTAATGAAATACAAGCTTACAATAAAAAATTACCACAGACACAAGGAAACTTCCATGAGTGATGGCCATATGCAGAATACAAGGTGTTTTTGAAATGTTTAAGAAAATAAATAAAAATTTTAGAAGAAATATAAAATTGAAGAATCAGCATGGAAAAGTGACTTTCCAAAATTATCAACCACATCTGAAAAAGAATAAAAATATACAGCAATGAAAAATATAGCATTTAAAGTGAAACCTAACAGATGGGGTAAGAAAAAAGAGAAAACTAGTGAACAAAGACACAATAGAGGCAAGCCACAAAGCAAAATGTTGGTTCTTTGAAATGACTAATAAAACAAACCTCTTCAGAAATGAGTACATATAGGAAATATTTAAAAGATGATATGAAAATACTGTTAACTTTGGGCCAAAAAATTTTGAAATATCAAGAAAATGAACAAACGACTAGTCATATCTTACATAATCTGACTCTAGAAGAAACAGAAATCCTGAAGAGTTCTGCAGCTATTAAATAGATAGAATCAGAATTTTAAAACTCTTCCCGCAAAGAAAACCCAGGTGACTCCAATTTGCAAAAACTTTCAGATAAATGGAAAGAAGAAACCCTCCCCCAATTCATTCTGTGAGACTTGATCATCTTGACACCAAAGCTAGGCATGAACTATACAAGAAAGGTAACTTCTAGTCCAAACTTCACACTTAGACAATGAGTATTATTAGCAAGTGGAATACCGGGGTATATTAAAAAGGTAATACATCATGACCAAGATGTGTTTCTTATAGGAATTAGAGAATGCTTCAGCATTAGACAAAGTATTCTGTAAATAACGTTAACGGAGTAAAGATGAAAAATAATTATGATCAGCTCAAGATATAAAGTCAGTGTTTTCTATAAATCGTTACAAACTAGGAATAAAGAGGAATTTCTTTAATTTAATAAAGTATATCTGCTGCAAACTGACAGTATCATTCTTAATGGTAGATGTTAGAAGCGTGCCCCTTAAAATGAGGCATAAAATTACGCCATCATCAGCACCACTTGTAGAATGTTGCAACAGCCTTCTCCTAAGAGGCCTAAGTTAGAACAGTAAGACCAGAAAATAAAGAGAAAAAATAATAATTGAAAAGAAGAAAAGTTCTATTATCATCAATTGTATTATGCGGTTTTCTACTTAGAAAACCCAAAAGAATCTATAAATTATTAAAAATAATAAAGTTATTTCCTTATCAGCAGGGCACAAAAAATGTAGCCATAAAAAGAAGAGTAGCAAATTTGACAATGTTAAAAGTAGGAATTTCTGTTCAACAAAAGACACTATAAACAGAATGAAAAAACAATCTACAGTTGAGAGATGATGTTTGCAATACATTAAAATGACAAAAAATTTGCATCAAGAATATACATAGAATTCCTATAATTCAATAAAAAAAGATACCAACAGTTAATTGAAAAATGCACAAAAGAAATGAGCGGGCATTTCACAGAAAAGGAAATATAATCAGACAATAAACATATGAAAAGATGTTCAATCTTATTAGTAATCAGAAAACCACATGAGCCATATGGAAGCCACAACGAGAAAGCATTTGATACCCCACTCTCTTAGCCACACACACATACACTCACACACACTATAATAATCATAATAGCAGCAGCAAAAATAAATAACAATAGCAAGTACTGACAAGGATATAGATCAATAAGAACTCCTAACACAGCTAGTAAACTAGTGCAACCATGCAAGAACTAACCATGCATATCCTCACCTAGAAATTTTACCCTTAGGTACATATCTGAAGCAGGGGATGGCAAACTATGGCCCAGGGGCCAAATCTGGCCTTTTGCCTGCTTTTGTAAATAAAGTTTTATTGGAACACAGCTATATGCATTTATATATTGTCTTTTTTTTTTTTTTTTTTTGGAGACAAAGTCTCACTCTGTGGCACAGGCTGGAGTGCAGTGGTGCAATCTCGGCTCACTGCAACCTCTACCTCCCAGGTTCAAAGGTTCAAGCGAGTCTCATGCCTCAGTCTCCCAAGTAGCTGAGACTACAGGCATGCACCACCATGTCTGGTTAACTTTTGTGTTTTTAGTAGAGATGGGGTTTCTCCGTGTTGCCCAGGCTGTTCTCGAACTCCTGACCTCAAGTGATCCTCCCGCCTCAGCCTCCCAAAGTGATGGAATTACAGGCATGAGCCATGGCTCCTGGCCTTATATATTATCTATTGCTACTTTTGTAGTACAATTGCAGAGTCAAGTAGCAGATACCGTATGATCCATGAAATCTAAAATATTTACTATCTGGCACTTTACAGAAAAAGTTTGCAGGCCCCTGTCCTAAAGAAATGCTTGCTCATGAGCACAACAGACACATACAAGAACATTCAGTGTAGCACTATTCCTAACAGCAAAAAACTGGAAATAATCCACCAACAGGAAAACAGATAAATTATGACATATGTATGTAATGGGATGTTAGATTATTGTGCAAAAGAACAAATGACAGCTACATGCAACAGGGATTTATCTTAAAAGAATATTGAATGGAAGAAGTAAAAATAGAGAATATACACAACATCATCCCACTGAGATAAGGTTCAAGGGCATGATTTTCATAACACAGAAGAAGAAACAGAAACTGAGAAGCACTCATGTGTAACATCAACAGGATTGGTAATTTTCTCAGGTGGGGTAGGGAGCCTCTCCAGGTGTTCATGTTAGTATTATATACCATAATTTACATATGTGTTCTTTTGTACCTATCCAACAGCATAGAATAATCTCCTTGGATGAACCTGTGGGAGGAGTATAATATAGTGTGTAACAGCCCAGACTCTGGAGCCAGGCTGCCTGGTTCCAATCCCAGACCTATCACTTTCAAGCGGTGTGATCTTGAGGAAGTGTCTTAGCATCTCTGAAACTCAGATTCCTCATCTGTAAAATAGGGATGCAAGACCTGTCTTACATCATTGAGGACACACAAATCATTACTTCAGCGGCAAGCATGAGCTCAGAATACGCTCAGCATCACTCCCCACGTATCAGCAGAGCCTGTCCCTACAGCCATCCACCTTCACTCTGCATAGCTGAGTCAGAGGCCAGAGCCAGGGCACTGTGATACACACTGGCCCTGGGGTGGAGGCGCACTGACGGATTATCACAGGATCCAGATAGGAAGGTGGCCTACCAAGGGCAGGGGGTGTGTAGGATATGGCCTCATGATCATGATGTTTGGCTCGGAAATGTATGCACACAGCTCCTAAAGTGAATTCACGAAGAATGAGAGCCCAGCTTCAACATCAGCAGCACCTGAAATCACCACCTACCAGGTCAACAAGAAAAATGTATATATTTTTTGCCTTTCCAAAGTAAAGAAGCAACCTGAGTCCTTGGCTCTTATCTCAATTTATCTTTCCCATACAGTGCACAATTACAGTATAGGGAGGAAAGTATGGGTTTTGAGGAATATTGGCTGAGAGTCTCTCAATTACCAGAGCTCAGTTACTGAATCTCCCCTAAGCCATAGTTCAGTCATCTCTAAAATGTGGATAATAGTGTAGACCTCACAATGTTATTCAAAGGCTTCAGTGAGACACTGTGTGTCCCTCTAAACAAGCCCTCAAGAAAAGCGAGTCCTCAACTTCAAATACTGGTAACACTGGAGCCAAAATGCCAAGACCATTAACCTGGTGTATTTCTTTAACTAATCAGGCCACTGAGACATTAAGCATCCTCATGGCTTTTACCAGACTGTGTTTCAATAGTGTTTCTCCAAGTACCTTCCCTGGAACA
The DNA here is from genome assembly GCF_049350105.2 of Macaca mulatta. NCBI lineage: Eukaryota > Metazoa > Chordata > Mammalia > Primates > Cercopithecidae > Macaca > Macaca mulatta. The sequence continues at coordinate 119,875,117 of NC_133407.1, forward strand.
GCATTCTGCAGGATGTTAATACATGTTCTGTTGGGGGAGTATTGGAAAGGAAGGGTTCTGTTATCATGTATCATATAATCATGTATTCACTATACACACACTTGCATACACACACACACACACACAGAATGACCCTCTCAAGGACAGTTTCTAATTTTCATAATGAAGTATAGAAGAAAGGTGAGAGGACCAGAGGGAAACTATTTCACCAGACCATCGGCACAAGGGAACAATTTCAGAGAGAACAGGTTTCCATTCCTCTTTGCTTAGCTACAGCTAGATTGAGGGGATGGGGGTGCAGAGAGTGTCCTTAACCTTGGATTACTCTGTCCTGTCCTCTCTGTCAAAACTCAAATGCCTCACGTCCACCACTCACTCATCTGACAATACTGTTCCAAAGCTGCCAACACTATGTCCACTTCACAAGAGCATAAATTGGGGTGGCTTAAGGGATTTGACTGCAATCACATCATTAGCAAATACGGGCCAGTGTCTAAAATTGAGGTTTCCTCCAGCCAATTCTATAGTCTCTCCTGCTCTAAAAATACTACAGAATTTCATTTTGAACAACTCATATAAGCTCCCATATTCATTCAGTTCAAAAAAAGTTACAATGAAAATACAAGAAACTAAGCACTACTTGAGTTTATATAAAAAAGAAGGAAAAATACACTTTGCCTTAGCCAACGTTTATAAGAGTGACTTCCAATAGCTACTGGAGTCAGAATCTAATCCAGATCTCAGAATGTCTAAAACACAGAAAGGCAACTAGAATGAAAATATAATTATATATGTATGATGTGCATGGAACACGCAATTATTTAAATAGGGAATAGCCAGATGTTTAGAATCTACTGTGTCTTATCTCCAAACATGGAAAATATGAGTTCCTGGCAGGTTTGAAAAATTGTGTGACCTTAAGCTCTTTTCCACACTATGGGGAAAAAAACAAAAATGATAAAGTTTTGCACTATAAGCAGCTTAGGGTTTCATTGCTATGAAAACCGTCTCCAAGCTATACAAAAATATGAATTGGCTTATACCCAAAAGTTGTGAAGTTTTTTTAATAAATCCATACTCCTTCTCAAGCAAGTACTTACCATAACTCTTTCAAAGAAAACAGAATCTCTTTGCAGACAACTTGGCCTGCTCTACTTCTCCTGTGACTTTATTTTCTTATTAATCACTTTCTAGTTTGTCTCTAATTAAATGTGAAGGGCAGGTTCTCTGATCCCTTTCTCTGTAATCCTATGTACAGGATGTACAACACTCTTCCAGACTTCAAACCTTCCTTAGGCTGTGTCATGTGTTTGAAAAGACAAACAGCAGACCAGCTAAAAACATGTGGCCCCAGTGTGTGGTGGAAGAGTTGGCCAGCTGAGAAAGGTATAAAAAATTAATATTTAGACATATGGTCCAGCCTCTAGGCTTTCTCATTCAGGGTAGAAAACCCCAAGGAGAAGCACATATAACTAAATAAAGAATATGGATAGGTGATTTTTAAAAGCACTGGGACTCTGGGTTCCTCACCCACACACTGTCATTGATAACTGCAGAACTCACTTTGGTTGATAATATGTGACATTTTGCCAAGATTCATAACACTAAGAACAGTATACATGGGAAAGCCCTCTTGGCAGTTGCTTTTGTAAGCAAAGAAGAGTTCTGGTTTTCATTACAGACCAATACTCTAAGGTGGCACAATATTGGAATATTGCATTGGGCTTAGAGTTAAGGACTTAAGTTCTAATTCTAGCTTTGCAACTAACCAGTTACATGATCTGGGGAAAAATCATTAGACTTGTCTCAGCTTCCAAGAACAGTGGTGAAGAGTTGAGTTTTGAATCCTGGATCTACCCATGACAGTCTGTGATGCCTTGAACAAATTACTTAAGTACTCTGAGCATCAGACTACTCATCCGTAAACAGGAAATAATAATTGTAACTCATTACAGGGTTCATACAAACACCATAGGAGATGCTTACTAAGTGAGCAAACAAGTTCCCTTAAAGCATGAAGCACAGGGCCTGGCACATAACGAATGCTCAACAAATGTTAGCTATTTTCAGTATTTTGAGACACTGGTGTGGCTAGAGGCCTGGAATTAAAATTTCTGTCCTCCCTCTTCCGATTTGGGCAGGGAAAAGGAATGGGCATAATGAACATAAATCTTTGATTATCAAATAAATGCAACAGTGGGAAACAAAATGCTAAGCTCTTTGGCATTTTTTTAAATAAGAGAAAAAGGGAAATAGATGTTTTAAGATCAATTCAAAGATGGATATAATTTATTTCCCATTAACTGACCTATAAATAACTCTACAAGGGACTCTCAGGAATACCAACCATTTCTGTTTTGAAGGTCAGTGTTCTTTCCCTGTTGTTAGCCAGTAATCCACAACCAACTAAAGGATAATGGCATGCCCTGTTATCAACACTTCTCAACCTGATACAGGTTACAAAAACAAACAAACAAACAAAAAAAACTACAGTTTAAGAAATAAGGGACTCTCAGGAATACCAACCGTTTCTGTTTTGAAGGTCAGTGTTCTTTCCCTGTTGTTAGCCAGTAATCCACAACCAACCTAAAGGATAATGGCATGCCCTGTTATCAACACTTCTCAACCTGATACAGGTTAAAAAAACGAACAAACAAACAAACAAAAAAACTACAGTTTAAGAAATACTGGTATGTTTAAAGTGTGTTCAGAGAAGCTACCCCAAACATGTAATGATAGGAAAGATAGCTAAAATAGAAACATTTATAATATTAACAGTCACAGCCACATACAGTTATTATAGGACAGCTCTTTCATTTAACTGTTTAGCAAATGTTTAATGCCAATGATGTTTTAAAGGTTTTATTGAAATTTCCTTCCCTGTCACTTCCTCTTCACCCTCCAACATGTTCATTTAGCAAAATTGCTAACCATCTAAGTACTTTTCAGAATAGTAAGGTGTTTTACCTAAATTAATGTCATTTCAAATAGCTGGGTGGTAGGCATTGAACTATATTAACTTTCCCCTACTCTGAGCTGCCTGGATTTATCAGCCAAACTCTAGTTCTTGCTACTCAAAGTTTTAAAGAGGAGAGATTTTCCCCAGGTACCCTCCCTGCTTCTCTCTGCTTCTTGAGTCACTCCACCCATGAGAAAGGAGAATAACAGACCTCCATGCTACTCAGAGGATCCTTGGACCAAAAGCATCAGCGCCACCTGGGATCTTGTCAGAAAGGTGGGATCTCAGGTCTTACCTCAGACCTGCTGAATCAGAATCTGCATTGTAACGAGACCCACAGGCAATCTGAAGTCACATGAAGGTTTGAGAAATGCTTCCCTAAACTTAAAAAAAAAAAGTTTCAGTTTTACTACTGATTTAAGATTATTTGGTAATGGAAAGGTAGGGAAGGAAAGCACTCTGAACACAATGCTGTAGGATAGTCCTGAGAAACAGACTGAAAAGCCAGTGTGTGTGATTAATAAAGTCTGAGTAAACTACGAGTGGTGCCCCCAATGCAGGACACTACTAGATAAAGTGGGTCATTCAGTCATTGATTCAACCATTGTTGAACTATGTGCTATTTTTTTTACAGATCATAATAGATGTAGATATTTTCAGTGCACATGTGATAATTTAATACATTCATATAATTTGTAAAGATCAAATTAGTGTATTTGGGATATGTGTCACCTTCTATATTTTTGTCTTTATGCTAGAAACATTCAAATTCTTATTCTCTAGCTATTTTGAAATGTATAATAGATTATTGTAAACTATAGTCACCCTACTGATCTATCAAACCCTATGTCTATTTCTTCTATCAAACCATGTATTTTTACCCATTAATCAACTCTACCAAGATACCTTTCCAAGTCAAAAAGGAAATCCTGCCAGGTTAAGTTATATACACATAAATGTGTGTGTGTGTGTGTGTGTAATTATATACAATTGACCCTCCATATGCACAGGTTCTACATCCGAGGATTCAACTAACCATGAGTTGAAAATATTTGAGGGAAAACAAAAAATAATACAACAATAAAAAAAGAAAAAATACAGCATAAGAACTATTTGCATAGCATTTACATTGTATTAGGTAGTATAAGTAACTAGAAACGATTTAAAGTATACAGGAGGATGTGTATAGGATATAGGCAATACTACGCCATTTTATGTAAGGGACTTGAGCATCCACATATTTTAGTATCTGTGGGGGTCCTGGAACAAATCCCCCACAGATACCAAGAAACGAGCGTGTATGTTGTTTACTATTTCTAAAGGTTCCATAAATACTGAAGTTTAATTCTGTTCTGCTATTTTTGTTATCATTATTTAAAGAACAATCCAAGGAAACCTTTAAAAATTATCTGATAGATGCCAGAGGCCAAGAAGGGTGTGTGAGTGAAAAGGAAGATGAGGAGAGGTTGGTCAATGGGTACAAACATGTAGTTAGATAGAAGGTATAAATTCAAATGTTTGAAAGCAGAATAGGGTGGGTGACTATAGTCGGCAACAATGTATTGTATATTTCAAAGTAGCCAGAAGAAAGAACTTGAAATCTTCCCAACACATAAAAATAAATACTCAAGATGATGGAGTATTTACCCTAATTTGATCATTACACATGCTACACATATAACAAAATATCACATGTGTCCCATAAATATGTTAAATGCTATGTATCAATTTAAAAATAATAAAACAATTAAAAAGTCATCACAGTGCCAGTTCTGGGCATTACATTAAACCATTTTGCTCATTTGTGCTTTTAAGCAGCATTTCTGTAGCATGTCTGTGCTCTTGGTGGAATTTTAAGTGACTGGGAAAACCATGAGGAGTCTGTGATAAATCTGTTTTCTCAGTTATAACTTGAATAATGTACAGAAAAAAAATTGAATATGTGAATATACTGGTTCCTAAGTAGAAATCACTCAAATTCTCTAAGGTTTTCCGTTTTATTAATGAACTAGAATCAAAGGCCTGTATCTTTTTCTTTCTCTGGTGTGAAGATAAGCTACCCACTGCTATTTCCACACAACACCTATGGTCCTTAATATTCAATGAATGTAAATATTCATAGATATATGGGGTGGGAGATGAGTGAATGAATAAATGAATGAAAGAATATACCAAACCCCATAAACAACAATGTGTCCAGCATACCATAAGAAAGTAATATGAATGGACAAGAAAAAAAGAGAGGAAAATATACCACAATGATCATTGCTGGGGAGAGGAGGATGAGGAATGACTGCTAAAGGATAGGGAGATTTTAGGAGAGGTGATTAGAGTACTTAACTTTTAAAATTAGACAGTCGTGATGGTTTCACAACTCTGTGAATATACTAAAAATCACTGAATTGTACCATTTAAAAGGGTAAATTTTATGATACATGAATTGTATCTCAATAAAGCTGTTAAAAATGATGGGAGGAGAGAGCATTATGGGTACCTTCCTTTCTATTTCCCATTTTCATTCAGCAAATATTTTTTCCAAAAATAACTTATTTACTCATAATTGCTAGGCTAGTTTATATTCTTTGGGTTGCAGGCAACAGAAAACAACTTGGCCTGTCTTGAGCCACAGAAGGGAGTGCATGAGAAGGATATCAAGGCATCTCTCTGAATCGAAGCAGCAATTACGAAAACAAAACCCAAGAAAAGAAGGAAGCAGCACACAGCATGAATCTCTGTGAGAAGCTTCGTTCCATGTTATTTGGTTTCAAGGACTCCCTGCTCCAAATTGAAAATACCCAGGATGGAGTATAGAGTTAGCCTGGCTTGGGCCAAGTGCCTTCCATAGATCAATAGGTTGTGGCAGTTGACCCCAAGCATCAGAAGCTACTCCAAGAGGAAGAAGAGTTGCTTAAAGGTCTGCAGCAACCCCAAGAAGAATCTAGTACAATTGCTGTTATGATTAAAGAAAACAGAAGTAATATAAATAATATGACAGTGCTATGATTATGTTTATTTGGGGTAGTGGGTTCCTAAAGTACCCTTTAGGAATATATACAAGACTCAGGTGAACTGCATAGTAAAGATGTAACCATGCCAGTTCAACCTTCTGACATGCAGTGTTCGGTGTTCTATTCCTGTGTTAGTTTGCTAAGGATAATGGAAAGTTTTAAAGATTTGATTTACTATCCCAAATTAAGAACTCTGACTATGACATCAGACAGTCTGGGGCCAAAAGCCTGGTCACTCACTAGTTATGGGGTCAGACAACCTTGAATGGGCCTCCAATCTGGTCATGCACTAGCTTTAAGGTCATATAACCTTGCAGAGATGGGGGCTGTGGGATATTGGCAGGTTATTTTCTCTAAACCTCAGTTTCCATCTCTTTTAAAAGCTGCTAATAACACAAACATCTTGCAGAAGCATGATAAAGTTAGATGATAACACATGCCCAATACTTACTTATGCCCGAAACTTAGTAAATACCCCAGCCAACAGGAAGCCATCATTTTAAAGCTGCTACTATTATTAATATACAAATACAGATTGCAAACTGTTCCAGAATGCAGTGCAAACAGGTAAAACTACAATGGCAGCCGGTGGGGGGCAGGGCAGTGAAATAATGTTTGGCTGTGTCTATACAAAGAAAATCTTTCAACCAGAGAAACTTTTTAGTTTGGCCACTTCAAGTGCTAACTTGAAGCAAATAAAGCAATAGCACATAAAACACTTCGAAAGAATAACCCTAGATTTTGCCACAAGCTGGTACATGCATTTAAAAGAGACAGCAAATATTTAACATCACAAAACACTAGTCATGACATGGATCACAAAGATAATATTTGTTTCTTTTTGCAGAAGGATAAACTAAGCCCCAAAGAGGTTGACCACCGGTTGTCTGAAGTCACAACAGAAATGACAGCACTGCTAGTTGTGAAGTCCAGGCACCAAACTCACAGCACAAAGCTCTTTCCTGCTCTTTCTCTTCTAGCTCCATGTACCAGTCTCATTTGGTCACTGCACTGCAGAGGGCATGTTACCACATAATTAGTTTCAGGGTATGTGCAACAGTTGCCACGAGCCAGAGTTCCACACTGGAGTCAAATGTCTTCAGTCTAGACGCATCCCTTCCACCACATGCTACTGATGGGACAGCCGCCATAACCACGTTCCTTACTCCAGTAGCTCCAAGGCTTCAGGAGTTGGAGCACATGACACATTCCAACCAAGATGAAGTAACTCCTCTCTCTGAATGACTTATTAAAGAACACCTTTAGGGATTTTTTCAGATTTGAAATTCTTCTACCTGGGAGCTTAAGGACTTTAAAAAGGGTTTAGAGGAATTTTTTTCCTAAAAATCTATGTGAGATAAATGTTAAGAATTAAGGGGCCACTTAGGAACCTGGAAATGATAAGCTACAGGAGATCCATGTTATCATTGAGTAAGTCAAAGCAAAAAACAGAAAAAAAGGAAATGGTTGTTTTGCAGATACCATCACCAAAAGAATATGTCGTATCACTGAGAAATAAGATCCCTTGATACCAATCTTGAGTAATATCTGTTTGAGGTTATTTTATTTTATCTGGATAATTTTGGGCCTATTAGTAACAACAAAAACTTTCCTTAAAACGAAGGCTCAGAAACCCATGTATGCATTCCTAAGCACATAGATATATTTCATATGCTTTAAGATTATTTTTCAAATCTTTAAACCAGTGAAACAGAAATTTCTCCAAAAGTACAGTAAAAAACTATATTTAAACAAGGAATTGCAAAGTGCTTCTTTCATCCCTTGATGTTTATTTTGTTTTACAATTCATTTGAGACTTTTAAAGTAGGAAAGAGAAAAAAAAATAGCTTTCAAATTTGAGTCTGGAACAGAGCTCACCTATCAAATCCAACAGGGATATAAAGAAAGTATCCCTGTTGGGATAGTTTCCCAACAGGAAAATATAGAAAAAAAGAAAGTATCTAGCAGTACAGATACTGCTGGTGCCCAGAACAAAAGCATTATTGAATGAAAGAAGAATTTAAATCGAAGCAAGCCCTTACTAACTCCAGGTCTTACTGGCATTTTTCCTAATAAGATGAACTATTAGTCCTGGGTTACATAAACTTCAACACACTAGAGCCCTCACCAAGTCAGATGGAGGCCAAAGGCCCTCTTGAATCCATGCATCTGTACTCTATTTAAAATGCATGACTGTCCCTCTCTTCATTGTTTGGGTCCTTAGCTGTGGACTAGAAGGGTGAGGCACAAAACCAGTAGAAACAAAGGCCTGCAAAATGAGTGGAATTTTTTACTGTTATCCTTGAACATTTTATTTCTTTAGTTCAGAAATCCAAAGGGAAATAAAAGTGGAAAGAATTACAGGCTTTATGGTTTAAAAAAGAAAAAATAAACATAGGATGAGTTTACAGTTTATAGTATCTGCAAAGCAACTCTTCACTCATTCCTTTAAATAAACTTTTAAATCATCTTTTAAGTGGGCACATAAAATGCTGTTATTGTGAGTTACTGAGATCTAATGTGGGACACTAGTTAAGAATCTGAGTCCTGAACTCAAGCAAGAAGTGATTCCACCACTGTTTATCTCTGTACTGTTTAATCTTTGGAAAGTTGTTTGCCCTCAATTTCTTCCCTATAAAATGGAGATACAGTTGTAGTGATTAACAAATTTACACACACAAACAGATATATACACACACACACACATATATATAGCATAGTACATCTATGACCTCAATAAATAACCTCTCTTAATATACAACTAGTATTAATAGAAAAAATAACTATTATGCTGTGGAAATCTCTTTAAAGATTATTTAGCAACTTGTTCAGTGAATTCCAGGCAATACAGTTACTTACTTTCTTAGATAGAAGACTTTTCCTTTTTTAAAAAAGAAGCATTTTTAAGGATATAACACAATCTCTTATTATACTCCCTATTTATCAGCCATTATGCCACAAGTAATTCTTCCTTCGTTAGAGTCTATGCAGAGAGCTATAGTATATAAGCTGGTCATTCACTTCTGCCACAACCATTCACAGGTGACATTCGCTCAACTCACTTTCACTGACCATTTATTCAGTGTTATAAGCACTACGCTAAGGCATAGGGATTCAACAACAAAGAGGCATGAGACATTGTCCTTGGCCTTGAGAAGCTCTTAGTCAACAGAAGCAACAAATGACGAGATGCAATCACAACAGAAAAGGATGGGAGCAAAAGGGAGTGTGTACAAAGTGCTGAGGCAGCACAGAAGAGGGAGGCATCAATCTGGTTTGAGCACAAGGGAAGATTCTGCAGAGGATGTGAACATTAAGTGAGGCCTAGAACAAGGAAGAGTTTTTCCAGAAGCAGACAGAAAGATATTCTAGACAGAGTGAAGGGCATGGGCAAAGGCATATATATATACACACACACATATATATATACACACACACACATATATATTTCAATGCACGGCATGTTGGATGGAAAAAGAAGACAGCTTGATGGCTAAACATGAACCCCAAGAATAGAAGGAGGCAGCTACGAAGGTAGTGATACTCATCAATGAAGGACCCAGAAGAACACAGATAGGACACTTCATGTAGCAGGGGGGCGACGTAAATGGAGGGTTTAGCACCACATGTTGCAAACTGGGCTTGTGAATGCATTCTCAGAAGTCTGTGAGTTTTATGAAAATTTGAAATTTCTTTAATTTTAATGATAATCTAAAAACTAAAATTGCCTGGAAATTAAGACATCACCTTTTTTGTAGTGATCACTTATATTTCAATCATACACTCAAAAAATATTTATTGAACACCCCTATGTGCCAGCCACTGGGGATATAACAATGAGAGAGACATGGTACCTGACCTCATAGAAGTTAGACTAATAAGGGGAGGTAACCAAGAAATAAAAGTATAGCATATCAACAGACAGTAAGTGCTGCACAGATAAATAAAATATTAACATGGCAAGAGGTAGAAAGTCAAATGGGGGGTGTTCATTTCATACAGGGTGAGTCAAGCAGTCAGTGCACTTCTTCACTAACATGATATTTGAGCAAAGACCTGAAGGAAATAAGATGTTTGAGAGATATTTTCAAAGAGGATTTTACTTCCCCACATTTGTCACAAACATTCCTAAAGGTCTATAAGAATGCTCTTTCTCTCTCTCTCTTTCTCATTGTTATATCTCCAGTGCCTAGTATTGTGCCTGGCACACAGGGGTGTTCAATAAATGTTTTTAGAGTGGATGATTTAAACAGAAATGATCAGTACAAAAATAGTTATGTCTTAATTTCCAGATAATTTTGTGTTTTAGATTATCATTAAAATGTCTGTCTCTCTCTCTCTCTCTCATTCTTTTGAGAAAATGTCTTATTCTGTCACCCAGGGTGAAGTGCAGTGGCATGATCATGGCTCACTACAGCCTCAACCTCCTGGGCTCACACCTCAGCCTCCCAAGTAGCTGGGACTACAGGCATGTGCCACCATACCCAGCTAATGTTTGTATTTTTTTGTAGAGATGGGGTTTCACCATGTTGCCCAGACTAGTCTCGAACTCCTAGGCTCAAGTGACCCTGCCACCTCGTCCTCCCAAAGTGCTGAGATTACAGACATGAGCCACTGCATCCAGCCTATTTTTATTTTTAAAAGGTAATCTGAAAAAATGGAGAGAACATTTGAAAGCCATGTATCTGATAAGGGGTTAATATCAAAAATATATATAAGGAACTTCTACAACTCAAAAGCAAAAAAAAAACAAAAACAAAAACAAAAAAACCAAGAGACAAATATGGGCACATAGACTTTTTTTTGAAGAAATGTCTATTTCTTCAAAAGAAAACATACAAATAGCCAACATGAATATGAAACCGATGCTCAAAATCACTAATCATCAAGGAAATGCAATTCAAACTCACAATGAGATATCATTTCACATCTATTAGGATGGCTGTTATCAAAAAAAAAAGGAAAAGAGAGGCTGGATGCAGTGGTTCATGCCTATAATCCCAGCACTTTAGAAGGCCAAAGTGGGAGGAGGTCTGCTTGAGCCCAGGAGTCAAGGCTTCAGTGAGTCATGATTGTGCCACTGTACTCCAGCCTGGGTGACACAGTAAGACCCTTGAAGACTCTGTCTCAAAAAAAAAAAAAAAAGATAACAAGTCTTGGTAAGGATACGGAGAAATTGGAACCCTTGTACACTGTTGGTGAGAATGTAAAATAGTGTTGCACTATGAAAAACACAACAGAAGTTTCCAAAACTAAATTAAATATAGAATCGCCATATGATCCAACAATCCTACTCTGGGTATTTATCCAAAAGAATTGAAATCAGGATCTCAAGAAATATTCACACTCCTGTGTTCACTGCAGCATTATTAACAACAGCCAAGGTCTGGAAACAAAACTAAGTATTCATAAATCGATGAATGGATAAAGCAAATGTGGTATATACACATAACACAATATTATTCAGCCTTAAGAAAAAAAAAGAAAATTCTGCCATATGCCCACAACAAGGATGAACTTTGAGGACATTATGCTAAATAAAATAAGCCAGTTACAGAAGAACTAACATTACATGATTCCACTGATACGAGGTATCCAAAATAGTAAAACTCATAGTGGTTGTCAAGGGCTGGGGGAGGAGGCAATAGGGTGTTGCTATGTAACTGGTATAAAGTTTCAATTATGCAAGATGGGTAAATTCTAGAGATCTGCTGCACAACATTACACCTATAGCTAACCATATTGTATTGTACACTTAAAAATTTGTGAAGAGGGTAGATTTCATGTTAAATGTTCTTATCACAATAAGAAAAAATATTCCAAGGCAAAACCTGACAAAAATAGACATAAGCCAGGTGCTGTAGCCCACACCTGGAATGGAATCCCAGCTACTCAAGAGGCCCAGGAAAGAGGATCACTTGAGGTCAGGAGTTCAAGACCAGCCTGGCCACATAGCGAGACTCCATCTCTAAAAAAAACAAACCAACAACGGCAACAAAAATGCTCTGCAGGGACAGTCCCTCAATCCAGACCACACAGAATCCCAGAGATCAAACAATATTTGAAGAGAGCATGACTTCAAAACTTCCAAAACTCACTAAAGATACAGGGAGCAAATGTATTACAGCAGGGTAAGCAGATGTAAACTCACACTCAAGCATCTACAGGTAAAATTACAGAATACCAAAAGAGCTTATCTGAGTAAACAACAATTCATGAATCAGGCACCTCCAAACCAGGAGTGGTTCAGGAGCTCCTCCAAGGGAACACAACGGAGAGGCTGCTATAGGATAAACACAGACATAGAGTAAAGAAAATATTTGATTGGTTAAAGATACACAGTATCTGTATTGTGTTTTGAAGAGATTTCAAAAACAACCAGAGAGAAGAAACAAGTTAACTACAAAAGAACAAGGACTAAGATGACGGCCGACTTTTCAAGGAACAAATGAGCCGAGATCGCGCCACTGCACTCCAGCCTGGGCAACAGCGTGAGAATCCGTCTCAAAAAAAAAAAATATATATATATATATATTATTTCAACAACATAGCTTGAAAGGGCTAAGAAAAAATAACTCTCAACCTAGAACTTCACTCCAAGTTAATCTGCTATTCAAGAATGATGATAAAATAAAGATATATTCGACAAAAACAGCTCACCACTGATATAATCCACCTGAAATTGCAGCATGCTTCTACTAGCTTTTAAGAGCCAAATGTGAGGTTTACAGGAATTTTGCAAGTCTGTTGAAAACATGCTGATAAATTGAAATCAGCCATAGTGGGAGTATTAAACCACGGGAATTGGCAAACACTAAAAAACTGGATTTTTTTGCCCCTGGGGGACCAGTTCCTAAATATTTACCATCACACCACTGATTTAAAAGAACTAGAATGTGTACATCAAGAAAAAAAATAAATCTAGAAGGAAGAATTGATATGAATGAAAGAAAAATGGGAAAACAAATACAGTAAATATAATTCTAAGTAAGTACTTATTGCATAAAACAATAATAATGATGACAATTCCTGAAGTGGGGAGATTGGGAGCATATCAGTCAGGTGACTTCCTTATACTGTGGCAACAAGCAATCCCAAATCTCTATGTCTTAAAACAACAAATGTTTATTTCTCATTCATGTTAAATATCTTTCAGGGTTCAGCTAGGTAAGTCTGCCCATTGTAGCCCCTCAAGAACTCCAGCCAAGTAGAAGCATCATCTCAAAGCTTTCTTCAATTGCCACAGGTCGCATGGTGAACCACACACTGCCTCTCTAAGCTTTTTCACACTTCACTGGCTAAAGCAAGTCAGATGGCCACATCCAATTTCAAAAACACAAAAGCATAATCCCACCATGTCCCCAGGAGAGTATAAAAATAAAAACATGTAAGACAGGAGGCAGGTGGTTGGTGTTAAGAATGTTCCAAGTTCCTCACATTTTCGTGTGAAAAGAGAAGACAAATAAGGTAATTTTAAACTTGAAGTATGCAAATTTAAAGGATAATATTAAAATTTTAAGGATAACAGCTGAAAGAATAGAGAATAGAATTATAACTTCCATATCTGTAGGGAAAAAGAATACAGAAAATTTAAAAAGAGGAGACAGACATGGAAAAGGCAAGGTAAATAAGTAACAAAATAAAATGGTAGTGTTAAAAAGAAAGCTAAGGCACTGTAAAAGTTTAAAGAGCTTATCTGAGCAAATGACAATTCATGAATCTGGCACCTCTAAACCAGAAGTCGTTCAGGAGCTCCTCCAAGGGAACACAACAGGGAGGCTTTTATAGGATAAACACAGAAGTAGAGCAAAGAAAATATTTGATTGGTTACAGATACACAGTTGCCTTATTTGGTCTATCCTGTTGGACTGTCTCTGATTATATAAGTTTGTTGGCTGCTTCTGATTAGTTGCGCCTATGTTCTGTTTTTCTTTAATATAGGCATTTACGAGAAATAACTCAAGTTAAGTTTTTCTTGTTTGTAAATCAAGCAAGTTTAGATCACCCATAAGGCCTAACTGGTTTTGTTTGCTAAGGGACACTTCAGGCCTGGTCTCCATTTTAATTTACTTTAACAGTAGAAATAAATGCAAATATAACACCAATTACAACAGATGTAAATACAATAAACTCACCACCTAACAAGAGATAAATCATCTATTTGCATTTTTTAAATGCTGCTGTAATCTGTTAGCAAGAAATATACCAAAAACGTAAGAACACAGCAAAGCTGAAAGCAAAAGGACTAATTCAGAGTGCAGGCATGGAATCACACAAGCATGGAAATCATATAATTCCAGGTACAACCTCAGGTAAATCACCTAACCACAGAGCCATGGCAGTTTCCTCTTTGTAAAATGAGTTAACAACTACACTCCACAATGTTAGTAGGATTAGATGAACTATGTATAATGTGTTTCAGACAGAGCCTGGTTCATAGCAGTTGCTTGTCAAATAATAGCTATCCTATTATCATTAATCCTACCTGCAAATCCACAAACAGTGGGCTTTTTGTTTGCAAAGAAGAGTGTTTGCAAAGAAGGCTGCGAATTTCCTCCCATCCCTATCCAGATAGCCTTTTGCAATATGATTTTGCCACCACTTGCATCAAGAGTTTTAGTCTATTTCACCACCCCTTGAATTGGGATGGCCTTGGAATGGCTTTAATTAATAGAACTCAGAGGTGAGGTTTATGAGTTCCACGTCTAGGCCTCAAGAGACCACGCCACTGCCACTTTTGTACTCCTGAGACTTCTACTTCCAGCCAAGATGGAGTTGGAGATATGGACTAACCTTCTTGCCTGAAATAACTAAAAAACTGGACAACATATATGAAATAATGGTTTCAAGAACAGTGATTCCAGAGATGTAGAATGAGGTGAGCATTATAACTACCCCAGCCTACTGCCTGGAGACAGTGTCCAGGCTGCAGCACAAGAAGGGGAAGCCCAGGCAAAGACCAGTGGTCTCCCTCATTTAAGAAGACCAATTGGGAGTCTGGAAAGATGACGTCAGGTAGAGTTCACAGGAAGGAAGGGTGCAGAGAGTCTCTGCTATGGTTTGGATGTAGTTTGTCCCCATCAAAACTCATGGTGAAATTTGATTCCCAACGTGACAATGTTGGGACATGGGGCCTAGTGGGAAGTGTTTGGGTTGGTGGGGGCAGATCCCTCATTAATAGATAAATGTCATCTCATAGGAGTGAGTTCCCACTTTCGCAAGACTAGATTAGTTACCTTGAGAGTAAGTTGTTCCTTCTTGTGTTGGGTCTCTTGGTACACACTGTGCTTCCTCTTCTGTTTTCCGCTGTGAGTTGAAGCAGCATGAGACTCTCACCAGGTAGGCTGTCCAATCTTGGAATTTCCAGCCACCAGAATCATGAGTCAAATAAACTTCTTTATAAATTACCCAGCCTCAGGTATTCTATTACAGAAACACTAAAAGGAGTAATAAAGTCCCCCTAGAATATTCAGCTATTGGTCATCACATGTATGTGATGAAAATGCCTGAGGCCAAGAGAAAAACCACCCAAAACGATAGAGGAAATAATGTTTGGAGCTCACACTTTGCTCTCTTGGAACACAGTATCATGATATGAAGAAATCCAAGCTACCCTCTTTGACAATGAGATATCATGCGGGAAGAGGCCCAGAAAAATGTCAGCAACAACCACCAGACACGTGACAGATGTCATCTTAAACCCACTAGGCCAAGTCAAATCACCAGATAACTGCAGCCTCATGAAGGACCTTAGAAGAGATGAGCAGAACTGTCCAACTGAGCCCAGCCAAAGACAGCCCTCAGAATCATGAAAACAAATAAAACAGGTGTTGTTTTAAGTCACCAAACTTGGGGCTGATTATACACCGCAATAGATAACTGATACACAAGATGTCAAACACAAGGTTATATACACAGAGCAATAAACATCCAGTAAATGGCCCATCTCTACCACCCATCAGCCTAAACGAATATCTAAGGGCAGCCAGCCTCAACTGCAGCAAGAGTCACAGCTTTCTTCATTTGCAGGAAGTTAAAACCATTGTGGAAAAAAACATGCTTTCAATCATAGAGTCCTGAAATACCAGGGTTCACATGTCACCTCCACTGTGAAGCACTCGCAAGATTCTGCTGACAGAAATAACCATTGCTTAATCTCTCATGAGATTAGAGTAGAAAAAAAAGAAACAACCACTTCTTCCTCTTATTTCCATGGAAGATTGAGGACAGCCCTGTTTTGGCAGCTACAATCGTGTGTTCTGTGGTCTTCTTATCCTCAGCAGCAGCACATCGCAGGCACAGCTAAGCGGTTCACCCTTAATGGTAGTGAGTCACACAGCACAGTTCCTCTCCCTAAACAATAACTGCACTGGAAGTAGCATGCTGGGCTATTTTAGTCCTGAAGAAAGAGGTCAGAAAACTGAGACAAGATTAAAGGATGACTAACGAAGCAGCTCTGTGTTAGTGGTGACAGAGGGAGCTGGCTTTAAAGTTATCAGGATCCCTCCCTTCCCGTGACTCACCTAGCCTTGGTGGGGAGAAATACCAAGTGCAGTCTCAGGGGCCAATAGGCCACAATATACAGATGCTCTTTGACTTAGCACAAGGTTATGTCCTGAAAGACCCATCATAAGTTGAAAATATACAATCTACTGAACATCATAGCTTAGCCTAGCCTACCTCAAACGTGCTCAGAACACTGACATTAGCCTACAGTCGGGCAATGCATATCCCTTTTGCACCATTATAAAGTCAAAAATCAAAGTCAAACCATCATGAGTTGTGGACCTTCTGTAAGTAAGGGTCTAACGGGCCTTCGTGCACCTTCAAAGGCTGCTTCAAAATGGGCATCTGTCTGCTGCCTTTGGTCACAATGGAAACTGACAAACCATGAGTTCATGCAGAACTGAAAGGCCCAGATGAGCCACAGAAACACGATGTAACTGAACCTGTAGGAAGAGTAAAATTAAAATCTCCCCAGCCCTGGCTACCTCTGAGACCTCATTTCCTCTGGCTCTCACCTTCATTCACTTGGTTCCAGGCACTGCAGCCTCCCTGCTGTTCTTCCATTATGCCAAGGACATTCTTGCTTCCTGGATGTTGCCTTTGCCCTTCCCTCTGCTTAGAACGCTCTTTCCCTAGGTGTTTCCCCTCCCTTACTTTTCAGTTCTTTGTTCAAATGTTACTTCTCCAGGGCAGTCTTCCTGGGCCACTCTATCTACATTAGGACCCCCATATATGGCCTGCCATTCTCTAGTCCATTAGCCTGCTTTCTTTTTCTCGTGATCTATCTACCTACCTTTAATTTGTGTGTCTATCTTCCAACTCTAATGTGGGCTCTATGAGGGCAGGGATTTGATTATTTGTTTAAAATTATATACCCAATGCTGGTGACAATGCCACACAACACAACCAGTAGATGGTCAATAAATATTTCTTCTATTAGTGAATTTACTAGATGTCTTCTGTACATTGTAAATGTATTGCCAGTAGTGTTCTACATCAATGGTTCATGAAAATCATGAAGTTGTAAGCTCTATAAAGACAGATGCTATATGGATTTTATCATTACGAACTATATGTAAAAATAACTAACATTTGTAAAGTGCTTACCCTGCACTAAGCCCTATGCTAAACTCTTTTATGCATTTTTCCAAGTCTTCTTCGCAACCACTTTATGAAGTGTGTATGATTACCATCCCCTCTTTACAGATAAGAAAACCGAGGCTCAAAGAGAGAAGTCACTTACTCAAGGTCACAGCAAAGATTTCAGTCTGGCTCTGGAACCCAAGCTTTTAACTCCAATGCTATACTTCCAGGTAGGAACCAGAATGAATGAATGACTGGATAATGAACTAGAGATGCCCATCATGACATGCTCTGGTTGCAAGCTCTTCTTGCAGACTCTGTCCATCCACAGCCAAGCTCTATGTCACATGGCCCTACTCCTCACTCTCCTTCTAGTGGCTAAATGATCAAGGGATGGGACTCTCACTCCTGGCCTGGCGGGGCCATCAGATGCCTCACTTAGAAAATTAGAATTGGACCATTTAATAAATGGGAGGGATAGCATTAGGAGATATACCTAATGTAAATGACGAGTTAACGGGTGCAGCACACCAACATGGCACATGTATACATATGTAACAAACCTGCATGTTGTGCACATGTATCCTAGAACTTAAAGTATAATAAAAAATTGTTTTTTAATTTAAAAAAATTTTTTAAAAAGGAAAATTAGAATTGGAAACTGAAAGGCTGAGCCAGGCAATGGAGGAGGCAAAATTGCAAAGAACTGCTCAGGAAGAGCTGGGGCCTTGCAAGCCAAAGTCTGAGGAAAGTCCAAGTTCTGAGGAAGAGTGCGGAAAGCAGATGGTGAAGATAGGAGCACAGAGTAGGGAAGGCATAGAAATGCCCTAAAGGAGCAGTGAGGGTCCTGGATCCTGATAGTGCTCCACTTTCAGCTCTAGCAAACGCTAGCTTTTTTTTTTTTTTCCTCAAGGTAGTTTGAACAGTCTCAACCCACCCACCCAAACATACTGCAATAAATTGGTCAGACCAGAACAAATAAAAAATAAGAGAAATAGTGTTCATGTCCAATAGAACCCTCTCTAAAGCTGTTCTCCAGAACCACCTTGAATTATTTACTAATCCTGCACATGCAGGTGTGAGAGTTGGGATAGTTCCAGATTCCAGATTTTTCTTTCTCTACCACTGCTGACCTTCTCAAGGTCACCAACTTCTGCTGCATTTGGCCATTTCTGGCCAGAAGAAAAGCTCCTGCTGCCCCACATAACCCAATCTTTCAGAATGAGAGTCCCTCAGCAGAGCTGGTGAGCTGCTAGTGACCACAGCCCTCTCATTCCCAGGAAGCAGCAGGCTAGAGGCTGTGCCAGGCCATGGTTAGGCACCTGCTCCATCATTCCTCGGCTTTCTGTGAACTCTCCTCACTTGTGATGATTTCTCTTCTCAAGGGTCCCATGACCTCTTTCTCTGAAACTGGATTTCTCTGGGGATCCCTGGTCCATCAAACTAGGGCTACATATGTCTGGATTCCATCAATATTAAGAGCTCAAGTTCTTTCCCACAGATGTTCCGTGATGACTGCTTGAGAGGCCAAGAAGCCTACAAAGAGGATGCTGCTTCCCCAACTCCACATGCTGACCAGTTACAACATGGTCCCAGCCAAAATATCCCCTTTGAAGACTACTGTGTATTAGTTCATTTTCAGACTGCTGTAAAGAACTGCCCAAGACTGGGTAATTTATAAAGGAAAGAGGTTTGATTGACTCGCAGTTTAGTATAGTGGGAGAAGCCTCAGGAAACTTACAATCATGGCAGAGGGCAAAGAGAAAGCAAGGTACCTTCTTCACAAGGCAGCAGGAAGGAGAATTAATGCAGGAGGAACTGCCAAACACTTACAAAACCATCAGATCTTGTGAGAACTCACTGACCATCATGAGAACAGCATGGGGGAAACTGCTCCCATGATTCAATTACCTCTACCTGGTCTCTCATTTGATATGTGGGGATTACAATTCAAGATGAGACACAAAGTGGTATGGACACAAAGCCTAACCATATCACACTGAAAGATAATGAACCCATATTTAAATATCACTACTTAGCTGGGCATGATAGCACGCAACTGTAGTTCCAGCTACTCAGGAGGCTGAAGCAGAAGAATTGCTTCAACCAGGGAAATGTAGGTTGCAGTGAGCTGAGATCATACCACTGCATTCCAGTCTGCACAACACAGCAAGATTCCATCTCAATCAATCAATCAATCAATCAATATCACTACTATAAGCACCCATTCATGCTGCCATCCACACAACACAGACCTCCCTTCTTATTGGAGAGAATCAGAGAAACCCTAACCAGCAGGACCCTAACACAATCCTTGCAGTTTATATGATGAAACTAAGTCATCCCAAGGCAAGGAGGAACCTCAGGTCCAAGAGAGTCAAGCATTAGTAAAGAAGATTCCTTTGTAGGATTCACACTCCACAAACTACATGTGATTGAGTTCAGAAAACACAACTGAAAGCTGGTTTGAACTGTGTCATGCAGGAAGCTGTGACCATATAAAGTGAATAAGGTCTAGCCTTTATCTTCAAGGCATTTGTAACTCAGTGGAGGAGAATTAGACCCACCTATTTAAATGACAAGAAAGGCATGTGCACCTGCTATACCTGGGGTAGAAATAAAGTGCTATAGTAACCTAAGCTGGTGTAGAGAAGAGTATGACCAGGAAGGGCTCCATGCAGAAGACCAAACTTTGGTTAATCCTCAAAGTTCCCACTTATGTTTCCAGTCTCAGCTGGAATGTCCCCTACTCAAGGAGGTTTCCAAGACCTCATAGGCTGGGTTTGTGCCCTGGCAGTACAACTCCACAGCACCCTGAACTTTCTTCCACTTTCAAACCTGACTCACCACCTTCCATGATTTTCTCACTAGATGCAAAATCTACAAAATTGGAATCTCACCCTCAGTAGTACTTTGTACACTACAGTTGTTCAGTAAAGAAATGTGTATATATGGGTGAGTACTAAACAAAACTGAGCTGAAAATGCATGTGATATCTTACACCCATACTAGAGTAAGATAAGGTACAAATGGGAATTTTTTTTTTTTTTTTTTTTTGAGACGGAGTCTCGCTGTGTCGCCCAGGCTGGAGTGCAGTGGCGTGATCTCGGCTCACTGCAAGCTCCGCCTCCCGGGTTCATGCCATTCTCCCGCCTCAGCCTCCCGAGTAGCTGAGACTACAGGCGCCCGCCACCACGCCCGGCTAGTTTTTTGTATTTTTAGTAGAGACGGGGTTTCACCGTGTTAGCCAGGATAGTCTCGATCTCCTGACCTCGTGATCCACCCGCCTCGGCCTCCCAAAGTGCTGGGATTACAGGCTTGAGCCACCGCGCCCGGCCAAATGGGAATTTTTAAAATAATCTGTGCAAAGGTACAAAAGTGAAAAAGAAATAGAAGAGAGAGGTGGTGAAAGGGGAAGGTAGCATAATAATACCCTCAAGTAACCTTTATCAAGCCCCATACATGAGTTCTCCCATTTAATCCTAACTACTCTGAGAGGGAGATATTATCATATAATTATTGCTCTACAGGTAAGGAAACTGGGATAGAGAGAGGTCAAGTAACACCCAAGGTCACACACAAGAATAAGAGCCAGATTGGACCCCAGCAAGTCCAATCTCAGAAGCTGCACACTTCATCAACACCTGACGTTGAATTGAAAAGCAGCAAGAGACTTTGTGAGAAGAGAGAAAAAAGCCTAAATTTGGTGTTTGGAAAAGTACAGGAGCATCTGCTCTGAGAGCTAGCTTCTTGAAGGATGCAGCCACAGTCACTGGCATTCTGAAAGTAAATCAAGTAAAAGTAGTAGAACAGTAGAGCAAGGGACAAGTCCACGGATAGTGAAGCTTAGATATTTCCCTATTTATTTCCATTATACTCCACCTCCACCCTTGGTCACCGTCTTTATTTTCCAATGAAAAGACACTTATAGATGCTGAAATAATTAAAAGCAAAATATTTTGCAAATTACAACATGGGATGTATACTTCAGATGTTTAAAAGACTTTGTTATAAACAGCCTAAATTATAAATTTTGTTTTGGAGGAGGGTTAAGAAATGCCTTTATTGTTAACTCCCTTCTTCTGTCCAATCTATAGGCTGTTGAGAACAGGGCAAGAAAAGTACTATTTTGTTTCTCAATTTTTAAAGAAATAACATCCTAAAAACTCCAGGGAAGCCTGGAGAGCCTTCATAATATCATGAGTTTTACCTCCAGGAGCCCTATCAGGTTCTCACAGTGAGGTCCAGAGAAAGCTCTCCTGGTTCCTCCCTCAGGGGATTGTGAGAAAGTCACCATTTTGAAATATGCCTAGAGTATTCTGTTCTTAAAAAGGTCTTCCCTCAAAGGAAACTACTTCACCAGAGCCTACCTGCCTGGAGGAAGGGAAACATCCAACTCCAGTCCCTTCTAGCTTTCCTGTCTCTCCTAAAAAGAAAAACAAAACAAAACAAGACTGAGAAGCGCTTGTGAAGGTCACAGCCCAGAGGCACAGGCTCACTAACAGACTGAGACCTAATCGCAGGAACAACTTTAGACACATTTTGATTAGGTACTAATTATAGTCTTCTGTAGTTTTCCAAGTATTCTCATATATATGTATTTCCACTATATATATATTTCCACTATATATAAATATATATTTCCACTATATATATATTTCCACTATATATATTTCCACTATATATATATTTCCACTATATATATTTCCACCATATATATTTCTAATATACATATATATTTCCAATATATATAAATATATTTCCACAGCTGCCTTACGAGAGAGAGAGGGTGCCTCTCTGTCACCCAGGCTAAAGTGCAAGTGGCAAGCTCTCAGCTCACTGCAGCCTCAACCTCCCAGGCTCAGTTGATCTTCCCACCTCAGCCTCCTGAGTAGCTGGGACTATAGGCATGTGCCACCACAGCTGGCTAATTTTTGTATTTATTTTTTCTTAGAGACAAGGCTTCGCTATGTTGCCCGCACTGGTCTGGAACTCCTGGACTCAAGTGATCCACCCACCTTGGCCTCCCAAAGTGCTGAGATTATAGGCATGAGCCACCATACAGGGCCTCATTTATATTAATATTTTCTCATTTCATTCCAACCTCTGGGAAAAGCAGAGAAGACAGTGGCCCATTTTGCAGATAAGTAACTAAAGCTGTAGGAGGATGCTAAACATTGGTGGAGCTAGATTTTAAACACGCTAATTCAGACTCAGTCCAGAGCAATTTTCACTAATCCACATCTTGTCCTATATTACCTATAGATTAGAAAGGGTTCACTAAAATAAACTTACTGGATTTCAACTTACAGTCCCCAACTTACACAGGCTAGGCATACCAAATTTGAAAATCCAAAATCCAAAATGCTCCAAAATCCAAAACTTTTTGAGTGCTGACATGACACTCAAAAATGCACAATGGAACATTTTCGATTTTGAATTTGGGATAATGCAAATATTCCAAAATCCAAAAAAGAAAAAATTAAAATCTGAAACACTTCTGGTCCCAGGCATCTTGGATAAGGGATACTCCACCTTTAATACAAATATCATTTATTGAGCCCTTACTTTAGGGCAGGCACTCCAGCAAACTCTGCCTGTGCATGACCTCGTTTGATGCTTATTGCTGGACTTATGAGGGAGGTACTCTTTGGTCTGTTTTCCAGCAAGAGATTCGGGATTACAGAGGCAAAGTAATTTGCCCAACGTCTCACATCCAGCAATTGTAATTCCAAAGGTGAGCCCTAATTAACCACTTGACATTTGTGCTTAATTCTATTCATGGCAAGCATCAAAGACACTCCTTGGCCAAACTTTAGTTAGGCTCCTGTAGACCCTCTTCTCAACCTTGGCCTTCTCTGTACATCCGTCCTTGCCAGGTCTGCACAACCCAGTCTTAGCAAGAATTCCACAAAGTCAGTTTAGAGAGAATCCCCTACCCTTGATATCAGCTAAAGTTCTTCCCTGACCTTTATTGTCTAAGTCTTTGATCTGCCTTTAGCAAGAATCCCATTGGATCCATTTAGGAGGAACCCCCTACTCCTGAAGTCTCCTCATAGTAATTTTCCACACACTGACCTCCTCACTCTACTCACTGGCTATAAATCCCCAGCTGTCTTTGCTGTATTCAGAGTTGAGCCCCTCCTCTCCCCCAATACAATACCCTTATTGCAACAGTCTTGAATAAAATCTTCCTGACCATTTCATCAAGTGTCAGAATATTTTTTTTCTTTAACACAGTAATGATATTCCAGCAAATTAGCAGTTCTTGGGCTCAGGAGCTTCTGGAACCAAGTTTCTACCACCCAGAAGGCCCTAAGGCTTGTATGTACTAGAATGTTCAAACACATTTTAACTCAGTATTTGATCTGATGGAGGAAGAAGTACAGGAGAGCACAAGAGCACTGAGCACCTAAAAATGGGAAGTAGTAGCTGGTGGGTGCGTGTGGCATCAGCCACACTGCAGTAACCACCTCACTGCCTTCCCTACCCAAGTCAGTGTTTGGTAGGCATGTGGCTTTGAGAGCCACTGACATTTGGTCCATAACCTCCTCACTCTCCCCCATCACCAAGGCTTGCCTTTTGGATCCCAAAAGCTAGGCAGATGGATAAGAAAAAGCCACATTTCTAGATTTTTGAGGACAAGTACCCTACTTCTAGCCACTATGCCACAAAACCCAGATTATGTAAGGCCTGATTCCTGCTGAAGGTTCACTGGTGAACTCACTCCCATGTGACTCCACTCTGAGCTCTGATGGTTCAGGAAGCAGAGCAGGGAGAGGGGGGACCTAACGGCTGCCTTAAGGATCCTCTTGATACACTACACACTCTGAGCCTAATTCCAGGGGAAAGACTTCCTGTATTACACACACACACATGCACATACACACACACAAGAGATTTCAAACACACACATGCACACACATATGCATGCATGCACATAAATGCACAGAATTGCTTTTGCTCTGTGAGGCAAAATGCTTAGGGAGGCATTAGGAGCTACTGCCAAAGCATCCAAGCTCATAAAATCTCAGAGTCATCTCCATAATAATCATCATCATAACAAAAATAATAGCAGCTATTTGTTACTGAACACCTGCTAATGCCATCATTTAAATCAGTACATTTACTCCTATCAGTCCTATAAGTTGGCTAGATTTACAAATAAGAAAACTAAGACTCAGAGAGGTAAAGTAACATGTCCAACATCAGCCAGCAGAGCCATGATTTCTACCCAGTTCTTTCTGATTCCAAGTCCAGTGTTCTCTCCACTCCACCCCTGATTTCACATCAGGAATTGTTTCCATCAAATATGGGAGAGGAACACAATACTCAGCGTCTCAAAGTCAAACCCTTCATGGGTCAGTTTCACACTAGAGCCACACAGTAAGTGCTCAATAAATATTTGCTGAATGAATGAATCTGTTTAGGTTCTTAAATCATATTTCCAGTTTACTGAAGGCTATAACTTTCACTTCAGCGTCCTTCTAATCAGATTTCTTTGCTTTTGTTGGTGACAACAATGGAAACTGTGTGTCCCTTTGATCCCATTACACTCCTAGGAATCAGATCCAAGGAGATAATTTGAGAGACACTCTTCAATGGGGTTATGGAGGGAAAAAGAAGCCAAAGAAGAAAAGGGGGGAAAAGCAATGCATATACTGCATTTTCCATTTACTTGGCCTTAAAAGAAAGAACAGAGAATTTCTGAACAAAGAAATGAATCCTTAGGAGAAATAAGTTAAACTTTTTCAGTTCATGCTGCCAGAGCTTTTCCCAATATGCAACACATGGTTACGCTGGGATGTCACGTAGTAGCCCCTCACAGATAGGACAAAGTCAGTTAACTGGACCTTATGGCTAACTGTCAAAGACGGTCCATTAATGCCTTACATTTCTTATGCTGTCTTTCCTATACAGCTGGTAAGAATGTAAACTGAAACAAGCTCCCAAGGGCAGGGTGGCCATGTGGATGAAGAGCCTTAAATGTGTGCTTTCCCTTTGATCTCACAAGTCAACTCCTAGAACCCAAGGAAATCATTTGAAAGGCAGATAAAGATTTAAGTGCTACAACATTCTTTGTGTTTCTCATGTTGGCAAAATTTAGCAAACAACTTCAATGTGCTATACTAGAAGAATGGCTAACTTTGTGGATTATGAAGCAGGGAATAATAATAATCCTATCTAACATATATTTCATGATCAGGGAAAATGTTCACAATAGAACAATAAATTAAAAAGTAGAATTCAAAACTAAACAAGTAATATTAAAGCAATTTGTCTAAAAATAAATGTTAGTTCATATTTACATATGTCTATACAAAAGACCACAAAGGCACTCCAAAATGCTAAGTAGCAAACCAAGATGCTACCTCTGGCTACTAGAATTATTTTTCATTTTCTTCTTTATATTTTCTTATCTCTTCCAAATGAACATACTTTTTTTCATTTTTAGGAAAAAGGTAATTTTTCAATGAAATATTTTTAAAATCTATCTTTACCCTTCAGGAAACTGACTTGCAATATCTATAATAGTCAAATCATCCCAGAGATGTGACAATTTATTAAAACACAACAAAACAGAAAGTTCTAAAGAATAATTAAATGAAATATATTTTGAAGTTGAACTCCAGCCACTCTCGGGAGGCTCTTTCTTACATATAACCCATTCTCTCCCACTGTAATTTATGCCTATTAAATTTGGTTTGTAATCTTATTAATCTTTGAATCTCTATGGTTTATCATAGTGCCTGACACAGAGGAACCCCACAATAAATGCTTGTTTAATCCCAAAAGCAACCATCTAGTGGACTATGGGATCCATGGTGTCATCTTTCCCTCAAATGGTCTTATACCCCTTCTTCTAGCAACACTTTCCCTTTCCTTTGGAGGCAGAGAAACTCTTCCCTCAAATCCCTTGGATGCCAAGGTACCAGAAGGTGCCTGGAGCATCTGGGGGCCACCTCCTCAGTCAAATCTGTAGTAGGACTAAAGGAGGCCACTGGCAGAGGGCAGGAGGGCTTCAGGATAGAGAGAGACCAGGCAAGGGCTAGAGAAGGAAGCCATAGGCTAGAAGAACCAGAGACCAGTGAAGGCAGAAAGAGATTTCTGAACCCTTGAGCCCTCAGTTCCACCCCTGATGACCTGATTCCTGCAACTTAGCCTCATTTCTATGCTTCCCAGCTATGGTGAGACCATACATCCTCATTTTGCTTAGGCTGATTTGATTTGGTTGTCTATATCTATAACAAAAACTATCCTTACAGATGCTCTCTTTTTGTCTCTAATAACTATAAACATATAATATGAAATTAGAATCATGAAGAAATATTGCATAGGGAAAACAAAACAAAACACTGCTTTGTTTCCAACAGACTAGGGCAAGACCATGCCTGATAAACTTACTTGTCAGAAGAGTAGAAAACATTTAAAACATTGCCAAGGTGATTGATACTGATGATGAAGTTGATTATAAAAACTTCACACAAAAAATTTGAAAGTGAGGCAAAGCTTATAGGATTCGAATGTAAAAATCTATTTATTTATTTACCTATTTATTTATTTGAAACAGAGTCTCACTCTGTCACCCAGGCTGGAGTGCAGTAGCGCAACCTTGGCTCACTGCAGCCTCTGCCTCCTGGGTTCAAGTGATCCTCGTGCCTCAGCCTCCCAAGTAACTAGGACTACAGCCACGTGCCACTATGCCCAGCTAATTTTTTGTATATTTAGTAGAGAAAGGGTTTCACCACGCTGGTTAGGCTGGTCTTAAACTCCTGCCCACCTTGGCCTCCCAAAGTGCTGGGATTATAGGTGTGAGCCACCGCACCCAGCCTTAAATTTTATTTTTAATGGACATAGGGCATCTAAGGCCAAAATCTATGTATTTATTGAAGGGTGGTATTCACACTAGCATGTTAGGTTAAGATATGACTTCTAAAAGGCTGGTGGATATTCTATTCAACTAGATAATGTAAGACAACTATTTAATATGCTCACAATTAAAGAATCAACTGAAAACTCATTTCATCTCAGGGTCCTAGCTTTCCTCAAGTTAGTACATAAATGGCAAATACAGGCCACACAGATGTCAGCAGCAATTTTTCCACGATTTTACCAAAAAGAGGTGATGATTTTCAAAGATACTTGACTAAAAGAATTTTTTTGAGTCAACAAAAAAATGATGATTTTTAAAAATTGGGGTGGGGGGCTGAGTTCTGATAAGTAGCAACTCCAGTGTGCACTGTCTATAGATTGGAACATTTTGCCTAAGCATTATTAATGACCTATAACCCATAAGACAAAATGCAATACCGTGGGCAGGACAACTCTTGATAATGCAGCCTTGTAAATTTTAAGGTAGGGCCTGAAGAAAAGTAGACTGAGAACTAAAAATACACATTAAAATTCCAAATCAACCTGGCATCAGACCAAAAAAGCCATTGAAACAATAATTAGAAGGCGAGTTTAAGTTAGCAGTACTTGAAAAATGTGTCTGGGGACAGAAAAAGAACACTGTGTCTCTAGTCCGCTGTGAGTCGTCCTTCCATTCACTCATTGGTTGAATGAAAAAAGTGTGAAGCTGTGTACCAAGTGTGTGGGACTTGGGAAGAAACAGGGTGGGTGGGCTCCAGCCCTCAGGGAGCTTATGGTCTACAAGGAAAAGTAAAATAGTCCACAAGTAATAATAATAGTAGGATATTAAAAAATAAATAAGTAAACAACAAGAAGTATCTACCCTACCTCGTAGGCAGTTCAACCAAGTGCACTGAATCTAGAGGGGAAGAATACCCCAGACCAAAGAAACAACATATGCAAAAGCCCTGAGGCAAAGAGCAGGGTGCAGTAAATATTCTTAGGGAAGTCTAGGAAGAAGAGGCAGCACATGCCATGGGTGAGGGCATGGACTCTGGAGCCAGTGAACCTGGATTTGAATACTAGCTCTGCCTGATATTTATTAGCTGTGTGGCCCCGGGCAAGTTACTTAATCTCTCTGTGCTTCATATATAAGATAGGAAGCATCATTTCTATGCACGGGATTATTAGAATGGTGTCTGACACATGGAAAAGTGTTTATCAAGTGTTGTGGTTGGAACATAGAAAGGGAGAGAGTAGCATAAGGGTAGCAGAGGCCTAATCACACAGGGCCTTGCTGGGAAGACATTTGAGCAGTCTAAGTCTTTTTAAACAATTCCTATAGGCTGCTATCAGGACAATGAATGGGGGTGTGGTGATGAATGCGGACGGACCAGCTGGCCAATAGGAAATCTCCTGTGGTGGCCCTGCGCAGTGGCTTATGCCTGTAATCCCAGCACTTTGGGAGGCTGAGGCAGGCAGATTGCCTGAGGTCCGGAGTTCAAGACCAGTCTGGCCAACATGACGAAACCCCATCTCTACTAGAAATACAAAAATTAGCTGGGCATGATGGCAGGCGCCTGTAATCCCAGCTACTCAGGAGGCTGAGGCAGGAAAATAGCTTGAACCTGGGAAGTGGTGGAGGTTGCAGTGAGCCGAGATCACGCCACTGCACTCTAGCCTGGGGGACAGAGTGAGACTCTGTGGTATGTGGCTGAAAAGGAAGAAAAGGTCAATGTGGATTGTCCAGAGGCCTTGGAAAACGTTTTTAAGACATTATTTCTCTACACATTTAAGAGTTCAATTTTATCACTGATACCAAAACTTAATTAAAAAAAAGCTAAATACTAGCTCAAATCAATTGTTACCATAACTCCTATTAGAAAAACACATGAATATTTTATAACCTCAGAATGTTAATAGAGGTATGGTTGAGACATGGTTTTCTGACACTTCAAAAAAAACCACCTTTGGGTGGACAAATACTTGAGGCAAAGTCTCAGTATCAGCATCAGCTAAGTCTGAGCCCTCGTGATGCACTTACCAAAGGAGACTTAAGAAACACTTCAAGCTCCCAGACATCCCATTTTTTTCTATGTTTCTTCCAACTGGAAAATAGGATCTTCTTTAAAGGAATGACTGCCAACAGGCTGAACTCATAAGTATAAGCAGAAAGGCCAATAACAGGTCCACTGTGCCAAACCACAGTATCCCACACTGATTACCAGGGAAAACCCTGACCTTTCAGTATAGAGGTTAAGAGCTCAGGTTTTGGAGTCAAAGAGATTGGACCCAGGCTTAGGACCTGGCTCCATCACATATGGGGTATGTAACCATAAGTACTCAACCTCAACCTAATCCTCAGTGTCCTCATTTGCAAAATGAGGGGAACAATTTCACCTGTTTCTAAGGGTTGCTGTGATGATGACCTGATAGAATATGGATAACGCATTTAGCTAGTAAGCACTTAATAAATGACAGTGATGATTATTATCCATCTGTGGTTCCCGCAATGCCACCAAAATTGGGGATTACATGAGGTAGAGAAAAAGAAACACTGCTGGTAAACCGGCCATCTTTTCTGGAAAATTTTGTGGCGTGTTGACTTAATAGTGAAGATACACCTACCTGCTGCCCAAGTACTTCCACTCCAAGATGGATACCCAGCAGGCGTGCCAGCCACATGCACCAAGAGACAAGAACTGGAAAGCTCACAGGAGCATCATTCAGAATAGCCAAAAACTGGAGACAACCCAAATATCCATTAACAGTAGAATGGAAAATTAAACGATGAAATGGCAGGATATTTATATGATAGAATACCAAACACATGGTGCAAAAAATTAATAAATCATGGCTACATTCAACAAAAGGGACAAATCTCAAAAATCCAATGCTAAATGAAGGAAGCCAGACACAAATGAATAAGACTAGAGGATTACATTTGTATAAGCTTCAAAAACAAGCAAATTAACTCTAGCATTTAAGAATGCATACTTAGGTGTTGAAAGAATAAAGAAAAACAAGGAAGATTACCATGAAGTCAGAGTAACGGTTGGCTTTGAGGGGAGGCGGGGAGTTGTGACAGGAAAGGAGAACACAGAACACTTTTAGGTTGTTTCCTCACCTGGTGATGGTTACATGTGTGTTATATTGATTCATTATGCTGTACATTTATGTTTTATACACTTCCTATTTCTGTGTGATATCGCACAATAACACAGCAACTCTTAAAACAAATCAGTCCTACCTTCCTTATCTAATCCAGGCCCTCTTTTCAGGAACATCAGAGGACTGTGGTCTATGCAGCTAGCTCTGCCTTTCTGTACCGCCTGTCTACTTGAGCCAAAATCCTGGTGGGGGATGAGAGACAGGAAGGATACAGAAGAAGTGACAAGATGGGCCTGCCACCTGCAATTGCCTTGATACAGCTGTCTAACCTTTCCATCCCAGTATCAAGGGATATTCCCAGGGTCAGCCCCTGTCTTTTATCATGTCACTTTTGAGACATGAAAACAAAGAAGACTGAGTGAAGAGGCCTATAATTAGCACAAGCAAGAAATGAAGGACACAAGGAGAAATGCCATATTAACCACTCATTCAACATATACGAAGTGCCAGGATACAGTGACTGCTCTGAGTGGGGGAATATGACCCAATCAGGGCCAAAGTCCTTCCTTAAAATCCACACTGGGACATTTAGGGAGAGAAGCACTTTCTCTCTAAGGCTGTCAGGCCACAAAAATGAGTCTGGGCTTCAAGAGGCCACTTTTACTAGCCCTGTGGAGGAAGCATGTCTGCAAATGAACAAAATAAAGCTGACAGAAGAGGGCAAAAAGGCTGAGAGTTGGAGAGAGATAAGACAAGGGCCTGAGAATGGTGCCTTGGACCAAGAGTAGCAGAGGCCAGCGAAGGTAGGGAGAGGGTTTCAATAGCTTCGAGTCCCCAGTTCCACCTCTGATGTCTTGATTTCTGTGACTTAGTCTCAGTTCTGTCCCTCTCAACTTTGAAGGGACAACATGGGTCATATCTTGTGCTCAATTCTATAAAGAGAAAAGTTAATAACATGCAAGTCTTTCTCTTAAGGGTGCCGCAGTTGAATCAGAAAATAGTAGTAACAACAGATCATCACACAGCATTATGGGAGTACACAGAAGTGGCACACCTTAACCAGACTAGAGGATGAGAGGGAAGGGTTAGGGAAGAGTTTCTGAGGAGGTGAACTATGGAATGCTCTGGTTTCATCAGCGGAAAGAGAAGTGTAAGGGTAGTCAAGGCAACAGGGGCAGCTTGTGTTAAGGTGGGGAGGTATGAAGGGAACTAGGAGGAAGGGCACTCAGAGTACTTTGGCACTGCTGAAGTGCAGTGTGGCTGGCAGGGGAAGCCAGGGAGACTGGACATAAAGGAGCTGAGAGGCACTTAAAGGCCTCTGACTTCACATAGGCAAAGGGAGCCTTTGAAAAGCTTTAATCAAGAGAAAGATTTAATCAGGGGTCCAATTTCCCTTTTAAAAAGATCAAGAAGATGTTTTCTAAGTCCAATGTCTGGCAGCAGGAAGAGATCTCTCTCTCCCTCTCCCTCTCCCCAGCCCCTGTCCTTACTCCAACCTCTCTCCAGTACCCTGAATCTCTGAAACTCCCTTCTGCCCCTCAACTTTCATTTATTGAATTTCCCACCCTATAGTATAAACAATAGAGGCAGCACCAGCTAATGACAAGAGCAACAGCCCAGTGGTTCCTGAAAGCTGGATCTAATCCTGCTCTCTCACTACCAGGTCTTGGAACCAGGCCAAGCCACCACTGCCTCCGGGCTCATCTGCATGGGCAAAATGAGGATAACAAGATTAGTCTACATACCTCAGAGGTGCTATGAGAAGTGTGGGAAAGTGAGTCAAAATCACAACCCCAAGATAGTGATAAAAGTGACATCCTGATGCAAATAGCATCACAAAGTGTACTTGATTAGTTATCTTATTAATTATAAGTAATTAAATCCTATGATTTGGTAAATATATACACACACAGTATCCATGTTTTGTTTAAAATAAGTTAACATGGATTTCTCATACCTGAACATGCCCAATATTATTTTGGGAGTAATCTGTTTTGACTTTATTATATTATCTCTGATAAGGACAGCATCAAATACTATCATTAAAATGATATATCCTGATAGATGCCTAATATTTAGCTTAAAATTAAATAAAGATAACAATGTTAAAATGTGTTGAAAACACAGGCTTAAAAAATGAATGCAGACACCCAGACAAGCTTCCCAGCAGTGATAAAGCACTTGTACCTCAGCAGAGTATCAAAATCCCTTAAGACAAAGGCAGGTGTTTCCTGAAATTAGGTAGCAATATTGCTTCTAAGACGAAGCTGTGCAAACCTGCTGGGAGAGAATCATTGAGGGTGTGAGAGAGAAACAGAAAGAGAGTTTAATCTCACTAATTTACAGAGTATATTTTAAGCATTATAAGGAGCCTTGGGACAAGTTTTCTTTTTAACAGCATGCATAATAGTCTGACAATTGCCCACAAGGTGGCACCAAACTCATGCCCTGAAGACAACCAAGGAAACTTTAATAGTAAAGCAGATGCTCCAAATACTCGACAGACAGCTTCCTTTATAGCTTATCCTCAAAAATGAGCCAGATTTATCTCCTTCTCTCTGTATGGTGCAAAAGTTAAAACCTATTGCTGCCTACAAGAAAACAGTAAAAGGAGAAAGACCTCCTCCCAAGATAGACCTGTGCTACTTCTGAGCAGTTTTCAAAAGAAAAAAAAGTATCTAAGTCCTAAAAATAAATGTTCCACTTCTTTGGGGGGGAAAAATCCTGAAACTAATTTAGCTCACTAAATGGTGCCCAGAAGTTGATCCTTCTTCCTCTGTTTTAAATTTTATTTTATTGAGCTTAGATGAGTCGGTGTAAATCTTTAAAGAACTGACTGTTATTTAAAAATTAAAACAGATTTGCAATTAATACTTAATGTAACAGGTCATGGTTATTTTAAAGGGATGAGATCTATTATTGGAGACTTTCTCCTTCCTGCTCCCTCCACCTTCCTCCATCTTACAAAGGCTATTCTAAGGTGAACTGGTCGGGGCTGGAGTAGAGCTCTGGGAACCTATAATAAAAGTCATTCTGGGAACAGACACAATGTATCACTGTTGGCTTAGGAGATATTCTGCCAATTAAAAACAGGGCACTGGGACCTGAGCCCCTGGGAGCCAAGCCGTCCATTTTGAAGAAGCAGAAGTTGTGCAGAGCAACAGAGAATCCTCAAAGGGTCCAGCTTCCTGTTAGCATGAGAGACAGAACTACCTGTTGGGATGAAAGGTTCATTTGTCCCCATTTGCAACGCCCACCACAGGTAGGAATGACCCTCTGTGAAGGGCTTGAGTCATGAGCTTGCCAACCTTTTAGGGGCAAAAAAAAAAAAAAGCTAAAAGAACCAGATAGATCAGTCCATTCTGAGACCACCAAGCTGTCTATCACCAAACAGCATCCCACTGTGCCCAGAAGGCCCACTAATCCTGTTAGCAATTCCTGAGTCATTCATTCAGCCTCCAGAACATTGCTTTCTCAAGGAAAGACCCCTTATTGCAACTACTTGGCTTCTAATTTTGGTGATCCCTGAAAACACAGGGTAAACCTTTTATTTCTGTTTCCTAAGCAGGGCATCACCTACCTCTGGACCACATGCAGGGTTCGAGATCTCAGGGAAGGGCATCCTGGGAGGCTTATGAAAGTATTTTCTGTAGCTCATGCTGCCCGCCAAGCCAGACACTCCTGCAGGCTGGCTGGAGAGGCAGGGTGCCAAAGGGAAGCAAGGATGTGGTCATATTACCAATGATCTTAGAACCTGCTCATTTATCACTCTGCATTCCGCAAACCTGCAGTGGCAACCCTCCCACCCTGCCTCTCCCTTCATGTGACAGACATAGAATCCAGCTTTTCAGGCAACTCTCTTTCCAGCAGTCCGAGGCTGGGAGTAACCAAATGACCATTTTATAAATGCTGCACAGCCCCTTCTTACTCTGGTTTCAAATCAAGAATACTACTTACTGCCATCACAGAACTCAGAATAAATTCATACAATGAAATACTGTGATCACAAAAGCACGTAATACTTCAGTCACTAAGTAATGCAAGTAAATTCACTAAGTAATTTCAGTATTGGATTCCATAATAACAAATATCCCTAGCGATACAGCTTTTGATTTAAATAGGTAGGAAATTACCATTCATCAGACATTTGCCATATGCCAGCTATTCTGCTAAGCACTTCAATTTCCATTTGAAAATTGACCATAACCACAGACTTCTAAAGAACCCATGGCAAATCCTTGAGTGTGCTCCTATATAGCATTCAACACACATTTTTATCACCAGAGTATACCAGGATGGACACAGAAACGGAACAGTCTGGCCCTGCTCTCAGAGGACTAACATTTGAGTAGAGAAGGAGAACTGTCACATGCTTCTGCCACATATGTGTCAGGCACTGCCGAGGAGAGAGTGATTACTCATCCACACATTCTAGACCTCATTTGGGAACAATTTTTAATTGAAGAAAGAGGAATACAATGGAATATAAAACCGAATAGAGTTGAGTAGAGAGAAGTCATTAAGAATCTGAGAAATGATGGTCTGTGGGATGGGAAAATGATCCCTCCTACAAGGCTTTCTTTTAGCTCACAGAAGATAAATGAGTTCTCCAGGAAAGGGGCATTTATTCTGATGAAGTTCAAGCCCCTCAGCCTGTTTCTGCTGATCTTCTCTCTCACCCCATTGAAGCCAGGGCAAATCACATCCCTTCCTTTTGAACTTCATCACATCTAAAGACTTGACAGACCCATACCAACCTTTCCCATCTTCAGGTTGAATATTCCTTCTCTCTCAACGAGTTTCATTTGGATTTGTCCTGAAAGAACCACCTCCTTTGGGCAGCCTCTTAGGATCTCTCTCTCTCTCTCTCTCTCTCTCTCTCTCTCTCTCTCTCTCTTTCTCTCTCTCACACACAGACACACACTCACACACACACATACACAAACACACACATGCAATACACACATATACAAATACACACACACACCAGGCTGTGTAAGAAGTTCCACAGCCAATATTTCCCCATTAGAATGAAACTCCACAAGTCCTGCTTACCATTGTGTCCCCAATGCCTACACCAAAATGAGCACTTAATCAATAATTATCAAATTTTAGGCCAGGCACAATGGGTTATGCCTGTAATCTCTATGCTTTGGGAGGCCAAAGTAGGAGGATTGCTTCAAAATTTTAAAAAAGAAAAAAATTAGCCAGGTTTGGTGCCTTGGATCTGTAATTCCAGCTACTTAGAAGGCTGAAGCAGGAGGATCTCTTGAGCCCAAGAGTTTAAGGCTGCAGTGAGCTATGATCACCTTACTGCATTTCAGCTTGGGCAACAGAGTGAGACCTCATCTCTAAAATAAATAATTACCAAATTATCAAATTTTAATTTTCAGTTAACGTGACTTGCTCACCTAAAAGACTGTAAGCTCATAGAGGACCAAACGTGTCTGGCTTCTATAAGTGCACCAGAATGTTCACTGAACAAACAGCAAAGGACAGGACATAAAGCAGACTTGTCTAAATTAAATTACCATTCCTTATTGTAAAGTTCAGTTTTTTTAAGTCACAAATTTCCTTTCTTCACAAAGTCTTGCCCTCGTTACCTTCGCAAATTCTGTTGTTTTCAGAAGCCACACTATAACGCTAAAGAATTCAATAACAACAAAGAAAGGATTACTTATTTCAATAATCCTTTCTGTTGAAATTTAACATTCTTTTCCCCCAGAGAATACACTGCATGACCCCTGGCTCTTCACCCAACTATGCCTATGTTACTAGGATTTATCAGAGTAAACAGGCAGAGAGAGGCAGATGGATGTTTCAAATGCCATATTAAACAAAATATATTTTTACATTTGTAAAATAAATAGGATTTCATTTGCTCATATCTCCTGGAAAAAGTGGCAAGAAGCAAAGAAAACAAACGTGAGAAAAGGGCCAAGGCAGGCCTGGCAGAATGTGTAACAACCTAGGTTAAGCTGGCTACTTGAGCCTTTTAGCCCTAGAGCACAACCAGCCCTCCATTGCCCTGGCAAACACCTTCCCTCCTCCTCCTGGTCCTCCTCCTCCTCCTCCTCCTCCTCCTCCTCCTCCTCCTCCTCCTCTTTCTCCACCCTCCCCAATTAGCACAGGGAGAGAGCCTAATAGCAACATGTCTTCAGATGGTCTGTTGAGCACAAAGCTCACAATTACTATAACGAAGTGCCCTCAGGTCTGTCTTTAATCAGTGTCTACACCATTGCTCAGGGTGAAGAGCCAGGAGCCAGGAGTTCCTCACCCGCCACACCAAAACCCCAACGAGTGACAAGGAAAAAACATCATCCTTTAAGAAAGGGTGGACCTGACACCCATATACTATGCATTTACCAGGAAAATTTATTTATTTGTTTGATAGCTTCTTTTCTGTTAGCAAGCCACCCCACAACATTCCAACAACCCTAAGCAAATAAGGAATCAGAATTGCAGCATTTCCACTAATGAAACATCAGTTGATGGCATCACACTCTGGTAATGGTGGATCATTCACCCAACAATGACTGAGTGCCTACTATATGCCACAGATCACTATAGTTTATCTTCTATTCACCATTAGATGTCTCAGGACAAGGCCATGTTTTCCAGTTCTAAGCACAGCACCTGCTACAGGAAGAATTGGGAGATATACAACACATCCTCATTGGATGTGTCAGTGAAAACCAAATGTACCAGTTCCTAATTTACATGCTCTTTCTCATCAAGACCACTTATAACACCAAGTTTGGGGAATACCCAAGGCTGGCTAACTTACAAAGAAAAGAGGTATCTGTGGCTCTGAAATCAGAACTAAAGAAAAACTAAAATTTACACTAGAAAAGAAGTCCCCAAGTCTCTTCTGGTAAATGAATGGGCATGGCTATATTCCAATAAAACTTTATTTACAGAAATAGGCAAGCCCATCCATAGCTGACCCAGACCAAACACTGCAGGGATCTGGCTTACTCTCTCTGAAAACAACAACGTCTGAATATAGGCTTGCTTTTAATGTGTGTTGTTGAATCATTTGTTCAACAGTTTTTATTGATCATCTACTCTCTGCCAGGCCCTGGAGACACAACACTAAAAAAGACAGGCATAGCCCTACTCTCATGGGGCTTACAGTCTGGTTGAAAGGGCAAGCATTGGACCAAACACTACCCAGAGAAGTTGCAGGGGATATGAAAGTAAAACTCAGGTGCTATAGTTCACTCTGTCTGTTCCTGGGACAACTGAGGAAAATGGTTGGTTTGTGAAGATCATCATTTGTATGGTGAAAGAGAAAACATCACTGGGGGGACGGCAGAGGTGAAGCTAGATTGACTAGTTCAAAAATAATGAAACATTTATACAAAGAGGAAGACTACAGAGGTGGGGAGTGAAAGACAACAATGATAACAGAAAGAAAAGTGTGCGGAAACTAGTAGCAGGGCTCAGCTGTAAGGTTCTGTAGCGATTGTATATGAGAGTGGTAGAAAGGGCATCAGAGCAGTACTGAGGTTTCCACTGTCTTAGATAACCTACTCACCACACGCATGCCCACACTTAGGAATATTGTGGGATGGCTGAGCAAACACATGCATGCAATTTGTAAGCATATGTCATGGAGTGTGCAGGGTTTATTAGGCATGAGGCCCTGAGAAGCCTGCGTTACTTCATACCCCACCTGTTGGCTGTGCCAGACCAAGGGGAGAAGAAGTAATCTAGCACAGCTTTCGAAGTCTCACTGTATTTACTTTTCAGAGATCTACCCCTTAACTAACCTGGGGAAGCCCACCACCAAAAGGGACATCATCCCAGGAGATGAATCCCTGGGTCATAGGATATGAATATTTTTGAGACTTTTGATACATTTTGTCCATTCCATTTTGGCTCCTTATATTACAGAAAATCTCTATGGAAAGGAATTCAGTGCAACACTTTGAATAAAAAGGATACACTATATATATATTAAAAGAGCTGCCCTTTATGAATTTGCTAACACATTTTTAGAGACTAAAATGACTAAAATATGGTCTCCATGGCTGTGTCACATTTTTTTTAAATTTCTACTTGCCAACTGGAACATTTTAAAAACTAATATTGGCCAACTTAATGTGATTATTAAAATAATATTCATCATATCACACTATATATAAAAATCAATTCAAAATGGATTAAAAACTTAAACATAAGACTTTGTATTAGTCCATTTTTATGTTGCTATGAAGGAATACCCAAGGCTGGGTAATTTATAAAGAAAAGAAGTTTATGTGGCTCTGAAATCAGAACTAAAGATAAACTAAAATTTACACTAGAGAAGGGGTCTGCAAATCTCTCCTGGTAAATTAATAGGCATGGCTATATTCTAATAAAACTTTATTTACAAAAATACTCAGCAAGCCAAATCTGACCAATGGGCTATACAGTTTGTCAACTCTTGCAGCAAAGGCAAAAATCGGTTCATAACAATACTGTCTTAGTCTATCTGCTGTTGCGATAACAGAGCATCACAGAATGGGTAATTTATAAGGAGAAGAAATTTATTTCTCACAGTTCTGGAGACTGGGACGTCCAATATGTAGAGGCCAGCATCTAGTAAGGGCATTCTTGTTGCATCCTCCAATGAAGGAAGGGCAAGGAGAGAGCAGGGGAGAGCACGAGATGGACTTCACAGCCACAAACTCTTTTATAATCGGCATTAATCCATTCATAAGGGAGGAGCCCTCATGACCTAAACATCTTCCATTAGGCCCTACCTCTCAACACTGTTGCACTGGGGATTAAGTCTGCAAAACATAAATTTTGGAGGGGCACATTCAAACCACAGCAAATACTACCTTGGAGTATATTACAAAGAAATCAACAATTTAATCCCAAATTGGGAATTGGTGTTGGACAAGATGAAAACCTGGAGACCACAAGAACCAAACTCAGCTAAATTACGTTTGCAAAATTGAAACCACATATGTTTGTACAGTGCTTGTAAAGCCCTCCACAATTGAGACTCGAAATACCATGGTAGTTGAAACAACACTGAGCCTGTAATTAAGCTACTGTCTCCCAGCTCCACAGCTCTAAACCCACCTTTTCATGCCATCTTTGTGACGCTAGCTAGGCTGGTGCTCTGTGAACCACATTTCTGCTTTGTCAGCTGCTTCCTGTTAGGTTATGCCTGTAGGGGACGCTGGAGGAAACCTGGGAGGCTGGAGGAGGGAGGTGTGGCCCGTTCCTCCCTGTCTGATTCCTATTGGCTTCCTGCCCCTGTGAGCATGACCCAGCCATGCTTCCTCACTCTACCTCACTCTAGTAACCCCAATTCCTTTTTGTAACAGCTGCTGAATCTAGTTTGCAGTTCT
Organism: Macaca mulatta; assembly: GCF_049350105.2. Lineage (NCBI taxonomy): Eukaryota > Metazoa > Chordata > Mammalia > Primates > Cercopithecidae > Macaca > Macaca mulatta. The sequence continues at coordinate 119,914,986 of NC_133407.1, forward strand.
TTCTGGAACCAGTCTCATTGTGTTGCCTTAAAGACCCCCAATCCTAGCCTGCCTCTTACCAGAGTTCAGAGATTCCAACACCACCTGGACGGTACCAACTCTCAGATGTCTGGGTACCAGTCCCTCAGCTACCCTCCTCTGAGCTCAGAGGCCCCAGCACTAGCCATCGCCTTGGAGATATAAGTTCAGCCCCACTTGGCCCTCCCTAGAAGCTTCTAAATTTTAATAATCCTAACCCCAGGAATGGCAAATGCCTCCTGCAGTTGCTACTTCCATGATTCCTTAGTTTTCTCTTACTGCCTTCTCAGTTCTCTAACACCTGGTTAATAATTTTCAATATTAAATGCTCTCTGTTGAAGTAATTGGTGTAGTTTCTGTCTCTAACTCAGCCCTGACTGATATACATAGTCCAGCAATTTCAAAAATAAGCCAAATCTGTGTTTGTATTTACACTATGGAGTGGACACATAATTCTCAATTTTGCTTAAAATCCCATCTGTTGTTCTCATATACTACAGCTGTTCCCAGGCCAGACTCCTCAAGAGCTCCATCCCCCTAAATTCCTTCTACCCTTAGCTTCTCCTTCCCTTCTGTCCTCCTTCCTTCTTCTTTTTCTCCTCATTCTCCATCACAAAAGCTCAAGAACCAATCTGCCAAAAAGGATGTGCATCAGGAGAGCTGTGGGTCCTTTTTTCAGGCCAGAGATCAGGAAAAGAACTCTGGGCCAGGCACAAGAACTCTGGAATTCCAACACCATCATATTTTGATTGTATACTGCAACTACATTCAGCCTCAAAGTCAGAGAGAAATGGTAAGTGGTGGGGCCAGTGGGGACTGCAGAATGTGCGTGCTGTCTAGATGCCAGAGCTTCAATTTTTCAAGGAGGCAAATATGTATTTTTTATTTATAAATATATATAAATCAAATGATTTTATATTTAATATAATATTTAATATTTAATAATTTTGTATTTCTAAATTAAATATATATAATTTTATGTCAAGCTTTCTATGTGAAATCTGAAGGTTTTAAACTTTTGTTTTATTTTCTTTAACAATCTGTGCAGGTTAAATAAAACTTGCCCCATCCTGCTTGTATGCCCTCTTTGCTACCACTCTCTATACCTATACCAGCCCCAAATGCACCCAATATAGTCCATTTTCTTGGCAAAGATTTGACGATTGAAACTATTTATTAGTAGCTACCTACAGAGCTCCAAGAAATAACAGCAAACCGAAAGTAAACAGGATTCTTTACCCTACCACTTTTCCAAGATACCACCAAAAGAGAGAGAGAGAGAGAGAGAGAAAGAGAGAGAGAGAAAGAAAGAAAGAAAGAAAGAAAGAAAGAAAGAAAGAAAGAAAGAAAGAAAGAAAGAAAGAAAGAAAGAAAGAAAGGAAGGAAGGAAGGAAGGAAGGAAGGAAGGAAGGAAGGAAGGAAGGAAGGAAGGAAGGAAGGAAGGAAGGAAGGAAGGAAGGAGAACGAACGAACGAACGAACGAACGAAAGAAAGAGAAGAAAGACGGAAAATTTAGTAACAGAAGATGCTACCTGATTTAAACCCTCAGAAAATCTGTGATTCAACTTAAAAAAAAATTAACAGAAGAAAATAGCTCTCTAAAGCAAAGCTTTTAGAGTTTATTTTAGAAGAAGGTGGTAGTGCTACATTATTTTTTAAGTAATATTTACAGAACACTTTGTTCTGGAGTTCTAAATGACACAAATAGAGCAGGCCTGGTGTACACACACCAAAATGGTGACAATGAAATTAGGGCTTGATCCGATGATAAATTACCCTCTGCTCATCTCACCAACACCTAAGGCTCCAAAATGGAGAAGGTATCATTTGAATAAGTCAACCATTGGCTACAAATAAGGGCACACACCCACTTACCCCCACCAACCCTCCGCGTACAATTACCCAATCTCTAAGAGAAAGACACACTGGCTCTATAATTACCAGATGTGAACTAAAAAACTATGCCCTTTTAAAAGCTTAGCTATATTTCCCAATCACACTTTACTCAGCCTCAGAGCAAACTGCAAAGCAGTATGATGCTTGCTCCTGAAAAGTCTAAAGGCAACAGTAGACAGCAGGTCCTACCTGAGGGTTGAGGGTGGGAGGAGGATGAGGATCGAAAAACTACCTAACAAGGATCAGGCGCAGTGGCTCACGCCTGTAATCCCAGTACTTTGGGAAGCCGAGGCGGGCGGATCACAAGGTCAGCAGTTCAAGACCAGCCTGTCCAACACGGTGAAACCCCGTCTCTACTAAAAATACAAAAATTAGCCAGGCGTGATGGCGTGCCTGTAGTCCCAGCTACTCAGGAGGCTGAGGCAGGAGAACCGCTTGAACCCGGGAGGTGGAGGTTGCAGTGAGCCGAGACTGTGCCATTGCACTCCAGCCTGGGTGACAGAGCAAGACTCCATCTCCCAAAAAAAAAAAAAAAAAGAAAGAAAAAAAAAAAGAAAAAGAAAGAAAGAAAAGAGAAGAGAAGACAAAAGAAAAACTACCTATCAGGTACTATGCTTATTATCTGGATGATGAAATAATAGGTACACCCCTGTGACATGCAATTTGTCTATAGAGCAAACTGGCACATGTACCCCTGAAACTAAAATAAAAGTTAAAAAGAAGAAATGTCTAATAGCCCAGAACAATGTCCAAATCCACCTGCTGGGGGACAAAGCAATATCACTGATTCTAGAGTCTGGGGGGCAGGAAGTGGATCTAATTTCATATTCCTTATCCCAACATGTCACTGTGTGTTATTAGTACAGAAGGAAAAAAATAAAATTTTTCACAGCCAACTGTTTTGTTTCACCTCACCAAGGGCTTATTGTCAACTACAATAAAAGCTGGCCTATCTAAAATCTGCAACCTCACTCTCCAAGAGCCAGAAAGGAATTTGTAAATGGCCTCTGCAGAGTTCACACGGTTGGCATATGAGCCTTAGTCATATAGTAGGCCATGCCTAAAGACTCCATGGAGACCTATTGTATCTTCGGTCTGTTGACTCTTACTTGACACAAAATTCTAACCAACCTGGTTGATTTTAAAGTTTACAGCTCAAACTCAGGAAATTCCAATATGAAGACAAATCAAAGGCACTTGGAAAAGAAGAGGCCACACACACACACACACACACACACACACACACACATACAGTGAAATGCTCATGGTAGAGACACCAAATGCTGAAGAGAGAGACGTATTAAAGAAATGAAGAAGAGTCCATGAGCCCATTGCTCAAAGAGGGCCTTGAAGGGACAGTGCAACTTGTCGAAAGGCCAGAAGAGACTGGAGCCAAGTAAAAGAGGAGAGCATGGAAACAGGCAGTACACTAGGATCAACAGAAAAGGAACCAACTGGAACAATCTGATGGCAAAAGACCATGATTCTCATAGCTGTTGAAGTGGCAGCTAATGTTTATCATGGACTTACACATTCAGTCTTGGTGCAAAATGCTTTATCTGCTTTCTCTTATTCAATACTCTCAGCAGCCCTATGAAGCCGGTTTTATGTAAATTTTACAGGTGAGGCTACAAAAGCTTAGAGAGTTCTAGCCCAAGGTCACCTTGCTAGGAAGAGGCATAGCCAGAATTGAATTTCAGGTCCATCTAGTTCCAAAGCCTGCCCTGGGGTGGAGGAGAGACAGAGGCAGACAGAGGAAAGAAAAAGGATGATACTATTAATGGTATTTAATAGTATTTTGTTATAGCAGCCTAGATAAATTAACAACACCATTTAACAGATGAAGAAACAGAACAGTTCTTTAAAACATTGATTCTAAAAAAGAAGAAAAAAAAAAACTTTCCCAGTGGAAGATAAAGCTAGGGGTATTTGACAGGCCAAATGACCCCCTTGTAACAGAACACTGGGAAGGAAAATTAAGCAGATACTAGAGGATATAAAATAAACGACCATTTGTACTCATCCTTTTTCTTTCTTTTCATATTTGAAATAACGTAACTTGCAGTAAGATCAGCAAAGGGAAAATCTCTGTAACAAAATTTCATTTATAGACCATACCCATGAACAGTTTATGCATGACACTGATACAGAGCAGGGCATCATCACTTGAAAGAAAGGGAAAGAGAGAGAGAAAGAAAAAAGAAAAAGAAAGAAAGAAAACTAGCAACCCAGAAAACTAAGCAGCTCATTACATGTTCTCTTCCAAATTCTGTGGAATCACACTTGAAGTGACAGATGTGAAGAGGAAGGAGGTTCACACTCAGAAAGGCAAGAGAACTATTTTGGGGAGGTTTGTTGGAGGAGGTGGCAGAGTGCCTAGAGAACTAGTGCACAGATGTAGCTCTGGCATGTGTATCCATCCATTCATTCATTCATGCATACATGCATGCATGCAACCAACATTTACTGAGCCCCTACTATGACTCATCAACAGTAAATGGAGATACTGTAGGGAACCAGACATAGTCTCTGCCTTTAAGAAGCTCACAATCTGCTGGGCAATTATAGACAAGTAATAAGTCAATGAACAGTCCTCATAATGGGGACTTTAGGAACGCAGCATGAGATATGGGGAGTAGAGGAAGGCTTCTTGGATGTGACATGTGAGTCTTGAAGTGGAGAATAACCAAGGAAAGAAGTGGAAGGAAGGCTGGAGAGGTTACCAGGGACACGGCATTGCATGCCACAATGAGACCTTTACATTTTATCCTGAAAGGAATGCAAAGCCATTCAAGATTCATTATCAGGATAATTACATGTCCAGATTAACATTAAAAAATAAAAATCTAGAGACAATGTAGATAACAGCGTAGAAAGATATTCAGACTGGAGGCAGGTCAAGTGACTACTGTATTATCTAGGCTAGAAATATTAAAACCTAAACTAAGGTAGAGATCGGGGAGAGTGAAAAAGAGGAAACCAAGTTAAGAGACACGTAGGAGACAGCATCAATAGGCATTTGGCACTGACTTGCACAGGGGTTACAAAGAAGACAAAAGGAGAAGAATGGCCTCAAAGTGTGTGATTTGATTGTGGTACAGCTAGGATGCTGGAGATATTCCCTAAGAACAGAGGACACAGGACAAGATTATGGGGAGGGAGATGGCAAGTTCAGACTTGAACATGTTGAATTTAAAGTGCCTTTGTCTAGAGGTTCTAGTCATTGGTGTCTCCGTGTTGCACTCACTGTATTAGTTATCTATTGCTACATAAGGGTATCATCACAAATCTAGCAGCTAAAACAACACACAAATATTTATTTCTGTTTCTGTGGATCAGGAGTCTAAATATGACTTAGCCAGTTCCTCTGCAAGGGTGTAATCAAGGTGTCAGGCAGGGCTGAGTTCTCATCTGAAGTTCAACAGGGGAAGGCTCCATTTCCTAGCTCACATGATTGTTGGCACCATTCAGTTCTTTGCAGGCTGCCAGACTGAGGGCCCTAGTTTCTTGCTAGCTTTTGATTCCAGACTACCCTACCCTCTTTGCCACATAGCCCTCTCCATAGGCAGCTAACAATATGGCAGCTTTCTTCTTCGAAGCTGGCAAGAAAAATAAACTCTTGCAAGCCATACATTACAATGTTACATAACATGATCATGTGCATACTATCACATTTGCCATATTCTACTGGTTAGAAGCAAGTCACGGAGCCTGCCCTCATGGCAGAGGATCACAAAAAGGCATGAGTCTAGGAGGCAGGGATCATGGGGTCTGTTAGAGTCTGTTAGAAGGGTCCTTAGAGCCTGTTCCACCACATCCACTTTCATTTAGTCTCCAAAAGTTAGAAACCCTTAGACCTGCTTTCGTATCTCCTATGGTCCCAAGGCCCAAGCAACTAGATACTGAATTGTATGCAAATATAGATCTACAACCCATCCATCTCTCTCAGCTCAATCTCTTTAATGAAGCCATCTCAAGGAGGCTCTCCTCTCTCTCTCCATTCTGATCTCATAGCAGTTAAAATCTAAAGTAATGGCTTTGAGAATTTGAGTATCAAAAAACTAAATATCCCCCAAAAGAAATAAGAATAGCTGTCATGTATTAAATGCTTACTATATTTCACTCACTATACTGGAAACCAAATATGCAATATCTCATCTAATCCTTATAATGATAATAAATTAAGGGCAAATATTATTCCAATTTTGCCAATGGGAAAACTGAGGCATAGAGAGGCTAAGACATTTACCCAAAGTCAGATAGCTAATAAGTGGCAGGAATCAGGCAGCCTGACTCCAGAGTCCAAACCCAAAGCTAGCCCAGGCACTTAGATATCACCAGTTACATTTTTACAATCTTCTGAATAAGAAAATACAAAATAGCTAAAAGCTACTTTGAATCCAGTAACAGTTTTTTGTTTGTTTGTTTGTTTGTTTGTTTTGAGACGGAGTCTCGGAGTCTCGCTCTGTCGCCCAGGCTGGAGTGCAGTGACCGGATCTCGGCTCACTGCAAGCTCCGCCTCCCGGATTTACGCCATTCTCCTGCCTCAGCCTCCCCAGTAGCTGGGACTACAGGCGCCCGCCACCATGCCGGCTAGTTTTTTGTATTTTTTTTTTTTTTTTAGTAGAGACGAGGTTTCACCATGTTAGCCAGGATGGTCTCGATCTCCTGACCTCGTGATCCGCCCGTCTCGGCCTCCCAAAGTGCTGGGATTACAGGCTTGAGCCACCGCGACCGGCCCAGTAACAGTTTTAAATATAATTTTCCAACACACTGGTATCTACAAACATTTGCAAAAAGCAGTGCATACACGTGCAAGCATTTATTCTCTCCACAGACAATGGGGATTGGCAACCATTCGCAGAGCCTCACAGCCCTTCCTACATGGCTCTTCGCTGGGCACCATTCGCCACTGCCACATTCTTTTGGTACCTGGATTGTAATCTATGTCCGCAATTCTCAAACAGGGGCAGTTTTGCTCCCAGGGGACATCTGGCACTGTCTGGATACATTTTTTATTGTCATGGCTAGGGAGCGGGTGCTAATGGCATCTAGTAGGTAGAGGCCAGGGATGCCGCTAAACCTCTTATAATGCACAGGACAGTCCCCCATAACAAGGGATTGTCCAGCCCAAAGTGTCAATAGTACTGATCTTGAGAAATCCTAATACGTATCACTGTAAAATGCTCTTTTGTCTCATACATATTTGTCCTAACTCTTCAAGATAAACCTCTATGCCATCAGAGCAGGAACTCCACGACACCCACATCACTCCACCTTTCCCAACCTATGCCTAAGTTCCCAAACACGGGAAGTATCCAAGAGATACTTTTTGAATTGAAATTTATTTCAAAGAAATTGTAAGCTTTACTTCTACAAGACCTAGTTTTTCAATGATTAACACATTCCCTCCAAATTAAGAACTTCTAGTTTGAATTTACTGAAGGCTAATTTACTTCTGGAGTTAACACAGCTCTCCCCAGCAGCCTCCGGCACCTGTATATTTGAATTAGCAAATAAATCTCTGGTTTAGAAAAATCAGATAAATGAAACAATATGCAGAATTGAGACAAATAGGGAGATACAGAAACATCATCAAATGCCAAGGACTGGAAGGTACTTATTTCCTAATGCAACCACTCACCCCTTAAACAAAGGCAAGGGCATGCAAATGGACTAGGGTCCAAAAATGATCCTTTTGTTTTTAAATCACAAATCAGTGTGAATGAAGAGAACATTGTTCTAAAGCACATCAGATGTATTTGCTGAATGATGAATGAGCCCCTGTTGTTTGTTAGCACAAGTGGGAGTTGTGTGTATATTAAGATGAGAACACACTATAATTCTAAGATGGAAAAGGAGCTATTATTTCACTTTTTCTTATTTTTCTTATTGTTTTCTTTTTTTTTTTTTTTTTTTTTGGAAACACATTCTCACTCTGTCACCCAGGCTGGAGTGCAGTGATACGATCACAGCTCACTGCAACCTCGACCTCGCAGGCCCAAGTGATCTTCCCACCTCAGCCTCCTGAGTAGCTGAGACCACAGGCATGCACATCTTGCTCAGATAATTTTACTTTTTGTAAAGACAGGGTCTCCCCACGTTGCCTACACTGGTCTTGAATTTCTGGGCTCAAGCGATCCTCCTGTCTCAGCCTCCCACAGTGCTGGGATTACAGCGTGAGCCACCACACCCAGCCTATTTCACTTTTCAACATACAGAAATTTAAAGTCATATTCCAGACAATGAGTCAGATGACTCCCCCATCCCAATGAATTTTGTACAATGTAGGCAAATATTGCATTGTGTATTTCCACACCTCTGTGACTCAATCTTAGGGTAAAGTCTGGTTCCTCTTTCCCTCTCAGATAAACAAAAAACAAGTCAATTGAATCCCAGAATAACTTAAAACCTTTGGGACCTGCCTACACTGCTGAGAAGGCTCTGAAATTGTTCTGTCTGCTGCAGCACTGTACTTTCCATGGAGAGGTGATGAATCAGACTGGACAGGACCACATGGTCTCTGAAATTCCTTAGGAGAATCTTGATTACACCCAATTAGTGAGACCATATACAGAAGCCCAGTGAATCAGACAGCCTCACAACCCAGCAGGTCAGCAGGGCTAAAAAACCAAGGCCATTAGCTCCTGCTGTGTCCTACCTCTCAAAGAATCAAATCCAAGCTGGTTGTGAAAAACAATGGCCATTTTATACAATCAGTCTCAGATTATTTTTAAAGGGGATGTGAGAGATTCAAAGCAGTGGAGAACACCAAAGTCACTAACAGTCACATTTAGAATCCACTGGAGGTTGTTTTTTGAAATGACAAATCTGACTTCTCAAATGCAATTTTCCTAGGCTGATTTAAACATTTCTCCCAAGCTCTCTGGGCCAAATAGCATCAGGAAACATTAATACAGGTATGTACGAGGGCCTGGGGTAAAGTGGCCTGGGTTAAAGTTCATCTGAGCATTGGCCTGGTTCATGTAGGTGGACTGAGCCCCTGACTAAGGCCTGGTTCAAAGTTTGAGTTGGCATGTAGTTGGCATATGACTATACCCTGTCGTTCAGTCACATCCAACTCCTGAGCCCAGACCTCAGTACCTCCCAGGAGTTAGTCCTCTCCTTATTCATTCCACCTACACTGGTCAAGCATCTACTCTCACATATAAGGCCTTTATTCTGGCCTTCCCTTCCTTTCCTGGTGCCTACATACCCAGATTTTACACATTCTCCACAATTCAGTGGTCCAAATCCAAGTGAACCTCCTCTAAGAAGCCAACCCTGACCAACTCCAGCTAACACAGTCTCACATTATTCTCTGAATACCAGACATCAGAGTAGCTGTTTGTTGAGTTCCGATGATATTCCAGGTACCATGCCCAAGATTTTACATAACTGATCTGGTTTAATTTTCCTATGCTGGGTAAATATCACTACCCCCACTTTATTGATGAGCAAACTGAGACTCTAAGTAAAAGCATCTTGCCCAGATCACACAGCTAATAAATAATGGAGCTGGAACACAAACCCACATTTGTTTGACAGTAGAGTTTAGGCATGAAATCGAGGGTCAGTCAACTCTTCTGTAAACAAGCAGATAGTAAATATTTTTTGCAGGCCTCACATTCTCTACTGAAACCTCTCAACTCTGCCTGCCATTGTAGTGCAAAAGCAGCCATGCTTCTGTATCTCAAAATGAAAAATCTATGTTTCTATATGAAACATCCTCCTGCATAGAGTCAAAGAGCTCTAAGCCCCTTAGCAGTGCTCCTCTGACCCCAGTGCACACAGGGGGCCTTTCCTGGGGGCCTGTTAGAAGCCAGACTCTTCCGAAAGACCTCATAACAATCCGTACACAAGGCAGAGGCCATTAATATCTATTTTCATGTGAGCCGATGAGCTTTGAGAAGTGAAGGAACTTCACAAGCTTGCCCTAGCAGTGAGGTGTGGCCTGGAACTTGAACCCAGGCAGTCTGACTTAACAACCACAACTTCCACCTCCACAACCTGCATAGGCCCAGGATGACTGCAGCTGGAGCTGGCACCTCTTCAGCTTGAGCTCCCAGCACAGGGTCCTGGTCTCCCAGATGCTCTGCTGCCCATGTGTGTCCACAGGAGAAAGTTACAGGGTTGCTGCAACCTCTGGCTTCTGACGTGGGTCTCGTAGGCTGACAGTCAGACCTACAGAGTGTACTTCTAATGGCTTTAAACAATCAGAAATCATATTCAGATAACTAAAGATCAAGGGCCATTGCAAAACATCTGATTTCATATTCCACTGTTAAACTTTCATGAGCCATTACATTCACTGGAATGAATGATCTAGTATGTCACATCCTATAATGTAATTTTTAAAAGTCTAAATAAATACTGCAAGCCTCAAGGAAATCACTTCACAGAGCCTCTTCCATTTATGGCCCCCACTCCAGGTGTGCCTGATTGTATTTTGAGGCACCAACCTGCCATATCAAACCACATCGTCCATATAATGTTTCCTTTTCCACCAGACTCCTTCTGCCCTAATTGTGCAAATAATAGGTAAAGATAAGCCCCATACTGGCTAAGCAGAGAAAGGGGCAAGGGGTTCTGATAACAAAGTAATCAATCCTTGCTCTCCCTGTGAGTTGATATGTTTCCCAGTGGAGCATACATGAGTTTCAGAGCTAGAAAGTGAGTTTATTGTTGGAATGAACTTGAACCTTAGTAATCCTCAGGTTGCTCATCTATAACATGAGAACAGAAATGACTATGGCGTAGGTTTTTTATTACACTGAACAATATTTCTAAAGTGACTGACCCAAGCACTAGTCCCTATCCTCCTCTCTTTCCTCTTATATATTTTAATTTTAAACCACACGAAATGGAATAATTATCATAGTGTCTGTTGTTTTACTTTCCATACATATTCTTTTAAACTTCCAAATAGTTCCTAGCATGAAGTAGAAGAGGCACTATGACATAATTATGTTGGAAATGCCTACAGAGGTGGTCTTCTGAGAGTTTTTTTAGGTCTGCAATTAAGTGTATGAAATAGTTAATAGGTCAAAAGCCTACTTCAATCTAGCTTACATAGTCAGTGTGGTATGTAATGCAACTATCACCTACCTGACCACACATAGCTTGGTTTCTAAAAGGCGATTACATCCAAAAATGTGCAATAGATACCCACTCAGGCTGGTGGCTTAGGCCAGGGGGCCTAAAGCCAGACTCCTCAGTTCACATCTCAACTCTGCCACTTAGTAACTGTAGATGTGGGAAAATCTGTAGTCTCTCCAAGCCTTGGTATCCTCATCTGCAATATGGGATAATGGTGCTTGCCTCATGAGCTTGTTGTGAGGATGAAGTGAGATAATCCACGTAAAGCATTTAATATACTACTTGATTTCTTGTAAAGATTCAATACCTGTAGGTTATTATTCTTAGTGTCACTATTAATGCCGACTTGTTATCACTGAGGAGATCCTAAAGAATATGCAGTTCTGGAATAAGAGCTGAAAGAGAACAACAAGAAATCAAATTGCAGAGCAATAAAATCAGTGGGTAGGGTAGATGGCCTAAGGTGACACTTAAGGGGCTAACTCAGGTGATAGAAATGTATTTTAACGTGTGTGTATGTGTGCATGAATTTGCAAAAGTGTGCACATGTGCAAAATCTGGCATATTTGCTAAAAGCCCCACCACAATATCATCGTGCCTCATGTATCTAACCAGAGTGGGGAGTCTATCACAGAACAACTGTCAAGTTAAAACTGGATCACCACTGTCCAAATGAAAGCAACTTCTCAATTTCCTTTTTCCTTTCTCTACTTCTTGTCACCCTCCCACAAATGAATATGCTTACCCATGCCGAGAATATGCAGCTTAGAAATAAGATCAGGAAAAAAAGCAAAAATGAAAAAGAAAGGCCTAGGAGAACAGGATAGCAGAGAAAGTGATTAAAAAGCAGCACCATTTGACCAGACAATCATTCATACAATAAACAAACACTGTCAGCTGCTCTACAACAAATATTCTATTAACTGCTCAATATTGTTGTCTCTAATTCTTAGAACCAGTGTACAAAACAGACATTATTATTCCCATTAGACAGAACAAGAAACCAAGACAAAGTGACTTGCCCAAGGCCACATGGCCAGTGTCTTAGTCCATCTGTGTTGCTTTAAAGTAATACCTGAGACGGGTGATTTATAAAGAAGTTTATTTGGCTCATGGTTTTGTACTCTGTAAAAGACGTACGGTGCCAGCATCTGCTTCTGATGAGGGCCTCTAGAAGATTCTACCCATGGGGGAAGGCAAAGGGGAGCTACATTTGCAGATCACATGGCAAGAAAGGAAGCAAGAGAGAGACGATGGGAGGTGCCAGGCTCTTTTAAACAACCAGCTCTCATGAAAACTAACAGAGTGAGAACTTACTCATTACTGTGAGGACAGTACCAAGCTATTCATGACAGATTTGCCTCCACAATCCAAACACCTTCCCATTAGGCCCCACCTTCAAACAAACTTCAACATGAGATTTGGATGGGTCAAATATCCAAACCATAGCAGCCAATTAATGGTAAGTTAGGACTTGAACCCTACCCTCAATAGTAACAAAAGTCTCCTTCTTTTTTTTTTTTTTTTTTTTTTTTTTTTTTTTGTGAGACAGAGTCTCATTCTGTCACCCAGGCTGGAGTGCAGTGGCGCGATCTTGGCTCACTGCAAGCTCCACCTCCTGGGTTCACACCTTTCTCCTGCCTCAGCCTCCCGAGTAGCTGGGACTACAGGTGCCCACCACCATGCCCGGCTAATTTTTTGTATTTTTAGTAGAGATGGGGTTTCACCATGTTGGCCAGGATGGTCTCGATCTCCTGACCTCATGATCCACCTGCCTGGGCCTCCCAAAATGCTGGAATTACAGAGGTGAGCCACTGTGCCCGGGCAACAAAAGTCTGCTTTTTTTTTTTTTTTTTGAGACAGACTTTCACTCTCGTTGCCCAGGCTGGAGTACAATGGCGCAGTCTCGGCTCACCACAACCACAGCCTCCCAGGTTCAAGCAATTCTCCTGCCTCAGCCTCCCTAGTAGCTGGGATTACAGGCATGTACCACCATGCCCAGCTAATTTTGTATTTTTTAGTAGAGACGGGGTTTCTCCATGTTGGTCAGGCTGGTCTCGAACTCCCGACCTCAGGCGAGCCGCCCGCCTCGGCCTCCCAAAGCGCTGGGATTACAGGCATGAGCCACCATGCCTGGCCCAAAAGTCTTCTTAAGAGTCCCTTCCACTTCTCTAGACTCTGGCAGGTGTGAGGTCCTGCATATAGAAACTGAGGATGGCTCTTGCCCTCAAGGAGCATATTGTCTAATGGGAAGGAAAGACAAAAGCAAGTAATGATTATACAACATGAAAACATGCTCTCCCAGGCTAAAACAATGTGTTTTGGGAGCTCCAAGGAGGAAAGAACTCAACTCAGCAGCAGAGGAAGCTTCACAGAAGCAGCAATATAAGAGGTCTATGCTGAAGGATGAATAAGAGTTTACCAACCAGAAGGCCAGGCACAGTGGCTCACGCCTATAATACCAACATTTTGGGAGGCCAAGGCAGGCAGATCATTTGAGATCAGGAGTTCAAGACCAGTGTGGCCAACATGGTGAAATCCCGTATGTACTAAAAATACAAAAATTAGCCAGGCATGGTGGCACAGGCATGTAATCCCAGCTACTCAGGAGGCTGAGATAGGAGAGTCACTTGAACCCAGGAGGCAGAGGTTGCCATGAGCCAAGATTGCACCACTACACTCCAACCTGGGTGACAGAGTGAGACTCCTTCTCAAAAATAAATAAATAAGTAAATAAAAATAAAAAGAGTTCACCAGCCAGAAAAGTGGGAAATGGGCATCCAGTATCGGGGTAGTCATGCAAACAGAAGCACAGAGGTAGGAAAGATTCTCGCATGTTGAAGGTGGTAAGTGGGAGATACAGAACTGAACTGTGAGAGAACTGGAACTGAGCTGAAGAGAAAGACCAGGGGCTGACTGTGAACATTTTTGTCTGACATGCTATGGAGAGTGGGGAAGATTCTGTAGGCAAATTTCAGGCAAAAAGAGGTGGGTGAGGCAGCTGCTGTGCTAGAACAGATTAAAGAAGATGAGGAATAAAAACAATGGGATGAGCTGACGGCACACTCATGGGGTGGGGGCATCCTGGGAGACAAGGACGTCCAAGTCTGACATGAAACATGAAGAAAAGATGATGCCTGTTCAAAAGAGTTCCAACGAGGCAAAAACAGCCTACAAGAGAAAGCAATTTAGGGTCCTCAATATTTAGGATTCTGCAGTGAAAACAGAGGAATCCAAAAACATATAAAAAGTAAGAAAAAGCGAGAGAAAATTTCAAAAGTGAAAATGATGGAGATTAGCACAAGACCTCCAGCAGAGATCAAAAGAACCCAAAATATAAATGGTCAAGACTCAATAGTCTATGTTTTAAGGGGAGCTGCGCTAAGACGGATAAGAAATTGAAAGCAACCAAAAAATAAAAACAAACACACTAAGTCTGTTTTAGAGATGAGGCCACTGGACCATGGAATACACCCAAGGACATCAGAAGACCCATCAGGCACCATCAGTAAGATCAGATGATGGCAGCTAAGCCAACCTGAATAGTAGAGATGGTACATATTACTGCAGGGACAGGGGTTAGGCCCACAAGGTGGTTTTCTGCATTTTCCCCTAGGAGATGCATCGTAAATCATACACAGGCATGGGTGCCAGGGTACAACCCAGGAAACACTGAGTGAGACCTGCAGTAACAGCACAACTTCCTTGTAATCCTCACTATTGCTCCCATGATGCTGGCTCCAAGTCGTGATTCACACTTAGGAATCAAATGTTCTCCCAAAAACCCTGTTTTAATTACACACATCACTTATACAGAAAGGAAGGCCATACCTTCCCATTGATGGAGGCAGAGGTTTAAAGCCCAGCCAATCCTCTGTCTGAAGGATTCAGGAAATTTCCCAATAAGACAAGGTAGAGAATGAACACCGTATCTCCTGCTAAATGAAAGGAAGGACATTGGTTGACCAAAACCAGATGGACGGAGGAAGGGAAGGAGGAAAGGAAGGAAGGCTGATCCACAGATCAAGCTACTAGGAAATCAAGGAGGAATTTTAAGTGTTAGAGCTTCAAGGTTCCTCAGAGATCATTTTATCCAACTTCCTGTTTTAGAGATAAGGAAAACGGGCCAAAATAAGGAAAACACCTTCAGATTCAATAACACATTGGTAGGAGAGAGAGGGAGGTGGTGGAACAAGGGTACATCACACCTTCCCATTCCAAGATGCTGCTTTTGCCAGGGTCTACTATCCAAGTCCTCAGATAAATCAGCCCCTTCTTTCACTAGTGGATTCAAACCCACATTGGGGAAGGAAAGAGAGAAGGAGAAGTAAATGGGAGATAAAGCAGCCACACTCTGGTTCTGGAATACTGTGAATTATTGATTTTGGTGGTGGTTGGATGGCCCCTTTCAGCTGCACTCCCAGCGCCTGCTCCTGTTTTATGGGTATTTCCAGTGTGCCTCAAATTATCTTGCTTCTTATGAAAATGCAGGAACAATTACATACAAGCCTATTCAGAAGGAATAATTAGCTATTTACATCAGCAAAGAAGTGACAGTGGGCTCTTCCTGACAGATGCCATCCTCACACTATGTTGGAGCAGAGAGGGACCTTGTTCTGGAAAGTGCCCAATAGCTGGAAGGAGACTCCTCCTCTGTTATTGTGCTGTCTTTCTTACATTTCTGAATCTGAGCTTTCTAGACTTCTCAAAATGCTGTCCAGCAATTGGCAGACCCATCAATTGAGGGTATTGGTTCCTCATCACCTGGTCTCCTTTGGGAGAGGTAAACAGGATGGTTGCAATTGGTTTTTAGGATAGCCACATGTGGAAACAAATGGTAGTCAGACTATGCAACAGTATAATAATCATCATTTCTTCATGATACTTTTATGATATAGAAGGAAATAAAGAAGTGAATCTGTGGATGGTAATAAAGTAAAGAATAGAGAAACAATGGATCAAGATGGAAAGGAATGTAATAGAAATAGATTAAATGCATAATCAAAGCTTAGGAATAAACTCCTGATGAATCAAAATGACCATAATTTAAAAACAAAAATAGATCTGCTGAATTTCAATTTGAACAAGCCATTCACCGCATAAAAAATAAACATACAGTATTTCAATCTTAGAATTTAAGCCCTATTTTCAAATCAATTAATCAAATACTCATGCCTGCCAACTCTGGCACTATACATGGTAGGACATAGGAGGGAAAGGTAAAATAAAGCAGTATCCTTATCCAAAGTAGCTTGAAATCCAATTTGCACAAACAAGGTGTACATGACTGAATTAGTGAAAAGGAGAATTTATACAGTGAGAAGCAGAAGCAAATAGGGCAGTGACACAGGAACACCACATGTTTCTTCCAATGACCAGAGTAAGTACCTGAGCGTCAATTTTCTTTGTATTGACAAAAGGGTGAGTACAGAGTGACTTGCACTTCACTTTAAATAGAAAAGTATTTAATCTATCAATGTAACGTTATTTAAAAGTCGAATTTGGCAAAACTACAAATTAGTCTTCCATCCTTTAGTCTATATACCTGTGCCAGAGTGCTCTTTCTGAAACAAAAATCTCATCTCATACTCTGGTTGAAAGAAGGAAAGAGGGAAGAAGGGAGGGAGGGAGAAAGGGAGAAAGGGAGGGAGCGAAGGAGAGAGGGAAGGAGGAAGGGAAAAAGAAAGAGAAAGGGGAAGGGGAAAGGGAAGGGGAAGGGGGGGAAGGGAAGGAAGGGAAGGAAGGGAAGGAAGGGAAGGATGGGAAGGAAAGGAGGGAAGGAAGGGAAGGAAAGCAAGGGAAGGGAGAATTAAAAACTTTAATATTCCCTCATTGCTTACAAAACAAAATCCAAATTCTTTAGCATGGTTTATAAAACTCAGTACAGCTCCATGGCCTAGCTTCTGCCTAGCCAGGATCATTCTCACAATATGCTGTTAAATTTAAAAGTAGACTACAGAGCAATGTGTACATTCACGCTAAGTGAATAAGCCTGTCAGAGAAAGGGCAAAGAGTATATGCTTCCACTTGTATGAAATACCTGGAACAGGAAATTCATAGACTCAAAAAAGGAAATTGAAAGTTACTAGGGGCTAGGGGATCGGGAAATGGAGAGCTATTGCTAAGTGGTTAGAGAGCTCCTGTTTGCGGTGATAACAAAGCTTGAAAAATAGTGTCAAGCTGTCAATAACTGTACAGCACTGTGAGTGCAATTAATACTATTAGATTGCACACTTAAAATGATTAAAAATTTTTTGTCAAATTTTATGTTACACATATATAAACACAATTTTTAAAAATTAATAATGTAATATACCAAAAACCATTGAATTGTTCACTTTAAATGGGTGAACTATATGATATATAAACTCTATCTCAATAAAGCTGTTACAAATGTACAATATGTACATAAAACACTAATGTAGGAGAAAGGCAGGGGCAGATTCTCCTAACTACTAACAGGGATTACCTCTGGATGGCAAGATACAGGGGATCCTGTTTTCTCAGCTTTCCTACATTTCCCAATTTTGCATAATGACTTTGCTCTGTGCTGCTTTTGTATCCATAAGAGGAAGAATAATTGTCATCTTTAAAATGTTAAAACTTTAAGTAAGATAAAAGTAAGATTTAGGCCTTAATCTTCTCCTGTTGGGGCTCATAACACATGGTGATAGAATGCCAGAAGGGACCCTGGGCACTCAGTACTGCCTGCATTCTTCTTCACTGGGTGAGCCTCTGGCCACATCAATGTCTGCGCTTATGATGCTGGTGTCTCGGTGGCCCAAAGAGCTTAATGATGCAACCAGGGACTCTGCAGGAAGACTGCTGGGGTTCCACCACTCACCAAGTACCTCTCAGAGCCTGTGTTTCCTCATCTGAACAATGGAATAAGTTATATACTTCATAAGGATATCAAGAAAGTAAATGAGATAATTTACATGAAGTGTTTAAAACAATGTCTGATACCCAGTATTCTGACCTGTTGAGTCAATGATTGGCGGCTTTTATTTTTATTGCTGCTGTTGCTGTATTACACTGATGTGAGTGCAGTCATGTGCACATAATGACATTTTAGTTAGTGACTGACTATATATAAGACAATGGTCTCATCAGATCATAGACTGTATTTTTCCTATATCTTGTCTGTATTTAGATATGTTCAGACACTTAAATACTAACCACTACATTACAATTGCCTACAGTATTCAGTACAGTAACCTGATGTACAGGTTTGTCGCCTAGGAGCAATAGGCTATCTCATATAGCCTAGGTGTGTAGAAGGCTCTACCATCTAGGTTTGTGGAAGTACACTCTACAATGTTTGCACAATGACAAAATCAGCTAACAACACGTTTCTCAGAACATATCCAGTCATTAAGTGATGCATGGCTGCATTTGTTATCTATCCTCCACCAGAGCAGGGATTGGCAAACCATGGCCAAAGGGCCAAATCCAACCCGTCACCTGTTTTGTATGGTCCACAAGCTAACAATGTTTTTAAATTTGTAAATGCTTAGAAAAAAAAAAACAATAGAATGTTATTTCATGACATATAGAAATTTTATAAAATTCAAATTCCAGTGTTAATAATAAAGTTTAATTGGAACACAGACACTCCTATTTATGTATTACCTATGTCTGCTTTCATGCACTTGTGACAAAGCCTGTCTAGCCTGCAAAGCCTAAAATGTTCATTATCCACCCCTTGACAGAACATATTTGCTAGGGAATAAACTCTGAAGTAAAGACCAGCTCTTGTTCATTTAGAGTTAATTCATGGTTATATTAGATTGGAGTTCATATTTACTGAGAGACTAAATATACAAATAGACATGGCCAGACCATGTATAACAGAACTCTGACCTACAACCTCTGTAGCAACCAGCCTGGGAAGCCAGGTCACAACCTCTGCAGCAATCTGCCCAGAATGATCAGGGTTTAGTCAGTGACCACCAGCTTCCTTACTTTTTGTCCCTTCTTCCAACCAAATATTCTCCCCAAACCAATCATGTAAGATACTTTGCTTCTAGTTAGCCCACCTCCAGCTTCCTCATGCCAGCAACCTCTGATTACAGCACATGTACCCGAAACCTTCTCTGTAAAAAAGTCAAAAAAGCTTTCCCATTCTACTGCCTGCCTTTGAATCTCTGCCAAACACTAAGGATGGCAGCAGCCTCTCTTGTGATAGCAAACTCTGAATAAATAGCATCAGTTTGGTCTCCTTTGGGTGGTCTTTGTTTATTTCCAATTAACCTGGACACCCCCCAAAGATACGATCTACACTACCTATCACCATGGACTCTAGTCTTAACCAGGAGTGGCACCCACAAGGCCCCTTGTGCCTTGCTGTTTGCAGGCTCTCACAGGCTGTCAGGTCTGCGGCAATGTGGTAAGTCAGCACTGTGTCTGATTCCACTCTCTGGGCATTGAGTTCTTGGGCTATTTATTTTCCTCTTGGTAATACCAGGTTTTGTTATTGGCTCCCATTTGTTTGGAGGAATCAAGCCATTCCTTTTCATCCATATTTGCTCCCTTTTGTCCTTCTATTTCACATTGTGCTGTCTCCGTGTTGTTTGCCATAAAGAGAATCACAGGGTAGAACACAGGCACAGGCCCTATAAGCCTGTTGTCTAAGCCGGCTTTACAGACTGATAATTCTGTGGTTCTCACCAGATCAGCATCCACTTGGACAAACGTTTCTGTGACGCACCAATAAAACTGGATAAGATTCTCCTCCCATCTCTATTTTCTGTCCTGAGAGCTTGGCTGTAATCCAGAGAGAACATTCTCTGGTTTTCTTGTTGGGAGGGCGCAGATTGCCAGGTCAGCATTTGAAGGCATCCACTTGTGTGGTGGGGGCTCTGAGACACTAAGCATACAAGCATCACTTTCACCAACTGCTGGGATCTCTCATGGGGTTATGTAAGTCTAATTCTTCTCCAGAAAAAACTCTGGCTTCTTATATGTACTCTCATTACAATCCTAATTATTGTGCCTATCATACCTCATTTCATCAATGTCATCTTCAATGAATACTCTAAGCAACATGAGCCTTAAACGAAACTGCTTATTTGAAAGGGCCTTAAGGGAAAAAGGGAATAAGATTGCTCAGGCCCAATGGGCAGACTTTTTTTTTTATTAGCATGCAGAAGCCTCCAAACAGCATTCTGATTCAAAATGGTTCACAAAGATTATTTGAACAATCTTAAATAACAAAAACTAGACTCATTTCCCTAGCAAATTCTCTCCTCCTTGTCTTTTAGTTGCCTCTCCATATCCAGTGCCCTTTCCCCGCTTATCCTGGTCTATCTCCTTCTGCACCTCTCTCAACTCCTCTTCTCCTTGTCAAAACTCCCTTCCTTTTCCCAACAACCCTCCTAAGGCCCTAAGATGCCACTTGCATTTAAAGATCCATCCTACCTATGGGCCAGGCATTCAAACCAATGTAAAATTTAAACCTTGGTCTTGAGCTGAACGAAGAGCTAGCAACTATTTACAGAAGAATCCTAGACAAGAGCAGCAACTATTTATAGAAGAATCTAGAATTCTTTTGAGTGCATTTGACTTGGGGTTACCAAACTTTATCAAGCTGTAAACATTAATTGGAATCTAAATCCTGAATAGCAAAAGCTAATTGGACTATCCCAGAAAAAGACCTATGGAATTTCTCTTTCCACAATTAAAAAAATCAAGAGGCTGAGATGGGAGGATTGTTTGAGCCCAGGAGTTAAAAACAAAAACAAAAACAGAGGCTGAGGTAGGAGGATTGCTTGAGCTCAGAAGAGACTCCATCTCTCTTAAAAAAAAGAAAAAGTGTAAAAGGTAGGATAAATTTTTCTAAACGTCACACCCAAAACATTTTCAATAAAAGTAGACTTGACCAAAAACTATCTACTGGGTACTATGCTTAGTACCTGGGTGACAGGATCAATCATACTCCAAACCTGTGCATCACACAATATACCCATGTAACAAACCTGCACATGTACCCCTTGAATCTAAAATAAAACTTGAAATTATTATTCTTTTTTAAAAAAAAAAAAAAAAAGCAAATGTAGACATCAGCTAAGATCAGTCATACATCATGGGATATTAATTTATCAATTTCTATTGGGTTAAAGTTCAGGAATATTCATTCAGACTATTCGCCACCTCTTTTCATGCTTTTTCAGAGATCACTCGTAGCTCTTAATTGGAAAAACGTTTAACTCCATTTATTGGAAGGATATAAAATAAAGCCACCCAAGATGTTTTTTTAAAATAGACTTGACCATAAAACAATCATACCAACAGACAAAAGATTAAACTGTAGGAGATTTCAGGCTAGACGAGAAGATAACCTTCAATGACATTCAAGAGTTAAAGGTGCTGATCTAACAGCAGCTCTTTTGTCTTGGCCAAAAGTACTACCATTAGTCCTTATGGCCATGCAATCCACTCCCTCAAGGACACTTTGGCTATCCTCCTATGAATGGGTAATTGGAAGGCCCACGTGTTCAGGGATTTCATCTCAAATTCTTGTAGTTCTGTCCTGCTGCACACAGATGTGGCAAAATATTACAACAGAATCATGTACTATGCCCGGCTTGTCAGCAACAGGTTAAGGCCCCCTTCCCACAACATCATCGCATATATCATCCCAAATAGCATCTTCATAATCTTCTTGTCTATTGAGAAAAAAAATCAGAAAAAAAAAAAAAACTGCTTTTGAATCTTGTTGGAAGAGACTTATCAGGTACCGTTAGCAATAAACATAGCAGTGAAATTCTAAGGAGTCAATTCCTGGGTTCACAACTATAGAAGCAATGCAGAATTCCACAGAACTGGAAGGCTACTCCATAATAGGATGGCAAGGGAGGATTCTCAGAGATCCTCTAGAAGTCGCCAGCTTTCAGAAGCATGCAGTTGATGACCTCACATAGGGGACAGCTTCTACCCAAGGCAGTGGACCAAGAACCCTGTATAATTCTGGTTTTGTTTTTCATCCACCTCCATGTGATCATCCTTCTCATCTTCTATAGAGTCCTAGTTGTTGTCCACCTATAATGGACCTTTTTCTCTGTTCTTTCCTCTTCTTTATAATTTTTGGGTCAGAAAATACTCATTCTTAGATTATCCCAAACAGTACCCACTCCTTTGATCTTACTGATTTCTGAATATGCTATCTATCACTGGATCCCCATGATAAAATCTTCCAGGCAATTCCAGTCTCATGCAATAAAACCATAGGAAAATACAGTCAATGGCATTTCCATTTACACCTATAGGAACAAATGACCTTAAACAAATCAACCTATGACTTTGCTAATGTCCCTCTCTGCCGCAAAAAAGGGACTAATTATTACAATCTATTATTCAGACTCTAGTTCTACATTTGAATTCAACACATTTCCTACAATGATAGTACAGATACTTGCCACCTAGAGGAGAATCTTAGAGATTTGAAGATGTAACCCAGCTAACCAGATGCTCTGGTTGTAACTTTGTGTCATAAATAAGTCTTTTTGTCCTGTATCTCCATGAGCATCTACTGGATACTACCTCTTTTTTTTTTTTTTTTTTTTGAGACGGAGTCTTGCTCACTCTTTTGCCAGGCTGGAGTGCAGTGCCATGATCTCAGCTCACTGCAACCTCTGCCTCCCAGATTCAAGCAATTCTCCTGCCTCAGCCTCCCGAGCAGCTGGGACTACAGGTTCATGCCACCACGCCCGGTTAATTTTTCTATTTTTAGTAGAGACAGGGTTTCACCACGTTGGCCAGGATGGTCTCAATCTCTTGACCTCATGATCCATCCGCCTCAGCCTCCCAAAGTGCTGGGATTACAGGCATGAGCCACTGAGCCCGGCCTGGATACTACTTCTTTTATGGCCAAGGTTCTTTTATGGCCAAGGAGCCTGATCCCACTTGCCTCAGACTAATACCTCATGCACTTTAGGAATCATATTCCAAGACTTGTCCAGGCACAGGGACTGTAATTCTATAAATTGCTAAGGCTCTATGTGAACTCCAAAATAAGGCCACCCTTGATTATTCAGGCACTCCACCAGGGGAAATTAATGACTCATTCTTTATGCAAACAATCAAAGCAGTGTTCCCAGTGATGGAAATCTTAGAAACATCAGGAAGAAACCTATTGCTAACTCTGGCAAAAGTTATTAATGATACTACCTCTGCCCTGGATGGAATGCAGATCATCCCCAATTCTTTGGCACAAGTAGTGATGGACAATTGCATTGCTCTGGATTTCTTGTTGGCTGGTCATGGTGGCATGTGTGTCATTGCTAATACTGCCTTTTGGACTGGGATCAAGGAAGCAGGAAAGACAGAACAGACTAAACATTGCCTGAAGGAAACAGTTACTTGGCTTTCTAAGGTTGATCCTCATGGCCTATGGGATTTGTTCTCTTGGCCTTGGTTAAACAATTTGTATTCCTGATTTATTTGTTTTTTTGTTTTTTGGTTTTTTTGTTTTGTTTTGTTTTGTGACACAATCTTGCTCTGTCACCCAGGCTGTAGTGCAGTGGTGCGATCTTGGCTCACTACAACCTCCGCCTCCCAGGTTCAAGCAATGCTCCTGCCTCAGCGTCCTGAGTAGCTGGGATTACAGGCATGGGCCACCACACCCAGCTAATTTTTGTGAGTTTAGTACAGAAGGGGTTTCACCATGTTGGCCAGGCTGGTCTCAAACTCCTGACCTCAGGTGATCTGCCCACCTTGGCCTCCCAAAGTGCTGGCATTACAGGCATGAGGCACTGCGCCCAGCCTTGCATCCCTGGTTCTAAAGCAGCTTACAGAGACTATTAATTGTGCTCATTTTGCCACAGTGATCATGATGTTAGTTATTGTGTTCTCTGTGGAACCTTAATGCTTCTGTACAACCAGTCTCTTATCAAATGACTGCCATGATCGAAATATAATTGACTATGGAGACATCTGGATAATTTCTGAGAAGTGAAGATCCATATTCTGGCTTTTCCAGAATTGATCAGCCACTCACAAGCCAGAGAATGAAGAAAAGAAAGGACTGAAAGACCAAACAGACAAAAGAACATAGCCAGAATATATAAGACAATAGAATACTGTCTCAGAACCTCTGCAGCAACCAGCAGCAACAGCCAGGATTTAGTCAATGACTGTCAGTTTCTCTATTCTGTGCCCCTACTTCCAACTTAGGGCCTAGCAGAGGAAGCCAAATACTGTACTTTTAGTGAGCCCGTCTGCAGCTTCCCCAAGCCAGCAACCTCCAATCAAAAGGATATATATACCTGAAGGCTCCCGTTTTTGGATTGTAAAGCTTTTTCACTCTACCACATGACTGTGTCAAACACGACAAGTAATATAAGCTTCCTCTCTTGTTATGGCAAGCTCTGAATCAATAATCTCTGTTCCTATTTGGGTAATCTTCATGTATTTCCACACTACACATAACCATATGCACACATACACAGGTAAAAAGAGCAGGGCCTTGTGCAAGATACTAGAAATCCCAGCAGCCATATAAAGAGGGCCACTTTTCAGTGAGACAGTACATTCTCACCTCTCTACCCCACCCCCCAAGGGCTCAGGTTCAGCTGCTACCACCTATTAATATCCCCCTCCCTTGGCTAACCTGTCATCCCACCACTGTACCCAGGGTTTGCTCTGACTATATCAGGGTATAGCCACAAATGGGTTACCAGTATGACTCCCATGCCATAACCCTCAGCAAGCATCTCTAGCCAAGCTCATCCTTATCTGCTCACCCCAGACTGATGTACAAATATTACCATCTTCTGTATATGCTATTGTTTGAGGAGCCTAGGAAGGCACTAAGGAGCCTCTGTGCCACCCAGCCCTTGGATCTCTCATGCTGTGTTTTAGCCTCTGTCCTGGGAAGGAATTTGTATGAGCCTATAGCGCTTCAACGAAATGCCCAAATGAGAGGCAAATGCTGCTTTTGATGGGTAAGAGAGTTGCCCCACAAGAAAATGAGCTAAAGACTCTGTGGTTAGAAGGTGTTTCATGCTTTCAAATTCTGAGACCTGTACAAGCTGCAACATGGCTCCAAACAGGGAAAGCCCTTATATTCTCACATTCCCACTGATGGTAAATTATATTGATTAACATTAGCAACATTAAATCATATTGCTAAGGCTAATTATTATAACAATATATCATCTAACATTAAATGAACTCTCACTGTATTCCAGGCACAATTTCTAAATACGTCACATTTTTTTATCACTTAAACCTCACAATAGTCTGAGAATGCAGACACTATTAATGAACCGTTTGTAAAGATTAGGAAACTGAAGCTAAGAAAATTAGAGCAAGGTGGCCAAGTGTGGTGACTCATGCCTATAATTCCAGCACTTTGGGAGGCCGAGGCAGGCAGATCACTTGAGCCCAGGAGTTCAAGACCAGCCCGGGCAACATGGCAAAACCCCATCTCTACAAAAAATACAAAATAAACCAGGTGTGGTGTCACATGCCTGTTGTCCCCAGCTACTCAGGAGGCTGAGGTGAGAGGATCACTTGAGTCCAGGAGGTGGAGGTTGCAGTGAGCTGAGATTGCACAACTGCACACAAGCCTGGGTGACAGAGAGAGACTCTGTCTCAAAAAAAAAAAAAAAAAGAAAGAAAGAAAAGCAAATTAGAGCAAGGTAATACAGCAGAACAGGAGCTAGAACTGAGCTCTAATCTGTTAGACTTCATACTCTGAGCTATAACCACTAATTCACAATGCTACATAAAACCCATATTTGACTAATCACCTAGAACTAAGCAACTCAGGCAGGATGGCATAATATGAAGAATAACAAACACATACAAGAAAGAGAAAATGTATCATTATTTGGCAACTAAAAACTAAATTCTAATTTATATCAAGTCAGCTGTTAATACTATACCAATTCTAATCAGATACTTGTGTTGTACTTTGACAAATACAGAACATAAATTCTTTTAGTGCTTCAATTTACTGTGGCTTTTGAATTAACTTTGCATCAGCAACTGTCTTCCAAATTATTTGAGATACTAAAGTAATTTCATATAAGTCTATTTTACACACCAAGACAGCATTTTATCAGCATTTTTCAGTCTAATATTAATGAGAATTTAACTAATATATTCAAATCACAATGATCCTATAAAATCACATGAAAGCCAGGCTGATATTCACAAAAAACTTCTAGAAATTACACTACCATTTGTGTGTTATTTCACAATATTTCACTACTTTTATACGTAGTCAATTTCTATAAGCTAAAAAGAAGGAGGAATTTGAAAGTCAGTTAGTCTATTCAGTCTTAGGATGTGTTACCTCCTAAATTTGAATACAGGATATGAACAATCCGGGACATCACCATATCACAAAAGCATACTTAAGGTTCAACAGGGGATTAGTTGGAGAGTTTCTTGGCTTTCCCATCTCACCATCCTCACCCCTCCCAGTTTCATGCTGGAAACAGACAGCAGCACATTGGTGTAAAGCAAGAGTCAGCAAATTTTTCTGCAAAGGGCCAAACAGTAAATATTTTAGTCTTTGCTAGCCAAGACCGTCTCTGTTGTAACTACTCAACTCTGCCATTGTAGCACAAAAGCAGCCAGAGACAATAAAATGAATGAGTGTGACTACTGTATGAACTTTATTTTTAATTATTTTTTATTTCTTAAATGTTATTTATTCATGTGTTTATTTTATAAATTTTATTTATGGACATGGACATCTGTATTTCATGTAATTCTCGTGTGCTCTGAAATGCAATTCTTATGTGGTTTTTTTAGCCCCATTTAAAAATGTCAAATTCATTCTTGCTCGTGGGCTATACAAAAACAAAAGGTGGGACTAACTTGGCCCTTTGATCCTTGTTGGCTGACCCCTAGTCTAAACAGGAGTTGCTCCAGTTTTCCTTTATAATATCATCTTCAATCAAGTTCACACCTTGCATGCCCACCCCCATGCACAGAGGCCATTCAGTGTTTGTTTGTTTGTTTGTTTGTTTGTTTGTTTGTTTTTTCTTTTTTGAGTCGGAGTCTCGCTCTGTCGTCCAGGCTGGAGTGCAGCAGCGCCATCTCGGCTCACTGCAAGCTCCACCTCCCAGGTTCATGTCATTCTCCTGCCTCAGCCTCCTGAATAGTTGGGACTACAGGCCCCTGCCACCACGCCGGGCTGATTGTATTTTATTTTTAGTAGAGACCGGGTTTCACCGTGTTAGCCAGGATGGTCTCGATCTCCTGACCTCGTGATCTGCCCACTTTGGCCTCCCAAAGTGCTGGGATTACAGGCATGAGTCACCGCACCCGGCCCAGTGTTTGTTTTTAAACAATAAACACAGCCAACACTTTTTACATATGTATTACTTATTACACTTAGTACTTATGACGTACTTACTCTATGCCAGGCTATGTGTGAAATGCTTTGAGTATATCATTTAATTTATTCCTCCCCTAGACCTTATAAAGATGGGTTCCATCATTATCTCCATTTACAGATGAGAAAACTGAGCCTAAGAGAGGTTAAGCAACTTGATGAAGGTTATGAAACCAGTAAGTGGTAGAGCTAAGCAGTTTGACTCCACAGCCCCTGTTATCAGTACCCACTGTTATGTCACCCTAAAAGCGCTTCTGTGGGACAGAAGGCAGGAAAGAAGAGTAAAAATCAACCAGGATGCTTGTTATTCGAAGAACAGCCAGTAGGAGACATCAACAGAGCAAAGGCCACGACCACCAACACAACACGGAAAGCTCGTATGTTTACATTTCTTTTGAAAAATGACTAATCCTGATTATCTCAGTCTTTTATTTAATGTTGAATACTGCCAGTTTCAATGCAACAATATTTACCACTAAGCATGAGGGACTAAAGTTTCCCAAAATCTAACTGAACATCTATTCAGTGTCTTCATAGTTTATACTTCTTCGAGATGAATGAGAGCAGCCATCCCTGTATTCTTCCTCAGTGCTTGCATCAAGGGAGGGGATCCAGGATGCTCCCAAGATTACCAGGTTGCATTTGTCCATGACAAGGGAGATTTACATAGTAATCTCTCCCCAAAATCCTTCCCTCTAGGAAAAAGACTCCAAATTTCTCTTCCTGGAATCAGAAGGCCAGGATCCTGGAGCCAGGGCTAGGCGTGGGAGAGGGCAGGAAAGGGAGGAAAAAGCCAAGGGAAATTAGATACAGTGAACCCTAGCCCAAAGGGGCTCCCAAAACATCAGTTCTGAATAGATGGGAAGAAAGTCAAGAACCAAATCTAAAGTCAAGGGTCCCCAGTTAGGGTCAGCCAAACAGGGTAGGCCCAGTAGGAGGAAGACACCGGTGGGTAGAGAAGAGAGAATTTTTGTTAAGCCTATTACCTCATTCATTCCTTCAACAAATTTATACTGAATATTACTTTGTGCCACAACTCTAGGCCTTGGGGATACAGCAGTCAACAAGACAGGACTGGTTCCTGCCCTCATTGGGTTTATAGGCTGTTAATGGAAGGCAATCCAATAGTGATAATAAAGACAGAGGAACTTACAGTGATGAAACACTAAATCTTATAGAAATACCTGGAGGCAGAGAATCATCAAGGATGCTGTGTTAGGCAGCTTCGTAAATTGTTCCTAATGATCTCCACCTCCTGGTATGCATGCCCCTGTGTAATACCCTCTACTTGATTGTGGCCTGGATCTAGCGACTTGCGTCCATTGAACAGAAAGTAAGAAGTTATTAAAAACCACAATTTCTGCCTGGTTACACCCTCTCTTTCTTGCTCTCTCTTGCTCAGTCACTCTGAGGGAAGTCAGCTGCCACCCTGTAAACTGCCCTATGAAGAGGCCCAAGTGGCAAGGAACTAAGGAAAACCTCCAGGTACAGCCCATAAGAAACTGAGGCCCTCAGTCCAACAGCCCACAAGGAACTGAATCCTTCCAACAACCGCATGGATGAGCTTAGAAGCAGATTCTTCCCTAGTCAAGCTTTCAGATGAGACTGCAACCCCAGGTGGCACATTGATTGCAACTTGTGTGAAACCCTGAGCCAAAGGATGCAGCTAAGCTGTCCTCAGATTGCTGGCCCACAGAAATTGTGAGATAATAAATATTGTTGTTTAAAGCCAGTAAGTTTTGAGGGCATTTGTTATAAAGCAATAAACTAATACAGACACCAATCCAGGTTGCCCAGAAAATATCTACCAAACTCTTTCAGAATTATCCTGTTTCTCACAAGAGAAACAGATTATAGGGCATTTACTAACAAGGCCCAGAATCTCTAATAACATTGGTAACATCGAGATTGATGTTGCAAATGGAAACCATCCCTCTCAACGGATGAGGCTGAGCTGGCTCCAACTATGAGACAGAGAATCTTAATTGCTCCCAGAAAAAAAAAAAAATGAGGTGAATTGGCTGGGCACAGTGGCTCACGCCTGTAATTCTAGCACTTTGGGAGGCCGAGGGGCGCAGATCACAAGGTCAGGAGTTTACGACCAGCCTGACCAACATGGTGAAATGCTGTCTTTACTAAAAATACAAAAATTAGCCAGGCATGGTAGCACACACCCATAATCCCAGCTAGTCAGGAGGCTGAGGCAGGAGAATTGCTTGAACCCGGGAGGCAGAGGTTGCAGTGAGCTGAGATTTCACCACTGCCCTCCAGCCTGGACAACAGAACAAGACTCTGTCTCAAAAAAAAAAAAAAAAAAGAAGTAAAAGAAGAAAGTTCCTCTTTTGGCAATGGGCTAAGAGTGGGACAGACTAAGAGAAGTCTAGTAGAACCAGAACAGAGAAAAGTACAGCAATTAAAGAAGTCACAATACACAGGAGGTTATTTCTAAAATATCATTTGGGAGGCAACAGATGAACTGGCTTAGCCAGCTTTGGTTTTTCAAGGGTAAGAAGCACGTGTAATTATAATCGTACTTCAGTGCTCCCACAGTATCCTGATGCACCTCCCCACATCATGATCCCTTAACATGCTGAACTAAATGAACTGTTTACTGTCCTGTTTCTCTGATTAGAGTAGAGGCCCAATGTTAATCTCAATTACCACTGTATCCTAGGGTCTAGTACAGTGCCTGCCACACAGTAAGAATTCATTATATACTTGTCAAGTGAGTAAAATATACCAGTTTTGTAACAAAAAAATATGCATAGGAAAAAGACCAGAAAGGAACACATGAAAACATAAACAATCTTTTACTAGATGGAAGAGTATGATCCTTTTCCTTGATATACTTGTCTCCATTTTGTCTGCACATAGACTTGTCTGTGCAATGTCTATATTGCAGAGAAATAAATGTCTGATGATGCCATAAGACAGATCTTTTGGGTCCTACAGAGTTTACTTTCATAATTTTATAATATTAAAATTGTTGCCATAAATTTCTGAACTCAAAGACATTTATAATAGATTACCATCTCACTTGTCAATTTGTCAACCTGACAACTGAATTCTTAAGCACCATGTAGAAACTTTCAAATATAAATTAAGATACCAACACCTGCAGAGCAATATTATGCATAAAGATGTAAAATTAATCATTTCACACATTAGGCCCCCCAAAAAAGATAACAAATGGGAGAACATATTGTATTAAAAATAACCATATGAGATTCTTTGGATTGTGCAGTAGCATAGCTCTCACCAAACTTCAAAATACACTGGAGTTTGGGTACAGTGATTCATACCTATACTCTCAGCTCCTCGGGAAGCTGTGGCAGGAGGACCACTGGAGCCCAGTAGCTCCAATTCAGCCTAGGCAACATAGAGAAACCCTATCTCAAAAAAAAAAAAAAAAAAGTATCGGAGCACCCAACCTAGCAAGCAATATTGCCCCAAAATTCAATCAATTAAGTGGAAGATTTTGTATGTGTGTATGTAAATTTCACATTTTTATCATGAGTCACCAGATCACAAAACCAGCAAGCTCGATCTTCTTGAAGGGAGCAGATCGTCCACCCGGAAGCTCAATACCTTCCATTTTGGAAACAAAGGCAGCGATCTGAAACTGGTTCTCAGGATTGTGCTCTAGATTTATACAGATAGAAAATATTTTGTCTACATAATTCCAACTTCCCAAAAGAGCTCAAAATCATTCATATGTCCCAAGTTTAGAATGTCACCAAATAAGCCAGATGAATTGAGCTCAGAGACAGGCTCCCATTCCTGCCTTGTCGTGACTATACCCACAGTGTGCCAGAAACAATCAAGGGACACCTCCACTACAAAGAGGCACTGTGATTTGGCAGATGTACCTCCATTCGAGAAGCCTCGCCTCTTAAGTTAGCCCTGCACAGTCCAGAGGAAATGTAATGCAAGCCACATGTACAATTTTATATTTTCTAGTAGCCACATTTTAAAAACATAAAAACAAATAGGTGAAATCAATTTCAATAATGTATTTTATTTAATCCAGTATACCAAAAACAGTGTCTTTGCAACATGTAATCAATATTAAAAATCACTGATATTTTACATCCTTTTTTGTTGTATTAAATCTTTTAAATCCCATGTGTATGTCATACTTAAAGCACTCAATTCAGATAGCCCACAGTTCAAATACTCAATAGCTACAGGTGGCTATTGAGTATTGAGTATACTATATTGGCTATTGAGTATACCATACTGGACAGTTCAGGGTAAATGCACTTCTCCTATCTAACTATTCAGGAGAGACCTTCTTGTGTTATTACTTATGAAGATAGCTCATCTCTCATGAATTTAAGTCAAAGCCCAACAATATAGAGATGAAAAAAAGCTAAATAACCTGGTGTAACTTCTATTCACTGGTGAAATAATATATACTGAACACCTTCTCTGTGCCAGGCACAGAGCCAAGGGCTTTACATAGCTCACTCCATTTAATGCTCACAGCAAACCTAAGAGAAGGTACAACTGTAATCCCCACTTACACATGATAAAACTGAGGCACAGAAAGTTAATTTCCCTAAGATCACACTTCAAGCAGGTGGTGATGCTTGGATTTCAACTCGAGCAGTCTGACTCCACACTGTACACTCTACCCATTGCACATACTCAACAAGAGGGGGTAAAAGAAGGATACGAAATCCATGGTTAAGAAATCTTAGTCTGACATGAGTTTGTATATCAGAAAAGAATCAAGGAAATATTTGAAAGGCTGGGACAGAAATCTAGGCTTGAGATACAGAGATAAATTCACCTACAAGGTAAGGAAGGGAAGGGAATGAACTAACTAAAATTTTGTGTCAACAATTGATGATGATGATGATGATGATGATGTTAAGAACTAACATATTTGGAGCCTTTGCTCTGGGTCACGCATTGTTCTAAAGTCAGTTTCTCAACCTCAGCATTATGAACATTTGGCCTGAGTAATGATTGGAAGAGCTCTCCTGTGCATTGTAGGATGTTGAGCAGCACCCCTGGCCCCAACTCACTAAATAGAAGGAACAGCACTCTACTCTCAATTAGTAAACAATCAAAAATGTCTCTGGCCATTGCTATTGTCAAATATTCCCCTGGGAAGCAAAACTGCCCCCTGTTGAAAACCCTCACACAGAGTGTTTCATATACATTATCTCACTTATTCTTCACAACAGCCCTCTGGGGAGACATGATTGCTTTATAGAGCAGAAAAATGAAGGTGTGGTTGGGCAGCTGACCTGAGGTCCTGCCGCTATTAAGTGAAAGAGCTAGACAAATCCAAATTTGTCTGGTTCTAAAGTATATTTTTACTGCTAGCCCCCAATACAAGTTCTCGTTTCATCTCCAATTCATACAGGGATTTGTGTGCTTTCCCACTCCCTGGGCTGATCCTAGAGATGCACAGAAACAAAACGCTGCTGGACACTCCTCACCGATAAGTTCTCCTGCCACAATCACCTTTTGTGTCTCCTTTCCACCTTGTGCCTCTTCGCTCTATTTGGACTCATGTTTTCTTGGCTAATAGCCTTTCAGGAAATAGGCATGGTATGAAAGAACAGATAAATGTTTAAAGTCTGAACACATACTTATGGAGAATGAGTCCTCAAACTCAATACAAACATCCAACCAACTGCAACTAAAAGTCACAAATATGTTTTCATAAGAAAATGAAGCTATCACCATATCACCTTTGATATAAAGTGAGATATGACTAAAAATGGAGGTAAAGTTCAAATTGCTACAAGTTGTAAATTTGTTCTTGAAATATCAAACACATGGGAAACAGAAGCTAATTATTTTGTCCTATTTTTGTATGTGAAAATTACTTATAAGCTGCCTGTTAAACAATTCAATATTATTTTAAATGATAATTGACCATCAAACTAGGCCAATTTACACCTACAGTCCTTCTGAAACTGCCTAGAAACTGGGACAACTGCAGAAGAAAAGAAAAACACTTCCACTTGCATCAATTTCTTTGTTTTTCAACCATCAGTCTCCAAGGCTGCAAAATCAGAAAAGCTTAAGCACAACTGATTAATAAGGAAGCACTTTAGGACTTTGCATTATTTGATTATGCCAAGAAAAACCTTATAGTTCTCATAAATTCATTATTCCAATATTGGTCATGAGGAAGTCTATTTTTTAAAGAAAAAAACGGGGAATTTCTTCTTATAACTTCATTGTCAATATTTTTAAAGTATTATATGATTCGTTTAATGCATTTAAGCCCATCCCAATGAAGGAAAAGGGCATTTGTTTTCATATTACAGTCATTCCTTGGTATACTTAGGGGATTGGTTCCAAGACCCCCTATGCATAACAAAATCCATGCACACTCAGGTCCTGCAGTGGGCTGTATAGAATCTGCACAGACAAAAAGTTAACCCTCCGTATTGGCAGGTTTTGCATCCTGTGAATACTGTATTCTCAATCTGCATTCAGCTGAAAAAAAAAAATCCACATATAAGTGGATCCTCACAGTTCAAACCCATGTAGTTCAAGGGTCAGTTGTAATTTACTTTTTCTAAAAAAAAATGTGTTGGCCAGTCGCAGAGAACAGATTCAATAGCAGATTCTTCTTAGTGTCTCAAAGATCAACTTAAGGAGAAAGACCAAAAGGAGGGAAAGCAGAGAGGGAGGGAAACAGAAACAAAGAAAGAAAGAAGGAAGGAAGGAAAGAGAGAGAAAGGAAAAGAAAAAAATAGAAAAAAAATAAGGTGGAAAAAGAAAAAGAAAGTGGGGAGAAAGAAAACCAGGCAAAGTGATCTCTGATGGTTCATGTGAGACTGTGATCTCCCTATAGCTCTGTATATCCCAGAATCTGAAAGTCTCAAAATCCCTTCACTGTGCATTCTGGAACTCAGGGTCCTCAAGAACAAAGATCTCCTATACCCTCAACCTCTTCAAAAATAACTTCCCTTTCCTGACTTAATCCATTCACCTTTCCACCCTTGTTGGTAAGTACTTCATACCTTCTCCATCAAAGCTTCAGCACCTCCTTCCCCATACTCACTTTTAGCTATTGGCCTTCTTTCCCTTTTCACCCAGAAATGGAAACCGCAGAAGAGAATTTCCTTTGCCTGCAGCACCCCATCAACTCACAGACTTGCATCTCTGCCCAGATCCTCTGCCATCCCTTCTATAACTCTGGGTGCCCCAACACGTGTGCCTATCCACAGTAGCCCCTCCTCCTGTATACTAGATCCCACCCCACCCCCCGCTTATGGACACCACTGCAGCAGTGCATTTTCTACCAGGTCAGATCCCATCAGCAGACAAATGTACCATCACGTCTCTCATCTCAAAAAGGCCTTCTCTTGACACCTACTTCTTTCTCCAACTACCATCCTATTTCTCTCCATTCTTCTTTATAGCAAAACTTTTAGAAAAAGGTGTCCAGGTTTATGGCCTCCAATTAGAATCAAACTTTCCCCCCACCATTTCCCCAAAATAGCTCTTAGCAATATTGATGTCATGAGTGACCTGAATAAATCCAATGGTCAATTTTCAGTTTTCATATTTTCTGGTCTATCTAAAGTATTTGAAACAAATGATCATGCCCTCCCTTGTGAAACACTTTTCTTCATTTGACCTTAAGGATACCACACTCTCTTGTTTCATTCCAACTCATCTACTCAACCTCTTAATATTGCAATATCTCAGGGTTCATTCTCTGGCCACCTTTTTCTCTACATATGATTATATTCTATATTATACTCATCTTTTTCATGACTGGATATAGTCTTTCTGCTAATCGGTCCCAAATTTGTATGTTAGGCCTGCTATCTCATCCCTGGACTCCAGACTGCGAAGCCAACTAATTAATTGTCTTCACTTGGATGTCTAATAGATACCCCAAGCTTCAGATGCCCAACACCAAATCCCTGGTTTTACCCTCCAAATCTGCTTCCTTGTACTTTCCCATCAGTAAATGACAACTGCATCCTACCAGTTGCCCAGGCCCCACACCTTAAAATCATTCTTAACTATGTTTTTCTCCCATCCCACAATCAATCCATCAGTAAATCTACCCAGTTTTATCATCAAATACTTCCATAATCTGACCACTTCTCACCAACTCCACTGCTCCTATCCTGGTCGAAGCCACCAACCTCTTTCACTTGTACTGAGCATTTGTCTCCAGTCCTCCTGCTTCTACCATTACCTTCCCATGCTTATTCTCAACACAACGGCCAGAGGAATCCTGTTAAAACATCCCATTGCCCTTCTATTCAAAAAAACCCCCACTGGATTTCACAAAGAGCAAAACCCAAGTCGCTAAAATGGACAACAAATCCTTCCATGATCTGGTGCCTTTCCTTCTAATCCTGTTTCAGTCTTCTGATACTACTAATCACCATCTCACATCCCACATATTACACTTCATTGCTATCACTGATATAATTATTGTCTGTATGCTCCACTAGCATATAAGCTCCAGGAAGAGAGAAGTTTTGTTTGTTTCATTCATTTATATAGTCCCAACATCTGTCACGGTGCCTGGCACATAGTGGATACTCAACAAAATGTGCTGAATGAATGAATGGAACTCTGAGAGTCACAAAAGCATCAAATCACATCTAAGAACTACGGATTTAATCTCATCCCTGTCATTATGGCCTCTCTCTTTTTTAATTGTGATAAGATATACATAACCCGAAATGTACCATTTTAACCATCTTAAGTGTACAGTTCAGTGGCATTAAGTACATTCCACATTATGATGCAACCATCACCACCATCCACCTCCAGAATATTTTTCATCTTCCCAAACTGAATCTCCACACCCATTGAACATTGAACAGTATCTCCCCATTCCTCTCTCCCTCCAGTCCCTGGCAACCACCATTCTACTTTGTGTCTCTATGAATTTGACTACTCTAGGTGTCACATTTAAGTGCAATCAATCAATATTTGCCCTCTTGTGACTGGCTTGTTTCATTTAGCATAATGTCCTCAAGGTTCATCCATGTCATAGCATGTGTCAGAATTTCCTTCTTTTTATAAGACTTCATATATATATAAACACACAATAGAATATTATTTTATTTATCCATTCATCCACTGATGGACATTTATTTGCATTGTTTCTATCTTTTGGCCATGGTGAATAATGCTGCTATGAACATGAGTGTACAAATATTTGTTTGAGTCCCTGCATTAAATTCTTTTGGGTATATATCCAGAAGTGGAATTGCTGGATAATATAGTAATTCCATTTCTAATTTTTTGAGGAACTGCCATACTGTTTACTACAGCAGGTGAATCATTTTCTATTCCCTCCATCAATGCACAAAAGTTCTCATTTCTCTGTTTACTCACCAACACTTGCTATTTTGTTTTTTGTAATAGCCATCTTAATGGGTATAAGATAGTATCTCACTATGGTTTTGATTTGCATTTTTCTAATGACTAGTATGTTCAGTATTTTTTCATATGCTTGTTGGTCATCTGTATGTCTTCTTTGTAGAAATGTCTATTCAAGTCCTTTTGCCCATTTTTCAATCAGGTTGTTTGTTTGTTGTTGTTGTTTTGTTGTTGTTGTTGTTGAGTTATAGAAGTTCTTTAATTATTCCGGGTATTAATCCCTTATCAGATATATGATTTGCAAATATTTTCTCACATTCTGTGGACTGCATTTTCACCTTGTTGATAGTGTTCTCTGATGTACGATTTTTAATTTTGATGTAGTTTGATTTAACTATTTTTTCTTTTGTCATCTATGCTTTTGGTGTCCTACCTAAGATATCACTTCCAAATCTAATGTCATAAATTTTCTTGTAAATGTTTTATTGTTTCAACTCTTGTGTTTAGGACTTTGATCTATTTTAATTTTCATATATAGTATAAGGTGAGGGTCCAACCTTATTATTTTATGTATCAGTATCCAGTTTTTCCAGCAACAGTTGTTGAAATGATGGTCCTTTCCCTAATGAATGGTCTTAGCACCTCTGTCAAAAATTACTTGATCATATATGTGAGGGTTTATTTCTGGGTCCTTGTTTCTTTAGGTCTTCTAAGTTCTCAAACCTCCATTCCCAAAAAAGTGAAATGAATATATTTCACCAGTAAGGATGTATCTTATTTTGTCTTGGCTGCTGTAATAAAATACCATAAACTAGGTAGATTATTAGCAATAGAAATTTATTTCTTATAGTTCTGGAAGCTGGGAAGTCCAAGATCAAGGTGCCAGCAGATCTGATGTCTGCTGAGCAGTTGCCTTTTGGTTCATACATGGTGACTTCTTACTGTGTCCTCACATGGTAGAAGGGGCCACGCAGCTCTCTGATGCCTCTTCTATAATCCCATTCATGAGGGCTCTGCCCTCATAATCTAATCACATCCCAAAGGCCCCATCTCCTAATACTACCACATTGGTGGTGAGTGGATGGAAAACACAGCCAAAGTCCTTTCTCCACCACCCTAAGTCTGGCCAGCATTAATGATTTCCCCAACCATCACATGTACACCATATACCATATACCAGATTTGAGCAACTGGTGGGTGAAAATGGACGGAACATGATATGTGCTTCTTAAATGCCTTAGAGTTTTAGTAGCACAATCATTTATGTAATATTGAAATCTCTACATTAAAAAAAATCCACATGGCCATTTGATATATGTTAAGGCACCTCCTCCACTAATGGGGAACTCACTAATTTTAAAGGAATCTCATTCCATTTATTTAAAGCTTTGGCTGTTAGGACAATCCATAAACATACATATTCTTTTCAATGGTTTGCTTTGTTC
Organism: Macaca mulatta; assembly: GCF_049350105.2. Classification (NCBI taxonomy): domain Eukaryota; kingdom Metazoa; phylum Chordata; class Mammalia; order Primates; family Cercopithecidae; genus Macaca; species Macaca mulatta. The sequence goes on from NC_133407.1 coordinate 119,953,125, forward strand.
AGCTATGTTATTAGCTCATTTGGGTCCCTTTAAGAAGACTCTCTAAAGACACTAAGACTGGAGAACTACCATGAATGGGACAGCTAGAAAATGAGTAAGAACTGTATTTGCAGCTAAATTGCCTGAATTGCAGAGTAGAGTATCAGATGTAATTTGGTTCTTAGGGCACCCACTGTAAACTTGGATCTTTGCCAAAAGGAAAGCATTATGAACTACTGATAGATATATGGCTTCAAAGTCATCTCAGTTTTGAACAAGCAAAGACAGAATGGAAAGGGTTGGTTCACTATGAATAAAACAGATGACCCCAAATTACTTCTCAAGAGTAAATTCAGCTCTATAAAAATTAGAGATCCAGTGGCAAGGATTAGGAAAACACTTAAACAAAGCTTTGTACCTACACTGCAAAGCCACAGATTGTTTGGTAGGACAGAGTCAAGAAAGACTTAAAACTCAGTGACAAAAAAAAACAAGATGTCAACTTCAGTGTATTCTACATTAAATTTAATATTAGCAGAAATAGTTAAGTCACAGTGAAACACTCCAAGCACTCCAGATTTCTTTGACTTTTTTTCCTATGACGGTTATGGAGATCGGTTCTGATTACACTTTTCTTTTAGTTTATTTTGATGGAAAGAACTGGATCATGGAATTATCCCCAGAGCTTCCCAACCCGGGCGATCCTCCAAACCCTCTGGAGAACTTTTGAAAATATGGGCTCCACACTAGACGCACTAAATCAATATCTCTACGGTTGGATTTTGTTGTCTGGTGGGGTTGCTTTTGTTTTTCTTTTGTATTTTTGTTTTGTTTTTTAAAATTCCCCCAAGTCACACAGAATCAGAACATGGAGATTGGTGCCTCAGACATTTGCTAACTTGAGTGCTAGAAGGACTAAGGAAAACTAGGAAGAAGCCTTTGAATTATTCAATGACGTCCACTATAACACAGGGAAAGGAAGAAAATCCTACTGCCTTTCTGGAGAGACTAAGGGAGGCATTGAGAAAGCATACCTCCCTGTCACCTGACTCTACTGAAGGCCAACTAATCTTAAAAGATAAGTTTATTCCTCAGTCAGCTGCAGACATTAGAAAAAACTTCAAAAGTTTGCCTTAGGCTTGGAGCAAAACTTAGAAACCTTATTGAACTTGGCAACCTCAGTTTTTTATAATAGAGATCAGAAGGAGCAGGCGGAATGGGACAAACAAAAAAAAGGCCACCGCTTTAGTCATGGCCCTCAGGCAAGCGGACTTTGGAGGCTCTGGAAAAGGAAAACGCTGAGCAAATCGAATGCCTAATAGGGCTTGCTTCCAGTGTGGTCTACAACGACACTTTAAAAAAGATTGTCCAAATAGAAATAAGCTGCCCCATCGTCCATGCCCCTTATGTCAAGGGAATCACTGGAAGGCACACTGCCCCAGGGAACGAAGGTCCTCTGAGTCCGAAGCCACTAACCAGATGATCCAGCAGCAGGACTGAGGGTGCCCGGGGCAAGCGCCAGCCCATACCATCACTCTCCCCAAGTATGCTTGACCACTGAGGGCCAGGAGGTTAACTGTCTTCTGGACACTGGCACAGACTCCAGTCTTACTCTCCTGTCCCGGACAACTGTCCTCCAGATCTGTCACTATCCAAGGGGTCCTAGGACAGCCAGTCACTAGATACTTCTCCCAGCACTAAGTTGTGACTGGGGAACTTTACTCTTTTCACATGCTTTTCTAATTATGCCTGAAAGCCCCACTCCCTTGTTAAGGAGAGACATTCTAGCAAAAGCAAGAGCCATTATACACCTGAACATAGGAGAAGGGACACCCCTTTGTTTTTCCCTGCTTGAGGAAGGAATCTTGAAGTCTGGGCAACAGAAGGACAATATGGACAAACAAAGAATGCCCGTCCTGTTCAAGTTAAACTAAAGGATTCCGCCTCCTTTCCCTACCAAAGACAGCACCCCCTTAGACCTGAGGCCCAACAAGGACCCAAAAAAATTGTTAAGGACCTAAAAGCCCAAGGCCCAGTAAAACCATGCAGTAGCCCCTGCAATACTCCAATTTTAGGATTACAGAAACCCAATGGACAGTGGAGGTTATTACAGGATCTCAGGATTATCAATGAGGCTGTTGTCCCTCTATACCCAGCTATACCTAACCCTTATACTCTGCTTTCCCAAATACCAGAAGAAGCAGAGTGGTTTACAGTCCTGGACCTAAAGGATGCCTTTTTCCACATCCCTGTACATCCTGACTCTCAATTCTTGTTTTCCTGTGAAGATCCTTCAAACCCAACATCTCAACTCACCTGGACTGTTTTACCCCAAGGGTTCAGGGATAGCCCCCATCTATTTGACCAGGCATTAGCCCAAGACTTGAGCCAGTTCTCATAGCTGGACACTCTTGTCCTTCAGTACATGTATGATTTACTTTTAGCTGCCCATTCAGAAACCTTGTGCCATCAAGCCACCCAAGTGCTCTTAAATTTCCTTGCCACCTGTGGCTACAAGACTCAGCTCTGCTCACAGCAGGTTAAATACTTAGGGCTAAAATTATTCAAAGGCACCAGGGCCCTCAGTAAGGAATGTATCCAGCCTATACTGGCTTATCCTCATCCCAAAACTCTAAAGCAACTAAGAGGGTTCCTTAGCACAACAGGCTTCTGCCAAATATGGATTCTCAGGTTCAGCAAAATAGCCAGGCCATTATATACACTAATTAAGGAAACTCAGAAAGCCAACACCCATTTAGTAAGATGGACACCTGAAGCAGAATTGGCTTTCCAGGCCCTAAAGAAGGCCCTAACCCAAGTCCCAGTGTTAAGCTTGCCAACAGGGCAAGACTTTTCTTTACATGTCACAGAAAAAACAGGAATAGCTCTAGGAGTCCTAATACAGGTCTGAGGGACAAACTTGCAACCCATGGCGTACCTGAGTAAGGAAATTGATGTAGCAGCAAAGGGTTGGCCTCATTGTTGGCCTCATTAGTGGCGGCAGTAGCAGTCTTAGTATCTGAAGCAGTTAAAATAATACAGGGAAGGGATCTTGCTGTGTGGATATCTCATGATATGAACGCATACTCACTGCTAAAGGAGACTTGTGGCTGTCAGACAACCATTTACTTAAGTATCAGGCTCTATTCCCTGAAGGGCCAGTGCTGGGACTGCACACTTGTGCAACTCTTAACCCAGCCACATTTCTTCCAGACAATGAAGAAAAGATAGAACATAACTGTCAACAAGTAATTGCTCAAACCTACGCCACTCGAGGGGACCTTCTAGAGGTTCCCTTGACTGATCCCGACCTTGGCTTGTATACTGATGGAAGTTCCTTTGTCAACAAAGAACTTTGAAAAGCAGGGTATGCAGTGGTCAGTGATAATGGAATACTTGAAAGTAATCCCCTCACTCCAGGAACTAATGCTCAGCTGGCAGAACTAATAGCCCTCACTCGGGCACTAGAATTAGGAGAAGAAAAAAGGGTAAATACATATATAGACTCTAAGTATGCTTACCTAGTCCTCCATGCCCATGCAGCAATATGGAGGGAAAGGGAATTCCTAACTTCCAAGGGAACACCTATCAAATATCAGGAAGCCATTAGTAGATTATTATTGGTGGTACAGAAACCTAAAGAGCGGCAGTCATACTGCTGGGGTCATCAGAAAGGAAAGGAAAGGGAAATAAAAAGAGAACTGCTAAGTGGATATTAAAGCAAAAAGAGCCACAAGGCAGGACCCTTCATTAGAAATGCTTATACTAGGGGTAATCCCCTCCAGGAAACCAAGCCCCAGTACTAAGCAGAACAGAATGGGGAACCTCACAAGGGCATAGTTTCCTCCCCTCAGGATGGCTAGCCACTGAAGAGGGAAAAATACTTTTGCCTGCAGTTAACCAATGGAAACTACTTAAAACCCTTTACCAAACTTTTCACTTAGGCATTGATAGCACCCATCAGAAGGCCAAATTATTATTTACTGGACCAGGCCTTTTCTAAACTATCAAGCAGGTAGTCAGGGCCTGTGAAGTGTGCCAATGAAATAAATCCCCTACACTACAGGCCATACATTTCAATCCCTGTATATTTAACCTCCTTGTTAAGTTTGTCTCTTCCAGAATCAAAGCTGTAAAACTACAAATTGTTCTTTAAATGGAGCTCCAGATGCAGTCCATGACTAACATCTGCCACAGACCCCTGGACTGGCCTGCTAGCCCATGCTCCAATGTTAATGACATCGAAGTCACCCCTCCTGAGGAACTCTCAACTGCATAACCCCTACTATGCCCGAATTCAGCAGGAAGCAGTTAGAGCGATCGTCGGCCAACCTCCCAAACAGCACTTGGGTTTTCCTGTTGAGAGGGGGGACTGAGAGACAGGACTAGCTGGATTTTCTGGGCCAACTAAGAATCCCTAAGCCTAGCTGGGAAGGTGACAACATCCACCTTTAAACACAGGACTTGCAACTTAGCTCACACCCGACCAATCAGATAGTAAAGAGAGCTCACTAAAATGCTAATTAGGCAAAAACAGGAGGTAAAGAAATAGCCAATCATCTATCGCCTGAGAGCACAGCAAGAGGGACAATGATCGAGATATAAACCCAGGCATTTGAGCCATCAATGGCTACCCTCTTTGGGTCCCCTCTCTCTGTATGGGAGCTCTGTTTTCACTCTATTAAATCTTGCAACTGCAAAAAAGAAAAAATAAAATAAAATAAATAAAATAAAATAAAATTCCCCCAAGTCATTCTGATTATAAGCAGGGCTTGGGACATACTGGTCCAGACCCCATACCTCTATTGGTTTTCCTTGCTGGAAAGACCTTGGTAATTGGCTCTGCAAATGAAGAGGGCACCAGTGACATTGGGAGACACTACTGCTACTGAAAATGATAAACTGCTAGGTCACATAGAAACATGGAGAACTGTGTCCATTATAATGTTAATTATAAAGCAAATGCCACATGTAACACCATATGTAAGATTTTTGACCAGGTAAAATAATAGGTATAGCAGAGACTCTTTCATCCCACATGAACAGCATATAAAAGTGGTTGCAACAGTGCCTGAAGCCTTTAGTTAGCAACAAGGAGTTGCCGAGAACTACCTGTGAGAGGGACCTGGGTGGTTTTCACCTGGGTGGTGCCATTACTTTCAATGGCAAAAACTGTGATTATTTTGGCACCAACCTAATGTTTTAAAATGTGGTATAGTGAAATAGCATCTATGTGAAGTGCACTAATCTATAAGAATTTAATATGTGTATTAAACTATGTTCACATTTTAGCTATATAATAAATAAATATAGGTATTAGAGAATGTCACATCAACTTTAAAAACACAAAAATGCTATGAGCTGAAATTATTTATAATTACTATGAAAGTGTTTAACCATTTTGTTATTATCGTTATAAAGCCCCAAAACCTCTGTTACAAAATTCAGCAGTTTGGCCTCTAATTCTGCATAATCCTCAAGGATTCTCATCACATTGTGGGTGTTCTTGGTTTCTCTTTAACCTGTACAACGCAAAGTGATTTTTCAAATCTTCTAAAATGAACACGCTAATAAAATGGGCAGTGGACCATACTAAAGATTAACTCCCTGCTGTGCTTCTCTTGTTTATTTGACTATTCAGATTCTCTGCCGTTTGTGTCTATAAAACCTGGGATTAGGTCAGGCAGGTGCAAGATAATATTCTTTCACCATGACAACACTGTCGCTTTTGCTAATGCATCCAAGCCCTTGGACTGCCTTCAAAAATGATGAGGAGATTTTATAACCTCTCTAGTTGAGCTCTTCTGACCACCTGAACAGAGACAAGGGTAATCAAATTCCATTTCAAAGAAGAAAATCATTGCCCTTCTGTCACCTCTTTCTTTTCCAAGAGTGTCCTTGCAAGATGCGTATGACCCAGCCATCAATGCTAAAGAGACATGATTGGATAAGGAGACAGAGCAAGTTCCACATTACCGTCTCTAACTCTCATTTTCAACAATGACTCCCTGCCTGTAACTAGAAAAATGTGGTGTGTTAGGGAAAGTTGAAATTAACAGATAAATATCTTCTTATTACACATTTGTAGAGAGAGATAATTCTCAAAGATAATTCCTGTTTTCATCTTCCATTCTATTTCTCCCCATGATCACTCCATTCCCTTTAAGACCTTTCCAATATCATATTTACATATCCAAATCCCAACCCATCATTTTCATAATAAGTATTTATGCAGCACCAACATGGGCTAAGGACTATGTTCAGCACTGAGCATACAATGGTGATACAGTTTGGATGTTTGACACCTCCAAAGCTCACATCAAAATGTAATCCTCAGTGTTGAAAGTAGGCCCTGATGGGAGGTGCTTGGATCCCTCATGAATGTCTTGGTGCCATTCTGCGGGTAATGAGTGAGTTCTCACTCTGTGAATTCACGCTAGATCTGGTTGTTTAAAATAACCTGGAACCTCCTCCTCTCCCCCTTGCTCCTACTCTTGCTATGTGACATGCTGGCTCCCCTTCACCTTTGGCCATGGTTGCAAGCTTCCTGAGGCCCTCTCCAGAAGCAGATGCCAGCATCACACTTTTTGTACAACCTGTGGAACAATGAGCCAAAATAAAGGTATTTTCTTTATAAATTACCCAGTCTCAGGTGTTTCTTTACAGCAATGCAAACTAACACAAATGGTATCCCAGAGAGTCCACAGACCTTGCCCTCATGAGGCTTAAAGTCTAGACTTCCCATGGTTACTTCAAATTACACCTCCTCTCAGAGGCCTTCCACGATTCCTTTTCTTACTCTACGTTCTCACACTACTCTACCCACACTGTACTTTTGGTCTGTATTATTTTCTACTTTGTATGGCAATCACACATATATCTAATCTCCTGTCAATCCACAAAAAGTGTAGGCCCTTATTCGTTTTTGAACCCTAACAGCAACTCAGCATTCAATACCTTGCTTATAGGTGGCATGCTCCCAAAAATTATCAACTGAATAAAATACACAAAGGAGCAGGAATGTATCAACCTTTAAAATCAACATTAATTACATTTTCAATTCTAAAGAGAAATTACAGATAGAAAGGGAAATTTATGAAAATTATGGAGCAAAGCATTCAGAGTATTAGGAGACGAAGAGTACAAAAAACTGTAATGCATAATTTATAGAACTCTTCCTGAAATGATGAACAAAGAATAGCTCACTTTCCCATCTAAATACATTCTAAATAAATGGGAAAAAGCAAAAAATATAAGCCAGTTAAGCAATAGCTGTCAGGTTGAAAGTATTGATCATCGGGGGAATCTATTGCATGGGAGGAGGGAAATATGTCAGGGAGTTTAATTAACAAATGCTGGAGAAATCGTGCTAGTCAACCAGACCTTGAGGCATGAGTCAGACTTCACAGAGAAATAGTGTAAAGAAGAAAAAAGTGTCTGGCAGAGAGAAGCCAGACTCACTATGGAATGATCTGTAGTCTTTTAACCACAAGAGTCAGTGCCACAGAAAGAACATGACAAAGCAGTGTCTGCGATTTCCAGAGTTACATGCGTAATATTCAGTTTCCTTGCCAGGGAAACCCCAACTCATGACAGTGGCATGAGAATGAGAAAGGCTACCTGCAAATGAAATGAGACCATCCCACCTGCAACAGCAGGAGAGGGCCACACATGGCCTTATTAGTGCCATTTCAGCAGTTGTACTGCAGAACCAGGGAGGAGACCAGACATTAGGTCAAGCATGTGATCTCAAGGGAGCTGACCTGTTGCTTCCCCAGAGGACTTCAGCTAGAGTCAGTGGAGTTAATAAATCATGTCATTGTCTGGTCCCATTATCTCAACCCATCTACCCTCTGATTCTGCTGCTTAGAAGGAATTCCCAGAAATCAAGAAACCCAGGCTGAGAACACACAGATGTCATTCTCTGAGTAAACAAATGTTCAAACATTGAAGAACCCTGCAGGAATCTGCCCTGCCTTTACCTAGGAAGGGTAGGCCCATGTAGATGGAGTCCAAGAACAGGCAACAGCTATATAAATCTAACTTCACAAAGGTTGCTAAATTTTGGTAGTTAAATCTACAGCTGACTCTGAAAGAGAGCCTAAAATAGGGCTGAAATTTTAACAATGAAAAATCATTTAGTTAATAATTCCTTTTTCCATTCTAAACCAGTGACGGACAACAAAATAAATGACCATGTTGAACTCAGGAATGGAATAATATGTTCTGACAATGAAAAAAATAATCCTTTTCTCAAAACCTCTCTCAATAGGATAAAATTCCCTAATTAGAAACCATTCTTTAATTAGCTTTTCCATCAGCTTTTCCATCCACTACATTTTACACTGCATAAAATACCTATCACTCAACTTCTTAGAAATCCCCCCACTGAGTTTTGGTGGAAAAAATTACAACCAACTCAACACTGGGTTTCCAATAATGTTCTTATTTCTATACCAAAAATAGAATTTCATGACTTTCTTCTCCTAGCTTGCTTTTCAAACTAAACTAACACTAGGTCATTCTCCCCTGCCCCTTACCTAAATGATTGAGTGATGAGACTGTTATAAGCGATGTAACAGTGAAAAGCAGCAAAGTGCAGCAAAGGAGAGCGACTGGCTACCTGGTACACTGCGTTTAGGAGGATTCTAAAGCCAAAACTAGGTTTAGTGGGGAAGTCTCACAATTAGTGATGTTTGCCATAGGAACCAAAATGGGGAATGGCAGTACCATATTTGTCATTGGGGCTATCTATAAATACAACAGCTGGATATAGAGAAAATAACTGAGACACACTTTCAGTAGCAAGAAGATTCTTAAGTTGTCTTTCGTTTTGTTTTTAAGAGTCAGCTGGTTCACATGCAACATAAACAAGAGTTTACTACCTGGCCTAATGAAGGGGTTGGATTATCACACCACAGAATATTACCCAATGCTTTGAGTCAAGGTCATATCTAAGATTAACAGGAAGCACTACTCATAAGGACCCCTCCCAGGGTGGAAGAGACCATCCACTTAAGGGTGGACTCTGACAGCCGAATAGAGCTGTGGGAAAATGTGTTATGGAGAAAATGCACTAATTGAAGCACCTGCTTCAATTTCTAAATGTGACTGATACCATGTCAGACTGATCCCTGAGCTTTAGTTTCTTTGTCAGTTTAATGGGAACAACAGCTCTTGCACTCATCTCAAAAGATGTCTTGGGGATTAAAATGAGAACTTAAGTGAAGCAATCAGACCACAACATACCTTCAACAACTTCAATCTCCCTCATGGGAGATGTTCCAAAAATAAATGCTGAACTAGGTTCCCCATACCAACACTTCAAGTTATTCTCCACTGAAAGATTGTCACAAGAAGAAGGAGGCTGAGTTTCCTGCTGTGCCCTGGATTGAGACCACTGTGTCACTCCATCTAAGTTGCCTGGTCACAACTTCCAGTGTGCACCACTGACTACATCCTCTTCATCAGGGAAAGGATAAGAACAAAATGATATATGTGATTAACTTCTGCCTAGAACTTTATCGTTTATCAATCATTCACTCTGAGAAGACCCTCACATCAACTATGAGGTATTACCACCATTTCCATTTTAGGAATAAGGAGAGTGAGAAAGAGAAATGGTTAAGGGGTTAAGGAATGGGAGGCAGGAAGAAGGCTCCAGCCTTATTGTAAATACCATGTTATGTCTACTCTTTAAGATGAGTATTAGCAACTCAAATAAGTAGGTGAACTGTGACAATCAAATGACGATCCTGGGTTCACTGTTACCACTTAGGAAGGGATCAGAGAAAAATAAGTTTTAATTATAGAGGTAGAAATTAAGGATATTCAAAGATGGGAAAGTATACTGATAAGGCAATCATGCACACGAATGGGTTACTAATGCAATTATGGAGAACATCTCTCTTGGGGGGAGAAAAATGTGCTTGTAATCAGATAATTTTTATTTGCCAAATTAATTACAATCTACCTATGGGCTTTAGGGAAAATGTTAAAAATAACCTTCTCTGTCTCCAGGCATCATAATATCCCAGATCATATCTGACGGGAGATTAATTTTTCCATGCTATTCATTTTTAAGTCAAATCAAATACTTACCATATGCCTAATGTGTACAAAGCATGGTATAGCAGATGACACACTACGCAGTGTATTCAAGAAAACATACTAGAATCCTGTAGTGTAAATAACAGCAAAGATGCTATCCTTTGCTGAAAGGTGAAGAGGCACCTCAGAGACAAGTTACTTCAAAGAAATGATTTCACAGAAATGTTTCAAATATCAAAATTATTGAGATACGTGTAGATTTATCCAGGCAAACATTTCTATGTGTTTATACATGAATGCTCATGTAACATTTAATGCCACCACAATGGTTTCATTTTCTTTAAAATGGCTTTCTGGTCCTTAGCAACAGACGTCTCTCACACGTATCTTTGGTTCTCCATCCTGAACCAAGTCAACTTCATGGACTGTTTATTTCATTATGGTATTTGCTACCAACAAAAGTATCCTCTATCTCTCTTGTTGGGGCTTTATATAGTACAATTTAGAAAGGAAGTGGTGGGCATGTGCACAGTGACTCAAATATCTCTGTTTCTATAGGGAGATAAAAAAGATTCACATTGACTCCCACACTGAGATGCATTTTGTCTAAAGGTACTGGAACTCATTAACTCTATCTACTCCCACCTTTGACCATTATACTAGAATGCACCCCAGCAAAATGTCCTCTTCCAGGGCAAATTCTCAGATTGGGGAAAAGTCAACTAGCTCTACATACAGTTAAAATAAATAAAAAGTCCTTGAATATTTATTTTAAATTGTCACCTGGAGACATGACTTTTATACAAAGTTAAAAATAAAATGGCTTCTAGTAAAGACAATGGTGGTTGCGGCAAAGGATCTCAGGAAACAAGGACCTCATAGTTCTAAACCTCTCCTTCATCCTCCTCACTGGCCACTCAAAAGCTACAGCAGGCAAATAAAGTCCAAACTGGGTGCCACAGGCAGGAAGTTCCACCTAATACGGCCACAACCACCCTCCATTATCTCACCTGAAACTGCCTCCCTTCAGCTCCTTCTTGTCCACAAGTCCTTTCTGGTGCCTCCCACTCAACACCTCCTCCCTAGGGTCTTCACGTCTGCTATTCCCTTAGCCTAGAATGTTCTGTACTCTCACCCTTCCCCATCTCATCAGCGCCAGCCATCCTTTATATCACAGCTAAAATGTCATTCCTGGCCAGGCACTGTGGCTCATGCCTGTAATCCCAGCACTGTGGGAGGCCGAGGCAGGTGGATCACCTGAGGTCAGGAGTTTGAGACCAACCTGGCCAACATGCGAAAACCCCATCTCTACTAAAAATACGAAAATTAGGCAGGCATGGTGGTGCATGTCTGTAATCCCAGCTACTCAGGAGGCTGAAGCAGGAGAATCACTTGAACCTGGGAGGCAGAAGTTGCCGTGAACCAAGATCATACCACTATACTCCAGCCTGGGCAACAGAGAGAAACTCCTTCTCAAAAAAATAAAATAAAATAAAATGCCATTACCTTAGGGAAGCCTTCACTGTATCCTACATAGGTAAGGTCCCTAGTTATGGCCCCATTACATGTTCTGATAGATTCCCAAACACCTCCTTCCAAACCATGAAACACAATTGTAATTCATTGTTTGTGTGACTGTTCTATTTAGGAACTATAATGCTAGACAATTAGCTCTTGAAACCAAAGATTAAATCTGTCATTGTCACTCCTATATCTATATTAGGACAGTTTCTGGCACATAGTGAGATCCTAATAAATTTACGGAATGAATGAGTGAATAAACTGAATTGAAGAACTCGAAAATTCTCAAACCAAGAAATTTTCCCCTTTAATTCTTTTTCCCAAATCAAACATGAGCCGGCTGACTGAAAGCCAGGATTAGCAAACCATCAGCTAGACCGCCATAAGCCTCAGTGAAGATCAAAGAAGCTACATAGCACAAAGCTAAGGGAGCCATCTCTTGACCCCCTGATCACCTGGACACTACTTTTATGTCTCCTACAAGGTCTGGGGTAAGGTACAGCAAAAAAAAAAAAAAAAAGGAATTCTAATTCTCTTTTACTCCCCTGCAATTTTACTCCATCCAGTGACCTCTGACCTGGTCTCCAGCTCACTGCCTTTGATAAGTAGGGAATTTTCTCTACTAGCTAAAAGGCATAAGTGAGGCATTCTCATGAGATGCACTTGCTTGTCCAAGGTCAGTCAACATTCCTGTGGCAAGATTTCTTATTTACCAAAGCAGAAGTGAAAACTATTATGCTGTGGGAAAGAACCTTACTGTAGGCAAAATAAGCATGTTTAACTGACGCTAAATTACCCAGAATAAAACTTTAATGAGAATCTCAAACTACAGAGACGAAATTAATTTTCTTGTTGAAAATTCAACATAAACTCCAAATATTACTAATATTTCAAATAAAACTTTAAGTGAAACTGTTTTATAGGTAATGCCAGTAACATAAAAGCTACTTTACAACTACAGGATGACGAAATCACTGCACAATATATTCTCAGCTATTTCTGACCTGTCTGACTTTTTAACTTTCTCTAAGCTATAAAAATCAATATAATCTAGAATATATAAAGAACTCTTCTTACAAATGAACAATTAAAAGACAAATAATCCAGTTACAAAATGGGCAAAAGATCTGAATAAACATTTCTCCAAAGAAGACATACAAAGGGCCAATAACCACATAAAAAGATGTTCAACATCATCAGCTATAAGGGAAATGCAAACCAAAATCACAATGAGATACCACTTAATACCCCCTAGCATGGCTATAATCAAAAAGACAGATAATAGCAGGTGATGGCAAGGATGTTGAAAAACTAGAACCCTTTTACACTGCTGGTGGAAATGTAAAAGGGAGCAGCCCCTTTGGAAAACAGTCTAATAGTCCTAAAAAGGTTAAACATAAATTTATATGACCCAGCAATTCTAATTCTAGTATACTAATATTAACAGCAGCATTATTCATATTAGCCAAAAAGTAGAAACAACACAAATGTCCATCAACTGATAAATGGATACACAAAATGTGGTATATCCATACAATGGAATATTATCTGGCAACAAAAAGAATAAAGAACAGATACATGCTATAACATGAATGAATATTAAAAACATCACACTAAGTTAAAAAAAAGTTGCAAAAAAATTCATATTATATACTCCTATTGATATGAAATGTCCAGACAGGCAAATATGTAGAGACAGAAAGTCGTGGTTGCCTAGGCCAGGGGGATTTGGGAGAAATAGAGAATGACCGCTAATGGGTGAGTTGTTGCTTTTTTAGGTGGTGATATGTCTCAAATTAATTATAGTGATAGTTGGCCATCTCTTTAAATATACTTTAAAAATCACGGAATTGCACACTGTAAATGATTGAATTCCTTGATATATGAATTACATCTCATAAAGCTATTTTAAAATTTCAGACTCTAAGCTATGAAAACCAAAGTGCCAGGGTCTTTAAGTACCTTATCTCCAATCTTAAATACTTTAACATTTTCTTTGAATTTGGTCTTCAATTGTCATGTGGTTTGGAAATTTGTCCCCATCCAACTCTCATGTTGAATGTAATCCCCAATGCTGGAGGTGGGGTCTGATGGAAGGTGTTTGGATCCCTCAAAGCATGGGATCTTCGTGACAGTGAGTTCTTGCAAGATCTGGCATTTAAAAGTGTGTGGCACCTCCTCCCCATTCTCTCACTCCATTGCTCCTGCTTTCGCCATGTGATGTGCCCCTTTTCCTGTTGACCCTCTGCCATGATTGAAAGTTCCCTGAGGCTTCACCAGAATCCGAGCAGTTGCCAGCACCGTATTTCCTGTAAAGCCGGTAGAACCTCTTTTCTTTATAAATTACCCAGTCTCAGGTATTTCTTTATAGCAATGCAAGAATGGCCTCATACAAAATGTTAAAAGGGAAACTGGAGTTTCTTGTGGCTTAGCAAGTTATGCAATCAGAGACTGCTATACCTTGAATGAGATGTCCACAAAAACACTTTCACCAGTGGGTTAGGATCTCCTTTTTTAGATGAACAGACAGTTCACCAGAGAGGAACTCCAAGTGGATGCTAAGCTTGCAAAGAATTAAAGAAGTTAAAATGAGATTCAATCTTTTTGGCTTATAATACTGATAAAAAGTCCAGGACTGGAAAATTTGTGGTTAATGAGGGAATTCACATGCACTGCTCCAGGAAGCAGAAATTCGTACAACCACTTGGAGGGCAATTTGGCAATAGCTATTAAAAACTTTCACGTTCATATCCTTTTACTTAGAAATTCTCTTCTAGGAGTTTATTCTTCAGACATTCTTGCTCAATTGGGTATTGGCAATACTAAAAAACTGGAAACAAACCAGATGTAACAACAAAAGATTGGTTAAATAAAAATACAGTTTGTCCACTCAATAGAATATTTTGATGGTTGTTAAAACAATGAGATGGAGCCAGGCATGGTGGAGTGGCTTAGAAGGCTGAGGCACAAGAATCACTTGAGCCCAGGAGTTCAAGGTCAGCCTGGGCAACAAAGGAAGATCCTATCTCTAAAAACAAAAACAAACAAACAACGAGGTGGTTTGACAGGTGCTCACATAGGAAGGTGGCCAAGACGTATTGTTAAACAAAAAAGGCAAGTTAGGATATAGCAGTATGTGTTCACAATGTTAATACAGTCATAGGAAAATACGAAGGAATGTATTCTCAGTTTAATGACAGTTATTTTAGAGTGATGGGATTTCCATTGTCTACATTACACATATTTTTCAAGTTTTAGGGTTTGTTCTTTGTTTTTTGTTTTTACAAACAATATGCATTAGTTTTACAAGCACAGAAAGATTTTTTTCAAAGGAGAACTGTCCCTTCCTGAAGCATGGGAAGGAGGATAGACAGGAGATAGAAATTACAATTGTTTCCAATAACTAGGAATAGTGGCTACTTCCTGCCTTCTACTGTGAAAAATCTCTGCCCCACTTTTCTCATCTCCCACAGCCCTTCCTTTCTCTACTCTCAAACTTAACCACTCCCTACCTCAAGCCACTGAATGGTAATCAGTTCCCCTGTCTTTACCCTCTGTTAGGGCACAAGCTCCTAGAAGACAAAGGACTCTGCCTGGGTTATCTCCACAGCCAAAGGACAATGCCTGTACACAATGTTCTAGAGAGTTTCAGCAGCATGTCAGGGCTTTTAAGAAACAGTTTTTGTTTTAAAAGTTTTTAAATGGTTTTTGTTTTAAAATTCAAAGAGTACGAAAAGATACCATTTAAAAATGGGCCGGGCACAGTGGCATGCACCTGTAGTCCCAGCTACTTGGGAGGCTGAGGCAAGAGAATCACTTGAGCCCAGTAGGTTAAGGCTGCAGTGGGCCATGATTGCACCACTGCACTCCAGCCTGGGCAACAGAGCATATCTCTGTCAAAAAAAAAAAAAAAGAAGAAGAAGAAGGAGAAGAAGAAGAAGGGGAAGGGGAAGGGGAAGGGGAAGGGGAAGGGGAAGGGGAAGGGGAAGGGGAAGGGGAAGGGGAAGGGGAAGGGGAAGGGGAAGAAGAAGAAGAAGAAGAAGAAGAAGAAGAAGAAGAAGAAGAAGAAGAAGAAGAAGAAGAAGAAGAAGAAGAAGAAGAAGAAGAAGGAGGAGGAGGAGAAGGGGAAGGGGAAGAAGAAGAAGGAAGAAGAAGACGAAGACGAAGACGGAGGAGGAGGAGGAGGAGAAGAGGAAGAGGAAGAGGAAGAGGAAGAGGAAGAGGAAGAAGAAGAAGAAGAAGAAGAAGAAGAAGAAGAAGAAGAAGAAGAAGAAGAAGAAGAAGAAGAAGAAGGAGAAGAAGAAGAGGGGGAGGGGGAGGGGGAGGGGGACTCAGTTTCCAGCAGCCCAGCAATGACCAGTGTCTTGGCTATTCTTTCAGAGACAAGTCGACATAAATGCGTGCATTCCTGTGGCCCTTTTTCCTTACATAAATGGTAGCATGCACTCTGTTCTGTAGCTTGCTTTTTTCCACTTACATAATGATGCAACTGTTTCATATTGGTACATACAAACATAGTTAACACCACCTTATTATTTTCTTAAAGGCTTTGCAATGTTGCATCTTATGGGTATACCATAGCTTAGCCAGTCTCACCCCACAGATATCAAGTTTGTGTATTATTTAGGATAAGGTCCAGCTGTACTCAAGATAACAGTGGCTTAAACAAAATTGTCTTTCTCTATCACAAAAATCTGTGGAAGTAGATAGTACTTTTTTACAATTTGATATTGTAAAGTTGCTGTGGTACTTTATAGTATCAAATGCCCATGCCCCTGCCCTCTTGTTACTCCACCGTGCATGGCCTCATTCCCAAGTTCACCCATGGTCCCAGACGGCTGCTCCAACTCCCTCCCAGTGTCCACATTCCAGGCAGCAGAAAAAGGGGGAACAAAAGAGAAGACATACCTTTCATTAAGTGTAATTCCCAGAAGTTGTATACTCCTCATACTCAAACATCCCATTGGCCCTATCTGAGTTATATGGGCATACTTTGTCACAAAGAAGGCTGGGAAATGTAGTCTTTACTCCAGGTAACTATATGCCCACCATAAACTGAGTTTATGTATGTTGCTAGAGTATGTGGGGGAAAATAGAATTGGAAATAATACAATCTCTACCACAAGTTACTTCCAATGTGAAATTTAATCAAAGCAACAAAGAACATTCCTACATATCTCTTTTGTACACTTATGTGAGAGTATTTTTGGACAATTTTCTACAAGAGGAATATAAGCAGCTTTAGAAATCTTATTCCAATTCTTTCATTTTACAAATGAGGTTTAAGACCCAAAGAGGTAAAGTAACTTGCCAAAGTCAAACAATAGCTCCCAGAAGAGTAGGGTTGCCAGATAAAATACAGAACACCGAATATGAGAATTTCAGATAAACAAAAATAATTTTTAATATAAGTATGTCACAGGTAACTTTTAAGACATACTAAAAAAGTATCCCTCATTTTTCTGAAATTCAAATTTACTGAGTGATATGAGATATATATATATATGTTTGTTTTTTTTAGAGACAGTGTCTCATTCTGTTGGCCAGGCTGGAGTGCAGTAGCGGTATGATCATAGTTCACTGTAACTCCTGTGCTCAAGCAATCCCCTCACCTCAGCCTCCTACATAGCTAGGACTGCAGGCATGTACCACCTCACTCGAATAATTTTGTAATTTATTTGAGACAGGATCTTGCTATGTTATCCAGGCTAGCCTTGAACTCTTGGCCTCAGGCAATCCTCCCATTTCAGCCTCCCAAACAGCTGGAATTATAGGCATAAGCCACCATGCATGGCTGCATCCTGTATGTTTATTTGCTAGATTTGCCAACTATACAGCAGAACCAGGTTTAGAACTTAAATCTGCTGACATTCAGTCCCAGTTCTTCCTCTGTACAAGATAGCCATATCAAGTGGGCACAGGTAATAAATGAGGTGGAGCCAACAAAGCATACCACCAATCCCCAGGCAAGTAGAATACCTTCCTACCACAGGGCTCAAACATTGTGCTATTCATGCCATAGGCTTAAATAAATTGAATTTTTCTGTCATAGATGCATGGGTAACAAACCAGCCACTCCACAAAGGTTACAGTAAATGCTTCAATCCAAAACCATTAGAGCCTGCATACTTCTATTCAAAATAACTTTAGCCTTACATCAATGCAGACTCACAGAGACTGAAAGTAGGCAAGTCCTTCCAGAGTTCTGGCTTATTACATATGCAGGGAAGGACACAAGCATGGACTATAGATACGCTAAGAACTCAAAATACCTTCAAAATTCATATTTACCGAGTGATATGAGATATATATATATTCATAGTCACTTCACAGTAGTTGATAATGTCATCGTCGGCAAGGGGAACCAAGCTGAAAATCTCAATTACTCCAATAAATTATTTCATTACTTTCACTATATATAGCTTAAAAAATTAAAACTTCACTAATAAATTAGAATCTTCCCATATCCCCTCTTCATGATTATAAATATACCAAGACTAGATAAAGAGTACTGCAGAATGCTTCATAAAACAATATTTTACAGGTGCACATACATTTTATAACAAAGAAATCAAGAACCTTAGTTCTCAGCACATTTTTTATTCCAAATAATGTATATTATTTCCCTAAAAGAGAACTACCCTGAAGAATTAACTTTCCAAAATCTAGCACAAACCTCCCCCACCAAAAAAAAAGGAACTTGATTTTTATTCAACCTCTAGATTCAACTAGAAATCTCCAGGAAACACAAAGAACAGAGCAACATTTTAAACTCTCTGCAGGGATGCAATCAACAAAATCCACACTGTAGGGGAACTACAGGAAAAACGACCTGGTCTCTTCAATAACTAAATAACAAACAGAAAAAAGTAAGTGAGACGTTTAAAATATTAACCAATACAATGTGTAGTCCTTATTTGATTTCTGATTTACGCAAACTTCAAAAAAAAAAAAAACTATAGCACTTATGAGACAACTGGAAATTGAACACTGCCTGAATATTTGATGGTATTAAAGAAATATTGCTAATTTTTCAGTGCATGTGATAACAGTATTATATTTAAAACTTTTTTAAAGGTCCTTATTGTTTATAGATAGATACTAAAACATTTATGGAAGAACTGATAGGATATCTGAAATCTGCTTCAAAATATTAGAGGAGGAGGTGGTAGTTGGGGTTTCGATGGTGTAGGAGTGACGACAGGTTGATGGATTAGGGAAAGGTGATGGTTATGGGGACTGAGTGGGTCACAGAAATAGAAACACTATTCTGTTTATATTTCTCCATGTTCAAAATTCTCTATAAATTTTTTCTAGTGCATGCCAAGAAAATTAAACTAAAATCTGAGCAGTATAGTTATAAATATCTGAAATATAGTAATACTACATCAGAAGAAAATAATTTAAGCAATTTCACTATTTAATATCCTATTGTGAACAATGCATTAATCCAAAACCCTGTGTGCTGAATATTTTTCAGAAGGAAGGGCCTGATTTGACTGTAATGAATTAAAAGGAGGAAAAGTACTACATGCTAAGGTTACTTCAAGCACATTTAATTTTCCTACAAATCTGCAATATCAAGACCTTTTTTCTAAAAACCAATTACTATTTTCCACCAATAAACTGGAAACAAAATTCTAATGAATGACTTTGCTAATACCTGTTTTTACTATGTTCATTACTCTGTGGCCCAGATTTTAGGCTGATACGTAAGTGGAACATCAATCAAATATCAAAAGAGAAGAATAATTTCGTCTGACTTACGCTAAGAAATCTATGTTCCAAACTTCTTTTTAAAAAGGGATGCCAATGAGAGAAACCCCAACACCCATACTGCGAAACAATTTGTATCGGCTTTATTAACCACGATCTTGCAAAAAAAAAAAAAAAAGAGGGAGTCATGAAACTGGAAATAGGCAATGGAGAATATCGGGTTTTAAGCCACAGAATAAGAGAATCGTGAGAGCATAAAAAGATTACCTACCTGGCTGCAAGGACACCAGTCAGAAGACCTTAGGGAAACAAAGGCGAGAGATGATGGGGACCTGAACTAGAGAAGACATAGTAGGGATGAAGACACACTGGGTTCAAATCCACAGGCTTGAGTTTGATGCCTGTACATGAGGATGTGGAGAATGGAGTAAAATGTGTCTGCCAGGTTTCTGGCTTGAATAACTAGGGAGATGGTAGTGCTGAGATAAAAAATAAAATTTAATTTAATTTAAAAAACAAACACACACTTGTAAAGATTTTTTGTAAGAGAAGGTAAATTCTGTTGCAGACATACTAAACTCAGTTTCCTGTGGGCCATTAAGAAGTGGAGTTATCCAGTGGGCAATCAGATACACAGATCTGAAAGTTCAGGGAGAAAATCAGGTTGGAGGTCTAACATAACAGACTCTTCAGGCCGGGCCTAGTGGTTCACACCTATAATCCCAGCACTTTGAGAGGCCAAGGCAGGCAGATCACTTGAGGTCTGGAGTTAGAGAGCAGCCTGGCTGGCCAACATGGTAAAACCCCATCTCTAATAAAAATATAAAAATTAGCTGGGCATGGTGGTGGGTGCCTATAATTCCAACTACTCAGGAGGCTGAGGCAGGAGAAGCACTTGAACCTACAAGGCAGAAATTGCAGTGAGTTGAAATTGAGGCAATAATTAATAACCTACCAACCAAAAAAAGTCCAGGACCAGATGGATTCACAGCTGAATTCTACCAGAGGTACAAGGAGGAGCTGGTACCATTCCTTCTGAAACTATTCCAATCAATAGAAAAAGAGGGAATCCTC
The DNA here is from genome assembly GCF_049350105.2 of Macaca mulatta. NCBI lineage: Eukaryota > Metazoa > Chordata > Mammalia > Primates > Cercopithecidae > Macaca > Macaca mulatta. The sequence goes on from NC_133407.1 coordinate 119,973,465, forward strand.
CCTAACTCATTTTATGAGGCCAACATCATCCTGATACCAAAGCCTGGCAGAGACACAACAAAAAAAGAGAATTTTAGACCAATATCCCTGATGAACATTGATGCAAAAATCCTCAATAAAATACTGGCAAACCGGATTCAGCAACACATCAAAAAGCTTATCCACTATGATCAAGTGGGCTTCATCCCTGGGATGCAAGGCTGGTTCAACATTCGCAAATCAATAAACATAATCCAGCATATAAACAGAACCAAAGACAAGAACCACATGATTATCTCAATAGATGCAGAAAAGGCTTTTGACAAAATTCAACAGCCCTTCATGCTAAAAACGCTCAATAAATTCGGTATTGATGGAACGTACCTCAAAATAATAAGAGCTATTTATAACAAACCCACAGCCAATATCATACTGAATGGGCAAAAACTGGAAAAATTCCCTTTGAAAACTGGCACAAGACAGGGATGCCCTCTCTCACCACTCCTATTCAACATAGTGTTGGAAGTTCTGGCTAGGGCAATCAGGCAAGAGAAAGAAATCAAGGGTATTCAGTTAGGAAAAGAAGAAGTCAAATTGTCCCTCTTTACAGATGACATGATTGTATATTTAGAAAACCCCATTGTCTCAGCCCAAAATCTCCTTAAGTTGATAAGCAACTTCAGCAAAGTCTCAGGATACAAAATTAATGTGCAAAAATCACAAGCATTCTTATACACCGGTAACAGACAAACAGAGAGCCAAATCAGGAATGAACTTCCATTCACAATTGCTTCAAAGAGAATAAAATACCTAGGAATCCAACTTAAAAGGGATGTAAAGGACCTCTTCAAGGAGAACTACAAACCACTGCTCAGTGAAATAAAAGAGGACACAAACAAATGGAAGAACATACCATGCTCATGGATAGGAAGAATCAATATCGTGAAAATGGCCATACTGCCCAAGGTTATTTATAGATTCAATGCCATCCCCATCAAGCTACCAATGAGTTTCTTCACAGAATTGGAAAAAACTGCTTTAAAGTTCATATGGAACCAAAAAAGAGCCCACATCTCCAAGACAATCCTAAGTCAAAAGAACAAAGCTGGAGGCATCACGCTACCTGATTTCAAACTATACTACAAGGCTACAGTAACCAAAACAGCATGGTACTGGTACCAAAACAGAGATAGAGACCAATGGAACAGAACAGAGTCCTCAGAAATAATACCACACATCTACAGCCATCTGATCTTTGACAAACCTGAGAGAAACAAGAAATGGGGAAAGGATTCCCTATTTAATAAATGGTGCTGGGAAAATTGGCTAGCCATAAGTAGAAAGCTGAAACTGGATCCTTTCCTTACTCCTTATATGAAAATTAATTCAAGATGGATTAGAGACTTAAATGTTAGACCTAATACCATAAAAATCCTAGAGGAAAACTTAGGTAGTACCATTCAGGACATAGACATGGGCAAAGACTTCATGTCTAAAACACCAAAAGCAACGGCAGCAAAAGCCAAAATTGACAAATGGGATCTAATTAAACTAAAGAGCTTCTGCACAGCAAAAGAAACTACCATCAGAGTGAACAGGCAACCTACAGAATGGGAGAAAATTTTTGCAATCTACTCATCTGACAAAGGGCTAATATCCAGAACCTACAAAGAACTCAAACAAATTTACAAGAAAAAAACAAACAACCCCATCAAAAAGTAGGCAAAGGATATGAACAGACACTTCTCAAAAGAAGACATTCATACAGCCAACAGACACATGAAAAATGCTCATCATCACTGGCCATCAGAGAAATGCAAATCAAAACCACAATGAGATACCATCTCACACCAGTTAGAATGGCCATCATTAAAAAGTCAGGAAACAACAGGTGCTGGAGAGGATGTGGAGAAATAGGAACACTTTTACACTGTTGGTGGGATTGTAAACTAGTTCAACCATTATGGAAAACAGTATGGCGATTCCTCAAGGATCTAGAACTAGATGTACCATATGACCCAGCCATCCCATTACTGGGTATATACCCAAAGGATTATAAATCATGCAGCTATAAAGACACATGTACACGTATGTTTATTGCGGCACTATTCACAATAGCAAAGACTTGGAATCAACCCAAATGTCCATCAGTGACAGACTGGATTAAGAAAATGTGGCACATATACACCATGGAATACTATGCAGCCATAAAAAAGGATGAGTTTGTGTCCTTTGTAGGGACATGGATGCAGCTGGAAACCATCATTCTTAGCAAACTATCACAAGAACAGAAAACCAAACACCGCATGTTCTCACTCATAGGTGGGAACTGAACAATGAGATCATTTGGACTCGGGAAGGGGAACATCACACACCGGGGCCTATCACGGGGAGGGGGGAAGGGGGAGGGATTGCATTGGAAGTTATACCTGATGTAAATGACGAGTTGATGGGTGCTGACGAGTTGATGGGTGCAGCACAGCAACATGGCACAAGTATACCTATGTAACAAACCTGCACGTTATGCACATGTACCCTAGAACTTAAAGTATAATAATAATATAAATAAATAAATAAATAAATATTCTTTAAAAAAGAAAGAAAAGAAAGAAAAGAAATTGCAGTGAGTTAAGGTCACACCTTAAAAAAAAAAAAAAAGCTGCTTTATTCTTGCAACACCCTCTTCTGGTTTGTTTTCTCCCACTAACAATCGCATGAAAAGGGAAAAGCAGGCAAGTCCCAAGCTTGTACAACCTAAACAATTCCTAGGGAAAACAGCCTGTGAACTTTTCGAGTTCTCCTTGAATCTGTGCATCACAAAAGCTCAAATAATTTAAAATTAGGCCAGTGCTACCACCACCTGGAGGTAAAAAATGCATACTGCTGGCCGGACGCAATGGCTCAAGCCTGTAATCCCAGCACTTTGGGAGGCCGAGAAGGGTGGATCACGAGGTCAGGAGTTCAAGATCAACCTGGCCAAGATGGTGAAACCCTGTCTCTACTAAAAATACAAAAAAATTAGCCGGCCATGGTGGTGGGCACCTGTAATCCCAGCTACTCAGGAAGCTGAGGCAGAGAATTGGTTGAACCCAAGAGGAAGAGGTTGCAGTGAGCTGAGATCATGCCAATGCACTCCAGCCTGAGCGACAGAGCAAAAACTCAGTCTCAAAAAAAAATAAAATAAAATAAAATAAAATGCATACTGCCTTTTTACGCATCAACATTGTTTGGTCTAGACATCTTGTGACGTGAGTAGACTACACAGGAGTTACTCTCACTTTACAAATTAATCAACTGAGATTCTGAATTAACAGATTTTTCAAGAAAGACAGAGTAAAAGAGTGGTTGACCAAACCCAAATTCCCTAAAAACTAGTCCCAGTATTCATCCATCTCCCCATATGTAAACATATGGTCATGTACAAATCCTTTTCTACGTAAACTATGCTTTGTAACCCGATTGATACTTATTTCTATCATCAACATCCTTCCATACATCAAAGCCCACTTCATCATGCAGATAGCTGCAGAATATTCCACAGCATCAATGTGCCAATCCTTGAAGTTGCATAGTTTCTTTCCAAATTTCAATGATGTTATCATAAATTTGCAGGTATATACATCTATATGAATCTGTACCATTTATTCTGCAGAATTTATTCTCCAGGATAAATTATTAGAAGTTGAATAGCTGCTGGGCAAAGGTGATGCAAAATTGGGGCTTAGCCCAGAAGGGTTCTTGCCTTCACCCAGGAAAGATTTCAAGGGCAACCTAGTGGTGTTAGACAGCAACTTTTATTGAAGCAGCAGTGTACAGCAGCAGCAGAGGCAGGACCACTCCTTAGGCAGTGTATTTTTCTGTTCTCACACTGCTAATAAATACATACCCGAGACTGGGTAATTTATAAAGGAAAGAGGTTTAATTGACCCACAGTTCCACAAGGCTGGGGAGGCCTTACAATCATGGCAGAAGGCAAAGGGGAAGCAAGACATGTCTTACAAGGCAGCAGGCAAGAGAGTTTGTGCAGGGGAACTCCCATTTATAAAACCATCAGATCTCATAAGACTTATTCACTAATTTGCTACCACAAGAACAGTATGGGGGAACCACCCCCATGACTCAATTATCTTCACCTGGACCAGCCCTTGATACGTGGGGATTATTAAAATTCAAGGTGAGATTTGGGTGGGGACAGAGCCAAACTATATCAGGCAGTGTGCCCAGAGTAGCAGCTCAGGGGCAGTCCTGCAGCTGTATTTATATGCACTTTTAATGACATGCAAATTAAGGGGCAGACTATGTAGAAATTTCTAGAAAATGGGTAGTAACTTCTAGGTCCTCAGGTCATTGCCATGGAAAGGAGTGGTAACCTCCCTGTGTTGCCATGGTGATGGTAAACTGATATGGCACAGGTGGGCATGTCTTATGGAGAGATGCTTTCATCTCTTCCCTGTTTCAGCTAGTCTTCTATCTGGTCCTGCATTCAAGTCCCCATCTCCAGAGTCAAGTCCTGCCTCCTACCTCAAAGGGTGTGTGCACTTAAGTATTGATTATAACAGCGACCTACCCCCTAGGAGGGCTGGGGCAACTGACAACCCCACTAATAGTGATTAGGGTCCATCTCACTTCTCTGCCCACCATTGTGCATTAAACTTTGCATATGATAGCTGAAACTTTGGCAATATGATAGCTAAATATAATCTCACTGTTTTAACCTTCACATATTTTATTAGCAGTAAGATTGAGCATCATTCCCTAAATTTTGTTTGGTTGGTTGTATCTTTTTTCTGGGAATTGTCTATGCTCGTTTTCACTAATTTTTCTACTCTATTTTTAACCTTTTTATTATTGATTTATAAAAGCTCTGTATAAGTTAAGGCAGGGTTCCTCCACCTCAGCACTGTTGACTTTTTGGACTGGATAATTCTTTGTTGCAAGGGACTCTTCTCAGCATTGTGGGATATTTAGCAGCATCCCTGGCCTCTACCCATTAAATGTCAGTAGCACTCCTCCCAATTGTGGTAACCAAAAATGTCTCCAGACATTGCCACTTGTCCTTGGGAAAGCAAAATTGTCCCTAGCTAAGAACCACTGTGTTAAGTAGATTAACCCTCCATTCCAATTACACGCTACCTCCTCTTGGATCCACTTCCCCACTCAGTAGAAGTGGCCTTTCTTCTGTATTCCTTATAGATGGTCATTGACTTAAATACTATTCTAATTTTCTAGGCGCCTTCTCAGTACCAAACAGCTATAACTGTTTCAAAACTCATACAATGAAAGTGAAGTCTAAACTCTTTTAAGTTCCAATGGTTTTAGTTGTATCCTCTAGAATTGTATTATCCAATACAGTAGCCACTAGCCACATGTAACTATTTAAATTTAAATGAAATTAAATAAAATCAAAAACTTGGTTTATCAGTCACACTAGCCACCTTTCCAGTGCTCAAAAGCCAGAGCAGCAGGTGGTTACCACATGGGACAATGCAGATATAGAATATTCCCATCCCTGCAGTGTTCCATTGGACAGAGCTCCTCTGGAGCCTTGCCACTCACAGTGTGGTTCACGGACCAGCAGTATCGGCATCATCTAAAAACTTGTTAGAAATACAGAATCCCAGGCCTTAACAGACCTATTAAATCTGAATCTTCATTTTAACGAGATCCCCAGGTAATTAGTGTGCATCCTAAAGTTTGAGAAGCACTGTATTGGAAGACTCAAACATCTGAGGTCACTGATCAAATGTTCACTCATTCTAGAAGTCCATATTTCTCCAGACTAAACATCCTCAGTCTGTCATCATATGATCTGGTTTCCAAATCCCCACCAACCCAATTCTTCACTGTCTTCTATCACCTTCCAGTCTACAAAAGGACAGAAGGGAAGGCTGTGCTTCAGGAAAGGTCTGAAAGTGAGACCATCACTTTCTTTAAGCTGGATACCACGCTGCTTTCAATATAGCTTCAGTGTGCATTAGTTTCATCTACATTTGATAATTTCCCATCTGTCACATCACACCAGAGGTATATAATAAACTTGTGATCAGCAGGCTCCTTGGGCCTTCTTCATGGAACTTCATGGTCACATGTACCACAGACTTTTGTACCCAATGACTGGGTGTCTTTAAGTCCTACAATGTTCTCAAATATATTCCACGTAAATGACTGAATCATGTAAACAGTGAAGAAGAGTATTAGACCTACGACAACATCTGTAAGATGCTCTCTTGATTTGTAAATCAATATTATTTTTATTCTTCTACTAAATTAATTCTAAAGATATTAAATTTTTACAGTCATTCTTATCCTTTTCTCATTTTGCTTTATCTTTATCTAATCCAGTGGTGTGAGGAGTCAGACCAGAGTGGGGAAGGGCTACAGGCCCCAGGGATGTACAGAAAGGGGTTGAGGTAGAATAAATTTCACCCTCTTATTGTAACTGTGGTGACTCCCTGCTGGGTACCCCAGGACCTCACACTCATTAGGCTAGCTTCATGGGCATGGCCTATGGAGCATACAGGGCCCAGAGTCAGAAGAGCTCTGTGTTTGCTTTAATAATGCTCTGCTATCACCATGTTGGAATTCCTAATAATTTTTGAACAAGGGCCCTATATTTTCATTTTACACTGAGTCTTGCAAATAATATAGCCAGTCCTGCTCACACCGTGCAGTGCCTAGGAGAGCATGATGCACGTAAGACACATTCAAAACCTTCTCTAACTTGTACAGTATTATTGTGTTTATAGGAAAGAGAGAGGGAAAAAAATCAAATTCAATCCTCAATAAATGCAAAAACTCACTATTAAATTACCTCTTAATTTTGTTATACAGACCAAGAGAAAAGCTAGATTAATTAGAAGTCAGAAAGTTGCAGAGGAGGCATGGAAAGAACAAATTAAACAAAGTTTTAAAAATCCAGAGAGACAATAATTCAGAGAAACACTAAGTTCAAAGTCAATGAGAATCTGGCTTTTCTATATCATCTTCCCAGTGGATCCTTGAACTGAATAAATGTGATTTCTGCTTGGAAATTTTCCTGGAGGCCATCTGGAAAATTAAGACAGACAGGATAAGTGTCTTTTTATTATTCTGAGCCACATAAAACAACTCATCTCAAGAGCTGATAAAGACTATTCCAGAGGAACCCAAACCGCTAATCTCACTACTCCCAACAACTTTCATCCACCCCCAAATTTAATAGACTATTAGTATTCCTATTGTGAACACTGTCCTTTTTCCAAGTTTTATTGAAAGCTTAGAAGATCAAAAAGTATTAGAATTCTGCAGATGGATTCACAGGAGGGAGGCCCCAGACTTCATCAGGCCAGAAGCATTCCGGGGTTTAAGTCCAAGTCCACTTCCTCCTCACGTCCTCTCTAATTCCCATTCTGACATTCTTGAGAGCATGCTCTTAAGTCTGGTCTCAATCAATCACTTCAGAACCACATAGGGTATTTCTTATGAATGCTGATTTCTAGACCCCACACTGGACCTTCTCCATCAGCATTTCTGGGACAAGACTCAGAAACCTATTCTTTTGACCAACTTTGGGTGAGTCTATCCACAAACCAGAGCTTCTCACACTTATTGCACGCATACACATCACCTGGGGATGTTGTGAAAATGCAGGTCTGATTCACTAGGTCGGGCGGAGGGGTGAGAGTCTGCATTTCTAACAAGCCAAGAGCAGTACTTTCCACCCTGGCTGCACATTACAGTCACATGGGAAGCTTGTCAAAATCCTGATGCCCAGAACAGGTCCTAGCAATTGAATCAGAATCTCTTGTGATGGGCCTAGGGACCACCCGGAACATGATTGTGGGGAGATACACCCTAAACCTGTTTCCCTGTACTCCCGTCACTTCAGATGCACACACTATTCCCCCACCACCAGCTACTCCCTTGGCCTTGCAAAGTCCTACTCTCTGTGTTCATGCTGCAGCTCAAATGTCACCTCCACAGGGAAGCCTTCTCAACCAGTGTCCCTAGCACAAAGCCAAACAAGGTCCCTGCATGTATATGGCTTATAGCACCTTGAACATCCTTCAAAGCATCACACATTTTATAATGATGTATTTCTGTATCAGTGAAGAAATAATGTCCACCTCACCCCACCAGCCTTTGTGAGACTCAGGACACCTTCATTCAGAGGACAGCCCTCAACTCAGCACTGAAACCCCAGCATCTTCCCAGTACTTCATAATAGTAAAGACAAATGTGTGGAGTTGCCTTCCTCTGTGCTGGGCTCTTCTCTCAGCACTTTACAAAGTAATCCTCACATAATCCTATGAGGTAGGCACAATTGTTATCCCTATTTTATGGATGAGAAACTGAAACACAGACAGTTGCTTGCCCAAGGACACACAGCTGAAGGTTGCCAGTAAAGGAAGCAGGATTTGAACCCAAGCAATCTGGGTTAAGAAAGGGAAATAGGTATAATGTGGGACTACAGAGGTTCCCTGGGGACTCTCTCCCCCAAACACACACATACACACACACATACCCCACATATGCTCACATCCCCCTTCCCTGATACACACAATTATGCTTTGCAATGGTCACAATGCCTGGAGGGCCGTCGCTCACCCATTCAAAATAAACGTACTGAACAGTTCCTGGTATAATGGGACATTCTAGAAATATATGAGTAATAGATATTTACTTATCTATTATCAGACAGACAACAGAGGAATAAGCAAAGACATTGCAATAAGTGTGGCGAAAAAACTAAACGAGGTGGTAAGGTAAGGGCTGGCAGGCTCCTTCAGACAGCATCAGGAGAGAAGGGCTCCCCGAGTGGGTGACATCTGGCTAAAGCCTGAGAGGGCAGGAAGCCCGCTGTCCCCCAGGAGCAGCAGCAACACAGGCGGGGCAGTGCGTGCAAAGGCCCGAAGGCACAGCTCTGCACGCGCGCCTGAGGAACTCACGAGGCTGGAGTGGCTGTCGCCCAGCTAGGGGTCGGGAGTGGTCAAGATAAAGCAGGTGAGACGGGCAGGAATCAAATCACATCCCCATATCCAGGATCTCTTCTACCCATGTCGTCATCATTCCAGTGACAAGAACACCTAACAGTTGTCTCACACACGCTCCTGTGTTCCTGGAGGCCAGTGACTCCCATGAGGCACCACGCCTGCTCGCTCACTGGGCAAGAAGTGACACGTGACCTCCAAGTAGTTCATCCTCCCGGCAACCTAGGGCTTCGCATTGTACCAACACTCTGCTCAGAGGGTATGCATGTACGCATGTGTCCAGGCTCACCAAATTGTATGCATTAATTATGTGCAGGGTTTTGTTTGTGTTTAATTTTTTTTATATTTAAAAAAATATGGCCGGGCGCGGTGGCTCACGCCTGTAATCCCAGCACTTTGGGAGCCCGAGACGGGCGGATAAAGAGGTCAGGAGATGGAGACCATCCTGGCTAACATGGTGAAACCCCATCTCTACTAAAAAAATACAAAAAACTAGCCGGGCGAGGTGGCGGGCGCCTGTAGTCCCAGCTACTCGGAAGGCTGAGGCAGGAGAATGCCGCGAACCCGGGAGGCGGAGCTTGCAGTGAGCTGAGATCGCGCCACTGCACTCCAGCCTGGGCGGCAGAGCGAGACTCCGCCTCAAAAAAAAAAAAAAAAAAAAAAAAAAAAATATATATATATATATATATATATATAAAATTGCCAGCCAAGTCAGTCACCCTCCTGGGATTATATAGAGTCCCAAGGTTAGCGTTCCTGTATTAGACTATTTCAATTTTAGGAAAATCATGACTGTGTGGGGAAACAATGACTTTAAAATGCTAAAATTAAAACGTATGCTTTAACTGGAAAAAGAAAAAAAACCCATTGCATTGTTTGTTTGCATACCAATTATACCTAACTAAAGCTAGAAGGAAAACA